>NC_059074.1:139936037-140561037 GCF_020497125.1 Mauremys mutica
TCTGTTTAAGAAACATATTCAGAACTCCCTCCATCCTGGAGCACTGCCACTTACTGTACTTGTACAGCCGTATACCATAGTGGCATTTTCCCTAAAAATCTTCACGGACTAACAGACATGTTAGCACCAAGACTGCTTGAATTAAAAGTAAGTAGTTCTGTTCATAAAACATAGTTTTGTGTGGCCACACTGGTAGTGTCAAATCAGGGCATAAATATCGTATGTCAGAATCTAGAACAGAGATGATGACTTTTAGAGACATCAGTTTATATGCATTTGGAAGATGATACTAACATTTGGTATCACAGGCTCACCTTCTGAAACACTTGTTACTTGCTTTTATATAGAGGAAGTGCAATCCATGCTTTGTCTCCCATCCAAAGTGACCCAGTTTGATGAGGGTGAAAGAGAATGCTGTAGTTAAAGGTCAATTGTTTTAAATAAAGGAAAAAATAAACACATTAAAGTATGAGGGAAAATTTATAGAAAGATCGGAGGGAAAACAGATGTGAATAAAGAAAAGATGCATCAGGATATAGAAATGGGAAGTAGGAAGAGAAAAGAAAACTAGTGTTTTCTTAATGTAACAGTTTAATCTGATTTAGTACAAAAAGCATTCTAAATTTTTTTTTCAGCTTTTGAGAGGGAAGTGTAGGTATCCCCCATTAGCCCCTTTGGATTCCTATTGATTGCTGTCTGTCACCACCCACCCTGTGGTTTTAGGAAAGTGTTAACTTTTCAAAGTATTTTTTTTTAAGTGCTGGGTAGCATATTGCTCTAAAATGGAAAACCTCAGCCCTATTCCTCCTTCAAATATTAAGCACTTTTCATCCTTTGATCTCAAAAGTGTTTTACAAAGGAGGGTAAGTATCATTATCCCCCTTTTATGAACATCTGAGGCACAAGTGAAGTGTCTTTTCCCCCAAGGTCCCTTCTAGAACCTGGGACTAGAACTCAGGTCTCCTGTGACTCCTAGTTCTATGAACTGCAGCAGCAGCCTGATGGCTGATAAAGCTAGAAAAAGATGCAATGCTTTGAAAACCAGTGAGTAATGAAATTATTGAAGAAGGATGAGTAAAACTTGAAGCTAAAGCTGTGTTTGTCCTGTGGTTAGGTAAAGAGGATTTGCTATGTATCAGTCTTCTGTTTGTTTTATGTTTTGCCCTTCATCAACCAGACCTTATACTTAGTGTTTGGTGCTTGCTTTTCTAGCGTCGCTCTTGGCCTTTCTACTGCAGGCTAACTTGAGATGAATGTGCTTTAAAAATGATTTTGGGGAAGTGGAAATAATTTTAAAATCAGATGGATAGCTCCAGAAGCATTTAGTCCAAGTAAAAGTGAAAGTTATGATTCCTTGAGCTATGCAGACCAGGATCTCTGGGTAGGATTTTCAGTGCCTAAAGATAGGCAACAAGTAGGATTTTCAAAAGCACCAAAGCAGGTTAAGTCCCTAACTCCCTATTTTTAAAAATCCCACTCTAAATAGCTATGCTTAAGCACCTGAATACCCCTGAAAATCTTCCTCGGTGTTCACCTTTGTAATTACAAAGGTGAAGAAAGGGCTCAAATCTGCAACTTTTTTACAACTCAGTTTTGTAGTTGTTAATGCTGTGTATATCTCCTCCTCATCCCCTACTGAGAGGTAATTGGCATTGGGTGGAAATAGAAACACCAGTGAACTAATTAACCTCCCTCTCCCCCGACACACTCACCCAACCCATTTGTACCATGCTGGGGAAGATGTGCAGCACTGTATTACACGAAGCACGATCTGTTGAAAAGGGCCACAGCACGTGGAAATGTGCAGCAGTTTTTTCCGTGCCCTTTGCCATTTGAGTCAAAGCCTGGATTTCCACACATATTTAGCTGATAACCTCTCCCTACCTAAAATCCATGCTGATTGTAGGATCATAGCCTTAGTAAGTTTAGTCTCGGGTAGTGAATATAGTACTTTGACTCTCCTAATTTGTTCCATCATCTCAAACCATACCCATTTTCTGGAGCTTGTACGCTTAGTGCATGGGACCATTTTTTGTGCTGTGTGATGTTGCAACAACACGCCAATGAGGTGGTTTGAGATTGTTTCACACAATTTGAAAATAGGTTTTGTATTGCTGCACTCTTTAGTGCACAAGGCATGAGAGCATGTGATCCTGGGCTTGTCAAAAATCTTGCTGGCATAGACTCCTTCTGGAAGAAATGCGTACATCAAGTGTTAAACATTGTGAGTTATGTATGATATGGGACAAGTACTGCTTAGAGAAAACTCTTGAAACTCAGCTTGTGAACAGTGGCCTATTTTTATTATAAACACTTCAAATAATTAAGACTGTACAGCAGAACAATTAAGATAGGTACAGAAACGAAAGATATTGGGAAATGGTTTGGACTTCTTTGGAAAATGTTGAGGTTTGGGAGGAAAAACTGATATATTTTGATTCAGAAGGGCCACCATGGTGCTTCATTGAAATTGTAGTTCAGGTGTCTCACTCCTATTCTCTCTAAGTTGGGCTCTCGGTTAGACTACTTTTCCCATGATGCACCACAGTCTCCCCTCTTGCTGGAGGGAGTGGGTGTATCATAGGAGATGGTTTAGTTGGGTAGCCTGGCTCATAGACGAGAATGGGAGCATAAGGTACCATGGCAGCATTTCAGAATTTGAAATATTTCAGTTTTCATCCAAAGATCAAAAGTTTTTGTTTTCCAGGTGCTTGGGCTTTTGATGAAAAAACAAATGTTGCGGCAGAAGCCACAAACTTTTAGTAAAAATGTCATTTAATTGAAAACTCGGTTTTCTGTCAGACAGTTTTGATGGAAACGTTTCAACCATTCCTAATAAACTTAAGCAGCCACATGACCTGATTTATGTAACTTCCCCTGTTCTTACCCCATTGTTCTTTGCTGCTGCTCATTGTGTCTAATTTAACATTGAGGCACTGTGATGCTGCAAACAGTTATGCACAGGAGTAACGCTACTCGTGTGAGTAGTCATATCAGAGTCAATGGGACTACCTACTCGCATGAGTCAATTTACTCAGGTGTGTGGGTTCAAGATTAGGACCTTAGATTGTAGAGTCTTTGGAGAGAGGAATTAGTCTTTTATTCCTTTTGTACTATCTGTCTGTAAAGCACCTAGCATGTATTTGGGTACTGTTACATAATGATGTCTGTGAGATTTCAGGCTCCTGCCATCCATCCTCTTTGGGTCTTTGTACACATTTCTGTGAGGCAACCAATTTCATAAAAACATCAGAACCGTAATCTGTTTTCCTCTCTTCTTTGTTGCTTAATGGATGACTCAACCTTCTTTTGTGATTACATAGCTTTAATTTGTAGTTTTTAGGATAGTGATCATTCCTCTTATTATTTATTTTTGGTTAAATATTCTTATTTGTTGATTATTTAATAGTTTGTTTGGGTAAAGATTAAAAAAAAAATCAGCTTGGTGCCATAGACTGAGTCCAAAAGAAATTAACTGCTCCATTGCACATATTGGAGTGGAGAGTTTACTGAGGACTGAGTCCTGCTAATAGACTGGCAGTCTTATAAAAGAGTTTAAAGATTCCATATAACTATATTCTGCATCAGTTTTAAATGAACTCTCCATTTTATATGAAGTGTTTTGTGCTTTGAAACACTGACAAGTTTTCACTTACATTTATACATTAAATATGATTTTAAATTACAAATTTTGGCAGGGGGGAGGGGTTTGCTTCCTCTTCCTTCACCCCTTTTTTCCCCCATGGTGTTTGTAGGGGAAACAGGGTGAGAGACTACATCAGATTACTTTAGTGCCTATTATGACCTAGGCGTGGCCAAGGAGTCTGTGAATAAGGCTTGTCCTCAATACACAGCATTAATAAACACTTTCAATCAGCTGTCAAGTGCCACTAAGGAAGGAACAAATAGTTATAAAGAAAAAATGAAGGGGAGATGGTTAAATTTAAACAGAAAAAAAAATCACTGAAGCATAATTGTTAATCATTGTAGATGATACAATTTTTCAATAACTGTGTTTAAAACTTGGAGTTCTAGCTCACAAAGGCTATTTTGCTGGCCTACTCTATTTGATCATAGTTTAATTGGAAAACAGCTGAAATAAGAAATTAAATATTTCTTGACAAAAAGGTAATGTTGATGTAAGGTTTTTTTTTAAAGTACTAATTGCAAACGAAGCAGGATTCCTATTTTGGGGAAGCTAGCTTTTACGGATTTACTGCTACTAACTGTAAATGTAAAGGAAAATGTACAAAGCATATGAGGTACTGTAAATCATAATGAACTGAGAATGGGGTAATAGATGACATTTTAAAAACTGAAAATATAAAAAATTAAGTATTGTCTGATTCCTGGGATAAAGTTATATGATGCATAGCACCTCCAGTCTGTCTGGACCAAGGCAGTTTTTTTTTTTTAAACATTACTTCTTGGCAAACTAGATATGCAAATGCCGGAATACACTAAAACCACATTTAATTGGACCCACTTGCCAACTTCTTGAACACAGCTTGGATTATTTCACTGGAGGCTGCTTCTGTTAAAAGATGGGGGAGGAGGAAGTGGCATATTGACAAGGCTTCAGATTTTTTTTTTCCCCACTAGCAGTACAATTCTGCTATGAGCCAAGTTTGGAAGTATTTTACTATGTTTAATAATAATGATTATTAAAAATATTGTAAACATATGCATTTAAGTGGAATGCAATGGGAATAAAATCATGTCATGAATTGAGCTTTGGATTAATTTTCACTTTTCTTTTTTAGTGTAGCTGCCTTCCACAATAACGGAAACCCTACAGAACTATGTAACATATTTAAAGAGAGGGGACATGTATTACTTTTGAGGGCTAAATGAGCTAATAGCCTAAAAATATTTTCTTATTTGTGAAATTCCCATCTCTGCCTAGCAGTCAATTATAATGTAAAACATAAAGAATTAAAATTAGAGAGTCTAAGGATCTCTCAGAAAATTCAAACATGGATATTGGATGCTGTATTTATGCTATATTATCTCAGTGAGAAATAGAAACCACAAAAAGTTACTTCTGTAATTATATCAGTACTGCGAACAATTAACTATAAGTTTAATTCCATTCCATTCCAAGTTTAACACCCTTTCTTTGCTATACAGCTTAGATCCTAACATTTTTAGGAGAGGGACTGCCTTTGTTCTGCTTGTACAGCATCTACCAGAAAGGGGTCCTTCCTGGTCCATGACTAGGGCCCCTAGGTATATCAGTAAGACTAATAATGAGCATGTCAATAAATTCCTGGATGATAGCCAGAGACAAATCGAATTTACTTAAACTGTAAGCTCTTTGGGGTTTTTTGTTATGTGTTTGGACAGTGCCTAGCATGATGGGGCACTGACAACTAATTATTGAGTACTAGTATCCTTTTGGCCTCTGTGAATAGTCATCCCTAAACTATGAAAACAATGTCCAAACCATTGTCATGTTTCTAATGTGTAAGCACAGGTCCAACCTGGGTTCTTTCTCGTGAGCCACTACCCTATTTGTTTGTGAACCTTAACAAAGGTGCCATCCCAACTGGGTCTCATGGCGCATGTGATTGTTTTCATTGAACTCAACACACTAGGTACAAACCTTATGATTTTCTCACATTCCAACTTGAGTTGCTTAGCAATTGTGCAGCACTCTGTTATGAGCAAGACTTTTTCTGTTTGTTTTGTGCTGCTTCTCCATTGTGATGTTTTGTCCTGCAGTACCAGAATAATAGTTTGCAGTGAGAAGCAATGAAAGAAAACATTTATTTGTACGTGCTATGCAGGATGTTGTCTCAAATTTCTCTCTATTCTCCTATAATATTTGTGTCAGTCTTAACTTTATGAAAGTGTTCCCTATTTGATGTCTTCATGTGGTTTTTACCCTCATTTGAAATTTGCTGCAGCATGTTGGATGTGTAAAGGTTACTTAAGGACATCAGCACAGCATTCCTTGAAGCACTGAGCATGCAGTCATTGGGCGATTCAGCCACACCTGCCCTACCACATTTCAATGTCATTTGTCATCTATAACCTCTTAAATGTCACTTTCTCAAAGGCCTAAAACGTTTTCACTATCAACAAAGATCTGGAAAAATAATCTTGAATAACAGTGTCACTAATTAGGGATGAAGTGTCACTTAGATAGTAAACATCTATTTTCAGGTACTTAGTATTTTTTTCAGAAGCTTCTAATTGGGCTCATGTTCTTCACCCATGTTCATATTAACCCAAAGCAAACTTTCAAGAGGAAATTTTTACTGTAGAGGTTTTATTGTACAGGGTTTTGAGTCAGAGAAGGGAAGAGGAATTTCTTCAGCTTTAGAAAAAAAATTGTGATTCTTTTTTTTTTCCACATGAATAACTGAAGTGGTGTGTATTTAAAACTTGCTTAGATCTGAACTCTGACCATCTCAAGGAGTTCGGGGTGTACAAATCTGAGATTTCAGTTTAGCCCATTATGAACACAACAGCCATTTTCAAAATTCAGATCAGGGTGCAGAAGATTTTTAACATCCATAAAAATCAACAGTGTTTGGATTCAGGGCCTTGATAGGGATCTACACCTATTGCGTCCCATTATCATAGTTTATAAGCACCTCACAATCTGTAATGTTTATCCTCAGTACATCCCCGTGAGGCTGTTAAATTCTATTGACTCTGTTTTACAGGGATCTGACACATCTAGGCCTGGTCTACGCTTTAATTTGTTTTTGTTTAATGCTGGCATGGCTATATTGGTTGGAAGTGTGGGGAAAAAATCACACCTCTAGCCAACTTAATTTTGCCAGCAAAAGCCCTGGTGTACTGGTATTCTGGCCAAAAAGCCCTTTTGCCAATAAGCTCATTTAGTTCACAGATCTGGTATAAGCTATACCAGCAAAAACATTCCTTTGGTGATATAAACTGTCTCCACTAGGAAGTTTTGACGGTATAGCTACAGTGGCGAACCCATTCTAGTGTAGACCAGGCCAGGGAGACCAAATGACTTTTTCCAAGGTCATGCACAAAATCTATGGCAGAGCAAGAAACGGATCCTGGTCTCTGGGGTCTCAGTCTAGTGTCCTAAGCACAGGACCATCCTTCCTCTTCTCATCTCTGCTAATGTTGAAAAATTGCATCCAATCTGTGTCTTATATCTTAATGCTCAATGATCAGTACAAGGGAGGGAGTCGAATCTGCCAACACCAATAGAAAATAGCTTTTGGAATGCAAGCTTCAACCTGCTCAGCCAAGAGACCACTATAATCCATGCTCAGTAAAAATGAATACTACTTATTTTAATTATTTGTTTAAAAAAAATTAAAATAGCTTTTCACTTGAGGTGTACACATTATGGTGCTGGAGAGACTGATATAGGTGGGAAGTTTAAGAGCTAAATATGTATAGGATGGCTAACAGGAAAGATGTTAGTCTACAAACATTTGAAAGGTATAAACAGCCAAGAGGGAGAAGATTTTAAGGGTATTATAAGGAAGAATTATTTAGGAGTAATGGGCTCAAGTTACAAAAGACAAATTTTACACTGACTATCTGGATTCATTTCCTGAAAGTGAGATCTGTAGAATCCAGAATAGAAAACCCCTTTCCCTGGGACACTTTAAATATGACTGGGCATAGCTCTATATGTACTATGGAGAACAAGCTTGTATTGGAGAGAGTGATGAGCTATCCATTCCCTTAACCTAGGTTACCTCTTTATGGCTAGATGGAAGATGAGTCCTGAAACTTTTTACTGGGGTCATGCTATAAAAAGGCTGAAAACCACTGAAGTAGATAACCTGATGGGTTCTGCCCATCTCTAATGTCTGTGATGCTTCTACAAGTGGCACAGTAGTCAGTTGGAGTGAAGTCAGAAATAGAGCTGGGTGAAATTTTTCACATGAAACTTCTTTGGTGAAAAATGCAGATTCAGCAACACACAAATATTTCATGAATTTGTTGATTTTGCCCAGTTGTTTCAGTTAAAAAAAAATCAGAAGAAAAATGAGGTTTTTGTTTGGACATTTTTTAAATGCAACATTTCAATTTTCCTATTCAAAATTTATTTATTTTAAAATTTCTTTAGATTTTATTTTAGAAACCAATTGTTTCAAATCAGTAGAAATTAAAACAAAACCTTTTGATTTTTTTTGTCCAAAGAACATTTTTTGACTTTTCATTTAGTTGAAAATACTGAAAAATTTCATTTTTCGTTCTACTTGCAACTATTGTTTTTCAATTTTTCTGAATGGACTGAAAAATTCATCATTTGCCCAGCTCTAATCAAGAGTGGGCCGGTGAAAGGTCTATATAATTCCAATATAAGTGGCATTTGCAAAGCTGCTTTATGGGTTGGGAACCTGATCTTCAAGAGCCAGTCTGATCACTGCTTTCACCCAAGACATTTTGTAAGTGTTAGCTCCAAATCCACACCGTAGCTGTCTCTAAGAGCAGCTTCTTCATGTTTTAGTGCATATACTGACAACAGAACACTTCGTTCCTGGGGAACAGGCGCACCAGAAAGCGCAGCTTTTAAAATGGGGATCTGCCACTAAAGCAACTTAAATAAAGATCAGGAGAACTTGTGGCATCTTACAGACTAACACATTTATTTGAGCATGATAAATAAATAAAGATGTCTTTGCTGCAACAGAGACAGTACGATTTCCGTGGCTGTTTCAGCCGTCTCTGCTACAGCAACTGCAGCACAGGCACTCTTTTAGCCTTAATGGGAGATAGAATGATGAGTCACTGTGTTCTCTCCTGTGGAGTCAATTAATGTTCATTTTTGTTTACCTATGTGTAAATGTGAAATAAGTCCCTTAGGCTCAGAAATGTGTTTTGCAACTTATGCAAAGGAATGTATAACAATTTCAATGTTAAATCCACTGAGTTTAACAGCAAAATGATGATGTTCCACCCAAATTCAATCTAAAATATGATTATTCAAGCAGGTTCTTTATGGCTCCCAGAGAGTCATTGATAATAAATTCTTCTGGCCACAGTGTACCCTTGTTGACCCCTACAAATCCCATTATCTTCAGTGGGGCTGCACAGGTGTGAATGAGGACAGAATTTGGTTTTGCTATTAGAATTTGAGATAACAATTCTCTTTGCTGTGCATAAGCCAGAACAGAATCCAGCTCACTCGCCCCAAGCTGCGTTGGCTTTGCAATGTTAACAGCCGTAAAAACCTGTTGTCCTTAATTAAGCAGATACGACTTTTAATACACACAAGAAGCCAATCAGTTGAGTAAGATGGGTGCCATTTTTACTCAGTTGGCTTTCAGAGTAGAATCACACTTTAAAGTAGTGTCTGAATTGACCTACTTCTACTTGCAATCAACATAAAATCATTTTTACAGTAAATGCAAGTAAAGTAATAAGTGGAATGCCTGGATTGCCCTGATATGCACTATTAATATATACTGTATCAGACTGTCCTAATTAGCAATTGTCGAAAGTTCGTCTAACTTCATGATAAATACCTCTTATATTTCAGGAGCATGACATGCAAGAGGCTAAAATTATTTAAAAAATTTTTTGCAGTGTGATTACACTCTTCTGCATGGGCAGCAACCAACTTTTGTTGATTTTTAAATGAGCTGTGATGTGGGTTAATGGCAAACTGGGTTGCAAACATTGCAGGGGAATATTTGTTTATATTTTAAAAAAATCATAGAAATGCTTTAAGTGTTAAGGTTTTCTTTTTTAATATAACTACATTTGAGGCCAAATTTCTCTTGATAGTACACCTCTACCTCGATATAATGTTGTCCTTGGGAGCCAAAAAAATCTTACCGCGTTATAGGTGAAACCGTGTTATATTGAACTTGCTTTGATCCATCGGAGTGAGCAGCCCTCCCCCCCCACCCACCCAGAGCACTGCTTTACCGCGTTATATCGGGTGGCGTTATATCGAGGTAGAGGTGTATTCCTTTAGCTCCCATATTACTATTAGAGCTTGTCAAAAAGCATTTGTTGAATCAAAATTTGAAGCAGATTTAGAAAAGTATGTACAGCTTTCAGGAGCTGGGCCGCTGCAGTAAAGTGAGATTTCTGTGAATCAATATGTTACAGTAGTCTGATAAATTGATATTCAGACAAAGATGTTTGAGACATGGAAAGACGTCTATACAATGACAGATGGAAAAGATGAGGACTGTTTAATTTAGAGGGGAGAGCAAGAAATCAGGGCACAATAGCAGTATATAATATAGCGAATGGTATAGCAAAGAAAAATTGGGATGCTCTAGTTCATTCTATCATAGGCATCTAATGCTATGGAAAGGCCATAATACATTTTTATATATCTATATATAATATGATGAAAAAACTCCTTGTTATAGCATATTTAATTTACCTATGAATCTCCCTGTCAGAAGATACCAATGAGTGAACCGTGTTTAAAAAAAAAAAGAATTAGACATTTAATGTATAATGAGATTATCTACAATTACAGTAGAATACAAAATTAAATGGGACATAAATCCTACTTTAGGACAAAAGCCAAGGAATAATTCCTGGGAATAATCCCCTGTGGTCAGGTTATTCCAAAACTGTCCAGTACTGGATTCTTGTTCCTTGCATGTTAGCAGGTGCTATTTGTCCCTCTGCCTGAATCAGGATAGTGGATTAGATGGACTGTTGGTCTGATCTATATTCCTAGAAACTACTATTAAATTCTATAATTGTATCTACCAAATCCTTATGTGTTTGGAAACAACCACTTTTAGCTTGGCACAAAGGAAATTGGACGCAGAACTCTTAAAATTCACAGTGGAGTGGGAGAGGTAGCTAATTCCAAGTACGATGTGCTGAAAAGGAACCCTAGGGGGTGAGTGTACACACAATGACAAATTAACTCCGAAACAACCCTTGTGGCCTGAAGGTTGCATTTGGTGTGTGGCTTTCAAGGGGGCTACAGAAACACAGTGCCAATTACATGATGAACAAATCTGGTATTTAATTCAGTGGCCACAGGATTGTACTTTCCACGTCAGTTTGGCCACTACCCTTCATCAGCTTTGTGACTAATGTTAACTGGTCAATCATGCTGTGCTGTATTGACATTCAAGGTGGTTAGCAGCCAGTGTAGGTCTAGTGCACGAGCTGCTAGTTTCAAATGTTTTTAAACAATGCTACAATAATTCTTAATTTCTTTAGAAGGCTGTTAGAGATCTATGCTCCGACTAGCTGCAAGTGACTGAAAAGGTAAGACAATCCTTTCTCCTCCTTGCTCGCAGGAGCTGTGGTAGGACAAATTATTTTTCTTATGAAAAATGTCATGTGGCAACAAACGTACATTCAGGTACCAAACTGCAGCAAATTTATGGTACGGTCCCTACATGTAATCTATATTCTAATTAATACTCTGCATAGTATAATCAACAGAAATCTTCTGGCAGTCATAGTCTGGTTTAAAAAATGTTCAGCTGAGAGGTTTTTCGAGCCTCTCCAAAGATCAGGGTAATTAAGCAAAGCTGCTGGAGGGGGTTCCCCTTGCAGCTTCTTTAATACTGGAAAGGGAGAGCGGTGCTTGAAAACCCAGGCAACCTCTGGCATCCTCACTCTGCAGTGGAAGGCTCTTTGGAACAGAAAGGAAAGAATCTTTCCTTTTTTTCTGCTGCTGTTGAGCTGGTCTCTCTCCCGTTGTCTGAGAGCCAGAGCTGCAAGCCTATCCTGCATCCCTTGTATCTAACATACTGTCCATTCTAGAGCAAATGCAAGGGAGGCAGTGGGACTGTTCAACTTGTAATGAGGCGCTCCAACAAACTCAAAAGTAGATGAGTACAGGTATCTTTATAATATGCTGTGGGGGAGGAGGAAGGAAGCACTCTGGCCCTGCTTGCTTGTGCTAATTGATAACTTCTGCTGCAGCTATTCACACTTTAAAAAAATGCAACAAGTATATTTATTTATAAGCAAAGAATAAAAACCTAACAGCTTCATCAGAGTGTCAAGCTAGAATGAAACTGTATTTAGAATGCTTTATGAAGGCAAAGGCTGCAGTTGCTCAGAGTTGGAAACCATTTACCTGGAAACCTAGATATATTCACAGAGTTGTAAAAAAAAATTTTTTTTAAATAAAACATTATATTGTTGTGATGCACTGCATGACAGTAGGACCTTGTGGATAGAGACCTGGGATTCAGGAAACCAGAGGGCCACTGGCCTGCCGGGTGAATTTAGCTAATTACTTAACTTTTCTGTGCCTCAGTTTTCCTATCTGTAAAATGGGGATAATGATACTTGCCTCCTTTGTAACATGCTTCCAGATCGACTAATGGAATAGCACTACATAAGAATGAGGTAGTATAAAATTGTATTTGTTACTTGAGCCTAACTCTCAACAGGTTGTTTGGATTTTTTTGTGCCCAGGCTGACAGATCAGGTTCATGTTGGCACCATTTGAGCTGCCTTTTTTTCTGCTTCCTTTAAGGTTAGATATCAGTTTCTTTTGTTGGAGCCCACCCTGGTGGGAAATTTTGTCTTTTGTTTAACAGGTACATACTGAGAGAGGTTTCTTGTTTTGGAACAGGGTCGAAAATAAAACAAGAATCACAAACAAGATATCACTGTGAAAAGCAGAGCTAGCTAGGCTATAGGCTCCAATAAGACAGAGAGAACTGGTTAAGCAGGATGAAACCTGTATATATATCTGAAAGTTCTTGGCCTCAATTGCTGTTCCCATCTCTCTTTTTAAGCAAACCAACTACGTGTGTGTCTCTCTCTCTCTCTCTCTCTCTCTTCAGACCCAGAAAGTTTCTTTTTGCATTGTAGGAAAACTGGGATCCTTTGTTCTTCTGAATAATCCCCTTGTGTTGAAGTCCAGTTATCCATTAGGGCCCGAGTGCTGCAATTGACTATGTGGGAGTGCAGGGGTGTACATGTGTGCAGCCAATTCCAGGATCGGGGTGTCCATCTTTTAAAACCAACTTAAGGTTGCCCGATTTTATTTATATATATATAATATATTTGTCCTAGCCTTTGCATGCAAAATCCTCTTTGCTAGTTCTCTGCCTCATTCATAACCATTAATTTTATGTATCCTTAAATAGCATTTTCAAGATGGGCCTTTGTCTATCCTAATGACCTTTCTGGAACATCTTTCATGATGCATGATGCAAAGCTAGGCAAACTTTGCCCCAAAGCCCACAAGTGTAAGTTAAAAATAGATAAATAACATAAAAGGTTACTATGCACACAATTCTAAATTGAATATTCAGCCATAGTCCTCTCTCACACACACACTCTCTCTCTCTCTCTCTCTCTCACACACACACACACACACACACACACACACACACACACACACACACACACACATATATTCCGTAGACAGCTCTGAAACACTCCAATGTAAAAATTATTGCATGAGTAAGGATGATAAATTATATCCCAATTCTTGAAGAAAAATTGAGAGAAGTGTTAAGTGGCTACTAGAGATGGACCTGAACCAAAGCCCAGATCCAAACTAACCTGCATTTCAAGCAACACACAGTCTGGGGTTCTCTCTCTAGTGAGGACTAACCATCTTTCTTTTGAAGGTTCTATTTATTGTTAAAAAATGTGGTTCAATATATCTTCCTGGTGTAACTCCACTGAAATCAATGGAGTCGTACCAAGGATGACTTTGGCCTATTGTAGCGAAAGCTTTCTTGGTAGTTGCTGTGATATTAGTTAATAAAACTGCACTCATACCATCTTGGACTGTTATCTTGTCCAGTCTCATCATCTAAACAGAATTAGGTCTGATCAGGATTTACATGGCAGACTTCCCACAACAATTTACATAGGTGGTGCAGAAGGTGATGTGGGCAAATCAGTAGCTGATACTCCACATGAGTCAGTACTGAAACAATGTCCAGTTTGTTGTTTGGAGTGGTGATGTGCTCTCTATGGGCAGTGTCCTCTCTGAGATATGGGACCAACGCTATGGCCACTTATGGTGATTAAAGATCACATATCTGCTACAAAGGCACTTTGCTTTCAGGACATACTCAGAGCATGTTGAGAATAATTTCAGAATTCATGACTCTTGTATCTAAAACTGTGATTGTGTCCACTCTTGACATAATACTTCATTGTAGTTAGTGTCCTTCTTGAAAAATTTCCAGGTGAAGATGGGTGTCCCGCACTATGGCTCTGCACTCTGGTCAACCCAAATCTTGGTTCCTTTCTCCTGCTTCTATTAATTTTTTTTCTTACTTAGTCCTGCTTTTCTTTTAGGGAATGACCCAGCAATCCTTGCATGGATGATAATCCCATTGATTTCCAGCCCGTGCAAAGACTTCAAGGATCGACCTTTACACACCTTTCCAGCTTAGTTTCTTCTAATTTTTCATTCATCTTTTTGTAACTTTTCTAGGTCTCCTAACTCTTTTTCTCTCTTTAATCTCTTCCTTCTCTTCCCTTAGCCTGTCTCTTCACTGTATTCTGACTTTACCACCATTTCGTCTTTGTAGCCTATTTCTGTAATAACCTCTGACACACTTCTCTTCATATATCTGAAGAAGAAACCCTTTTAAAAAAAAACAAACCCTTTACTCCAGAAAATTTTGATTTTCAAGTTGTTAAATCAGTGCAATAATGGGCAAGCAATAGAAATCTGGGTCTTTCCACATTTTTACAATATTTAAAATGGTGGACTCCATGATTTTCAGTGGCTGTGATCATTACTTCCTTGCTAATCTCAGTGTTGGTCACCTATTCCATGGGATAAAAACAGCATATGATGGAATTCTTATATCTTTTATGGACCTATTTTGGTTACTTTGAGCATCAAGTCATAGCAGAACATGTCACTGGATTTGCAGGTGATCCTGATGCTTGTCCTTACCATTCAGGCTGTAGATGTAGCAAGACAGCCACAGTCTTGTAGCAAAGAGGCTTACTTCTGTATAGCTTGTTGCTGTTTAATTTCATCAAACAGCAAACCCTTTGTCCTGCTCTAGCTCCTTACTGATTAAAAACTTATATTAAAAAAACCTGGGTTTTTTAAACACTGGAAAAAAGTCATAGTTCCTCAGCACTGGAGGTTCCCCAAAAAAGTACTAATTAAGAGGCAAAGAGAATACATTTGTCCAACCAATGAGAGACTTGATATTGTATCTAAAAGGAAACTTAGAAACTGTTAGCAAATAATAGAATGCTTGGACATTCCATTCTAATGTTCTAAATATCATCTGCATAATAGCAGCGTTTAGTTATTTAGCTCACCTCTAGCTGCTGCTGTTTTTCGTGGTTTCACATATACAATATAATTTAAATATATTTTATGCATAGCACAGTACTAAAGCTGAAAGGTTTGGCCAGTCATAATCAATTGAATGTTTGTGGAATGTGAACACTAAAAGTAATGTGAACACAACCTAACCAAATTCACCTATATATCTGAATTAATATTTGTAGAACATTTGTTTTGCTAGTTTGGCCCGATTCTAGACAGCACAGCTTTCTGATGAATACAACTTTGTCACTAACTGGAAGTAGTAATCTTGCTCTATCCATTAGTTACTGTATATACAGCTTGTATATATAATATTTATATTTTCCCCTAAGTTGTGAAATATATAAAAGTATAATTTCACTAACTGAGAGCTCATCATTCAGATGACAAGGTGCAATCAATAAATCATGCAGCACTTGTGGTTATTCTGCATGTCAACTCATATTTCCATGTCGCTGTCCCGACTGTTACTGAGTGTTTGTGTTGTTGTACCTTTCCACCTCCTCAGCGTTGATTTAGGAGTTATTATTCTGGGCTCATAGTAACTGTAAAAAAAGCAAGTTCCAAGTGTCTCTGCCAAAAGGAGGAAATGAAATGAGCAAGTCAACAGACAATTCCACTTGTCAAACACCACTTGCCTCCATCTATGACTTTGTTGAGGAAACCTGTGTTTGGGCAAGTTGCATGAAGTAAACAGATTGCCTTCTTAGTAGGATAACCTCAGTACCCAATAAAGAATCTTGGTCCCAGCAGTTGTGGTCCTCAAATGAATGAAATGGAAAAACCAAGGCTACTTTTAAAACTTACAAATTGTAAGCCTCTGAATAATGCATTGCAACATCCAGACTGGCTATGTGGGAAAAAAAAAGTTTTTTAATGGACAACCAGACGGATAAGGATGGTATTATAAGAAGAGTTTGACATACCAAAAAAAAAGTACTTGCACACTTTTGAGATTGACTGTCAAATCATTTCACATCTGTACCTAAAGCAAACAGACATAATGCTAACAGCTTGCTACAACTCAAAAATGCCACCCACTAATCAGTCCACCTGTGGAATTATCAGTCCATCTTGCAAGCCGCATACCCGACTGCCAAGAAGCTTGACAAGAAAATGTATATTAAAATGTTGAGTAAGACTGGAAATACAATGTGGTGTAGTATAAACAGAATGCACTTGGTGTATGGAAAGTGAATATGCCTTTTAATTCAACTTCTGAGTACAGATGATGACCCAACACTGTTTGCTCCTGCCTTTGCCAATTGTGAATGACTAAGATGCTTCACTGACTGGAAGGCATACACACTTCCCCTGTGTGATGGCTTCTCACTCTGTTTTGTAAAATAATTCTCTCAGTTACTTTTTGCATGCAGAGGTAATTAACAATTGCTGGAATTATAAGCATTTGCAGGATCATCCTCAACAAAAATGTACCAAGAAATAAATATCTCCTATGTAATGGATGCATCCTTCAGTGTAGGACAAAAATGTTTTATTGAGAGTGTGCAGTCCATGAGCATAATTCCTTGAGACTAAATTACACTGGTTACAGCACCAGATAGCCCGGTACTATTTAACATGCTGGCAAAATGATCATTTCACTCTTTTTATCCCCCAAAAGAATGTAAAACACTGAGACATTAGAGGAGCAAGTTTTCTGGGACTCTGAGATGGGAAAAGAAGGGATGGGGGATGTGCTATGAAGGGTAATTATTATGTACAACACAGGATCAGACGGTTGTGCAGTCTGTGGTGTTGCAGGAGATACTGTGGAACGATTAGATTCTTTAGATACTATTTTCTATATGTTCCAACCTCCATTTCCACACAGTAGCTGTTTTCTGTATCTGTGAGTACGAAATGCTATTTTAACATCTGTTCTTTTAAGGCTATTTGCTCTGGGAAGGCAGTGTGTTTTGCCATAAATTTAGGTCATTAATTTGTATCTGTTCTTTGTTTATTTAAGAAACAGGACAAAAGGGCAGCTGCTGAAACATTTGGCTGTGCCGAGGGGTAGTGGGCTCAACATGCTGGAGTTCTGCACACGACCAGCTTGAGTTTGTATCTACAGCTACAGGACAGAACTTTATGGAAACACTTTGCCAAGCCATGTGGTGCTCTGCTCTCCTTTGCACCAGTACCCTTTTAATTATCTGATTCAGGGAGGGGGACGTTTTGGAAAAGTGTTGATGGCATAACAGAAACCTAGAAATCTGTATGCAAACAGGTTTTTAAAAGGTGATTTTTATAAGGCAATGATTTTTTACTGCATTGATTTAAGTGCTGCAATTGGCCAGCACATCTAACATTCTCCAAGTAAATATGACCTATATAATTAGGCATTTATAAACAGAAGCACAATAATACCTAGTAAATTGATTGTTAACAGCATTTAATGCTCTTAAATTGGCCACTAAGTGCAGAATAATTTCTAGGGTGGTATTGATATTATAAAGCATTACAGAGGTTTTATTTATTATCTTAAATGTAATGGTGTAAATTAGGTGTGTTTGAAAAGGTCATTTTTTGCCGCATGATTCTGTGACTTCTAGCCAATTTAATCAAACCTGATAGAAAATCATGAGTATTTCCAAATGTTTTTCTCATACAACCACATATATTTTAAAATGTAGCACATTAATATCACTGTGTGAAACCCAAGCCCCCAATTAAAGTTAAAAACAAATGACCTAATCCTGTAAACACTTAACTCACCATATAGTTCCTACTTATGGGGCAGAATCTGACACATTTATTCCAACTGAGTAGTGTTTTGTTCCATAAGTACCATTGAAACTATTTGTAGAGTAAGGTACTGTACTATTCAACATGAGAACAAGTATCAGAATGTCTCTCTACAAGTCCCAGTAGGTCCAGTCCTACTCCCAGTAGGGAGTAGGCAATGGGAATTTTGCAGGTGGTTTCAGTGGAAGCAGGGTTAGGCACATTGAGTATAAAGATTGTATCAGTGGTCCTCAGACCCATTACTAGGCATATTCCATATATACTTTATAGACACTAGTCTCTCTAGAAAAAACGGTTTAAAGGTGGCTATTGAAGGGTTAGATGGTCAAAAATATTTTGTAAGTGGTCTTCAGGATGCCACCTGAGTTTGACAAAGTGGTCCTCTGGCCTTTGCTGGGTCTTTTGAAGGTACACTAAATTTAAACATTTCAGGGGATTAGCCATCCTTATGGGGGGTGAATGATAGTTACTGAATCCAAGATCCTTAAAGGTAGTTAGGCATCTAAATCACATGGAAATCAATGGGAGTTAGATACCTAAATACCACTGAAGATCTGGGCCCAAGTCATGAAATGCTGAAGAGCATGTCATTATAGAAAATCCTAGAGGAACTATATAATAGGTATGAAACAATTAAGGTTTTATAGAAATTGTTCTTAAAACTGACAGCATTTGTATTTTATCGAATACAGGTATAGATAGCCATTGTATAGAATGTGTGTTCCTTCCTATTGATGGTATAGAGAATGATGCCCCCCTGTTAATATTCTGTAAGTGGGTTTAAAAATTCTGCAGAATAGTTGTTATTCTCCTCTTAAGTTCTATAAGACTTTTCCATAAGAATGTGATTGCTCTATCCTCAGAGGTATGAAATTCAGACGCCCCCCAACCAAATTAATAACTCCTGGAAATGGGCTTGGCAAATATGTTGCAATTTATCAGGTCTGTAGATAATACACAGGACTCAGATACCAAAATAAGAATCTGACACACAGATTGAAACCACTCCCACATGCAGGCAAAATAGCTGCCGCTCTATGGTATTTGGGGGCTGGCCAGCGCACAGGGCCTGTGAGGAGCAGCAGACTGTGAAAGACTGAAGCAGAGCAAGAGGCAGATTTAGGGGTTGTAGGCGAATGGGGGGGCAGGAAAGAGGGGTGAGAAGGGAAAAAGAGGAGAGGGGGTTCAGATCAGAGACAGCAGGGGAAGGGTGGGATGTGAAGGGGGCTCTGAAGCAGGGGGAGGAGTGGAATGGAGGAGGGAGCCCAAACCACTGGGACGCAGGTGAGGAATTGGGGGAGGGAGTCCTGCCCAGTCTTGGGCAGAGAAAGGGGCGGAATGGAAAGTTTTGCTTCTTGCAAAAGGCTAAACCAAACCCCTATTGTTTTCACAGTGCTATTATTGCTTATATGAATGATTGATATAATTTTAAAGTTCTTTAGTATATAAATCTGCAACTCATCAACCCTAAAACATAAGTTCTATGTAGGAGTCTGAATCATAATGCATTAATTAAGCCAGTGGTTCTGAAGCTTTTTATCATCCAGCCTTTCTCTTATCAAAGGAAATAAGGATGGGAGAGAGAGTCAAGACAGTGATGTGATGTCAGTGGCACTTTTTTAGAGATGAGGCGAGCTCTCCATATGAGTACAGGGAGGCATGTACATTTCCGTGTGCATTAAAGGTTGACTTTGCAACCTAACGTGTTCGTTTTCTCTCACTGGCAGAGGAGAGAGGGTAGTTAAAAGATTAAAAAAACATCAAATCAGATGTTTAAATGATTTGTGGTGGCTTGACTCATGATTTTTGATCTCTTGAGGCTGGCAATACTGTTTAAACAGAATTTTCACAGGCGGCCACTAATTGTGTCTTCCTCATTTTCTGGGTTCTCAACTTGAGACCCTGGGGTCTGATTTGCAGAAATGCTGAGCACTCACAGCTGCAACTGAAGTCAATGGAAGCTGTGCTTTGAACATAAAAAATGATATGTAATGGTAAGCACTCTGAAAAAATCAGGCCCTAGGTGTCTGAAATTGGGCACTCAAAAATACTGTGCCTCTGTTCCCCATCTGTAATATGTGGATAATACTACTTCCTTACTTCAGTGGGATGTTGTAAAGATAAATCAATTAATGTGTGTGAAGCACTCAGATACTATAGTGATAACTGTCATAGAAAAGCCAATGAAGAAATTAATATTTCTGTCACCAGAGCAGGGTTTGAATACTGTGCCACACATTCAGGAATAGAGAGAAAACAAAATGTTGAAGAGCTGCTCACTCAGTGACCACTGGCCATCCTGTGCACTGAATGAGGCAGGGGTCCTGTGGAAAAAATAATATGTAATATGTGATGAAATTTAATGTTGATAAGTGCAAAGTAATGCACATTGGAAAACCTAATCCTAACTATACATATACAATGATGGGGTGTAAATTAGCTATTATCACTCAAGAAAGAGATCATTGTGGATAGTTCTCTGAAATCATCAACTCAATGTGCAGCTGCAGTCAAAAAAGCGAACAGAACGTTGGGAATCATCAAGAAAGGGATAGAAGACAGAAAATATATTGCCTCTATATAAATCCATGGTACACCCACACCTTGAATACTGCGTGCAGATGTGGTCACCCCATCTCAAAAAAGATATATTGGAATTTGAAAAGGTTCAGAAAAGGGCAACAAAAATGATTAGGGGTATAGAACGGCTTCCGTATGAGGAGAGATTAATAAGACTGGGACTTTGCAGCTTGGAAAAGAGGTGACTATGGGGGGATATGATAGAGGTCTATAAAATCATGAGTGGTATAGAGAAAGTAAATAAGGAAGTGGTATTTACTCCTTCTCATAATACAAGAACCAAGGGGCCACCAAATTAAATTAATAGGTATCAGGTTTAAAACAAACACTTGAAAGTATTTTTTCACGCAACGCACTGTCAACCTCTGGAACTCCTTGCCAGAGGGTGTTGTGAAGGCCAATACTATAACGGGGTTGAAAAGGGAGCTAGATAGATTCATGGAAGATTGGTCCATCAATGGCTATTAGCCAGGATGGGCAGGAATCGTGTCCCTAGCCTCTGTTTGCCAGAAGCTGGGATTGGGTGACAGGGCATGGATCGCTTGGTGATAACCTGTCTGTTCATTCCCTTTGGGGCACCTGGCATTGGCCACTGTCAGAGGACAGGATACTAGGCTTGATGGACCTTTGGTCTGACCCAGTATGGCTGTTCTTATGATCGTCATACTAAGACTGTATCATGATGCAATATGCACAAGGGTGCTGAATTAAGGTTGTGCAAGCCACCTTAATTCTGGCATTTCCTAACTTTTGAATGCTTGACTTTGCAAGCTTAATATTCTTTCGGTGTAGTTTCTTGTGTGTGGTTATATATCTATAGATATAATTACATTCTTTATTTGAATTTTTTCCTAACCCATAATTGCCAATACAAGAGAGAAGCTGAATCTTGTATACTATTAAAAAGAAATGATTTAGCAACCTAGCTGTATTAAGTGTTTTCCTGAGCCCAGTGGAGTTGGGGCCCCCAGCTGTGTTTTGTTGCTGTGAACAACAGAGCGAATATACCTGCAAGAACCTGTCCCCCTCACCTCATCCCTAAGACATGAATGGTAAAGAGGAAATGCAAAGTGAGGGTTTGGCTACACTTGCAGGTGTGCAGCGCTGGGAGTTAAAGCTGTCTTCGTACAGCTGTGTAGGGAAAGCGCTGGAGTGTGGCCACACTGACAGCTACCAGTGCAGCAGTGTGGCCACATTTGCAGCATTTGCAGCAGTGTTGGGAGTGGTGCATTATGGGCAGCTATCCCACAGAGAACCTCATCCCATTTTGGCGCCATTTTGGCGCTGTGGGTTGTGGGAAAGGGGCGGAGGGTGTGGGTCATTCTGCTTCCTGTCCCAGCGCCCCGTGATGCATCGCTTCACATCCCAGCAATCCCTGTTTTTCCGTCCACGTTTGGCGCCATCTTGATTCTCTCAATGGTTTCTGTGCAGCGTGATTTCTGTGGGAAATGGAGCCCGAATTGCTGAGGAGTATGCTGACAAGGCTCGCCAGCACATCACGTTTGGCAGTTGAGCTATTCCTTAAGATACAAAGTGATGAGGAGTCTGATGATGATAGCGAGTCGCCTGACACGTATGACACTAAATTGCTTCTGGCATTCACAGAAATGCTCAGCACCGTGGAACGCCGCTTTTGGGCTCGGGAAACAAGCACTGAGTGGTGGGATCACATTGTCATGCAAGTCTGGGATGATGAGCAGTGGCTGCAGAACTTTCGGATGAGAAAAGCCACTTTCATGGGACTGTGTGCTGAGCTCGCCCCCACCCTGCGGCACAAGGACATGAGATTGAGAGCTGCCCTGACGGTGGAGAAGCAGGTGGCTATTGCAATCTGGAAGCTGGCAACTCCAGACAGCTACCGATCGGTCGGGAACCAGTTTGGAGTGGGAAAGTCGACTGTTGGAATCGTGTTGATGCAAGTTTGCAGGGCCATTAATCGCATCCTGCTAAGAAGAACCGTGACTCTGGGGAACGTGCAGGACATTGTGGATGGCTTTGCACAAATGGGTTTCCCTAACTGTGGAGGGGCGATAGATGGGACGCATATTCCTATTCTGGCACCACCCCACCTAGCATCCGAGTACGTTAATCAGAAGGGGTATTTCTCTATGGTTCTCCAGGCGCTTGTGGATCACCGTGGGCGTTTCATTGACATTAACACAGGCTGGCCTGGAAAGGTGCATGATGTACGCATCTTTCGGAACAGTGGCCTGTTCAGGAAGATGCAGGCCGGGACTTTTTTCCCAGACCGGAAGATCACAGTAGGGGACGTTGAAATGCCCATTGTGATCCTTGGAGACCCTGCTTACCCGTTAATGCCATGGCTCATGAAACTGTATACAGGGAAGTTTGACAGGAGCAAGGACTGGTTCAACTACAGGCTGAGCCGGTGCCAAATGACTGTGGAGTGTGCTTTTGGCTGTTTAAAGGCGCGCTGGTGATCTCTGTATGGGAAGCTAGACTTGGGGGGGAAAGCAGCATCCCCGCTGTTATATCCGCGTGCTGTACCCTCCATAATATTTGGGAAGGGAAGGGTGAAAGATTCAGTCAGGCATGGACCTCCGAGGTTCAACACCTGGAGGCTGAATTTGCACAGCCAGAGAGCAGGGCTACTAGAGAGGCCCAGCAAAAGGCTGCAAGGATTAGGGATGCCTTGAGGGAGGAATTTGAGGCTGAAAACCAACAGTAATGTTTGGTGCCTTGCACGGGAGTGAAGTGCAGTGGTTACAATGTTAGTAGGAATCTGTGTTTCCTAAGCTGATTTGCAGTGCCTGTTTCTTTCCTGGGCTAAGAATTCATTTATTGAAAAGAAAATAACTTTATTGACAGACACACAACATTTTGGGAACCTAAAAGGGCAGGGGGGTGGGGTGGGGAACTGTACAGTCAAAGGTTTGAATATGTCCTGGCTGGAGTGCTGTGCAATGACTGCTGCACTTCAGGATGCCTATACTGCATGGTGATGGGGGTTGAGTGCAGAGGGTAAGGGTCGTAGTTCTCAGGGCTGGTTGGTGAACGTACAGGTGTTGGAGGCAGCTGGTGGTGGTAAGAACCTGGATGCTGGGGAAGGGGGTTTTGAGCTGACATTGGGGCACAAGGGAAAGAGCTTTGGGACGGGGGGGGCGGCGTGGTAGTGCTCTGCCTGCATGGCTACAAGCGCCTGGATAGAGTCCGCTTGGCGCGCCAGGATGCTTATCAGCTGCTTTGTGCTTTTCTTCCTGGCCGCTGCATTTTTCTGGCGGATCCTGCTTTCCATTTCCCTCCAGTCCTGCACTTTTTGATTCTCTCTGGCAGAGTGATCCATAACTGCTTGCAGCAGGTCTTCTTTGCTTTTTCGCGGCTTCTTCCGGAGGTTTTGGAGTCTTTGAGTTGTTGATAACACGGGCAGCCGAGAACTCAAGGTTGCTTGTGGAAAGGCAAAAAAGGCAACACTTAACAGAGGCAGCATTGTTTATATCTCAGACAGTTATTCCCACACAGTGAAGGAGTAACATTCTTCACAATAGCATAATTTTCCCATACCAAAGAGAGCGCACATAACCCACAGGAGCCCCAAAATGGTGAGTAAGGGGGACTGATTGCTTCAGGGCTGTACTGGGGTTTCTGTGCGTTGGGGAAAGCAAACAGCTGCAGGGGGCACCTACACTGAACACTCTTCCAACATTTCCCACAGGAGTTGATCCTGGAAGATATCTTGCTGCTGCGGGTCACCTGGGAAGAGCGGGAGGTTCTTCTACAGCAATGCGGATTCCGCCCTGGCACCTATGCAGCTTGCCTGTGTGCAGCAATGGTCCCCCCATCCCTCGCGGCACAGTGGCGCGGACGCGTTAGCCTGACTGGGACAAGGACCACGGTGGCTCTCCCAATAAACTTGCGCAAGCGCATTGCCCACGCTCTGACTGAAACTTTTGAAGAGATTACCGAGGCCGATTACCGCGACGTGATAGACCACATCAATGTGCTATTCCACATTTAGGCATGCATGCATGCATGCATGCATGCAGAACCCTCCCTCCTCTCCCGAAAAATTTCCATCCTGAAAATAAAAAGCCGCTTACCAGGAACCCGCTCCTCTGTCTTCCACCAAGTACCGGCTGCTGCGACTGGCTACCTTCCTCCTGGCTTGAGAAGAGCTCCTGGCTGCATGCCTCCTGGGACTCCGGGGTGTCTCCCCCCACCCGAGTACCCTCACTCTCAGTTTCCTCCTCCCCCCAACCCCCGCTCTGAAGTGTCCATCGTGGTCCTCGGATTGGCGGTGGGGTCATCCCCAAGTATCGTGTCCAGCTCTTTGTAAAATGGCAGGTCGTGGGGGCAGCACTGGAGCAGTGGTTTCCCTCGTGGGCTTTACATTAGGCATTCCGCAGCTCCTTCACTTTAACCCTGCACTGCAGCGCGTCCCGGTCATGGCCCCTTTCCAGCATGGCCTTTGATACCTGCCCAAAGGTATTGTAATTCCTACGGCTGAAGCGCAGCTGGGACTGCACAGCTTCCTCCCCCAAAACACTGATGAGGTCCAGCAACTCACCATTGCTCCATGCTAGGGCTCGTTTGGTGCGTGGAGGCATGGTCACCTGGAAAGATTCACTGATTGCACTCCACACCTGGCTGAGCAAACAGGAAGGGGATTTTTAAAATTCCCGGGGAATTTAAAGGGCGGGTCACCTGAGGCCAGGGCAGTAGAGTTCGAACTGATGAGCAGAGTGGCTGAACAGGCATTCTGGGATACCTCCGAATACCTCTGGAGGCCAATAACAGCGCTTTTGGTGGCCACACTGGCGGAGCAGCGCTGCATCACCAGCGCTGCAGTCGTTATTCCCCAGGCCGAGGTGGAGTACAGCCAGCGCTGTAGCCAGGGAGATACAGCGCTGTATGTGCCTTGCAAGTGTGGACAGTGAGTGAGTTGCAGCGCTGTAAAGCCACCACCAGCGCGGCAACTCTCCAGGGTAGCCAAGTCCTAAGGGGAAAAAAACCAAGGAATGTCTGTAAACACTGAAAGTCAGTACAGTAAGCACTCATCTAGCTGTAATGTAAGATTAAAGCACGAAATATTTAATACACCTCTGATTATGAGCATCCGCAAGGGGAGACGGTCAAAGAAAGAATCATTTGATAGGTCTTCAAATTCTGCAGGAAAAAAAACAGTCTAGGTGTTGCAAAGATTCTTTCACAGTTACTCCTCAACACTCACAGCTGCTGGTGGCCTTGTAATGTGAAAACACAGGTTCCCCATTAGACCTTGGGCAGACCAGTTATATGAAAATGTGCATAATAAGTGGTGCAAAGTCACCAGAACGCTGTGAAAAAGATAAAATTAGCTTTGTACTCCTCTCACTTTGGATAGCTCTTGCTGAACATATGTTGAGAACCGAAGATCAGCATTTGAAAGTAAATAACAGCAAAACTTCCTAAGTGCTGCAGATGCATTTTTTTGCCTGTTCAGGTGATTTGATGAAACAGAGCAAGAGAGACAGTCAGAAAGAAAAAAATGCATGAAAAGGCCAGGAAGACCCATTTAAAAAATAGGTAACTATTTGTAATTAGGGCTTGTAAGAATTGTGTATTATTTGGGGAGAGGAGGTAGCAGAAAATGTAGTGGTATTTTCTTAGTATAATTTTTGCACAGAAAAATCACGTATGTGTTTAAAAACAGTACAACATATTGAAAATTTCAGCTATTCTGTCTTTTTATGACTTAAAGGCTAAATCCTGCAGATTTTGCTCATTTCTTACTTAGGTAGTGTTGCTATGGTCTTGTGGATGGAAGGAGGTCTCTTAAAAAATCAGTTAAATGCTTTATAGATTAGAACCAGGACTTTGAAGTGGATCCAGAGTCCAATGGAAAATAAATGGAGTGCATGGAGTACTTGGCTTATGTGCTCATCTTGTTCAAGAGATGGGCTGCTGTGTTGTGAAATAGTCAGAGCTGCTTTGTGGCTTTCACAGTCAGCCCCAGGTAGAATGAGGAACAAGACATGACCTACACATGGATCACAGTGGCTAGTTCCTCACTCACCAGCAATGTGTGCAATTTTAGGCTTGCTGAAGATGGGGGCCAAAAGGCAGTTCACTCTCCTAGCTTAGTATTTGTTTATTTATCACATAGAAGGTGGCAAAGGGATCTGCTGGTTAGAGCAGGAGACCTGGCTTCTATTCCTGACTCACTGGACAAGTCACTGTAAGAATTTTGTGCCTTAGTTTTTCCCTCTGCAAATAGGTACAAGCACTTTGAGACTTCCAGATGAAAGTGCTATAGCCGTGTAAGGCATTGCTATTTATTTCTTATAACATACATCCTGGCCTGTGTCATTATAGCACTGGGGGAAAAGACCAAAGTAATATTTATATTCCAATTCTAGTTGCACTTTAGTGACTCGCTTAAAAAGATTTCCTTCAGTTTAAACCCCACTATCCCTTCTCAATCACTGAGACTCAAGTGTCTGGAAAGGTTACTTATTATTTGCCATTATGTGTACTCAAAATTCAGTGTTTCTTTGGCTAGAAAGCTTAAAACTGTCTAGTTTGATACATTTTTAAAGGTAGAAAGGTTATTTAATAGTAATATAAACTGATTTTAATAAACTCTTTGTGTAATCCAGATTGTAAAACCACTTCTGAAGGGGTGAGATGTTTGGAAAAATATACCATCTGTTTTCTTTTCTTAGTGTTCTGAGTTACATCCAACAACCTTGGGAGATTATGCTGTATTGGATATTTTATTACTATTGTTGTTTAATCAATTTTATTTGTTTGCATGTGATTATATAGACTATGATTCTTTACTCCTTGTATACACACAAGGGCCACTGAAGCCAATGGGAATTCAGGCTGTGTTGGGAATATGAACTTGGGCTGCTAGTTAATTTATTTTTTAAACTAGTATATTTTTTTCACCCTCGAAAGTTCACAACAGGGAAGAAGGAGTGTCAGGTTTCAGTCTCATATGTTCTGTAATTCCACATTCTGTAGCAATGCCCACGATGCTGGAATAATTTGAAACAAAATGACAATCTTTCCAAGTTTTGTAGAGTAAATGCTTAGAATTGATAAAAGTTTTGAAATGCAAATGTCAAAATTCTTTAGAACAGCATGTGATTAATTCTGAAAGTACTGAAAATGTTTGGTGGTGTATATAATTAGAGATGGGGATAGAGATAAAATACCCACAGGTACCAAAGTTAGTCGAGATTCTGGAACCTCAGTCTGCAAAACTCGTATTTAAAATGAGCAGAATGAATCATCTAAGAGATTTCTCATCTTGTCATTTAACAAGGGTCCCAGCATTGATATCTCCCCTACAATATTCATAATCATCTCAAGTAAGGCCCTGATCCTGCAATGAGCTTTGCATGGGCTGAAACCTGTACCTGTGTGGAACCCCACTGAAATGAATGAGATTTAGTACAGGCACAGGGGACTGTCTGCATGGAACTCATTGCAGGATCAGGGCCTTACTGTCTAAACTGCAGTTAGCGTTCTGACATTACTACATGAATTGTCACATTCACAATTTTAATATACAGTGTAGAGGCCTATTCTTGCAGTTCTTATTATCGTAGTAACTCCATTTAAGTCCATGGGACTTCTCCCATGTGTATGGACTGTAGACAGGGGCTGTACCAAACCCATGTGAAAACAGGGGCTCTGTTTTCATCTCTCACAATGCAATGTTTATTGCTGACTCATATATTCCACTAAAGTTCAATTTTATGTTTGATGGAATTATGAATATCTTTGGGGCAAGGAGACAGCTAGATGTGATCTCTAGAGGCCAGGCTATTGTGCTGGGAAGGCGTGAGTTTCAGTCCCGACCTTTATGTGTCATTGTTTGCTCACTAAGTTTACGGAGACCAGAGGTCTTGTGACTTGCAGCTCTCTTGTAACAGAAGGTGAACTTTGTGTCACTCAGCAGTGATACCCACTGTCTTATCAAGCAGTGTATTTAAGGCCAGTATATAAAGAAAGGGGAGTTTATATAAGGAGGGGAAATAAAGCCTTCATGAGGATGCAGATTTGGCCCAGATTCCTTGCTGCCCAATACCCGAACCAATTTAATCCATAACAACTAGAAGGCCATCGTCTGGCAATGGTGGGGCCTGCCCAGAAAGTTTAGTGCTGGATTGGTGCAGTGTTAGAGGGAGTGGCCAGAAATAGAGTTAAAAAAAAACAAGGGATCACAAGAGGCTCACAATATATGTAGCCATATGTTATTGTTATTAACTCCCATGGGGCTCCATATGGGTGCTTCTGGTTTTAACAAAATATTCCAATAGATCTCTTTACAGCAGCATCTATTCTAAAGAGAATCAACGTTTTCTCTGTAAAGTGCTTGAATAAAAAATGCTATATAAGTGCTAATTTAATATTATTAGCTACAAAAAATAGCTTAAATGAATTCTATTGTAGGCTGAAATGCTTATTCAAAGACTTTTGTGATTCTGCCATATTCTGCAGTAGGGTATAAGGAGACTCGTAACTTGATTTAAAAACAAATAATTTTTAAACAGAAACTCCTGGTTTTAAAGAAAATCATTTAAAATGTTTTATAAGGATTCTTCTGCTCTCATGTTGTTTATAGGGGCATTTTCAGTGGTGGAGAAACTGACCATCTGATTATACAGGGTAACAGTGAAAATGACACACAGTGCTGTCAAATGCACAAAATAAGAAAACCGAACAAATAAAGGGAAATACTTTGCTTTTGCTAGCAAAATCAGATGGAGTCATCTTAATTATTACTTGTAACTACAAAAGTACTCATTTTCAAGTTCACGATGGCCCTTTAATTCTAGATTTGCATGTTTCTTGTTCTACAAAAGGGGACAGGATTTGTCCAAAAAGGGTGCCGTTAGCACAGCACATTACTTATTTCTATTCTATCATCTGCAAATATCACTTCAGTAAAGACATTTTCAGGAGCATAAGTTATTCCTGATCTTAATTAAATTGTGGATAATTTAAATTAATATAAAAGATCCTTTGGGGGGCTGTATATTATAATTTCAATTACACAATGAATATTTGATATCTATATTTGGCATATAATGAGGATTAAAATGATATTCCCCAAACAGAGGTTTAATAACAACATAAACTACTGAAGACTTCATTAAAGGGAGTAAGGGACTAGAAATGAGATTTAAAGGTGGCCAAGGGGAAAATTTGAAACTTCCAAAATCCTTTTTAATACAAATAGCCACATTTAAAAAAAATAAAGATGAATTGATCTAGGACTGACTCAAACTGCTAAAAAAACCACCTGCCTCTGAAATTGAGCTGTTACTGAATTAAATCCTTGTATGTAAATACCATATCACATTACAAAGATTAGTATGTTCAAAATCAAGATCCAGATCTGATTTCTGCAGCTCAGTCCAACTCTGCATTGAAATATTTCAATGAGCTCTTTGGCCTAGGGCTACACAGCAAAATCAGGAAGTGTGTTTGTGAGGGCTACCATCTTTGCCAATATCCAGGATTGAATTGGGAACCTCCAGAACTGTACATATAAATTACTAAAGCTTTAACCTCAAGTTGAGTGCTATAATGGACTCATGGTTTCTGTAACTCAGGCACAGAACAGGCCATGTACCATGCACTGACTTGTGGTTTATATGCTTACCTGCTCCTGTGCCAGGCCAGCGCCCAGGTGTAAATTAGATCAGCCTACGTTTAGCCTTCAGCCAATAGTCCCACAGGGATATTTAGCATCTAAGGATTGGTTGGGCACAGGAAAGTCCCGGTCATGGCCTCTACAGCTCTTGAATTTCCTTATGTATATCAAAACCTTACTACTTCACAGAAGGTAAATAATGTTCCTTAGGTTAAAAAAGTACCACATATATTTTGTTTAAACCACATATACCATAATCCACATAAACGCCATGAAAAAACTGGGCTTCATTAGTCATAACACACAGCTCAATACCTTGGTATTCTTCAGGAGAACCTAATCTTCTGTTCCAGTGTGTCAATAAAGAATACAGAAGGACAAAGATTTTTTAAAATGTGTGCCTGACTTTAGGCTCCTAGATCCATTCTTAACATTGGGCATCCATTTTTGAAATTCTCGGTCAAGACTGACAAGGATATTTACCTATTTCAAAGGAGAAAAATGTTCACTGGCAAACTAAGGACTTAGTCCTGTGACAGGATCTATACCAGTGGATCCATACGTCCTCTTGGAGTACCAGTGAAGTCAAGGGGATTCTGTGCAGGCATAACTTTCCCCCTGCATGGACCCCTTTCCAGGATCAGCACTTAAATCTGTGGATTTAACATGTAAAGTTTTGCCCAATTGTAAAGAATTATTCCCAAATCCAAATTTATTCAAGGTAGGTGGTATATTGCTCCACAGCATTTTGGGAAGAAGGTTCACTTGACTAAGAGGCTAAATATCTTTGTGTGTGTTGATATACGTACTTTTAAACAATCATTTGTTTGGCACTTTGGAGAATGTCAGCATTTGAGGGTAGAATATAGTGTTAAAAGTCCAATAGAAATTGGCTATGTACCTGTTAACTGTAGTGTAGTGGCTTCATTGCAGCTCAGAGTTCTAATTGTCTTCTGATTGTTTTTGTTTGACTTCTGCCTCTCTGATTTGTAGGTGCAGACTATGATGATGAATATATGTAAAATTATTTGCAAATATTCATTTTTGTCCTGGTTTTCCAATGTACTAACTTGGCATAAATATTGGCAGAAGTTGAATTAATCCTCCAAGGATCCTTGTCTAGCTCTCCATCCTGAGTCCTAATCTCTATAATGTGTCATCAGGTCTGTTCTTTAATTTCAAGATGGAATGTAATTCATTTCCTTATTATTTTTTCCTTCTTCCCTTTTTGCAAATATTGGCCTTAAAATGAGCATTGCCCCCTCTCTATTAACTTGTCTGCTGAATCTGTGTTCCATCTTAAACTGGGAGAGAATCTGTGAAGTAGCAGGAGTTTTGGACGTGAAGTGATATCTTTGCAGGTCCTTAATTCACCCTTCCAAATATCATAATTGCCAACAGAGGTCTTTTTTCCTTCTCATAATGTACAAAATGATCTGCCCTTTTATGATTGCCTTGAGAATATCCCACAAAGCTGACGGTGAGGGAGCAGATGCCTTATTCAATTCCAAATAGAAGGAAATCTGTTGTCTCAAATAATCCCTAAATTCAGACACTTTCAGCCAGCTATTATCAAGAGACAACATTTTAAGAGCAGATGTGTTATTAAGGCTGAGAAATGTTATGAGGACTTTGTGATCTGATAAATGAATTCAGTCTATCCAGCATTCCAACATTTGATCTTTTAATAAACTAAAAAACACAATATAATCTGTTTGGAGTGTGGGGGATAGATGAAAATGCTCCATCAGAAATGGACCTGGAATATCAGATCATCCTTAAAACTTTTTTGGAAAACACAGACAGTAGTGATTTTGGGCCACACATTCTCCAATAGAGTAACAATTTCTCCCAAGTAAGTGTCATCAGATCTCGTCTTTTCATATTAATCTTGCATTTATGTCATGTGGAAGTGTCATGTGCCTGTCACCAGTGAACTGGTTAATTTGGAAACAGCAGCATTTATCAGCTACTAAAATTGTGAGTCTGGTTCTGACCTCACAGTTGTATAATTATTAACTACAGTAAAGATACTCCTTTTTATGTGGTTGTGTAGAGGGAAAGGAATCAATGAGGCTGCATCCCAAAAGATTCTTCTCCTTAGGAGCATGTGGGTGGGAAGAGGACTGAAAGGCACAAGCAATAGGTGGAGCCAAGACTATACACTCCTATGCATCAGCCATTTGAGCTGCCTGGTTGTGTATACCTGGTTGCAGTAAATTATTCCACCTAGCAAAGCCAGGGAGCCTCCTGATGTTCTCCTGGGGCTGTTTATTATGGGCTGTCACTAGATGCCACAGTCTTGCCCTTAATTTGTGCCTTGTTCTACTGAAGGACATTAAGGTGCGTGAGTTGTCTGCACTGTTTATTGTTTATATTCTGTAGCACGTGCAACACTATTGCTGCTCCCCCTCATTTGGAAAGGTCCTTCTGCTATTAGGAAAATTTGAATGTCTAATATTTTACATCTGTCCTGTTAAGAAGTATTAGTTATACAAAGTAGTAATAACAAAGACACACAGTACATTCTCAGTGCTCTTGAATTATCTGTAAATCTATCCATGTTATGCCAACTCATGAAAAATTCTACTGTTAGAATTTACCTAATCTCATTGAGAGAGCTTTATAAAGGAGGGGAAGTATCATTAGTCTCAACTTACATATGGAGAAACTGAGGCCCAGAGGGCACACAATGAGGCAATGGCAGTCAGAAATAGAACACAATGCTGTATCCACTGGACTGAACTGCCTCTCTAAGAAGATAATATAGAGTATGTGATATCAACCCCTTTCTCTTCAGGTGTCTTGAGTTGGCCTGTGGGTACACCATAAGCATCCTCAGTGTGACATCTAGGAGCCCAAGAAATTAAAATCCCTATAGAAAAACTCACTTAGAAACCTCAGTGATAGGTACCATATCTATTTTGGCAGATAGTGGGTAAAGTTTTCAAAGATGCCTATGTCCCACTGACTTTCAATGGGACTTAGACACCTACATCACTTAGGCACCTTTGAAAAATGTCCCCTGTATTTCTATTTCAACACCTTCAGGGCTAGCTGCCATATTTTCGCTTGGCTTTGGCAAACAGTTGCAGATACTGGATTTGAAAAGGGACCCTGTGGAAAATGGAATGAATGGGATGGGGCCAGTAATAATCTCAGGCAACTGTAATTTCCAAAAGAATGTCTCCCGGCACCAGCACCTTTTTAGTATATCTGTATCTGCCACCATTGACAGAGAATCTGAGCTGCACTGGTAGCAGGAAACAAAGCCAAGTATTACTCAGACATGCCGTCTGGAGAAAAAAAAAATCTGTGATGTTTTTATTTTTGCTTAGCTTTGGTCATTCTGAGCTTTACCAATAACTAGAAAAATTTCCCCCAGTGAAAAATTCAAAGTTGAGTTTTAAACAAGGAATATTTCAGTTATTTAATTTCTGAGCTAAAATGAAATAGCATATAGAAAACCCTATTTTTCCTCACTCGGATGTATCAAATTTAAATTCAGAAACAGAGACATACAGTGATAAGTAAAGGGCTCTGGTGCATTTTGCAGGCAGCATCCAAGGACTCTTACAAGTTTCAGCTGCAGCCCAAAGCACAACCTGCCGACCATGCCATCAGAGGATAAAAATGAGAAATTATTAGGGTCACTGAACACTCAGTGAATTTCCACAGTGTTGTAGCCCAAAGTTTTTTAACAGCTCGGCTTTCGTAATTGTGATACAAGGAGAATGTTCACATTGTTCAGAGGGTTCCAAATGCCCCATTACCTGTGTAGTGAGATGGTTCAGTGCCTGTAGAACGAGCTACAAAGTAAAATTTGTAAAAATCTTTGTCTCAAGAGTGCGAGTGGGTCTTTCCTAGTATTTTCTGATTCTTCATCTAGGACTGTTTAATTGTTTCTGACTTTTTATTTAGTACATTAAAACTAAATGGTAATGCATGAGATCTTATGTGTTAGTATGTGTCTTAGACCGACATCAGGAAGGACAATAAGATAATGTTAGATGGTTCTTTACAGGGCCGTAGCAACAAAGAACGTGGCCCCCTCCGAACATATGTCCGGGGCCCCTTACAATGCAGAAACATTTTTTTTGCCACTTTTAAGGGCCCCCTTCCTTGAGGGGCCCCCTCCGGTCAGAGGGTACGGAGGGCGCTCGCTACGCCTCTGGTTCTTTATTTTGTATACAGAAAATGGACTGGCTGAATTTAACTTTATCCCAATTCTATTGCCTTTATTTTGTGTCTCCACTGTGTTGTTTATTTTGGGGGAATGGCAGCTAATGGTGGGTATTGGAGGAATCTTTGTGAAAACATTATGGTCTTTTGACCCCTGTGGGAATGTGAAATGGGGAGGGATATATATCTGGTTTGCAAGTAGAAGAGGCAAGAATTTGTTGTAGTTGACTAATAAAGGGCAGATGAATTGGAATAGGGTCTGTGATTGGGTAGGTGGCTCCTGTGGAGTGAGAGTGTAGTGCATACATTAGTGTGTACATGTGGTATATTATAGTGAGGGTATATGGATACTGAAAAACAAGAAAAAGGTCTGATGTAAAGTAGGAGTAGGCTTGGCAGAATATGTTTTTTTTTTTTTTTAATAATTTCAACAGATTGGTTTAATTTTAAGCTTTTTTCAGTTTTTATCAATTTAAATGTTTAAATGTGAGAAATGATGGGGGATGTGTGTCAGACAATAATTATCTAAGGACAATTTATGTTGAGATTCAAAAATTTAAAGCTTTATAACGATTAAAACACAAATTGTCAACATCGCATGTCAAAATATACAAAGTAAATAGCCTTAAATCAAATTCTAATAAGTTATCAAGCAGCATTTCTCTTACTTTGCCTATCTGTAAATTTTGATTATTATCAATGAAAATATCTTTTCCTTGGTTTGTGTATGTATAGAGAAATTGACATTTATTGACATTTCTTGATAAAATATCTGATCCTTCCAGCCTAACTATAAGGGTGTCTCAACCATACAGGGTGATCAGAGGTACATACAGGAGACAAAGTTAAGGATATTTGTGGAACCTTAACTCTAAATTTCCAATTTTTCAAACATTTATTTTTGAAAATTTTGCCTTCATTTTTAATCCCTATTTTGCAAACTATTTTTAATACAACCTCACTGTTCAAATAAGATTTTTTTCCCCTGAAGTAAAGAACTCCATAAATTAAGCTTATATCAAGGATTTTTCTAAAGTTTTTTGTTTATACTTGTTTTTATAAACTTCCTGCGTGAAAACTTGATTGTGAATGGAGACCATATTATTTTGTGGAAAGTGTGATGGGACCAAGTATTTTTCAAAGCTTTCCAGTTCTGTGCAGAGCTTATAAACTCTGCAGGAGTCTTTGTAATAGTTACAAGCACAGCAGGAGGCTCTGCTGTAATTCTTCTTAGAACCTTTGGCAGCAGACATTTTTAACCCTGTATGCCAATCAATTCCAATGCAGCCATTACTGTCTATACGATCCATGTTTCCCTGTATACGCTGCCAGCTGAAATATGAACTTTGTTATCCACAGTCAGTGGCTACAGGTTTTCAATGTAATACAATTTGCAAACTTTAAGACCTATGTGCATTTCTCAAAAATTCAAATGGCACTTCAAAATTAAACCACACTTTCCAAAAACAGTCAAAGACACCAGTCCTCATGAAAGCTGACATGATAAAACAAATTTGAAGTTTCTAGGCCAAGACATTTTTGAGCTAAGGTGTCAAAAGTTAGGAAATATCCACCATTTAAAAACATCCATATCTCCCAAAAGGCTTGGCTACTTAACACTTTAAAAACCTCACCTTCTCTCCCAGTAAAAACATATGCATATGATTATTCAGGTGACTCAATTTAGTTTTGAGAAAGTTAGAAGGAATAGAAATTGTACTTTAAATGGAAATCCAATCATAGCATTAATTATGGAGGAATTACCATCTTTCCACAGTAGTGTTCCATCTCTAGAGGTACATCTATCCCTTAAAAACAATTAGTTGAAAATTTGAATGAAATAAAATTCTGGAGGGAAACATTTTGGATAAACAGCTTTTTCTGTGCTTCCCCCCCTGCCACCGCCGCCCCATTTCTGTTTGAGATGTGGGAACTGGTATAAACTGATTGTGTCATCCAGCACCATACTGCTACATGCTACAGCAATTTATTTATTCCTTTCTTTTTAAGTGAAGTTAAGAAGTTTGCCTTCAAAAGATTCTACAGAAAATCATGTCTACATCACATCAAGTTAAAATTTTGAGCCATATTCTACTTTCATGTTTGCATAAAACTCCCACGTGAATAAGAGTTCTGTGCATATCATGCTGTATAATAAATAGCACTTAAAGCAGAACCTATGCAATACTTTCTTAGTCTTTTGGACTACGAATTTATCATGTGCGTTACAGAATATTGAGGTAATCAAATATCCAAGCTGCCTGTGCCTTTTTAATACCCAGAGACTACTGTTGAAGTGGCTCTTTACTAGAAAATGCTGCAAACTTTCCAGGGCTGTGATCTTCCCCTCCCCTTTCCCCAAACCAAAACAAAAGACACCGTATTCCTGTCTCAGCTGCATTCAGATATACAGATTTGCCCATTTTGCAAATTACATGCAACCGAGCTCACTCTTAGCTTGACTAGCACATCAATATCCTAATAGCTCTGTTGTCTTAAGTCTTGGAGGAGGAGAACAAACCTACAAAGTTTTATCTGGAGGGTGTATGTATATATATATATATATATATATATATATATATATACACACACACACACACACACTGCATTGTATATACACTGCATTGTAATGAACAGACTCTATTTGAGCCCTTGGGCTCTGAACCAAAAGTAGCAGATTTCACAATGCAGCTCTGCTGTTCCCAGCAGTGGAACATGTTGGAGCTCTGACTCTTCCTAATTTTCAGTCTCATTGGAGAGTCTTTTGTCTCCTTTCTCCTGTTTGAGTTCCCCCAAACATTTTTTAAACAAGACAATTAACAAATAATATAACACCTCACAAGTAAAAAGGTTCATATTTATATGCCATATAAATATCTGGAAACCCTTGTCATCTTTTGTCTCCTCAAGCCTCGGGGCATTCTGTGCTTAAGCTGGAGGAGGAGGGGGGATGGGGAGAAAATGAATAGATGGATTATTTAGGACTATAGCATTCCTTACTAGTTGCAAAGTCCAATATCCATGTAATGTTTATGGGAAGAGAACTGTGTGCAACCTTTTTACACTCTGGCATTTGTTGGCAGTAACCCCTGTAATTACAGATGCAAACTAGTTTCTATAAGCTATGAACTGTTGAAAATGGGGGGTTATAACTTTTTGAAATATTCCATTTGGGGCTGAAATTTTCTATGCTTGGTCTTGATCTAGGCCTGCATTCCATGTGAAATTCACCCTGCACAAAAGACCAGCACAAAATCAGGAATTAGGGCCTTAGTGGATAACTTTTCTAAATAATTAATTTTCCATCATGACCACCCTGCCATCCCCACATCACTATTTGGGAGGGGGCGGTCCTGGCTATATGGGACAGGGATTCCAGTATGCAAAAAGGTTAAGAACCACGGTCCCAAACTGTAAACAGGCAGCAGCTGAGTGCCTAATTTCATTCAACATTATATTTCTTCCACAACAGCAAAACCACTTTATGTGAATGCACATGGGTGCATGTAAATAAATGTTCCAGGGACACCCACTCCTTCCTGAGTGGTGCTTCTGAGGTGTGCTGGCCCATAAAACATTAAAGATGTCCCATAGAGCTGTTCTCTTTTACTTTGTGGCATTACCAATAAATCACAACATTGTTCCTACCCTTTATAATATTTCCATGGATGATTTTTACTTTCTTTAATGTTGTTTGAGGCAATTAAATAAGGTTTCAGCGAAGCTCCACTAAAATACATCTGTTCCTGGTTGCCACCCTTCGTCCACCTGATGCATTCTCCTAAGTAAATAACTAGCAGTTCTACCACTCTAATGAGGACATGAGGAGACAGCTCTTTAAAAGATTTTTGAATTTAGGCATTGTATTTAGGGGGAAAAGTTACTGAGTCTTGAGAAAAATTAGAAAAAACACTTAATTGAAAGCTAAAGTTCATCTATATGAGCATAGGCCAGCGAGTTCCAATTAAGAGAAATACTATCCATACAACTCTTCCAACAAGATATTGAATGATACCCTCAACCAATTAAATGAAAGATAGGAGCACATCATCATAATGCTCTCATTGGCTGACTTTATTCTAAGGGCAGGACACTTCAGTTCACAAATACTGAAAATTTATTGAGCATTGGGGTGTCCTGTATAGCACAATCTGTCCATTAATATTTCATAAAACATTTTTGGTTTCAGAATTTTTATTTGTGTTAACTATTTAATATGTGGAAGGCAACTCTGGTATGCCAAAAAAACTATCATATGTATCCAGAATTAAGCTAATTTATTTTTTAATTTTACTTAGAACTGGGTGAAAACAGTGACACTTTTTTGTGATGTACTACTCATTTATTGATCATTTTAATAATTTTTGTATCCTCAGAATTTTGTGGAATGAAAAATTTCAAGTGCCCAGTTTTTTTCCTACACATCAGCCTGTGTGAAATCCACTTCCTTGGCAAAATTTAATGTGAAATTTTGAGTTTGCAGGATACTGCTAGGATAATGGACCTGCTTTAGGAATAAATCAGAACTGTGTAATTGAATGAGGCTGTTTTCTGTAGGACCCCTGACCCATTTGTTTCAGAAGTAGGAAGGTAAGTAGTGAATGAGGTAGGAGATTGCAGAAAGAGAAGGGAAGGTCTCACGGTTAAAGCAGTGGAACACTGCCCTGGAGAATTAGATTACAACCCTACTTTTACTAGAGAGTTCCTTTGTGATGTTTTTACACTTGTGGCCCTAATCAGCAGCTGAGGATAGACAGTCACTTCCAGGTTAGGTTTCTGTCCCTTCTTTCAGGCTTCTTTTATTGTCTTCACAATGAAAGAAAGAAAGAAAGAAAAGTGTGCAAAACATAACATAAATAACAGTCTGGTTAGGATTCAGACTGGTGTCCTCCAGCCTCTAAGTAATTACCAGATAAGGCCCTTTTCAACCCACCGGGGAGGGTACTACACCCAGACTCTGCCAGCATGCTACCTTCTGCTTTAGTTGCTAGAAAGTATTTCCTCTCCCCAACCACAGCCATCCATTCTCCTTTATATTGTCCAGCTGAGAATGTGGGCCAACCATGAGGTGCTGATTTGCTGTTTCAGTTGATTCCCAGCACCTGTCTGCTGGGCTTCTTTCTGGAGCAGGGTCAGCTGCTCCCTGTTCCCACCCACCACCCTGGGCTATTAAGGGGCAGGTTGTCTTGTTACAATGCTGTTTAAGTCAATTAAACTAAACTTTTCCCAGGGGTCACTAATAGTGTGTTCCTTATTTTCTGGTTGCCCAACATGAGATTGTGGGGTTTGATTTGCAGAAGTGCTGAACGCTCACAGCTGCAGCTGAAGTCAGAGGGAGTCATGCTTAGAACATATACGGTGCTATATAATGCTAAGTACTAGGTATGGGGCAGAGCCAGGTTTTGTTATGGGTTGGGGGAAATGATGGGTCACTGATGGTACCATCTTCAATTATATCTATTGGCTTGCTAGTTTCATACATTATTGTGCCTGCTGCACTCTCTACCCAGGCACCATAGCCCTTGTCTTGGTCTGGTGCAGAGGGGAAGAGGCTGGAGAGTGAGAGGGGCAGCTAGGCTATATCTGAGTGAATGGTATAGTGATTATGGCACCTGGGGGTCATGATCGCATGCAAACCCATGCCCTATGTTGCAACGCCTAGAGCAGGAAGCCAGTCCTAGGGCCGGAGGGGTGGGGAGTGTCAAATTAAAGTTGCACAGGTAATTTTAATTCTAGCATTTCCTAACTTTTGTGTGCTTGACTTGCAACCTTAATAATGTTCTCTTCAAGAGAGTGTTTTTTGTGCACAATATAATTATATAAGCCGGTGTGCTTTGGTGGCTAAGGGAGGTAGATGTGTTATAGTGAAACCCTTATTTAATTGCCTCAGAAACTTAATAAAGTGACCAAAAAAGTAAAAAGGCAGCAAAGGGAGGAGAAGGTAAGAGACTATAAGAATCCTGATTCTACAGAAAGGATTTAGTGAGGCAGTGGTTAAACACTTACCAAGAGAAAAAGAAAAGAGGGGCCCAAACAAAAACCTCCATGTCCATATAACCCTGACCTTCGAGAGTTTGATACCTGATCTCTAGTCCAACTTTGTGACTCAGACTTATCTCTCCATCTCTGCAATGTAACTTGCTATTTGTCTCTAACTAGGACGATTTCTGAGTTCTACATGAGTCATCAGTAGGTTTTTATATAGAAAGCAAAGGAGATTCTTCCAGTCTCTCATCAAAAAATGCTGTGCTGCCAGGAAGGCACTTTTGGTTGTTATCCATCAAATGATTATAACTATGAATTGCCAGAAATACTTTGTCTGAAGAGCAAAAACCAATAGTATTTATCATGCCTTCCTTATATCAGCTGAATACATTGATTCCACTTTGCAATAACTGATATTAGACTTAGCAAACTGGCCCATGCCCAGGTGGATGTAATTTATGGAGTAGTTAATTTCCAAGTGTGATGATACTCAGGGGCTACGTGCCAGGCATGGGGAGGGTGTGTGACCACTGGGAATGGGTCTGAATAAGAACTCCTGTCAACAGTAAGTCCTTCTTTGTCCCTCCTTCCCCCTTCTGGGTACCACTCCTTCCAAGTCTGGTCATCTCAGTGAAAGCCACCTCCCCTTACAGTTAAGTCCAGTCTTTCCTCAGAAGAGCAAGCAGCACAGACAGGAGGGACAGGTGGCAAGTGCCTGTAGCAGTGGCGATGGAATGGGGGTGAGGGATTCCTGGTATATAGCCCAGAGCAGCTCTGTGCTGAACAGGTACTAACAGGTGAGTGGAAAGGCTGGATGCTTAGATGAAATGGCCTTTTTAGATCCACCTCAGTAAAGATCACAGGGAGAGGACACATGGTAGGAAGGGCATATTTTGAAGAGGAGCAGGAAGGAACTGTTTGAGAAGATGCCAGGGTAACAAGTATGTATAGGCGTCCAGTGCTCAGAACCGGTATGCTTTGTCCTTAGCAGTAACTAAGTAGGTCAGTTTGTTTCTTCAACTCTTCTTCCTTTTCTCACTCTCTGTTTGCGGGAGGTGATGGCAGCGGTGTTGGTAGTTAAACCCATTTTAACTGATTTCCGACACTTTATATGTGTGAACAAGAGAAGTCAAGGAGGGATACATGGGAAGAGCTAAAGCTGCTTTTATATTAACAGCTGGTGACAATCCTTTTTACACGGTGCATGTCAGATTTCTTAGACTAGGTGGAAAGGAGTGAGAGAGGAGCACAGTTATTTTAAAATTTTACATTATAAATGAATTACAGATATTTTTTGGAGATCATGGTCCAGCTTAGCAATTCTGCAAATGCAGGGGTTGATTCTGCACACACCTATGCAAGTTAGTATCTTTACCTACGTGAGTAGTTTCATTGAGTTCAAAGGCATTAATCTAATGCCTAAAATTACTCACATGCGTAAGTGGGTGTAGGTTTGGCTCTGTAGGGCATTGGTGGACTCAATGGATACCTTGAACTAAGTTTCTCCTCATAGTTTAAGATATTATTTTAAAAAGTATGAAGTATTACACCCAATTATTGTTGTATTATGGAATCAGTTCTGTTTGGTATATGTCACCTGTCTCTTACATGTATGTACACTATAGCTGAACATACTTATGGCACATGTAAAGGAAATACACTTATTTAAACAGGGAGAAAGTCTACAAATTAAATTGAATTAATAATGGGGCTGGACAGTTGATTTCACAAATTCCTTTATTGTTGCCATACTCTGTAGTTGACAAATCAGTCTTACCCTCTGATGACAACATTAGTTTGAGCCTCTTTAGGTTAAGATGGATGGGAGGAATTCTTGGCTCCCATTCCTACACTCCTTTTATCTGTAATAAATTGAAAGATGCATATTTCATCTGTTGTGTGCACAAATTTTTATTTCTCCTAAATCTAACAGTAACATTTTACATGGAATCTTCTTGGATGTCATTTTTTTCACTGTCTTTCAAGTTATCTGGTTATTTTCTATTATCTGGGCAACATTCGAGAAGGGTCTCTGCAGTGTTTCACATTTTAGTGATGCATCCTGTTGACATTTTTGGCAATCCCTTTTCCATTTTTTTAACTCTTACTTTTGTATTAAATGCATTGATTAATGAGGATATGCTTACCTATATTTAAATTCATTTGTGTATGTGTGTGTGTTTGGAGATGTTGACAGAGAATTGAAGGATAAGAGAGAAGCAAAGCACAGATTTTCTTTGCTTTTGATTGCAATAAAATTTTCGATGCCTCATGACCCCATCCGACTGGCTTTCGTGAACCCTTTCCTCAGGGGTTGCAACCCACCAATTGAGAAACACTGCCCTGGGCACAAAGGAATAACACACTTGTAAAAATGCTGTAGCGAACATATAATACTCTTAACAGTTGAGATGAGCATGAACCAGAGCACCAAAGCCCAAGTCCTCTCCAATCTCCAGTTGGGAGTTCAGATTTTGAGTAGGATCCAAAATGGAGGTTGGGCCTGTAACAGTAGTCACTAGAGTTAGAATATACTGATGGCCCCTGTCATGTGAGAGGCCACATGGGATTTTGCCACCCCAAGCATGGCAGGCAGGCTGCCTCTGGCGATTTGCCTGCAGAGGGTCCGCTGGTCCGCGGGACCGGCGGACCGTCCGCAGGCAAACCGCCGGAGGCAGCCTGTCTGCCGCCCTCGCGGCGCTGGCAGAGCACCCCCTGCTGCTTGCCGCCCCAAGCACGTGCTTGGCGTGCTGGGGCCTGGAGCCGCCCCTGGTGAGAGGGCTACTGACATTTGTCACTCTGATCCAGATAACTGAGGCCTAAGATAAAGCCTAGTTTCTTACCAACCCTCGTGTGTGTCAACCACGAACTACAGGGCCCACTTCTACTTAACACGGGTAATTTGGTATTTAATTATATTTTGTTACCTGTGTTTATGAATAAGTTGTTGATTGAAGTGCAGTTTTTATGCCCATTACTGGATTTGTATTTTATTTTTAAAATGTTCTTAGTGGGGAAGAAAGAATTCCAACAATAACAATGAAATAAATAAAATTCCATGACAGGTACAATACAAAGCCAATTCATAACTTAATAAAAGAATATGTTTGTATTTGTTCATTGCTTTACCTTGTACGAGAACGAAGAATACCGAAGATCCAAAGCAAGAGGCCTACATTTCTATTCTTACCTTTACCTATAGTCTTTGAATTCTGTTCTCTCACCTGTTCATAATGATTTTGTACTAATCACTACCATTAATGGAGAAATATGGGCTGTGTACTTGCCGGGTTAGTGCATCATGGAATAGAGCAGTTGTCACAAATTAGAGACAGGTCTGAAGAACTCTTGTGCAGGCTGCTGGTCAAAGCTGCCTAGGAAGTATAGTGCCATCTCTGTTGCAAAACCCAAAACTCGAGAGAGCTGACTGAAATCCATAAATCAAAGAAAGGACAGTGTGGTCAATGACAAGGGAGGAAGAAGTCACAGATGACATCTGCTATGTATTTTATCCAGAAAGATACCACAGAGGTTATGTGGAAAGCAGCATAGGTGACACAGCTCTGCATCCGAGGGGTAGCCGTGTTAGTCTGGATCTGTAAAAGCAGCAAAGAATCCTGTGGCACCTTATAGACTAACAGACATTTTGGAGCAGGAGCTTTCGTGGGTGAATACCCACTTCGTCAGAGGCAAGTCAGCTCTGCATATTACTCTCTTCAGTGGGGTAGTAGAGCATAAGAGACTGTGCAATGTCAGCTGTTATATTCCAGGGGTCGGCAACCTCTGGCACGCGGCTCACCAGGGTCAGCACCCTGGTGGGCCGGGCCAGTTTGTTTACCTGCCGCGTCGGCAGGTTTGGCCAATTGCGGCTCCCACTGGCTCCCAGCACATTCCTCGGCCTGCGCCGCTTCCCCCAGCCCCCATTGGCTTGGAGCAGTGAACCGCGGCCCGTGAGAGCCATGATCGGCTGAACCTGCCAACATGGCAGGTAAACAAACTGGCCCAGCCAGGGCTGGCTCTACTGTTCTTGCTGCCACAAGCAGTGCGCCGAATTGCTGCCGCGGAAACCGGGGGCAGTCCGTGTGCCGTTAGGGCGGCATGCGTGTTTCGGCGGCGGCGGCAATTCAGAGGCAGAATTCAGACGGAAGACAGAAGCTGTGCCGCCATGGACAGCTGAACATAGAAGCTGCCGCCGAATTGCCGCCGCCACAGAAACACACGTGCCGCACTAAAGGCACACGGACGGCAATTTGGCGCGCTGATTGGGGGCAAAAACACCCGGACTGCTGCCCCTTGCAGATTGCCGCCCCAAGCACCTGCTTGGGATGCTAGTGCCTGGACCCAGCCCTCGGCCCAGCCCGCCAGGGTGCTTACCCTGGTGAGCCACGTGCCAGAGGTTGCCAACCCCTGTTGTATTCAAACAGCATATCACCAAGCATCAGTAGAGCTAGTTTGGCTTTCAGGCTCCGATGGCTGCCTTCCTTTATGGGGGAAATCCACCTGTTGAACCAGCTCCTGCATATCACAGAACAGCCATGGCTGGGGATGGCCTATAGACAAAGCAATAATGCAGGGAAGCCTTTGTATCTGACACGTGACTGGGAGGCAGGTGTGTTGGCTCAGAATTTGCCACACAAAACTCATTTACTCTGACTTGTCATGGGGTGTCACCCAACAACCCAAGAGGAGGTTCCCCTCATAGTACTAGCAATGGGTGACCATTGCCTCGCTATGTGGGGGCACTGACAGATGTTCTCTTTATGGTTCAACATACTTTGAAGGCATTGCACTCTGGGTCAGATTCTGCTCTCAGTTAAATTAGAGTGAACCCACAGCAATATCATTGACTTCAACAGCATTACACGAGTGTAAATCTAGAGTAAATGACATTAGGGCCAGTTCATACAACCTAGGCAGCAAATCCAGGTGTGGGGTAGGAAGCTCTTCAAGGTTCCCCTCACAGTTTTCTGTACATTTTTCCATCCAAGTGGTAGATTTCCATTCCTGTGACCTTACCCTCAGACTGCCCACGCTTCACACCACTCCATAGCACTGAGCCCTGGTCATGTGAAACACCCTCCGCAGGTCTAGGGAAAAGGTGACAAGGTGGATACAGCTGATTTATGATTTACAGATATTTATTTCTAAGTATTTTTTTAAAAAAATCTGTATTTAAATTTTCACCGTTGCAGGAAATTGTGGGGATCAGATGATAGGTAGGATCAGACAATAATTATTTAATAACAGTAGATGCTAAGATTCAAATAGTTAAAGCTTTATACCTGTTAAAACACAAATTCTCAACATCACACGTCAAAATATACCAAGTAAACATTCTTAATTCGAAGTCTAAGAAGTTCTCAAGCAGCATTTTTCTTACTCTGCCTATCTGTAAATTTTTAGTTGTTATTGATAGAAACATTTCTTCTCCAGTTTGTGTGTGCACAGTAAAATCGACATTTACCATTAAAAATATAATCTGTCCAAGCCTAAATATAGTTTATCCCTAGACTGCCACTGATTTTCCACATCACTGGCCAAGCAACTGTTGGAGGGGGATGTCCATGAGCACACATGACAGCCTATAAGGAAACGCCTTCTTTTTATACTTACTTCTCCTGTCAGGAATGTCAGCAGCACTTTCACACAACATGCCAAACGTTAACCTGAATGTTTTCCTTAGTTACCAAGAGTAGGAATTCACATTGTCCTCAGCGAAGCACAGGGACTTTCTGTGATAATAACTAGGACAATAGGAAGGTATGTTTTCTTGACCCATTGCAGGAAATCCTGTCTGCCTTGCATGGAAATTCAACCTTTTCCTGGACTGTCTCCTGCTCAGTTCCAGTGCTTCAAGGGCCTGAATGAATGTGTTTTGAAGGAAAGCAGCATTTTTAAAGGACTCTTACGAAACCTAATTTGTTCACTGACTGTTTGGATCTGGGTTTCGTTAACTCTGGGCCTTGAGTACACTGAATTGCTGTCCAGTGATTAGACAGACAATTATCTCCCTTTTGGGAAATAGTCAGTGGTAGTCTGAACAAAATTGAATGGCGACCAACACAATGTTTAGAGTGATTCTAAACTGAAACACTTGAATATATATCTCTGTGATAGGGCTGGGGAGGGCCAAGGAAACGGCCTGGTTTTGTATATTTTTTTAAAAACACTGTGTTTAATACAGTAATTCAGAAAAGACTGTTGCACGACTGCGTCAAAATAAAAAATATGGGCTGTGCCTCGTGCCCCAGTGGAAATCACACTGATAATTCAAACACAGCTGTCCTGCTGTGCATTTGTATCAGTGGCCCTCCAGGATGGTGACATGTCATAATAGCAATCCTGTCTCAGAACAGAACTAATGAGAGAAACATCTGTCTCCCTGTTACTCTTTTTCCCACCCAGACAAATGGCACTTCTGATTCAGATTTTAGATTTGGGAAGCGCTCCCATATAAGCAGAAATACCTGTCTAAGCTTTATTCTCTCTCCTGTTAAGACTGTATAGACCATTTCTACTTAACACTACTGCCAGTGTTGATTAAAAATTTTAATCCAGAAAGTGACACAGTACTGCTGCAACATGAGTCCAGACCAAAGCTGTGTGAATACAGGTTGCTTTGTTTTTTAAAGGGAATATTCCTGTGAATAAAACCCACAGATTCGCTCTGCTCGCATTAGTGAGAATGTGTTTATGAAAGGAAAAGCAAACGGAAAAAAAAAACCCCAACCCTACTATGTAGCTCTCAAATTGAGGCAAATGTATTAGCCTCCCATGTCACTGATTAATCATGGCTGTGGTCAACCTTGTCACCCACTTACCCATTCCCTATCTTCCTTTTGTCCTTGTCATAATTTAGGCCCTGATCATGCAATGTGACCCACCAGTTCTGGTGCCCACCTAGGATGCTATATCATTACTAAGTAAATATTCACAAAAAGAGGAGCCGCAGAAAGTCTTCTACAGGCATTTTTAAAAAACTTTTTATGACTCTCACAATAGGTCTGTTGAATGGTGCATGGATAATTTGTGAACAGAAAAAGGTTGTCTTCCTGTTTAGGTCATTCATAGAAGCATTATCACTTGGTTTAGGCGATCAGTCATACAGTGCAAATAATGATTCGTCAGGACTCTGAGTAAATGGGTTGCAGACAATCCCTAGGGGAACCAAGGTTTGTTTTTTTTGTTTGTTTTCACAAATTGTTTGGCAGATAATTGTGAATAAGGAACATATCTGTAAACAGTGTGAACTGTGTGTGCATCGTTTATGGTCGTAAAAAGAGGGCTAAATTGGTCAGATAAATTATTTGTAATGAATAATCTGACCAGCTCCAATCCAGACTGTACCTTTCTTCTTTCCTTTTGAAAGATAGGGTGAAATCATCCCTGCAAACATTGTTACTGAAGTCGAGAGAGATTTTGCTCTTTTAAAATTAACTTCAACAGACAAATGTGTTCAGTAGGCACATGCAGCTCGCGCAAGAGGAGCACCTATTGCCTACATACTGACTCCAGGCAGCAATGCAACTACTGCAAGTATAAACATATCATTCTTCTCAGGGTCAGGCAGATACACTCCCTTTTTCTACCAGCATGAGTGAGTCTGTCTGTGTGTATGTTAGTGAGGGCCAAATTTAAAAACCTTCGCAAAATGAGAGAGATGCACAAAATGCCCTTGCACATTTTAAAAAAGGGGGGAGAGGGGGAAATCTCACACATGCCCTTGTAAATGCAGGTTTCTGCTGACATGGTGGGTGCACAACTAGTATGCATGCCCCCTCCCTACAACTTGGGCTTTAAAGCTTTGGTTCACAATGTGTAAAGAGTGACCGTACATAGTAAGGGTGTCCTTTCATCAAGGGTTTCCAGTGAGAATTTGCAAATGATGAAAGTGCAGTTCAGATAATAATATCAACAGATCTATCTATCTGTGGTACTTAGACAGCAACCATCCCCAGCACCATGCTATCTAGGAGAAGAACCACCATGAGGAAGAAATGTGAGCTTAATTAACATACGCTCAAGGGTACATTATTTAATAAAATTCAAAATATAAAAAGGTTTGTTTTCTCTCTTTGTCCTCTTCTTGTGGCTCCTTCCCTGTCTGCATCTCTTGACCTATTCTCCTTCCCCATCTGTCCTTTATCTTTCTCTCTAGCCTGTGTCTTTGCCCTCTCCCCTTTGCCCTTATCCCCCACCCCCCGCCTGGTTCTTTCTCCTTCCTCCAAGGTGCCTGTAACTACTTCCCAGAGTTATTTGGAAAACAAATATAACTGAAGTACATTGGAAGTTATTTTTCTGCTGCTTGACCTCTAGGGCTAGACAGTAAATGGGAAAGTAGGACAAGCAGGTACAATACCATGCCCTTCCACTCAGTACTGCGGTCTGACCAAAGATTCCCTTCCAGGCCCCTGGGACTTACAATTAGCACCTTCTGTTCCATTCGTCTTCCCCTTCTGCACCAGGGGAATAAAATAAAATGTTGGAAGTTGAATACATTAGGTCAAGATTTACTGCCCTTAATGCTTTGTGTATCTTTTATTTCTTACTCCTTGCTCTGTCTTTTAGGCTGCCTTTCCTTCTGGCCTAACCTCTCAGCCTCTCTGGCTCTCTTTCTCTCACCTCTCCCTGCTCTCCTTGCTGTTTACCTCCCACTTCTCTTGTCCTTCCCTTCCCTCACATGTTTCTGTCTCTGCCCACGTCTCTCATTTTGCAGTGTGGCCAGCTCTCACCGTTTTACTGCAAGTCTCCTTATGATATTTGGTGTTTTTTCTTTCAGCCCTAGCTGCTGGAATGAAGAGATTCAAAGAATTCAGCCTGCGCAGACACCCAAATGGTTCAAATCTGGCAAAGCTATAAGCAACTGAAACCAGGGTTTTATAATGGGAAGTACTGAGTGCCAGCAGCTCCAACTAAATTAAACTCTGTCCCTGTACTGTGTATGCACAGTAACATTTATATTCACATTTCTAACAGCTTTCTAAACTCTGCAATACACTGACAAACACTTCATGAAGCTATCATTCCTGTTTTTAACACCTGAACTTTAAAATGGCACATGGAGCATTTATAAGGCCAGGAAAAAAAAAAAAGCAAACATCCCAGCTTGAGTATGATGTGCTCTCTTTAGGCGTGATCCAAAACCCGTTAGAATCAATGGGAGTTTTTCCATCTATTTCAGTTGACTTTGGATCAGGCCACTTGGTGCCTTTTAAAATTACAGAGGAAAAATACCCTACAGAAATGCTATGTGCTAAGTTGCCCTTTGCGCCTGTAAGTGACAAAACTGAGGCGCTGTCAAATGATCTCTTTGGGCTAAGTATTTTAATTTACCATTAAATAATAATAAAAAAATCAAACTTCAAAAATTCTGCTCCTCTTCACATCTATACAGTATATTCTATTTAATGGCCTCATGTTAATTTTGTACTAGGATAGTAATCATAGTGTTGTTGTTAAAGTTGGCTGCTATTCCGACATCCATGTTTATAGTTGTACCATGCAATTTCATTCTGTCTCTAGCTATAAAAATAATAGCTGTTTTCAACTGAAATATGAAATTCAGATGGCTCTTAGGTCTCTGTGCTTAATTATATGGGTGTAACTCCAGGTATAACTGGGGTGTCAGATGAGTGTAACTGAAGGCAGAACTGGCACATTTTAATTTGAACTGCTGCCTATGAATGAAAAAACTTGATTTGTTTATGTTTAAATATGGTTATATTGCATCAACTAAAGCACTTTTTAAATTAACTTTTATTACATCCAGAGAGCAGACAAAGTTTTGCCTTCTGTACCGCTCCCTTGAGGGCTACAAAGATGTAGCCAAGTTCAAAATGCCGCCCTTTGAATCTATTAAAATCAGTGGGAAAATGCTAACAAAACCCAGGTTTCCTATAGAACTACCTTGGTCTCTGAGTGGATTCATTAGCAGAGATTTGCCAATTGCATGGAAGAAATGGATCTGATTTAGCGTTGTCTTCTGGTGAGAACTGAGCAGCTTCCTGTAAAGCATTTTTTTAAAAACACAATGAAAATCATCAACAAGCATGGCACTGAAACAACGTCAAGGGAATGACATAACCTGACAAAAACAGGGAAAAGTACAGTGAAGGGGCAAACATATGTCTTCTAAAACCTATGCACAATGGGGAGCCACCTTATCTGCTTCTGTAATGCGCCTTATTATGCCTAAGTAATGAATATTAGAAGATAAACAGTATGTTATATTTCCTCTTAAACTGTACATTCCCTTGCTGTGCAAATGAATATGAATCCTGTGTGACATGTCATTGTGCTATTTTGTTTTTCTGAAATTTATGATTCCATCCACCCTGAAAAGTACTATGCCGAGAGGGAAATGGAGTGTAAGCAATGGATACCTCTGCATGGACACTTGGCAACATCAAAGATTTGACTATCAATCATCCCAGCATTTCTGTGATCCTCCCAGCTCTGTGTTGAGCTCACAAAATCTGAGCACATTGCAGTGTTGCATTGCAATCTGATGTCTGGACAAAATACGCTCCTTTGGCCCTGTGTACTACACAAGTAACCTTAGTTATTACACTCCATTGTGACTACAGCTGGTAGAACTGTTAGTTGTGAACAATTTATTCATTGGCTTTGGCCCTTTTTTCTGTACATGTGTTATCTGCCAACATATTGTCAGTTTTACAGATTTGTTCGTTTTTTAGAATTCTTTGAACAGTATTTATGCACATAATTGGGTCAATGCATTTTCATAGCAAATACTCCTTAGGTTATGATTGTCAAATATGGGTGCCTCAAGTTAGGCTCTTGCATCCATGTTTATGTACTGAGGTAAGTGGCCTAATTTTTTCAAAAGTGCTGAGCTGCACACCAGATCCCATTAACAGGCCCGAATAAGTTCTACTATTTGTCAAGCAACTCCAAGTAACAAACCAACCTATACAACTTGTGATCTGCTTGTGTACCCCTCCTCTGTTGTTATTAGGGTATGTCCACACTACCTGCCGGATCGGCGGGTAGTGATCGATCTATCGGGGATCGATTTATCACGTCTCATCTAGACGCGATAAATCGATCCCCAAACGCACTCCCCGTTGACTCCAAAACTCCACCAGGGCGAGAGGCAGAAGCGGAGTCGACAGGGGAGCCACAGCCGTCGATCCCGCGCCATGAGGACGGGAGGTAAGTTGAAATAAGATACGTCGACTTCAGCTACACTATTCTCTTAGCTGAACTTGCATATCTTACATCAACCCTCCCCCCCCCCAGTGTAGACCAGGCCTTATTAATGCAGGGGCTGTATGGCAGTATAGGATCAGATGTAGCAGAGCTCCATTCCTTAGGCCCCTCCCTCCCCTTTCACTGAGTGTTGGTGGTATCCAGCCCATCAGTTGCTCTACCTCCTAGCCTTACATCAGGAGGGAGTTCTCCCACAAAGGGGAAATTACCCACTGATCATCTCTGACCACTTTCAGTCCACTCTGTGGTGCTTATGGAATGCACAGTGGACGTAGCAGATCAGATCATTGGGCCATTAGTGCGTAGCTGTCTCTAGTTAGCCTCCCACCCCAAAAACTGAGGCCTGTCTACACTAGGGTGGGGGGTTGAACTAAGGTACGCAACTTCAGCTAAGCAAATAGCGTAGCTGAAGTCGAACTACCTTAGTTCGAGTTACTTACCCGTCCAGACGCTGCAGGATCGAAGTCCGCGGCTCCCCCGTTGACTCCGCCACCGCCGTTCGCAGTGGTGGAGTTCCGGAGTCGACGGGAGCACGTTCGGAGTTTGAACTATCGCGTCTAGATTAGACGCGATAGTTCGAACTCCGAGAAGTTGAACGCTACGCGTCGACCCGGCAGGTAAGTATAGACCTACCCTGAGAGTTAAAATCAGTGACAATTTTTGAGAACATAGGGTCTAAAAATTGGATCCTGGTGTTAACTCCACTGACTTCATTGCTATTGCCTCCATGATGAGGGAGAGGGATAGCTCAGTGGTTTGACCATTGGCCTGCTAAACCCAGGGTTGTGAGTTTACTCCTTGAGGGGGCCACTTAGGAATCTGGGGCAAAAATCAGTACTTGGTCCTGTTAGTGAAGGCAGGGGGCTGGACTTGATGACCTTTCAAGGTCCCTTCCAGTTCTAGGAGATAGGTATATCTCCAATTATTATTTATGAATTGGACCCAGTGTGTGAGAGAACATAACTGACCAGAAATTACTTAGCTGGGGATCTGAGAAGGGTTGCAGCATTTTCTGACCTGTGGCCTGCATGTCAGTGAAGTGAAAAACGTGTCATGCCTGCAGTATACATTGCATGCTGGCCTTTTTCAGTTTTGTATGGACAGCCTAGCCTCCAGCCCCCCCCCTTTTTGATGCACCAGATGGGGAGGCATGAGACACTTTGTGTTTCTGCAGGGCTGAAGAGCAAATCTGTGCTTTCTAGCTACAACTAATGAAACTGATTTGATGAGCTGATTATTATTATGTATGATTATTTGCTAATCACTGACATGGGGTTTGGCACTATACTAAACACTGAGGTTAAGATATGATACTGGCCCCTAGACCAGTGGCTCTCAATCTTTCCAGATGACTATACCCCTTTCAGGAGTCTGATTTGTCTTGCATGCCCCCAAGTTACACCTCACATAAAAACTACTTGCTTACAAAATCAGAAATAAACATACAAAAGTGTCACAGCACATTATTACTGAAAAATTGCTTATTTCTCATTTTTACCATATACGGGACAAGCTTTGTTATCCAGCATGTTGGGGGAACAGAGGGTGAGGGTTAGTCAAAAATTCCGGTTAATTAAGAGTTATACTTACCAATGGAGGGAGTGAGTTTGGGTGTGAGAGGAGGCTCAGGGTTGGGGTGCAGGAGGGGTTTTGGGGTGCCGGATCCAGGTGGTGCTCACCTCAGGTGGCTCCCCGCAAGTGGCGACATGTCCTTGCTGCTCCTAGGCAGAGGCATGGCCAGGCGGCTCTGTGCGCTGCCTCCGCCCGCAGGTGCCACTCCTGCAGTTCCCATTGGCTGTGGTTCCCAGCCAATGGGAGCAGTAAAGCCAGTGCTCAGAGCCGGCTGGGGGCAGCACACGGAGCCCCCATGGTTGTTCTTCCACCTAAGAGCACCAGGGACATGTCACTGCTTCTGGGGAGCCATGCAGAGCCAGGTAGGGAGCCTGCCCGCCCCGCGCCAACCTGACTTTTAATGGCCTGGTCAGTGATGCTGACTGGAGCTGCCACGGGCCCTTATTGACCAGGCGTTCCGGTCAAAAACCAGACACCTGGCAACCCTATTGAAGATTTGTACTGGGAGGTGTCAGAAATGCTGGTTTCTAGAGCTTTCATTGGCAAAGTGCCAGATAACACAGCTTTTACTGTAATTATAAAATAAATCAATTGGAATATAAATATTCTTACACTTCAGTGTATAGTATATAGAGCAGTATAAACAAATCATTGTCTGTATGAAATTTTAGTTTGCACTGACTTCACTAGTGCATTTTATATAGCCTGTTGTAAAACAAGGCAAATATCTAGATGAGGTAATGTACCCCCTGGAAGACCTCTGCGTACCCCTGGTTGAGAACCAGTGCCCTAGACCTTACCATGTAAGTGTACACACAAAACAATACAGAAACAAACTTCTCTGCTTTATCAGAGCACTGCAGCTCTTCTAATCGGTGTATTACGTTATCTGAAGCACATTTATCTTTCTGCTGAAAGCCAGGGTCCCAATGGATATTCTGAAATTCTATGAGGGATTATTGTGGACAACTGTCTTGCGCCATAAGTCACGTAACTTCTGTGTGAACTCTGTCAAGCCTTTTTTACTGTCATTAGGAGGTCCCAAGAGAAAGCTGGTAAGTTTTCAGCCGTTTGTGGCATGTGACACAGCTACAGCTGCAAAGCAGGTGTTGTCATAATACCTACACTCCTTACTTCTTGGCACACCACTAGGGGACCATCCCCTCTTTGTTCAAATCCATCCTTAAAGGATATTTCTTCCACCAATCCTTGGGTACCAGAGTTAACACACCTAAGTCAGAAGCGCTGTTACCCCTACATTATGCAAGTGATCACTTGCGGTTTCAAATGTTGTTATCACTTGGGCAAAGTTTCTTTAATTTTTCCCCATATTTCCTCCCCTAAAATACAGAAAACTAGTTGGGCCTCTCCTGTGGGTACACAAGGACAGCCTTTTAAATGTTCTTGTTCGTTTCCACTGAAGATTCAAAAAGAGTAGAATTCTGTTGAATCTTCCATGTAGATTACATGGTTCTGCTCTCACTGAATCATCATGGACAATGATTAGGCAAGAACGATGGAATATTCCTTTTTATCAATTTCCTTGGGCTGACTTCTGTGTCCCCTAGGAAGGATTAGAGCAATGCCATGCCATGGAGCTCAGCCTCACAGTTTGAGATATCCTGCACTAGTGTGATTGCTCAGTGCTGGCATCTGGAACAAGCCACCTTGAATGACCACGTGCTTCTAGAGAGCAGCTATGGGATCCATTCCCACAATCAGACCCACACAAACTAAGCCTGGATTTGTAATAGGAATTTGTAAGCATGTGTTGCAATGCTGATGGCACGAAGAGATCTAGCAAAAACTGAGAATGAAGTATGAGAATTTTGCCCATAATATATTTATTCATCTATGTTTTTGAAAGCTATTTGAATATCTTTCCAGATTCTCTTGCCCCAAGCACCTGGTTCATGCAGATCCAAGGCTTTACCCCATCCTGGAGAATACTCAGCACCCAAATGTGTTCTTCAGCTCTGTCATTCTTCATTACAGCAGAAGAGGTAGCAAATAAAAGGCCAGATGCACAGATGAGTGGAGGATACTGCTACAAAAGAAAGCAACTCTCTTTGGACACAACAAACGCATGTGAACTTACTTGGCTCTTTGTAGTCCTGTTTCTTATAGTCTGTTCTCACAGCTATCCCAAATTAAAAAATATAAAGAATTCTTCTACCCCATCCACAGTCTTCCTTTTTGACTATCTATATTTGGTGTATTGAGAAGAGTGGGGCTGTAGAAAGAAGGAAGGAGTTGTAAGAAGCAAGGACAGTCTTACAATTAAGGCACAGGCCAGGGGAGCTGGATTCATTCAGAAGCTGAGATCTGAAAACATGTCACTTCCAGGACTCCTAACTGGCAAAAAAGTTGATATTTTTTGCCAGGCATGTTCTACTGATCTTTCTATGAGATAAATCTTCTTGTTTCTGAACAATAACAAAGGGCCAATTTGACATGAAAGTGCACTAAATTCTCCCTACACGCTAAGAATTAAAGATAGTGTAATGTGCTGCTAGCAATGAACTATTTGACATGAGGAAAGCCCGTCACTTATAGAGTTTTCAGAGAAACCCTGGAATATGCAGGACTGGCGGAAGGCGTTGCAAGTTTTTATGAGAAGGAGTGGGAGTAGGGGAGACTTCCAATGTTGGCATGCTCTGTGGGAACACTTCTAGACCACTTGTGCATCCCCACAATTCATAGTCGGTCTCGGTATTACTTTATAGTGTGGTGTGTGGGTGTGTTTTTTTTATTAGAGGAGTGGACAGAAATTACTGTTGTGGCTTTATATAAGGAAAACCATGTTACATTACTAATTATTACTATTATTGTTAATTATTTAAGAGTATGACACCAACAGTCTGCTAGGTGTGAAAAGTTCCTGTGAACAATGAATCCTGAGTCAGACAGATTTGCCAAGATTTTCAGACGTGACCAGTGGCTTTGAATGCCTCAAGTTTTGGGTGCCCATCATTTTCAGAGGGCAGATGTGTAGAACTTTTTGAAAAGCAGGTCCCTTCTAAAAGTCTCAAGTTGGGTACCCCACTCAACATCAACAGCAGCTTTTCAAAAGCTTGGCCATTGTGTGACTGCAGTGGTTTTGAAGAAGCTATCTCAGACTGGTGCAGCAGGAGGATGTTAAATAGCAGCTACTGAAGTTAGACATTTTAAAATCAGCAGGTCCAGATAACTTGCATCCAAGAGTTTTAAAATCAGTGACTGAGGACCGTTAATGTTGATTTTCAGTAAGTCTTGGAACACTTTGAAAGTTCCAGAAGACTGGAAGAAAGCTAATGTTGAGTCAATATTTTAAAAGGATAAACAAGACAACCTGAGTAATTATAGACCTGTCAGTATCACATCATTCTCGGTCAAGATAATGGAGCAGCTGATATGTGACTTGATTAATCAAGACTTAAAGGAGGGTAATATAATTAATGCCAATCAACAAGGATTTATGTAAAATAGATCCTGTCAAAGTAATTTTTTTGACGAAATTACAAGTTTGGTTGATAAAAGTAATAGTGTTGATGTAATATACTTAGACTTCTTCTGTAAGGGATTTTACTTGGTATTGCACAACATTTTGATTAAAAAACTAGATCTATATAAAATTTAACATGGCACACATTAAATGGATTAAAATATTGCTAACTGATAGATCTCAAAATGTAATAGTAAACAGAAAATAATCATCCATCAGGTGTGTTTCTCGTGGGATGCTACAGGTATCAGTTCTTGGCCCTATACTATTTAACCTTTTTATCAATGACCTGGAAGAAAACAAAATCATTACTAAAAGTTTGCAGATGACACAAAAACTAGGGGAGAGGTACATAATGAAGAGGACAGGTCACTGACACAGAGTGATCTGGATTATTTAGTAATCTGGGTGCAAGCAAACAACATGTGTTTTAATGTGGCTAAATGTATGCATATGGGAATAGGCCATATTTACAGAATGGGGACTCTATTCTTGGAAGCAGTGACTTGGAAAAAGATTTGGGAGCGGTGATGGATAATCAGTTGAACATGAGCTCCCAATGCGATGCTGTGGCCAAAAGGGCTAATGTGATCCTTGGATGCATAAACAGGTGAATCTCGATTAGGAGTAAAGAGGTTATTTTACCTCTGTAGTTGCATTGGTAAGATCGCTTCTGGAATCCTCTGTCCAGTTCTGCTGTCCACAATTCAAGAAGGATGTTGATAAATTGGAGAGGGTTCAGAGAAGAGCCACAAGAATTATTAAAGGATTAGAAAAATATGATTTAGACTCAAGGAGCTGAATCTATTTAATTTAACTAAGAATGTTAAGGAATGACTTGACCACAGTCTAAAAGTACCTATATGGGGAACAGATATTTGATAATGGGTTCTTCAGTCTGGCAGAGAAAGGTATAACATGATCTAATGGGTGGAAATTAAAGCTAGACAAATTCAGACTGGAAATAAGGTGTCAATTTTGTAACAGTGAGGGTAATTAACCATTGGAACAATTTACAAAGTGTTGTGGTGGACTCTATCACTGGACATCTTTAAATCAAGATTGGCTGTTTTTCTAGCAGATATGCTCTAGGAATTATTTGGGGGAATTAAGATAGTGTTTGTTATATAGGAGGTCAGATTAGATGCTCACAATAGTCCCTTCTGACCTTTGAATCTACAAATTTGCGAATTGTATGTTTGTCCTTGGTGGTAGCCCAGGAATCCCATCCTGGATTACGACTCCAACTTTAAGAGGTAGAACCAAGAGTAAGAGATCTAGCCTACAAACATCTCAACAATGGTTAGGCAGCTGGTGTGCTGTGGCCACTGCCTTTTGTGCTGACTAGTACTGTCTCATTCTTACCTTGTGCTCCCCATATCTGCTTATCATATTCACCTGTTGTCTTCTCTTATGCTTAGACTATATGCTCCTTGAGGCAAGGACCATTATTTTTTTGTTCTGTGTTTGTGCAGTGCCTAGCACAATGGGGTCTGCTCTGTGACTGGAAGCCCTAGGTGCTACTGCAATACCAATAAAGTAACTTAATAATATAGTTCCTTAAATCTAACCTATCTAGAATTCAGTCTTAGAAATGGTTTCCTTTTGAGATAGCCCCTCACCCCCAAAATAAAACACTTCCTGCTGCCAATGCTAATAAAATGTTAAGCCATCACTAAGCAGAGGTTATGTCTGCTTATTTTTCCAGGCTGTGCTGTAGTTGCCTTAGCTACAAAACTGAAATGGTTAAAAACTGAGAGATAAAAATTCATGCATACTTTAAGCAACTGCAGAAGGAAGTACCTATGGGTGAATAAGGAATTTTGTGACTTCAAAGGTGGCATATTTCAACATCAGCCAGTGGTGAAAGCTTCTGAAATGATAACTTGGAATGATGTGGTAATAATGTGGACCACCTTCCTCAGAAGTGTATCTCACAATTGAAAAGGTCAAACAAAGTTACTCTGCCTTAGAAGGAACTCGGGACAGAAGTTGGGAATTAAGAAAACCCCGGTGATCAACTTCTTTTCAGTTCATTTATTTAAAACATTAAGGCAGAATACAAAATATTAGGAGGCTGTTGAGGCCACAGATGTTTGCAAAACAGTGAGAAAGACTAAAAGTGGCATAAACTGTAGATGGATGGGTATTTTTTGTAAAGGTGTATGAAGCAGAAAAGATTTGCAGGTTCAGCTTGGATCAATACTTCAAAGACAACATGTTTATCTGAAACTTGGTTTAACTTCCTTCCACCAGCAGAACCCGGATGGCAGAAAATCCTCCTGCTCTCAGCATGCCCAGGTGCAAGTTGTCTTCAACCTCCTCTCTGTTAGGGAATTGGTGGATGCAACCTAGAAAGTGAACAGGGATAATCAGAGAGGGTCAGAACCAAGAGACTTGGAAATGTTCTTGTTTGGCACACAGGGTTCCTGAGTGAGTGAGCCAACATTCCTGTAGGGGTTCCTGCTCCTTACTGGCCCTCCTCTTGCTCACCCCAAAATACAAGTGTTGTGTCTTAAAGGCATAATCACATCCTAAATAAATGTACTGCAGCTCAATACTTTGACAGCCAGGATCTGAATGTTGTAAAGAAGTATTTGGATAGGAAGGTAAATATAATGGAGTTTGAGGCAGCCTACAGCCAAGGGGCAGCAGGCATTATACCAGAGAAGTTCTCAGACTGGAGAGCCCTCTAATGAGTGAGTGGAGTAAAGCATTCCTCCCCCAGGAAAAGCGGAGTGTATGCAGGGATTAACAGAAGGTTACTATGGGAAAACCCGTTGGAACAAAGTAGCAGTTTTCCATTCTCTCTTACCTACAGCTACGGCCAATGGCACAAGAATGGGATGGGAGTTATCCATAAATAGTCTGGCTGCTGTTTGTCAGAGACAACGGCTGAAATGTTCTTTCACAATTGCTACTTTAGCATGTACTAAAAATGACAAAGCCATCCAAATGAAATGGCCCCGCTGAGAACCTTCATTCCAAATCACAGCAATAAAACCACGGGTGGGTGGTCTTCATCACCGGTTGGCCTCATTATCATTTCATTGTATTTATATGGCCTACTGCTCTATGGAACTCCCCAGTATTTTAAAGCATTTAATTCACGGGGGCGGTTTGACATTCATATTTATATGCCCTTGTTGTATTCTCCTATTCTTGGGATCGAAGCCTTTTGTGAAATGGTGTGAGGAAGATGTGTATTCAGATCTTGGCCCAATGACTTGGCTATTGTAATGAAACAATTGAGAACATTGAGAATTCAAACATCCTGGACCCAATCCTGTTCCCACTGATGTTGACAGTTTTGGCAGTGTCTTCAATGAGAGCAGGACCAAGGCCCGTAAAAGAAAGACAACTGTATGATATATACTTTTTTTTTCCTTCAAGAGGTTTTGTTCCTTCCTTATATAAGAAACATATTGGTTATGGTTTTATTGATAGAAATCAATTTTAAAGAAGTAGGTCTCAATCATACTATAGAAGTTAATGGCAAAGCTCCTATTGACTTCAACAGCAGCAGGATCAAATCCTAAAGATATTTTTCATTAATGCTGAAAATGCATCACCTTAATATACCATTTTCAAGGAAAATGGTATCGCCATGCAGCTCAACGACAGAGCAAAAATGAGCTTGGAAAATAATAGCACATTCCACAAACCCACAATCTTTTGTGTAACAAATACAATGGAGATATAACACTTGATAGAATAGTAAAGATGATTGACACATGAAGTATTATTTTTAATTTCTTTGTGTTTTGTTTTATAGTCAATGTACCATCTTTCCGAGGTAGAGGAAAGCTGTTACTTGCAGGATGCTGCTGCTGTTCAATAGAAGCTCAAAACTGTGGTATAATTTAATCCAAATTAAGAAGGGCAAGATTCTGATCCCTTTACTCATGATGAAGAGTGCCTTACTCCACACATAGTTCCATTGACTTCAGTCATTATGCAGATCTTATTCAGACCAAACTCCATACATTTCAATGGCATTTAGCTGAACTAAGGACTGAGTAAATTTTTTTTTTAAATTGTAATTACTTTTAAAATATTAAAAAGATAATTATCCAAGGCTCATTAGTGCTGTAGCATTGTTAATAATACAATAAAATCCCAGCAGCATTAAGTAATCACATCAACAGAAACTCAGCCAAGCAACCAGCTACAGATACGCTTTTCCATCCCTTTACCATTGTGGGAAGCGTCCTCTCCAAATCCCCTGTCAAACAGCTGGGTTTTGCAGCATTGTAGTAGGTCACAAAATTGGGGCTATTTTGGACAAAAGGATGGATCGAGGTCCAGGGTCATGGTTTTCTTGCGAAGAATACCCTGGCCATTTCTTCAATGGCAAAAACTGAATGACTTCAGAATCTGATTCAATGAAATTAGAAAGTTTCAGAATTAGTATTTTTTCACAACTTATTTCAAATGTCCAAATGCTCCGTTTTATGAAAAACCTCTGAAATTTTGCAATTTCACTAAAAATAGGACCCTTTCAGAGTGAAAATGGGTTAATTTTCCCTAAAAAGGGATCCTACTTTTGAGGAAACATTTTCAAATTTTAGAACTTACTAAATTCCATTTGGACAAAGATCAATTCCACATCAAAGCAATTGAGAATTTGAAATTTTTTATGTTTCAATATGGTATTGGCTTTGTCATGGAGATGCTGTGAAATTTGAATTTATAAAATAGCCAAACTGCAAAATGAGTATGAAATTACAAACCTCTTTTCATGAACATGTTTTCCTCGATTTCATATATTAAGATAACATTTTCTTAGAGGAAATAGAAATAAAGCCCACCCATGCTGCAATGCTACAGGGTACTGGTATTTGTCCTTAGAATGTAACTTAAATCTTACTCCGAAAGCCCTTTTACAGGGGAAATTTATTTTATTCAGAGACTCCCACCTTATTCACTGTTTTTAGGGTAGATTCTCAGAAATTTGAGAAATCAGCAGAACCAATTGCTGCAATAGAATTGTGAAAATTCTGGGTTGGTAGCAGTAGAGTTTTTGGAACCCACAGACTCAGTGGGAATGAGGAAGGTACACCAAATCCACCTGCATAGAGATGTAAGCTGCTGGTGCTTCTGGAGCAATGGACACCTCACAGCGTAAGCTTTCCCTATGAGCCCCAATAACATTCCAGACCAGGTCCTGGGCCTTTCTATGGATCTTGGCACCACTCTTGTTTCATTTCAATAGCTTCCTGAGGATTCCATAGGAGATTTCTTAGCTACAGCCACCCCGCTTTGAGCCTATGGTTTAGGGAGAGTTCCAAAGTGCTGCTGTGCTGTCTCATTCCCCCATTGCCGGAATTGCCCTTTGGGGACTGTTGCACCTACACCTAAATTAGAGGGGTTGAACTGGCCCCCAGTCACTCTAGGCACCTGCAAAGATGATACAAAGCTAGTTTTATGTTTCCCATCCTCCCATCCACATCAGGTCCTAAGCTTAGTGGAACTCAGCCAGATGGGAGAATCTGTCCCCACCCTCTGCTGTACTGACAGGAGGGACAGGGAAAGACATCAGCCTGATGCATTCTGTGCTGACTTATTCCAGCTTGTGCCTGAAATAAGTTAGGCATGGCAAGTGCATAGGGATTCTCTCATTTTGTGGGGCAACATATACAGAGCTGTCTTGCTCTGAGGCTATACCCCTGTTCTCAGAACTCTGGGCTACACTGCTGATTTTTCCCAGTTTTGCTCAGGCCAGACATATAAAGGAGCAGTTGCTGCTCATGTCTGCATGTGTTGTTGCCCAGTGAGGAGTTCAGGATCTGTCTTGGCAAAGGACAAGGGCCTAAAATCTTCAGGTACAACTCCATGGAAAATAAATGAAAAAAAAATATGAATCAAATTTTAAATACATGTGTTTAAAATTTTCTCACAATCATAGTTGGAACTGGGGGAAAGCACCATTTATTTATGCTTGTGTGATTTAGAAAGAGTGACATGAGATTTTTTCCAAATTTTCTTTACAAATAAAAAACATTACCCTTGGACAGAGAATCAGTGTGGCAAAGGACAGGGTTCTCAGAAATTACGAGTACCTGAAATACAGGGACTCCTAAAACAAATTTAGCTTTATAAACTTTTAGTGTGAATGGAAAGACTGTGGAAGAGTGCTAGTCTCACAAGCCATTGGAGACTGAATTCCTTACTTTATCACCAGAACAGATACAGGGCAGGCAATGAGAATGTATGCTTCCCCCATCTGCTTTACCAATATGTCAGTACTGACCTGCAGGGTCCACCTCTAGGATAGAGTTCAGGGGAGAGCTCAGCCTTCATGCTCATTCAGTCCTTGGCCTCTCTGCTGAGGCTGCCAACAGAAATGGTGATTAATGCCAAATGAGATGGTGGTTTTTGTGGCATGGGCTCTTGCCCACTAGAAACTGGACAAAGGTTCAGCTGTAGAGATGTCATTTCTTCAACCACAGGTGTAATGTTCCCTGCATATCATTATGTATGACAAATGAATAATGTATTTGTACCTTTATGATACCTCATAGGATTAAAATCATGCACAGGAATAGATCCGATAAATTTTCCATACAGTGGGACAAACTCTGACCTCACTTGTATCCAGTGCAACCTCAGAAGCTAATCCAGTATGCAAGGTGGGGTCATGTGACACCGCAATAGAATTGGTTAAACTCTTCTTTTGTGTTTGTGAATGACGAACCAACCTGAATTTCTTCTGATATAGTCATTATTCCTAGCTATTTTCTTAATACTAGTAGCTGGACAGATAATTTTCATCCTGTGGTTTATTTCTGAGCTATTCAATTTGTCTATTCACTGTTTAAGATTCAATATTCATGGTATGCGACTGGTTACCTAAGTCACATGGTGTTGTTTCTGCTTCCCAGTTGGCTATCTGAAACTTTTTAAACCGGAAAATAGGAAATAGAGAACACGTTTGTTAGCGCACAAATGCTTGTGCATACATGTGAATATGAGCATTCTTACACTGCATAACCAAACACTCCCCCTAACAGTCAAGCAAACAAAAACATTTTAATCTAACAACTCTCAAGAGGGCACAACCATGGATGAGCTGAACAGTAGTTTGGAATTCAAACAAATACAGTATTCACCAATCCTGTTTTGCAGTAGTGGGTTAGCTCGGCTCTGGATCATTGTCCATATCAGATGGATATTTCCAGTAAGAGCATCTTTTTGAGACTATACCAGCATATATTATATATATATATATTATTAATGATAAATAGAGTGATTCGCTGATGGACTCCTTAGTATTTAAATTGGGACTTCTGGTAAAGGATCAGTAATTTGTTTACTATTCTTATGAGCAAGGTGTGCTATTATCACAGCAGTGAAACAAGTGAACGTTAGGCTGGACTATGCCACAATATGGGACCTGATCCAGCACAGCACTTAAGCACAGGAATAACTTTAAACATGTCCTACTGAATGCAACTGGACAACTCACATTTCAAGTTGCACATGTACTCAACAGCTTTGCCAGATTGGGACCAGGAGACACTATCACGATGAAAATAATAGTAATTAATAACCTGGAAAAGAAAATAGAAATCTTACCGTTTCTTTGTGATTTAACAACTATTCCTGGAAAAGAGACTCACCAGCCACTACACCTGAGTAATTAACATCCTGGCTTGATTCATACAAGACTCTAGGAGCACAAGATTGCAAAAAAGATTGTTAAAAAGAACCCAAGAAAGAATGATTCTGAAAGGAAGATTGAACATGAAAGATTGTTATAAATCATGTGCAGAGACTGCCTATAGACTGCAGGGAAAATCAAACAAACGTTTTCCTAATTACAAAAAGGAAAAAGAAAAATAAAAAGCACGGAGCACCAGCATGCCACCACTTTGATTTGTTTTAGTTCATTTAGTTAGGTTTAGCTTTTGATGTAAGCAGGTTATATCACAGTGTATCACTGAGTTCAATACTGTGTTATATGTAAGGAACAGATACTGGCTCTGGCCAAAAGGCTGTGGGTAAAAGCCCATGTGTTGTATGCTGAAAAACAAAACCAATTTTTAAATATTTGTTAGTTTCTTTTCATTATTGTTGGAACTGTCACTCAAGGATCCTACTTTTATTAGGAAATCTTTTACTGGGGTTGTAAGTGCCTGACCCTGCTATCAGCCAGATCCTGCCCTGTATTGCACTCAGTGGGGAATACGGCTACTGTGTGCATCAGCATAGCTGCAGGTCCCGATTTCCATCTCACACTCGAGAGTACTAGGGCCTAGTGAATGTTGTCCTGTGCTCTACATCCCTAAGAGGGCCTGGGCTGCCCAGTAGAGAGTATGGAGACAGTCCAGGCCCCCATGCACTTTTTAAATGTGTCCGGGTGACCTATGACAAGTTCCCCTCAATGCACACCTGACTTGAGCCACCCTGGCCTGTGCCAACTGTGGAAAGCACCACACAGCCACCACCACACCACTCTCTCTCAGCCAGAGCTACTGCACCAGGTGCAGGCAGGCTACATGGGCAAGGCACTTTTCTTTACTTTCGTCAAAAGTCTCAAATGAAGAATACAACTAACCTACTAATTTCAAAGCATATTTATAATTGTGCCAAGAAGCAGAGTCCCACGTCTCCTAGCACAGCAAAAATGTTACTTGCCAAAAAGGCTCTAAATCTAAGAGCCCAGTGAGCAGCCCCTCTTTATCTGACAGGGACGTGAGAATGGATGCACTGGTATACAGCACGCATAAAATGTAATTATTAGATGTTAGAAGTTACATTTTTGTTTCAAAGGCTTAATTTTATAATTGAAAGGGACACACCAGGCCATCTGTGTATATCAGCACTTCTTGGAAGGACAGAGGCACTTGGCTTCACCCTGTGCTTCACTAACCACTAACAATAGCCTGCCATGTCTTATTACTGAAATGTAGACTTACATGGTTGTGCTTTCAGCACATCTAGTCCTACTGGATCAAATTCAGCACTAGGTGTAAATGGGTGCAATTCCACCGGCTTCAATTAGAATTGCGTTTACTGATGCCACTGGTGAATTTGGCTCATTGTCTTCTTATATTAAATTCATACATACCCAAACACCAAGAAATATTTTATTATCCACAAAACTTTCAATTTCTACACTATTCTTACATTTTGAGGATCTTCTCTTAGGCCCAGACAATGTTCTTGGAAGAGACTCCAGGGCTGTATTAAACCTAGGCTACCAGAAACATCAACAAGAAGCAGCTTTGGAGCTTAAATGTTATTGGACTTAAACTCAGCAGTAGAAATTCATTTCTCAGTACTGCTCCCATTAAAAGTAGGCAAGTTGAGTACTGTAATAGTTAGGTTGTCTGAAAAAAATCTTCATTATTCTTGTACCATATTCTAACCATGGTATTATATTTCATCCTGGAAAGAACATTCATGGCTAAGTTTTAGCCCTCTGATTTATAATGGAAACACTGATAGATCTAGATCCATTTGCAGATGCTATTTCAGCAATGGGAAAAACAGCATCCTCATTTTTTATTTTAAATATCAGTACAATTTGGTATTGGTTTCATGAGGCATTTGGATGGGCCTTTATTCACAAATGAATAAAAATTAGTAAAGTCCTCGGAATCAAAGGTAAGCCAAAACTGGCACCCAGAAGCACAAGGCAACCCAGAGAGCCCATCTGCAGCCAAACCATGCAGCAGACCCAGACACAGCTTAAAGGCTGGCAACAAGACCGCCTGCAGAATCTGCCAAGGAGCCAGATGCTGTTGCTTCCAAAGCTTGGCATGGGGGTCTCTGATTGCCATCCAACAAAGAGGAAAAAGAGGGATGATATAACATGGTGGGATAAAACACATCCCACCTCAACCTTTTTTTATTGCTCATTGAAAATTTTGTGGAAGATAGTACTGGAAACCATAGCATTGTTTTTGGAAATACATATATTAGCCACAACAATACCCTTGCCAAATGGCAAATGTAGTAGGGATTTAAATGTATATCCTGTTTAAAAAATTAAATCTTCATACCTTATGTTTCTGGTATGTATGTCTTTGTATCTTTTGTTAACTGTTATAATGGAAACCACTGAAATGAACACAGAATGGCAGAAAGGTATGAGTTTTTTTGCAATAATTTTTCAAAATTCCCTATCTGCCTAGCTGCCTAGATCAGCTATATCTTAGTGATGACTGCTGAATATGAAGAAGCAAGTAAAGTGTATGGAAATAAACAAGGGAATTGTAAATTAAGATGTATGCAGAGAAGGGCATTATAAAGAAGGGTGTGTATAGAGACATTATACAGATATGGGGGAAGGTCTGCTACGCCAATGTGTTACACAGTTTTATGCTCGTGTAACTCAATTGATTTCATTGGCACTGCATCTGAGGAAAATTGGTGTAACACAGTGGAGCATCTAGTCCAGCAAATGCACAATGGAGTGAGAGTACTGTATAGTATTGTAGTGCAAGTGTGGAAGAAAAAGCACTGTGTAGCAGAATGTATATAGAGAAAGAAGTGTAGCATGTACATAAAGAAATAGGAATGCTGTAAAGGGTAGTGTTCCTAAAGACGTAAGGCATTGCTTGGTTATGTTAAAGAGTAAGTACATTGTAAAATACGGAGCATGCAAAGAAGACTGTTGTAAAGGAAGATGTACAGCATATAAAGAAGTAAGGTTATTAGTAAGTAGTGTACTGATAATGTAGTAAGAATGTTTGCTGATGCACATCCCATATTGGGTTTTATAAGGACACTTTCATGATTTGCAGATATATTTGTATTTAAAGCTGTGGAATCAAAAGTAAACAATTCTATTAGATGAAATTAGCTGTAAGTAGTGAATTTGTTGCTATTGTGAAACCCCCATTGTTTGGAACTGATAATCAGAATTGTGTGCTGGAAACTAGAAATGTGAAACAGATTCCGGGGGCATATCTGATACTGTTATTCTCACCTTTGCCACTAGTTTTTGAAATTGTTCCTCTTCCACTCTGTAACCAGGCATCTAGGGCTAATAGTTAGGAAGGCTTATTTTTGAATCATTGCTGTTTATTTTTGGAGCTGCCAATTTTTAGGTGGATAGTTGTGACTAGAACATTATTTATTCTAACATAGTTGGTTCCTTTCCCTTTCTATACGTCTGTTCTTAGGAGACAAATGAATTACATATTACAGCTAGGCATATTTTATAAAGCATATAATTATGGTGTGGAGCAAGTAGTAAGTTTGCCCAACACTCTCCATTTTAAGACCTTGTTTTATATTGCCTATGACTTAGCCAAATATAACCATTCAGGCTGAAATTTTCACTGGTGGGCATGAGTGGTGGGTGAAGCCCCTGTTCAGGCAGGCTAGCCTGCCAGCCCCACCCCTTCCACCTGCCAGGTCGACATAGAAGATAACAGCCTTCTACTTCTACCAGTTATTTTGTTAGCTCAAATGGTAGAGGACTCTGCAGTGGATCTAAAAACCCCAACCCTGCTGATGACCAGTGTGGGAGGGGGGAGTCCATACAGTACCAACATGGTTACATTTTTGGTTTTTTTTTCATTTAAGTTTAAAAACCAGAAAATTACAGCCAAAATTCTAAATTAAAACAATATTAAGGTTGAAAAGTCAAGCATTCAATAACCTCAACTGCCTGAATCATGAGACCATCCTTTCTCTTTTTGCAGTTTCCTGCCTGATTCACCACACACTTTCTGACTTCTACTATGAATCATTCTGAGGTCCTAACAACAGCAGCCTCTTTGCAACCCTGATTCATCTCCAGAGCACCATCCAGCCTGTGCACTGAATGAGGAGGGGGCCTGTGGAAAAATTAGTCTGGATCATGTAATGTCTGCATCATAATGTGTACAGACAATAGGGTTGAATTAAGGTTGTACAACCTTAATGCTGGCATTTCCTAACTTTTGAGTGCTTCACTTTGCAACCTTAATGTTCTCTTAATAGTTTTTTAAATGTAATATAGCTATCGCTGCCATGAGGTTTCCTCTGGCTCATAATACAAGGTGACTTATGAGCAGTTCAGGAAAGAGGGCATTGAAACTAAACATTTTCACCATTGTCCTTTGTGAATTCATAAAAATCATACAACAATACAGAGCATGCTATAAATACATGACAAAGTTCTGAGCTGAGCTAATGAAACAGTTTTTATTAAAATGCACTCTTTTCCTAGACTTTCATTTAAAAGGGAAAATGGAACAATCAAAGTGATAGCTGAACAGTAAGGCAACCTGCTGCATATGCAAACGAATGATTCAACACAAGATCAACACAGCAAACTGAGTGGCTAAATGTTCCTACTGATGAATGTGTTACTGTGTGCTCTAGAGAAGCTAGTAGACAGAGTTCACTAGCCTGATATCAGGTGTGTGCTTTGCAGTGTCTCTTGTTGCAGAGAAAAGGATGTAATTGATATAATGGTTATTCTGGGCTAGATTCTCTAGCCCACTACAGCCCTTTCTGCTGTTTTGGCAAAGCAAGTGGGCTGGAAACTGGCTGGATCTCCCCAGATGATAATTTCCTGAGCATGAGGGAGTCTTTAGCTGGTGTAGAACCACGTAGTTTGCTCCTACTGCAGTCCCCAACCTGGTTCTGACATAGCAAGTGTGTTAGGAGAACTACAGCGGTCTGGCTAGTTTGAGCTGCTGGGTGTAGAGTAAAGCAGACTCCATGCTGTTGTTGACTATTCTAGAACCACAACTGGAATCAGGGCCAGAGCTAGGGCTGGCACAAAGTCATCCTGAGAATCAGGGAGCCAGCATCAGCTCTTTGTAACTCACTTCCTTTGCTGAACCCAGTGGTGACTTGAGATAACTTGAGTACTGTGTCCAGTTTTGGGCCCCACACTACAAGAAGGATGTGCATAAATTGGAGATAGTCCAGCGGAGGGCAACAGAAATGATTAGGGGGCTGGAGCACATGACTTATGAGGAGAGGCTGAAGGAACTGAGATTGTTTAGCCTGCAGAAGAGAAGAATGAGGGGGGATTTGATAGCTGCTTTCAACTACCTGAAAGGGGGTTCCAAAGAGGATGGATCTAGACTGTTTTCAGTGGTAGAAGATGACAGAACAAGGAGTAATGGTCTCAAGTTGCAGAGGGGGAGGTTTAGGTTGGACAATAGGAAAAACTTTTTCACTAGTAGGGTGGTGAAGAACTGGAATGGGTTACCTAGGGAGGTGGTGGAATCTCCTTCCTTAGAGGTTTTTAAGGTCAGGCTTGACAAAGCCCTGGCTGGGATGATTTAGTTGGGTTTGGTCCTGCTTTGAGCAGGGGGTTGGACTAGATGACCTCCTGAGGTCCCTTCCAACCCTGAGATTCTATGATTCTATGAACAGAGAATCTGTTCTAAGGCCATAAGGGACCACTGTGATTACCCAGTCTGACCTCCTGTATAATACAGATCATAGAATGTCTCTGAATTATTTCCTGTTTGAACTAGAACAGTGGCTCTTAACCTTTCCAGACTACTGTACCCTTTTAAGGAGTCTGATTTGTCGTATGTACCTGCAAGTTTCCTCTCACTTAAAAACTACTTGCTTACAAAATCACACATAAAAATACAAAAGTGTCACAGCACACTATTACTGAAAAATTGCTTACTTTCTTATTGATACCATATAATTGTAAAATAAATTAATTGGAATATAAATATTGTACTTCTGTTTCAGTGTATAGTATATAGAGCAGTATAAACAAGTGATTGTATGAAATTTTAGTTTGTACTAAAAGCTAGTGCTTTTTGTGTTGGCTGTGGTAAAACTAGACAAATATCTAGATGATATTTCATCTAGAAGACCTCCGCATACCCCCAGGGATACGTGTGTTCCTAGTTGAGAACCACTGACCAGGAGGGTATCCTTTAGAAAAACATCCTGTCTTGATTGTAAAATTGCCATCGATGAAGAATCCACTACGACCCTTGGTAAATTGTTCCAATGATTAATTACCATTACTGGTAAAAATTTGCACCTTATTTCCAGTCTGTATTTGTCTGTGTAAGGGGGCTGTTGGCCTCTTACTGAAACTAGCCCCTGTTATGGCGAGAGTGAGGGTCAAGCCCCCCAAAGATCCTGGGCCCAGCCTTATTGGGGTTACAGGGACTCCTCTGCATGGGAGAGAGGCAGTAGAGTCCTCTAGCTCAGGCAGGCATATGGGTAAAGGGAGTTGGGATGGGGACACAGATCCTTTCAAAATCTGATTCCACTGGGGTATCAGAGAAGCCAGGCAAATTCCCCACAATAGCAAGACCATTCCTCCACTTACATAATGTTTCAACTTCTAGCCATTAGATCTTGTAGTTTTTTCTGCTAGACTAAAGAGCCGGTTATCAAATTTCCATTCCCCATACAGGTACTTAAAAACTGTAATCAAGTCACACCTTAACCTTCTCTTTGTTAAGATAAATAGATTGAGTGCGGCAAGTCTGTCATTAGGTAACATGTTTTCCAATCCTTTCATCACTCTTGTAGCTCTTCTCTAAACCCGCTCCAATTTATCAACATTGATGTGTGGACACCAGAATTGGACACTATTTCACTAGCGGTCACAATATATTACCTCATTATTTGGCATTAACCTCCCAACACCCACCTTGTTTATGCAACCAAGGAACACATTCTCCCTTACAGTGTTGCACTGGGAGCTCATGTTCTGTTGATTGTACACCACGACCCCTCTGCCTCCCACCCCCCAAGCCCTTTTCAGAGTCACTGCTTCCCAAGGTACAGTCCACCATCCTGTAAGTATGGACTATATTCTTTGATCCCAGATGAATATATTTACCTTAGAATGCATAATGGTTTTTTGCACCCAAACTTACTAAGTGATCCAGATTGCTCTCTATCAGTGACCTGTCCTCTTCATTAATTACCATTTCCCAATCATTGTGTCATGTGCAAACTTTATCAGTGATGATTTTATGTTTTCTTATAGATCACTGATAAAAATGTTAGATAGCATAAGAGTATTTACCAGTCCCTGCAGGACCCCATTAGAAACACACCCACTCAATGATGATTTCCCATTTACGCTTTGAGACCTGTCAGTTAGCCAGTTTTTCATCCATTTAATGTGTATCGTGTTAATTTTGTAGTCTTCTAGTTTTTTAATCAAAATGTAGTAGGGTACCAAGTCAAATGCCTTACAGAAGTCTAAGCATATTACATCAGCATTATTACCTTCATCAACTAAATTTATAATCTCATTTAAAAAGATATCAAGTTAGTTTGACAGGATCTATCTTCTATAAACCCATCCTGATTGGCATTAATTATATTACCCTCCTTTAATTCTTTATTAATCAAGTGCCATATCAGTTCCATTATTTTGTCCGGGATTGATGTCAGACAGACTAGCCTATAATTACCTGGGCTGTCACATTTACCCTTTTCAAATATTGATGCAACATTAGCTTCTATATTCAGGCTGCTGGACACACAAAAACTCTGTAGTTCTCCATGGTTCTCCAGTGTCCCATCTGAAGAACATTCCCTATGCTGTCTAAAGGCATCACAGAGCTCTTATACCACTGTCTTGCACCTTCCTTCCTAATTTATATCATTGCAAAGTGGATATAAAAATATACCATGTGGGATTGGTGGTGGTTTATACCCAGGTCAAACTTCTCTGTAAATCCTGACCTAGATCAAGGGTTACACTATACCTTCTGAAAACTGACTGGTTTATTGCAGCCAATGCAACAAGGTGCTGAGCATCTTCACCTCCCACTGACAACAGTGGGAATTTTGCCTGAGTAAACACTAAGTAAACAGTGAGTAAGGGCCTCAGGCTTCATCCCAATGAGAGATGAGGGTTCTCAGCACCTCTCAGGCCTGATCCCAAGGTGAGCTTACAATGCGCTAAATTGTGCCTGCCCTCAGTGACAACCAGGCAACTCCTCTGATGGTGTTTGCTGACAGCAGAATTTGGCCCATTGTGTTTCTTCTCATTTGACGATAATATCCATTTCTTTGATCCAAAACCCAGGAAAACTGCCCTCTAACAATAATTTATGTACTTTCTAAGAGACATATGCTCTGTTTTGTCAGCATGAAGGCCCCATAAATGTATTAGTACTGGATCTTTAACCCTTAGACTGTTCTGTTAGACCGGAGACTTTTTAATGCCACAAGGAAAAACAAATAAAAATAGGAGCTTCCACTTTATCGGTGCAGAGCTGATATGGCAATAGCTCACTGGATTAGATCAGATCAGACTTGACAAGCTTGCTCCTCTGTTGGGATCACAGCTTGAGTGTGGGCTTGTTGTGTCGGAATGGGCCTACTGTACCCAAACAGCTGAGCTTACTCCAGCTTTCAAAGGAACATTTTATACTCATTATACATGCAGCATAATTTCAAAATATGTCCCTAGCACTAGAATGCAGGAGGAGGACATTAAAAGTTAGAAAGTGGTGGAGAAGACACAATGGAAATGAGTCATTCAGAGCTCCAAGATAACCATTCGAGGCCTACCCAAAGTGGACTGTTACAAATTATCATAAACAAGGAGAGAAGGGCTGCTTGATGCATTGATAACAAAGAGAGGGGTTTATGAGTGTATGTACATTTTAAAAGTGGATAGAAGCAAAAGATAAGCTACAAATCCCAGGTTTCAAATAGTTATGATCTAAGTACAGAATTAATCACTGCCACAACTAAGAGATCATACATTCTGGAATGTCATGAGCCATCCATGATTTGTGTCATTGCAGAGGATGATAAATCACTGCTAAAGACATAACAACCAACATCATCACTGCTACATAACAGATCATGATGCATCAAGATCTTTTCTGAAATATTATTTACAGTTAGCAGGGGTTTGGAATGGCAAAGCAGAAACTGATATTAATCTTCTCTGTACTATGCCGGCCATGTCCTGAGAAAAGCACGGTATCTATGACTTTCAGTGGTTATATCCAGTATATCCAAAAGGGATTAAGTATATATATTTCCAGATGGAAAAAGGGGAGGGGAAAGAGGTAATTAAAACCTCATTAATCAGACAATTGTGAACTCTTTTATTATATTTAGAAGCTGTTTTAATTGTAATGATGTACGGTTTGTATTCCCTATTGCAACTGTGGAGAGAGAATTTATTAATATACCTGGGAGAGGGAGAGCCCAATGCTTTTCAGAGAATTTCTAATGGTTTGGAAAAAAACTCAGAACTTCTTCTGGTTCTTCCATAGCCACAGGGTCTTATAGACGTTTTATCTGTGTCTTGTTTTTTTAACTTACCTCTCTCCTGAAAACCAGGCCCATTTGTTCTACTTACAAATATAATCACAGGCGAAACCTGATAATTTTAATGACTTTTTTCCTGACAAAAATAGAATTTTGGGTGAAAACTTTTGTTGAAAATTCTGAAAATTTCTACTAACTTTGTGTATGTCTCTCTCCAAATGCTTCTCCTTTCTTCATCAATCCAGAAAAAAGATTTATGAGGCTCAAGGATCACTGACTCATTCCTCCTCCTTTTATGAAAGGTGTGTCTGATTTGGTTCACATCATTCAACAAGTAGGATTAATAGTTCCATTTTAAAAAAACACTGAGATGGGTATAGAAGGCCGGTGGGTAGGAAAAAACTTATTGCTACAAAGAAATCTCTATCTACCTTCGACAACAAGAAAAAATTAAAGCTTTAGAACGTCCTCCAAAGAATCATCCTACCTTGTCTTTGTAGGACTATTATCCAGCCACAGGCCATCCAAAAGACACAAGCAAAGTGCCTTTCAGTTTTATATTGGTTACTCATCCTGTGCTTGTCTCATGATGTGAAGTTGAACCCTCTCACAGATTTTAATTGAGTTAATTCATTGTCAGCCCCCTTCAAGCCTTTTGTGAAGTGCCTTCCAATGCATACATTTTTCTGGCTAGGTGTGTGTGTGGGTGGAGGGTGACACTTTCACAACATGCGGGAAGCACACCACATACCTGTACACTTCAAATGCTTCAGTCAGTTACATTTTGCGTGAATGTTTTTGCTACTTAATGACCAGCCAAAGAATTTACTAGCTGATGATTGGAATCCATACAAGGATTCTCCAGATTTTCTATCCTCCTTCTTAATTGGATATTATCCCTCATTAATGATGCTGTCGAGCCTGTAGACTACTAATTGTCTGTGCTTCCTCACTGTTTTCCCCCAAATGATCAGCCTTTTGTTCAAGTTCACAAAGTTTAATTTCTGTTCCACTCACCAAAATGTGGAGAGCATCCAACTTTTGTTCCATTCTAAGAAGGGCTGAGCACACAGAGCCTGGACTCATCTCCCTGAACTGTTTTTTAGGATAAGCTGAAGTTCCAAAGACTCCTGCTTACTTTAGTATTATTCACCAATTTGCAGCTGCTGGAATCTATTTCTACTTTTCAAGTTGCCAGAGAGCCTGCTGTGCCTACAGACATTTGCAAAGAGTCCCACGTCTGATACTAGGTAGGGGTAATCCATAAGAGCTGGTTCAGAGCTGTTTGAACCTTTTGATAAACCGAGGAAGGGTTTACATTTGCCATATTTCATCTCCTCTTATCTGTTGGAAAGCTTAAATTCTTTCAAAGAAAACCATTTGCAGGTTTTCCATGGAAAATCCCCAGGAAAAAGTATCTTAAACTCCTGCCAATTGAGATTGTGCCACATAAGCCGAGTGGCATATCACTTATCAGCCAGTAGCTGCCATCTTGCCCCACCACGTCAGGATATTTTGGGTCAGTTTATTTAAAGAATTAAAACTGCTAGAGAATTTGGCAACATCGTTATTTTGGGTGTGGTAGCTTGTTTTGACCGAAGGCCTACTTGGTTTCTGTAGTAATATGTTGTTGTTATTGTCCCTCTTGTTACCATGGTGATGTGAGTTACCTAGATGGAACTAGAGGATACTTACAGCTCATGTAGCTATCATATACTGCTAGGACAGTTCGCATTGTAATCCTAGTCGTTGGTTCAGAAGTTCCTATAATAAGGAAACTGTTTACTATATGATACTGGTGCTGTGTCTCAATTACATTATATAACAATGTAGGAAAAGGGTGGATACTCTCCTACTTGCATCTCTTTCTGCATTTCTGCCTTGTTACGTGAGCCTGTACTGGTTTTTACAAACTGGTCTTGTATTTTGAAAACTGTGGGTAAAATACTGGCCCCATTGAAGTCAATGGTAATTTTGCCATAGATTTTAGTGGAGCCAGCATTTCACCCTTAATTTTTGCTATCAGTGGGATGACTCCCAGATGCCTGGAATCAAGGTTTGCTAATACCTTGTCTGTGTGTTTGATTATATATATTTATACTATTTCTCTTCGTGCAAATTGGCAGTCGGGAAGTTTAGGCTTGAAATTAGACGAAGGTTTCTAACCATCAGGGGAGTGAAATTCTGGAACAGCCTACCGAGGGAAACAGTGGGGGCGAAGGACCTCTCTGGCTTTAAGTTTAAGCTTGATAAGTTTATGGAGGGAATGGTTTGATAGGATAACACTATTTAGTCAATAGGTCAATAACGTGCCGCCACTGGTAATTAGTACCGAGGGTCAATGTTGGGATATTGAAAGTCTTTTTCCCGAGTGTCTGGCTGGAGAGTCTTGCCCGCATGCTCGGGGTTCAGCTGATCGCCATATTTGGGGTCGGGAAGGAATTTTCCTCCAGGGTAGATTGGCAGTGGCCCTGGAGGTTTTTCGCCTTCCTCCGCAGCATGGGGCAGGGGTCGCTTGCTGGAGGATTACCTGCTACTTGAAGTCTTTAAACCAGGATTTGGGGACTGCAACAGCTGAGTCAAGGGAGAGAATTATTTCAAGAGTGGGTGGGTCAGCTTTTGTGGCCTGCATTTTGCGGGAGGTCAGACTAGATGATCATAATGGTCCCTTCTGATCTTAAGTTCTATGATTCTATGATTCTTCCTGATAACGCATATGTGTCTGCAGTTACAGCTATAAAGAATTTTTAATGCCTACAATAAATATAGTGGTAGAAAGATACATATTTTGCTAATTTGCAGAGAATGTGGATGTCTCTCCAGACCAATAGATTGCTACTGTAGAGGAGCTTGTCATTTTCCAGCAATAAGATGACTTAAGACCAGCTCTTGGAGAAAACATCTATACCAGGCATAAATGAGCGATTAGTGAACCAGAACTAACTATAGAAAACAATACTTTATTGTTAGCCAAATTGAATCCGCTATAGCAGAAGCTAAAATAATTGTGCAAGGAACTAGAGATGAGTAGGCATGTTGCAATACTCCAAGAAGGCCTTATTATTGGAGTTTAATGTACCCACCCTATACACACTCACATCTTATATCATTTGAAAGCTTATATTACGTATGTTTAGAGGAGGTATGATGTGGAACTGCCAAGTGATGGTATAAGCCTGTAGGCGAGGTGAAACAATGGTACCCAAAATGAGAAAGTCTCATTTTTTTGCATAGTTCCAGAAATATTGCACCATGACTATGACTACAGTTTTTACTCTTTAAATAAATTTCAACACCTTAATGTGCTGTTTATGGGTCAAAGCTACCCAACAACAATGTATTAAAAGATTGTTAATGGTTTTGCATGAGCAAGTATTTCTTCCTCTTTAGCGTGTGGCAAAAATGGCAAATATCAACATTTCGCGATCTATGAACATGAAATGTTTTCACATTGCATATTCTGAATTGTCAGAGTATCTCACAAGTGATTATAATAGTTTTCTATCTTTTCAGCTTGACATTTGCTGACCAGATTAGTCTCGTATTGAAGGTTGTGCACCAGTAGCAGTAGATTATGTGCCCACAGTTTGTACTATAGAAGGGGAAGATATAAATGTATGTGAATTCCTAATGTAATGCTTCTCCATTTGTAAGCTTTTGTACTTTGTGATGGGATGTACAAACCCCACACAGAGCCACAGAGGGTTAAGAAATTACTTTGGGTCCAGCCAGCCTCACCCCCACCTTTAGCAAATGCTCCACTTGGTGGAGGAATTAAAAGATAGAGAAACACACAGTTCATCTGGTGGCAAACCTGGAAGAAAGCAGACCTGCAACCTGTGGCTCCAGCAGCACAGAGCAGAGGGAAGGGCAAAATCTCTAAGATAACTGCACCGAAAGATCCCTCCCTGATGGAAGGGAGGACCCACCTCAGAAACAGTCAGAGAGGGAAGCATTCCCTTCTCCCCCACATATGGCCCCTGGACATACAATCCCCCGGCCAGTCATGGCTCATCAGGGCCGCCCAGAGGGGGGGGGGCAAAGGGGGCAATTTGCCCCGGGCCCCGGGTTCCGCAGGGGCCCCCAAGAGAACAGCGGAGGCTCCCGCCTCCGCCCCTCTCCTGGAGCCTCAGCGCATCAAGCGCCGAGTCTCCGCCGGGGCCCCTGAGCCCCGCCCCCTCAGAGCCACGTGGTGAGGGGGCGGGGCTGGGAGCTCCGCTCCCTCCGCTCGGCGTGGAGCTCCCAGCCCCGCCCCCTCACCACGCGGCTCTGAGCGGGATGGAGCTCAGGCCCCGCCAGCCACACGCTGCCGCTGTTCCGGCGAGGCGCTGAGACTCTGGGTGAGGAGGGAGCCGGGGGTAAGAGGCTGGGGCCGGGGCTGGGGGGAAGCGGGACCCGCCGCCGAAGCGCAGCCCGGTCTTTGGCGGCGGGGGGCCCCTTCCGTTCCGGGACCCGCCGCCGAAGTGCCCCGAAGACCCGCGGCGGGGACCCCCCCCGCCGAATTACCGCCGAAGACCGGGCTGCACTTCAGCGGCGGGTCCCGCTTCGGCAGTAATTCAGCGGCGGGGGGGGCCCCCGCCGCGGGTCTTTGGGGCACTTCGGCGGCGGGTCCCGGAACGGAAGGGCCCCCCGCCGCCAAAGACCCCAGGCCCCCGGAATCCTCTGGGCGGCCCTGTGGCTCATAGCCTTGACCAATAGGCCACGCTTCCTGGCCAACCTCACCTTCCTCCCTTGAGTGAGGACCTTTACATACATACAATGTAGCATCTAGTCTGTCTGGTAGAAGGTTTTAATTTTGCCTATGCATACAGAAGCCTTTGAAATATTCTAGAAACTAGAATATTCAGTGACACTTATGCATAGGTCAATATTCGTGTTAGAGATGACACCACACAGCTTCATGATGAGCTTCAGTCACAGTGCTCACTAAACAAAAATGGCAATTTTGATACTAATATATAGATCTAATTTATATTTAATTTAGCACAAGTCTGTATGCTTGTGCAGAATGAAAAACGATGGTAGTGGTAGTAGTAATACTTACAGTATACTTTAGGAATTTTACCTCTCCAGGGAAGTTACAGCTTAAGAAGACAGGGAAGATACAAGCCCCTTAAAGCTTACATCAAAGAGAAAAAGACTCTCCACAAACTTTGAAAAATGTGTTATTTGTCAAGAAAAACAAAAGAATGCAAAACTGTCAAAAGCCACCAGTGCTGGACAGAATTCTGTGATGCTGGCAGTAGAAGCCAGGAGAGATGAATTGTACTGACGGCTACTGGATGAGATTTCTAGTTTAGATGATGTGCCACCAGTACTCTATCCCAGGGGTCGCTTTCAGAAATACACAAGCAAGTCACATTTGGCACATATCAGAGTCGTATTGAAACCAGGAAAGAAAACAGACTGAATCTGATCAGAGAGCATCACATTCACCTGCTTCTGTAGCTACCAGAGCAAGCACATCCTCCAGCAACTGGTCCTGTTGCATTGTTTGCTTGAGAAAAATACACAAGAAAAACAAGAAAGTTTATAAAACAGAAACATTTGAGAGATCAACCAATCTAAGGAGGCAGCACTTCAATGAGGAGATGGCACACAGAATAGCTGTGAAAGACTTGATTGCTAAGGATGCAGTTTATCACTCAACATGCCTTTCTTCCTAGTTGAGTAAGACAAATCCTAAAGCAAAACCATCTAGTTACACTGTAACCATACAGTCCCTACATAACACTGCATTTTATCAACTGATTGAAGAGGTGGCCAGGGGTGGCCAACCTGTGGCTCTGGAGCCACATGTGGCTCTTCAGAAGTTAATATGCGGCTCCTTGTATAGACACAGACTCTGGGGCTGGAACTACAGGCGCCAACTTTCCAAGGTGCCGGGGGGGTGCTCACTGCTCAACCCCTGGCTCTGCCACAGGTCCTGTCCAAACTCCACCCCTTCCCGCCCCCCTCCCCTGAACCTGCTGTGCCCTCACTCCTCCCCCGCCCCCCCCAGAGCCTCCTGCATGCCACGAAACAGCTGATTGGGAGGTGCAGGGAGGGAGGAGGAAGGCACTGATCGGTGGGGCTGCTGGTGGAGGGGAGGCGCTGGGAGCGGGGTGGGGGGAGCTGATGGAGGGCTGCTGACGTATTACTGTGGCTCTTTGGCAATATACATTGTTAAATTCTTTCTCCTTCTCAGGCTTGGGTTGGTCACCCCTGAGATAGACAATGGTCTGATGTACAGCAAGAAGGCTTGTATCCTGTCCAAGCTGCTACTTCCCTCAGATGTAGAAACTGCAAACTATTCCAGTAGCAAATTACAGGAAAGGTTAGAAAAACACTGTAGTTCTGCAATTTCATTCCATGCACAGCATGCACAAGGCAAGTCTACCATTGTTCTATGCAGTGCAATAGCATTATCTAATGCTATCTAAGCTGCTAGTAAACTGAAGCATGAATTTAAGATATCCAAATGTTTTCTGGATGTTCTGGCAAGTGAGCTTGATGAACAGCTTTCCAATGAACAAGTGGTTTTGTATAACACTGCTTCAAACCTTCGATATAAAACAGCCAAAAATGAAAGCCTCAGAATATTACCCAAAGCCAGGTGATTGTAGTTTAGATAGGTGAGCTATTTTTGTGACCCCGTTGGTGCAGGAGTTTGTTCTTTGGTTAATAGATAGTATGTAACAATTCCCAAATTATCACACTACTGCACATAAGTCTTGAGTCACAGCCACACTGTGAGTTTGGATCTCACAATTTAATTGACATACTTCTTGGATTCTGCATCAGTTATGATGAGCTGAGACGGTTCATCACGAATGCTGCAAAAACTGAAGTAGAAAGACTCCAGTGAGGTTTGTTCATTCCAGATGGAATCATACCACTTCATGCTGGTGGAGATCTCATTCATGCAAAAGATAATATAGACATCAATGTAGAGACCATTGATGGAAAGAATACCTTCTGTTCAATGGATAAAGTGGAATTTCAAGAACAGTCTGCAGATAGACCAGCAACTTGTAAAATTCCACAGTGAATATATGATTCAATATGCACCTAAGAGTGTAGGAGCCACAGCCAGCACAAACAATCCTTCTTGCTGGAGGTGACGTAGCAAAGTCTATCACCTGTAAAGGTGCTGAAGAAGCCCAAGATTTATACAGTACTCAAGAGGAAGCAGGTACAAGGATGTTTCTGTATGCTGTATGTGCCACTATCCTACCTCATCTTAAAGTAGACATCATAAGCTTTCAAATGATGTATGCTGTGTGTGTTTGTGCATGTGCAGAGAGGGTACATTAAGTTGACCAAATTACCATTGTCTGCTGCTCACATGTATGTCCAAGCTATTAATTCATTAACAGTTTATTCTCCAGACCTGCAAAGATTGGTTGACAAGATGGTGGTAAATGGAGAATCGTTCATGCATCTAGTAGACACCATGTACCCTACTACCCTCTATTATTTAAAAGTCAAACCGCCACTGTGGACGTATCCTGTGTTAGGCACCTTTTACTAGTGTGGCCTCTGAACTTACTTGGGAGTGTTCCAGTTGGGAAGATCCTGTATGCTGCAATCTAGCCTTAGAGATCACAATCCCATGATGCCTTGGGGAAAGAGTGAGAGACTTCCTCTTCCAGGTAGTGCAGGGAGAACAGGTGGCAGGCTCTATTTTGGGGATATTGCTGGTGTGGAGCTCTGTCCCTACCAGGATCTGCTGCTACTAAGCCAGAAGCTGCTGCTGAGAGCTTGCAGGGGCTTTGATTGAGCAGGGCTCTTCAGAGGTGGTTGGTGGCTTCACTGGACCCAGGGCAGAGACTGTTGCTGTGTTTAGAGCTGACTGAGGTGGGCCTGCAGTGAAGGAACAGCAAGTAACCCCCACTCTTGTTTGGGAAAGTACTTGCAAGGGAAGAGGCACAGCAGAAAGACTGAGTCTGAGGGAGAGGCAGAGTGATCTTCCCACCGAACCAGGACCCAGAGCTGCTGACCTTTGGTGGGACCAGCTCCAATCATCAAAGGGGTTGTGCAGCTTGTTGCCTTGGCTGGACTGATACACAGAACCAACAGGGGGCTGTCTCCAGTTGCAGATCTTCAAGCACGCCCATGCAAGCGTCTAGGTCTCTGAAATCCAGAGGAGTGGACACTCCGGGGTGGGGTAAATGGTGACAGTGTAAATGCCAGTTCCATAAGTTTCATGTATTACTGTATACTATATTTGTTAATTGATTTTATTCAACTGCCCCTGTGGATTTAAATTAGTAGTGACATTTAATCTTAGTCAGTTATACCCTCTTTAATTGTTAAGTAGGAGAAGACGTAATCAACACACTAAACCAGTGAATTACATCTGGATCTGTTCTCTTTTCTACCCACCATTCCTCGGCTCCATTTCTTTGTCCTAAAATATCTTAATTTGTTCCTCTTGCCATTAGACCTGAACAATGTTCCTTGGAACTTTTCTCTCCTGGATTTATTGCTGACTAACATTAAGTTAGAAAGTGTTATAAAATTGAATCTACTCATCCATTCCCACTTTATCTTAGTCCTTCATTTCATACTTCTAAAGGTCTGTTTGCTCAGTTAGCTAGTCACCCAAATTGTCACTGTTAGGCTGAAAATACCTTGATGGCTTTAGCAATTTTCTTTGATTCAGAATTGGACATCACAAAATTTTCTGAAATGAAATACTTTAAACACTGAAGGTCACATTGACCTCTTAGTCACATCAGTGCAACTTCAATGGGATTTCAGAGAAAAAAATTAACCCAGAGGTTAAGATCAGTGGAGACCACATGGCTTTTAGAAACTGTAGCATAATATTTGACCCATTTTTGTCCTCCAAACACAATATAACATCTGTTCTCAGTACTTTTGATTACCACTTTATAAATATTGCTAAAAAAGAACTGCACTGGTAATTCATGCTCCATCTACTTCCAAAATTTATTATGGCCTAATATTATTATTAATCTGTGTAAAGATCTATTATGGAATCTTTACACAGATTAAAACTTCTGCGGAAGGCTATCTTTGAAGGTCTGGCACAGGGTGAGCTGTGCCTTTAAGTGGGATTTCAGCCCGGGATCTAACTTGTGCTGGACCTCCAAAACCTGCTGGGAGAGGAGTGGGAATAAAAATCAAACCACTTTCTCAGCATGCGGGCACTGCTGGAGAAAGTAGCAGCCTGTGGGTGAGAAGTTGACTCAAGGTCCAGATAGTTCCCATACTGAGTTCCCAGTTGAAAGGAAGCTGGGAGCGGAGTTTGTAGCAGTCAGGAAAGGAGGGCTAAAAGGTAGGTGAGCCTGACAAGCAAGAGCTGGGAGTAGGCCTGGGAAGGGTAAAGTAGAGCAGAATATTGGAGCTGACAGCTGCTTTGCTGCATGGAGTCTGGGGCTGGTGCCTTGGCACCTGGATGTATTGAGTAGAAATCCCTGCAGACAAGGGGCAAAGGGACCATTTGAAACCCCTGCAGCCAAGGACTTGTTTTGTTTGGACTCTTGTTTTGCTCTGGAAGGAGAAGACTTTTGGTATAGCCTGAGAACTAAGTCACTCTCCCACTAGAAGGAGACTGCAGACCAGTACTTGGAATTTGAGGCAGCACCTTCACCTGATTATGGAAAAGTAAGCTGTACCCTCGGAGATCCTCACCAAACCAACCACTTCCAGTACTGCTCTCCAGTTCTTGATCACTATATTGGCTACTGTTGAAGTCCTAGATCAGTAAATATCACTCTGTTTACTTAAATGAAATAAAAAACTTGTGTCCATTTATTTTAGAGATCAGCTTGCACCTTCAGCTCCGGTCTGTTGGAGTCTCCCATCAATTGGTATGAAATTTCTGAACTGATTGTACATCTCATATCAAGAATTTCCTACACATTTCAATTTGTCGCATTGATCCAAAACTGCTAGTACATCCACAGCATTTCTGAACAAGTTGGAGCCAGTGGTACCTTTCACATCACCCAAGAGTAGGGCTGCAGCATTCTCAAAGCAAATTCGGTCGGCATGCAGAAATATGGATAAATATTCCATCTGAAGGAAGGCTGTCAGGATCTTAGATGGTATGGGGACAGGTGCCCTAGAAATACCAGGGAGATTAGGCAAAGAGAGATGCCAGTGACGACTATTGACTTTACTGAGAACTAAAGGGTTAACAGTGGCCAGTTCAAACAACATTATTCATTGTCTACCATCCAGTATGTACTTACAGAGTCTATCTTCAGTGCTATTGCTGACCGGCAATGTTACTGGTGCAAGGCAGAAGAAACTTGTATGGTGAAATAGTGTCAAATTGTCTCACCTGTTTGAAAGCTGGATTTGGAAACCATCAAAGCTTGTGCCTCTGCTCCTATTAGAATCATAGAATCATAGAATATCAGGGTTGGAAGGGATCTCGGGAGGTCATCTAGTTCAACCCTCTGCTCAAAGCAGGACCAATCCCCAATTAAATCATCCCAGCCAGGGCTTTGTCAAGTCTGATCTTAAAAACTAATCCTTCAGAGGATAAGTCTGGCCCAAGAGGCAAGGTGCAGGGCAGAGTATACCCTTTTCTGTGAAATAATGAGGAGAGGGAGGTACCATTCATTCAAACAAACAAATAAAAACCAAACACTATGGTTGTTGGCTGACCAGATAGCAAGTACAAGGAGAAAATACTTGTGTGCTACCACACTGGCACAGCTGCCAATGTGTGGCAGCTGATCCATCTGCAAAGCACACATCTTGCCAGGGCTTTGACTCAGAGTAGACTAAGAAAAAAAGTGTGTGTGTGTGTGTGTGTGTGTGTGTGTGTGTTTTGAAATCCACAGCATAGGGAGGGGACATCCCCCCTCACACACACCATACGTCTCAGGTTTCTCTCTATCCCCTCTGGTGTCTGTGTTGTTGAATGCTGATGAGACAATAGTTGGTCCAGCTCTAGGCTGTCATTTTCAGGTAACTTCCTTGGATACTGAACAACACTTGACCTTGACTTTTTTGGTGGGGTGCCAGGAAGCTGAGCTTCCCAGCATGTATTTTGGTGCTGCTACCTCTGTTGCTCAGACAGTTCAGGCTCTTCAATCATGTATCAGATTTGTTGTTTTATATTAGAAATGTATATACAAAAGAACCTCAAGGAGGAAGGGAGGGAGGGCTGTACTCTACCAGAATTCTGATTCTTCACTGTCAGCCAAGCAGAGGATCCAAAATCCAACAATGAGCTCCCTGCTCCAGCAGAAAAACATTTATAACCTCTCCAAGCAGAACTCTGGCAGAGTAATATAAACTGTGAGCGCCACAAGCTAATGACCTTGAAAGTATCCATTTATCTCAGCCTTTCCCCCCAGCATGAGATGCCACCAAAAATGTAAGAGTTGTTTTTGTTTGTTTTTGGTTTTTGTTTTAAGCAGAAAGAATGAATAGTCAGAGAAGGCACACAACATGGATGTTGTTAACTTTCACCTCACAGACTGGCATCCTGTGCTGGAATCCCAATGGAAACCAACGGCCAAGAGTAATAGTTCCTCATGCATCAAATCCAACTACTCTGGGTCTGCTGTCCTGTGGAGAGAGGGCATTACAGCTCTGCTTTTATTACCTAGCTGTGCTTCACGCTGGTTGCTCCTCCATTAATCTTCATAAATACACAATATTTAAATCTAACAAAGCTATTCCTTTGAGCCAGTGGTTGACATCATCTACCAAAGGCAGCTCAGAGCTCTGCATGATGTGACAACCCTGAACTAAATTAAAATCCAAGGAAACAAATCAGGATGCCCCTTGAACACACAACTAGTACACAGTATACAATATTTCCTCGGGGACGAGGGTGGCTCTCTGCAGAATTGCATTTTGCAAAAATCAATATCTGTTTTCCATTACCTTTGCCTCTGTCCTATCAACCTTGTGTTTGCAGCTGCATGGAAGCCAGTAGTTGGCACAGCAGGATGCTCCCTTACTTACAGAGTATACAACGTGGGTGTAATAAAGTTCCTTTCCATTTCCTTTGGCATTCAATACATTCTGTTTAAAGTGAAAAGCAAATTCATAATCTGTATAAACAAGACAATTTACAGGCAGGCAGAAATGCCATTAAAAACAGTCATTGCACTTCTAGAAACAGAAAACACCTTGGCATGTTAGGTTGCATTCTGAATATTTTAGTCCTCAGTGCAGATGGGCTAGAACCAAATCACTATAGCTGAATCCTCCCATATTTTGGGGGCTGACATTTGGAATCTGAATCGACATATTGTTGTTGCTCTGCTGCCACTCCATAAACTAGTGGGGCAGACAACCCCAGCCCTTCATGCACAGCCCTGTTACTTGGGTTGTGTGCTGGGACTAGGATTTGGGCCTAATAGAGAATGTACCCAAGGGCGCCAGAACCTTTGTAGAAGTGAGGGGGCCAAGGCCAAAGTGCCCTCTCCCTCTCTGCGGCTGGCTGCTCCAGCAGTGAACCAGCTGCCCTTTCTTCTGGCACCACAGCAGCCTTTGGTGGGCAAAAGGTGTAATTGCAGCGCCTCCCCAGAAGAATCTATTATTCTGCTGGGAAAAAATAATCTATGTAGGACATGAATTCTGCGCTTATGGTTCTTTTGTTAAAAATGGGGAGCATGACCCCCTGTATCCTCTGGCTCCAGTGGTGGTGCTGTCACTTTCTCAGCTGCAGAAATAAACATCAGCTTGTGTTTGAACTTTCAGAGTATAGGTAATGTACATCCTTGCTAACTGAACCAGAGGATAAAATCCAGCCTAAGGAATTCGTGGCTGCACTCTTGGGTTTGATGTGTTTATAAGAGATGGGTTTGTGCTGAAGTGGTCCATGATAGTCATCCTTTGATTCATTACCAGCAAGATTGAGAGTCACTAGTGACATGAAGACAAAGTTAAAAGAAAAAAACCCTTTTGCATTATCATTACATTCTTTGCTCATCCAAAACTCCCTATTGTTTTCTAGCTAGTGTCATTAGTGCTGGAAGTTTCGAGTGTGCAAGGAATACAGGATTGGGGTATTATCTATACAAGACCAACACGAATTGGAATTTGGAGTGTTTCCCTGACAGTGCAAAGCACAAGAACTTTATTCTTTTGGGGGATTGTACAAGCCTAATCATAATTATATCATACAAAATGTAATTTTAATGGGTGCCCTACTTATGGGGAAATATACACCTAAATCATTAAAAGTCCTGGCATTTCTCCTTATTTCGGTAAATCAAGCCCTATATTCTTGAAATGTTGCCTGCATTCAAAGTCTTGGTTTGAACTAGGGAATTCAGTCCATCTGAATTGTACAGACCTTCAATAATTTTTTAGTCATTCTCACTAGATTTCTGTTGGATTAAATTACAAACAAGGCCATACTACAGGGGTAAAAAGACAAGGGTCTCATACCTCTCAGGAAAGTGCCCCAACCACTGAGCTGTGGATATTCTGATGCAGGATTCCCTCTATCTCTCCTGCTGAAGTTGTTCCACTGTGAATAAATAATGAAGGAGATTGGAACAGAGAACTAGACCCTGGGTCTTCTACATCCCAGGTGAGTGCCCAAACCACTGGACTATAAGTCATTCTTATTGTCTATCTGGCCCAATGTCTATTTAAGTGTTTATCCACAATGGAACAGTTACTGGGCCATTGTTTATGCATGTGTGTGAGAGAGCGAGGTCTGGGACCCCTGTTCAAATCCTTTCTCTTCCACTGGCAGAGAGGGGGGAATGGAACCTGAATCACCAACATCCCACACAAGGGCTTTAACCACTGGGCTAAAAGTTATGACATGGGCATCACCATCATCACCTTGTTACAAAAAGACATAGGTGCCTAACTCCAAAGAGGGGTTCCCGGCTGTGAATCGCAAGCAGAAATAGGTGCCTTCCTGCAGCCGGGACTTAGGCGCCTATCTCCAGGAAAGGGACAGGAGTTAGCACACGCTCCCCTTGTTAGCATCTCTGATGGGCTAGCTTAGGCAGCTCCCCACCTACTGTTCTGGCTTTTGTGAATCCCATTCTGAGGTGCCTATCTATCCCTATTCATTATATAAAGATATTAGGCGCCAAACTCAGGCTTTGTGAATCACAGTGTTGTTCCTCTAATTTTCTAGGCACCTGTGTCACAGCCCCTAACTCCTTTTGAGCATTCAGGCCTTAAGCACTTTCTTAAACATCCATCATTATTCAACAAATTATTTAAGGGGACTATTTGCCAATTAAGATACTACTCGTCATGAATAAGGGTATCAGAATCTGGCCTGATAAAAATACTTGTATGATACATATATACGATTCTTTCTTAAAAAACAAAAATCCTTCACAAAAATGTAAATGTCAAAGTCTTTTTAAAGTGTGCTCTCACAGTGAGTAATACACCGGAACTGATTTATATATATAATATATGTCTGTATGAAAAGCATTTGCAGCGTGTTCTAAAAATAAAAGACATTTCAGAGCTTTTTGGGCAAAGAAACCATTGCATACTTTTCTATTTTATTTCCCTTAAAATTAATAGAATTAATTAAAATCCAGCCCTCTGCTGATGTACAGTCTGTGAGGCAATGAATCACAGCTTCTTATGCAAATACCTTTGGTCTAGTTCCTAGACTCCCCAGCTTTGCATTCAGAATATCATAGTGGACAACGTAGAGCTGTGTGGAAGTAGTGAACATTTTTTGGGTGCAATTCTGCACAAAAGTTATCACCCTTTTGTTTCGGTGATGTCATTTTTGGAGCCATGTCAGGATAATCGTTATTTTTCTCATTGAAACATTGTGACAATGTCAAAAGCTGTCTTTTAATCAAGATTTCTTGCTTGCAATATTTCAAGCAGATCTGGAGAAGCCTAGCCTGCTGCTAGCCTGCTGCACACTAGCCTGCTGCAACACAGACCCAAGTCTGGTCCATGCCCCCAAAGCTGCAGACTTTAACCAAAAACTGCTCAGCAGGTCACCTATCTTCAGCACCCAGACACCCAGTTCCCAATAGGATCCAAACCCCAAATAAATCCATTTTACTCTGTATAACACTTATACAGGGTAAACTCATACATTTTCCGCCCTCTATAACACTGATAGAGAGATATGCACAGCTGTTTGCTCCCCTAGGTATTAATCACTTACTCTGGGTTTACTAATAAACAAAAGTGATTTTATTAAGTATAAAAAGTAGGATTTAAGTAGTTTCAAGTAATAACAGGCAGAACAAAGTAAGTCACAAAGCAAAATAAAGCAAAAACACGCAAGTCTAAGCCTAATACGTTAAGAAACTGTTTACAGGTAAAATCTCACCCTCAGAGATGTCCCAATAAGCTTCTTTCACAGACTAGACTCCTTCCTAGTCTGGGCACAATCCTTTCCTCTGGTACAGTCCTTGCTAGTTCCAGCTCAGGTGGTAAGTAGGGGATTTCTCATGACTGGCAGCCCCCTTTGTTCTGTTCCACTCCCTTTTATAGCTTTGGCCAAAGGTGGGAATCTTTTGTCTCTCTGGGAAAAGTACCAGATTTAAGATGGATTTCAACATCATGTGACATTGTCACATGTCCCGTGAGACCCCCCCCAGCCTCCATTCTTCCTTGGATGGCTGACATAAACACAGGAAGGCTTGCAAGTAAACAGAGCCATTTACAACCAATTGTCATAGTCAATGGGAGCCATCAAGATTCTAAACCATCATCAATGACCCACACTTTGCAAATTACAATAGGACCCCAGAGTTATACTTTATATTTCTAGCTTCAGATACAAGAATGATACATACATACAAATAGGAGGAATATATTCAGTAGGTTATAACCTTTGTTATGATACCTTACAAGAGACCTTTTGCATAAAGCATATTCCAGTTACATCATATTCACACTCATAAGCCTATTTCCATAAAACATATGGAGTGCAACGTCACACACATCCTTCCTCATCTCTCCTGGTCTGTGTGCATGTTATCAATTCACTTGTTTGTCAAGCCCATCATTTACACTTTGATCCTGCATTACTTTACTCACTCCAGTAATCTCTTTGATTTCATTGCAATCAATGAACAATGCTTACGCATATGCTTAAAGTTAAGCGCATGCTTAAGTGCTTTGCTGATTAGAGATGAACTTAAGCATGTGCCTAAGTACTTTACTGAATAAGGGCCTAAGAGCTTGCAAGATCAGGACCTTAGATTATATTTTCCTCAGTCCAGGGACATATCTTCTGTGTGTTCTCTGTAAAATGCCTAGCACGCTTGTGAGGCCTCTAAAATAAATAGTAATTATGCTGAGCCTGATTGTCTTCTGGCTTGTATTAGCATAAATCAGAAGTAAATTTATAGAAGTTAATAGAATTAAACTGGTGTAAATTAGAAAGGAATCAAAACCAATGTCTTGACCTTTTCCTAGTTCTATGAAGAAAATAATATAAACATGCAACCTCCAGCAATAACGTAGCAAACAATGAACAACGAGTAAACCAGCCACACCGCACATATACCAACATATAATACCACACAGTACCATGCCTGCACAATAGCAAATCTATGTCACATCATGCAGTAAGTCAGTCTCAACACAGCAAACCTACACGTTTTGTATGGATGAGGGACGCGCCAAAGGTTTGGAGTTTGCTTTGGATAAGCATCCAAAAGTTCATATATCTTTATGAATGTCAAATATTTTATGACTCCTTACTTTTATTTGTAGCAACTATAGTTCACCCCAATCATGTAGGAAGAGCAATGCTACTTTTGGTTGAAATATATTTTCAACCACACATCAGTAAAATGTAAATAAATATAAGATGCACATGTAAATTTGAAGGTTAAAAAAGCATAGGCTTTATTCTGAGAATTTGCAGACGCTCATCATCTCTGAGGATCAGGCCCAGTGGCCCCTTTTCACTGTCCTCACTCAGACAAGATTCTGAATAAAGTCAGTAATGGTTGTTCTTTTTTATTATACTTAAAACATTTAATTTTCTATTAGTGAGTTGTTCTTCTTTGCAATTCGATGTGATGATTATATTTTAATATTACCCTAGTGCTGTCCTTTGGAAACCTCTTTAGGGACATTGGTTGCACAGCGTGTTGATCACTAAGCCAAAATGTTCTGGCTAAATACAGATATTTAGGTCATGGAGTTTCGCGCCTATCTTTAAGCACCCAAATTTGAAAAATTCAACCTTAGTATTGCATCTCCATAGTACTGGGTTTAAAACATACTGCCATAGCCTCCATGTGAAATGTGTCCAGAGGTCTTTTTCCATCCCTAGCTGACAAATGCCCATGTCACAGAGCCACGCTGTTTGGTTTAGTTGCTTATATTTGCTAAGAAATAGTCCAGGACTCGTATAGCAATTTAGAACTGAGGCTCATTCCTCGAGCTGTGTGAGGAAGCTTGCACATTGCCTGACCACATTATATCTGCCTCTAGGCAGTGTTATCACTCCTTCTTTTCCATATGCTTAAACAGAATTTTTACAAAAATAAATGAAATACATATGTACATTATGCAGAGTGTTCTTGAGCCTCGCTATATTTGCATTTGCAGGCTATGTATCAAGTATGTAGACCACTGACACTCCATCTTTAACTATTAGAGTTAAGTGGAGTCAAACTGAGCCACAAAAGGATAAAATATTCAGGGCCTGATTCTCATTTACACTGAGGACCCTTTACACCATCTCTGGCACTGAAAAGTAGCCATCAAGTGAGTGTCAATGTAACTTAAGCCCACTTTAAGGCCCCTTTACATTGCCAGAGCACTGTAAAATAGCCTTAGTGTAAATGAGAATCAGGCTTTAGAATACAAACACAGGCATGTAACCATAGATAAAGCATAGTTAATATCACAATACTTCCTACAATAGTTAACAAGATTCTCATGTTTCCACAAGCATTACCACAATAACGAGTGCTGAAGAAAGACGGTATAGCAGTTTCCCAGGAAATATACAAAGAACATCCCCACTTAAAAACAAGGAAATCTATAGAGGTTTGGGGAACATGATTCCTTTGGATTAATATAGCTCTTTAAAACTATGGATACAGCACTGAGTTGCTCTAGGGCTGGGCACATTACCAGTTAACATGATACACAATAAAATAGGTAAAGTTTCAAAAGGCTACAATGTATGAGCAGCAGTTTTGACTTACCTGAGTTGGCTCCCAGCGCAAGCTCAGATTTAAACCATCTGTGTCCGTGTGCCTATCTGTGTCTCCCTGTGTTTAATTTTATTGGCCATATTTTCCTAGGGTAACTGATGTGTCATAGTCAGGACTGTTATAATTTTCAATACAAAAGAGCAATCTGATACTTTTAGTTTGAATGACATTTATTTTACCCCAAGAGAATAAGAAAGAACAAAAGTAAAGATTCAGGAAAAGAATGCAGTGGGCCCAAAAGGGCGGGGGGGAAAACAGTGGTTTCATGTCCTCTTGCAAACCCCCATATTCTGGGGCTGTCTAGGGGCTGCTTTGACCTTGACCCAGGTTAGAATCACATAACCACTGGATTTTCATCCCCCTGACCCCAGAGGAGGGACAAGATGGCTCTAAGTGACATGCCCCAGGGCACAGACGGAGTCATTTTCAGAGCCAGGGTGAAAACTAGAATTCTTGGCCTACAACCCTCAGCACAGATCACTAGTTCATGCCTCTCACTAACAGCTTTTTGCCAGAAACTGGGAATGGGCGACGGGGGATGGATCACTTGATGATTTCATGTTCTGTTCATTCCCTCTGGGGCACCTGGTATTGGCCACTGTTGGAAGCCAGGAGACTGGGCTAGATGGACCTTTGGTCTGACCCAGTATGGCCATTCTTATGTTCACTTACATTTTTTAAAAATGTATTGTGTGTGGGGGACTTATCATTCATCTTGGAGTCTTCAATATCGCTTGGCCAGACTATTTTAAACATTCGTTGCTATTCCCCTGACTACCAATTCTGTTGGCTGGAGCTTGGGTATTCTGGAAGCTTGGGTAGAAGAGTAAAACTCTGCATGTTGAATATCTCCCTTGTAAAGGATGCAAAATCTACTGGGAACAGGAGGGGACAAGAAAGACTGACGACATTAGTGGATGCCAAAAGTATGAATTCCAGTTGCAAAGCTAACTCCCTTCCAAAATGGAGGGCCCAACACGCTTTGCATTTAGCTAGAGCTGAATCTAGTCTTGCCTGCTTCATTGAGATTTGGCAGCCTGCAGCTCTTCATTGTTGTGAATGCTCATCCAGACAGGGGTGCCAAGAACCAAACTGTAGTTCTCAAAAGCTCTGCACACTAGCCCCTTAGGGTATGTCTCCACTGCAATTAAAAACCGGCAGCTGGTCCATGCCAGCTGACTTGGGCTTTCAGGGCTGTTTCACTGCAATGTAGATTTCTGGGCTTGTGCTGCAGCCCAAGCTCTGGGACCCTCCCACTCGACAGGGTCCTGGAGCCCCAGCCCCAGCTTCAGCCAGGAAGCCTACATGGCAATGCAAGCCCTGCAGCCTGGGCAATGCAAGCCCTGCAGCCTGGGCAATGCAAGTCCCAAGTCGGCTGGCATGAGCCAGCCGCAGGTTTTTAATTGAAGTATAGACATGCCCTCAAGGTCTGGCTCATCCTCCTGAGGTCCCTTCCAACTCTGATATTCTATGATCCTGATCTCTTGGGGCACCATTTTTAGCTGGGGGAGATTCATCTCTGAAGACACCACTCTCATGAGGGACCTATTAAAGCTCAATTTATTCATATTAATAAATTGCCTCTATCAGAATAACAGAAAACTAAGAGTAAATAGGAAAAGTATGATATTTGATTCTTAATCCTCCCCATTGGACTTACTGAAGGGGTCTCTGAAGAACAGGCAATAATTTTAAATGCTCTGGGTCCAGTCTTGCTTCTGTTGAAGTCAGTGGGAAAATTCCCATTGGCTTCAACAGGGTTTGCATGGGGCTCCGTATGTACTGCAACACTGAGGCAAAATGGGGAGGCTAAGTACCGAGTGTTGAGCACAGTTCTGCACTCTCTGGGGAGAGAAGGAGTTGCATGTTAAAGCCAAATATTTCTTTCTTTCTTTGTATGACTGCAATGCCTAACATTATTTTTAAAGCTGTTTTAGGTTTTAGACTTATAGACTTTATATTAGTCTAAATCTAGGGCCAATTTTGGTTTTGCTGTACAATATACAGGCCAAATCCTGCTTCTCTTATTAAGATGAGTAGCCACATAGACTTCAGGGCAAAGGGACTCTTCACATGAAGAAGGTGAGATAGATTTGTCCCTGCCTCTTTAGCAATATTTACAGGACAGTCCATTGTAGTCTATCCTGCTATGCTGTTGTTAGAACATATATGGGTGTTTCCTCATGTCCTTAAGTTTTAAAGCCTGTATTACACCGTGCATTTATGATTGGGGATACCTAAGCATGCAAGAGTCAAAATGAATTGAGTCTAGAATTATATTTTAGCTAACAAGGGAGTGACAGAAGGTCCTTTCTCAGAAGGTCCTACACTGAAGGTGCTGTCTACATTAGGGTGTGTTTGAAACTGTGTTTTTAACATCAAGGCTGTTCCCTTGTGTGGACAGATGCTCCTCCTACTAAGCACAGATGGGGGACAGGTGTGGCCTATATGAGGTTGCACTGCCATCACACACATCAATAGTCTCTGCTCCAAATACTAACCTCCAACACTGTCATGTATTTAGGGCATTCCCTGTGCAGGTGCAGGAGGTGGGGAGAGTGCACATGAAGCCTTTCTCGCCTTGTGCTCCTGTACACGTGTCAGACACAACTGCAGTCCTTATACTCCCCTGCGCTTTAAGGCCTATGTGAGGTTAGCTCTGTTGCCAATGCTGCACACCCTAGGAAGGACAGGGAAGGAATAGAGCCATAGACCTGGTGTCCCTCATGAGCTGGCTCTCTGTGTGGGCGGGAGGCCCCACATACTTGCACCTTGTCAAAAGGTGGCACTGTGGCCATGCACCCCTGTGCTGCTGGTACAAGGCCAGCTCTTTCAAATGATGCAAATTAGGGTGGCTCCATTGACATCAGTGAGGAATTAGCCCTCAGTATTAATGTTTAAATCGTTTACTGTTTAATGTTTAATGTTTAAATCCATTTACTGTGGATATTGTATCATAGCACAACACTGGAGATCTGTTTTTTTCAAACCCATTTTACATTTTTTTAATTGGATCAAACAGAATACTTGTGAAATCCCTTTTCTCCCCCACAAACACACACACATACACCTCAGAGGGAAATTAAAATTATGCTGCGACTGAATCCAACCATATGCCCCACGCCAGAAGAAACATCCTTGTACCCCCAAAGTGCTGCATATGCTAACTGAGTCATAAAGCTCCACTCTTCCCTTAGATCACATTGCAACATGACTTGAGGAGTTGCGGAGAGCTATCAGTAGGTCCTTGATGCATCGCCTCCTTCCTGAGTTCTAGCTGGCAGAAATCGGCTGTGTTCTGCAGTTCCGTCTGCTCAGTGACTCACTGCTGTGTCTGGGGCACACTATGCACTGCAGCTTTATGCTGATTCCAGACTCACTGCTGTGTCTGGACCCCTCCTAGCTGCAAGTCCTGGATCCCACGAATCCCAGCTTTCTGCTTAAACCCTCCATTGTCCACTGCACTTAGGGTGACCAGACAGCAAATGTGAAAAATCGGGACAGGGGGTGGGGGTAATAGGAGCCTATATAAGAAAAAGACCCAAAAATCGGGACTGTCCCTATAAAATCGAGACATCTGGTCACCCTAACTGCACTAGTAGTCCTGGTATTTGAAGAAATTGCATTCAGCGCCATTGATAATAAATAACAATTCACAGATTTGTATTAAAACATTTATATATTAAAGATATTTACAGAAATAAAAGGGCAAGGGAAGTACAGTACGTGACCTAAAACTGATGACTTGTTTTCTGTGTCCTGCCTAGCCCCAGACCTAGATTAGACCCTCGCAGCCCATAAACCCTTTTGGGGCTAGGCATATGGGAGGAGCCTCCACCACAGTACGGACAAGCCCCTCCTACCACAGGAGGTTGGAAACTTTCTGGTTAGAGCCGGTTGGGAATTTTCCATCATTTTTGTCAAAAATGTTCCTTTTTCAATTGAGAAAATGGAATTGGAATATTTTGTTTTGTTGAAATGACCCAAAACCATTAGTTTTGAATCAGTTCAATATTAAACTTAATTTCTCTACAGCAGCACATTGCCCCATGGGAGTTGTACTTCATTCCCCCCATCTCGTCTATGGCCTGGGCTTCCTGGAAGACTATACCTCCCATAATGCAATGTGCACTCCCCTCCCTTCCCATAATACAATGTGCACTCCCTTTTAACTAAGCTGCATGGTGCACCGTGGGAATCACATTACTCTGGATATATATGGGAGATATAATCCAGCCAGGAAGCCTGACCCTGCTCCTCTATGGCATTGTGCCACAATGGGGAAATAATGCTTTTCAGGTCACTTCAACAAATCGAAACAACACATTTCAATTTGTGGAATTGTTGTAATGTTTCATTTTGATTGCAAATGATAATATGCAATGTTTCATCATTTCCAAATTTAAATTTTTTTGAATATTTTGTTCTGCAAAAAAATGTCAGTGTTCCAACTTTTTGTCGTGATTTGGGACCAAAAAAAAAAGAAGAAAGTTGAAGTATCAGAATTTCCCTGAGGATGGGAATGGAAATTGTATGGCAGGCCATGAAGGCTCACAAAATTGGGAGTTGGGGTGCAGGCTCTGGGGTGGGGCCAGAGATGAGGAGTTCAGGGTGCAGGAGGGGGCTCCGGGCTGGGACAGGGGGTTGGGATGCAGGAGGGGGTCGGGGTGCAGGCTCTGGGCGGCGCTTACCTCAAGCAGCTCCCAGAAGCAGCATCATGACCCCCGTCCAGTTCCTATGCAGAGGTGCAGCCAAGTGGCTCTGCACACTGCCCGGTCCACAGACGCTTGGGGTGGGGGCAGCATGTGGAGCCCCATGGCTGCCCCTACACATAGGAGCCAGAGAGGGGACATGCTGCTACTTCTGGGAACTGCGTGGAGTGAGGCATGCTCCAGATCCTGCTCCCCGGCAGAAGCTTGAGGACCGGATTAAAACGTCTGGAGGGCCGGATGCGGCCCCCAGGCCGTAGTTTGCCCACCCCAGCTCTACTGCCAGTAGCTGCCAGAGGAGCTGCAGTGACAGGATAGAAAAGGAGAGCACAGCTCCACAGAGGTGGGTGTCCCGTCCTGTGATGTCACAGTGTTCTGCCCATTTCTGTTGACTGCAGGGCCTGGCTGTTGACAGGTACGTTCAGGAAAGGTAGAAGTTCATTGTCTCATTGAATGTTGGGTGGGAGTCATGAATCAAGGAGTGCTCTGGCATAACAGGGAATTTGGTGGGTTTGTTTTAAAGTGAGGGACCATAGTAACGGGGGAGGGTCAGCAGCTAGATACACAGTGGCTATGGTTAGGAGGTTCTGTAAAGAAAAAAAATGAACAAAACATGTACCTAAGACATTTTGTTTCTTTATTACCCATTTAGTACTGTCTGTCTGTATTGTCTTCTGAGACAATAAGCTCTTTGGTGGAAGGACTGTCCTTTCCTATATGTTTGGATAGTGTCTAGCACATTGTGGGCACTAATGCAAGTGAAGAGTAATGAAATAATATATTGGTTTCCCATTTCCTTTTTTAATTGTGTCTCTTTTCCCCCTTTTTTTGTGTACTTTCAGTTTGTTCGTTATTCTTTCTTTTTACATTGTGTGTTTTGTCTGTGCCTACTATTTGTCCTGTCTCTTTAGTCTCTCCTCTCTCTCTCCCTAATTCTCCTTCTCTCATCATCTACTCCCTTTTTTGGGTTCAGCCATTCTGGCTTCGCTTCCTTCTGCACTGTCTCAATTTCTGTACTTTCTCCATGCCTTTCCTTTTCCCTCCCTTTTCTCTGCTTCTCTCCTATGTCTCGTCTGTTCACGGATCCAGAACACCTTGTGCCAACCTGCATCTGTAACGGCTTGAAATGATAAGGCTAAACTGCTGCTCATCTAAAAACGGGTGCTTGTGTCAATTTCAAGCTGCTTGAAGCCAGCTCTGGCTTCCTTTTCAACTGCAGCACAAGCAGGTCCATGGGATCAGCCAGTCCGTCATGTTCAGAACTCTCCCAGCTCACTTTCTCTGCCCTAGCAGGTGTCAAACATGGTTGTTCAATCCAGGTTAACCACGGCTTCTTTGCAATAAAACAGCCGGTTTTAAAATGGTAAAATCAAGCTTCCTCCACACTGTAGTTTCTGTACTTTCTATTTGTCCACACAGGCATTTTTTTTAAGCAGAGAAGGTGATGCCAGTACTACTGGGTTCTAGTCTCATTTGTGACTTGCTGTACAATCCACATAACTTCTGCTCCTTAGTTTATTATCTGTAAAATGGGGATACATTTCCTCCTAGGGAGGTAGTGAAGCTTAAATATGTGTAGAGTGCTTCACGATCCTATGCATGGAAAGTATTATGATCTTGATTATTAATTGCAACAGTAGGCACTGGAAACAGTGGATATTGATGCCTGTCATGTGATGTGGGTATGAACTTTTTTGTCATCTTGACTCATTTTACCAGCACTCCTGTGCGCCACACCTTGATTCCAATAATGAGGTTAATTTAGTAATCAAAATTACTGGCATCCAGGGACTGCCTTGCGTAGACATGAATGACTGATTTTCAGTCAGGCTTTAAGGGGCTTCCCTTTTAACGTGCACAATTTTGCACTTTTTGTTTTGCAGTCAGAATTATTTATGGGTGTGATTTTGGCCAGTTGGAGGGCTAAGTACATGATTTGTGAGAACAGCCAGGTACTTAAACATCTTTATGTGCTAAATTCAGACTTGTGGGTGCAAAAAAAGAAACGAAGTCATGAAAATCTGGCACTTCTTGTAAGAATAGAGCTTTGTCCTCATGATAGAGTGTACTCCCCATGCAAGGCCTGAAAGGGTTAAAGTGGCCAGGTGGGCCAATTAACTGCCTAGGCTGCACTTGGAGGAGGAGCCAGGGAACAAGGACTAATTAGAGACAAGGCTCAGCTGGACAGGATCAGGAGGGACCTGTATAAAGCCCAGGAGCTGGGAGCAGATAGGGGCTGCAAAGAGAGAAACATGCAGTCACTGTCAGGGTGAGAATGCAAAGTAGGAAGTCTCCCATAGATACAGCATTACGATTTGGGACTGTATAGACCTTGACTGTTTGTTTAGGGCAGTGGTTCTCAAACTTTTGTACTGGTGACCCCTTTCACATAGCAAGCCTCTGAGTGCTTATAAATTAAAAACACTTTTTAATATATTTACCACCATTATAAATGCTGGAGGCAAAGAGGGGTTTGGAGTGGAGGCTAACAGCTCTCAACTCCCACATAATAACCTCACGACCCACTGAGGGGTCCCGACCCTCAGTTTGAGAACCCCTGGTTTAGGGTCTGTGGGCTGGAACCCCATGTAGAGGTGGGCCTGGGTTCCCCTATCAGCCAGTGGGGATGTGGTATTGTTAAAGGGCAGTGAATGGGAAGACTGCCTGGGACAGTCCTGAGAAACTTTGATACCCTTGGAAGGGGAAGACTACAGTGAGCTGGCCAGAGGGTGAAGCCACAAAGCAGGAGCAGCTGAGTCCTGAAAGAGTGAGAAACAGAGAGTGACGGAGTGCAACTGCAGGAAGGGGTGTCAGCTTAGCAGAGCTAATCCCCAGATGCAGCCAGAAGGAGGTGCTCCACTGGTGAGTAGAGCACCCTGGGACAGTCCTTTATCAAAATTTCCCCTTCTCCACACTGCTGTGTAGTGTTGCTGTGCACCAGTTGGCTGCTGCTGCTCTCCGGCACAAAGATGGCGGCTTTTCACTGGGATTGCCCGGTACAAAGCCTCATAAGCATCTATGCCTTGTGCCCTTTACTACAAAATCTGCTTCAAAATTCTACAGCACAAGCTATAACCTCCTCTTTCATATGCTACTATGGCAGTTTACAACACAAAAAGAGTCTCACATAGACGATCTGTTGCCTGAGGAAACGTGAGAACGGTCAAGGCATAACTAAAGTAATACGTAAGCAAATGCAACAAAGGAAGGTCCTGATATAGGAAAACATTTAACCATGTGCTAATATCCATCCCTATTCAGGACAACAGTTAAGCACACACATAATTAAAGCATGTGATTTAGTGCTGTCTGACTAAGGATGATTTCCTGAATCAGGGACTAAAGGATAGATTTTAAAAGGTATTTAGGTGTTGCGTGGAAGATAGGCATGTAAATAGATTTTAAAATCTGGCCCTAAATTACTAAAATTGGTTGCTAGTCTAAACCTTCTGGGGACATCTGGAAACTTGGTATTTTATAATCTTCCAATTCTTCACTAAACTCGCACAAACTTTTCATCTGAAATCTGTCTGTGCTGCCCCGTCGCCCCAGCCCCAGCATTACTGCACAGCCAAGGCTTCCTCAGAAGCAGAGCTGAGCCTGGAGGCTGAACGGGGTTGATGATGGAGCTGGTCTGGGGGTGGAGCAGGGCTGGAAGCATGGTGCTCCCTTCCGACCTGATGTGGGGGCTGGCCTGGCCCTATCATGTGACCCCGCACGTTTCTCCATGCCTCCCTAGGTGGACGTGCCCCAGTTTGGGGACCACTGCTTTAGTTTTATTTTCAGACATTCTTACCCTAGAACACGGGTTCTCAAACTGGGAGTCATGACCCCCTGGGGGGTCGTGAGCTGTGAGCCTCCACCCCGAGCCCCATTTCACCTCCAGCATTTATAATAGTGTTAAATATTTAAAAAGTGCTTTAATTTATAAGGGGAGGGGGGTTGCACTCAGAGGCTTGCTGTGTGAAATGGGTCACCACTACAAAAGTTTGAAGACCACTGCCCTAGAACTCTGTGAAGTCATTTTAAAAGGATTTCCCGTCACCTGTCCCTTAGCATACTTACTTGCCATTGCCTCAGAAAGACAGAAGGAACAAGCAGAGTGCATCATTTTGTTCTGTCCATAGTGGATTTCCCCCACAACTACTTTATGTTAAAAAACAGTGAATTAAAAATAAACAGAATGTAGCAACTGCTAGGTCTCACATCACTCCTGGAAGTACCATTGCTGGAAAGGATATCACAAGACATAGTGATGCAAAAGTAAGGGAGGTGTCAATTGATTTGTAAAAATCTACAGAATCATAAATGTCAATGGTGTCACCCTTTGCAGTGGGGTAGGGAGGACTCATTGCCCCCTTTCCTTTCCCACCCCAGCTCCTCAGGTTGGTGGAAGGTTTGATAATACATCATCAGAAATGAGTCAAGTTGGGTATCAGTCAAAAGCCCTTTCTCCCACGAACACAATGGTATCAACCATGACAAACCCAGAACAATAATGCAGCTATACATTCAAGAAAACGTTTAAAAATCAATGTTTTTAATTACACTTTAATACAGACATGCAACCCTTGCAAAGTTAAATTGTGGCTGTTGTCTGACAGTGCAGTGTTATAAGTTAATGCTCAGAACATGGTACCTGGTTAATTTTTTTAATGTTGCAGATTACTATAAATGGAAGGAGCGCTCCAAGTTGATTTGCTGTCATCAGCAAAAAAGAGGCAGTTCAGTGGTATTGATTATCACCTTTGTTTATTATGCCAAGAGTTGTAATGAGGCACTGTTTAAGACATCAGCATCCACCAGAAATTACTGGAATCCATTTGCAAATGGTATTGACATAGTTACGGAATGTTACATTACATAACATAATTACAATCCCAAAGTTCTTCCTTTTTACTTGGTCTTGATCATTTTAGCCCTCAATGGGGAGATGAAGAATACTAGCTAGTAACTGAATCTTTGAAGAATACCACTGAGGAGGATATGGTTAAACACAATGCTCAGTGGCACATTACATGCTGTAAGATGTCCACCAAACTGAATTTGGCAAAACTGGAGAGGAAGTACACCATGCATCAGAAAAAAGTTGAAGATGCCAGGACAAGTGCCATCTTGGGAGAGACATGCCTTATACTGGATCCCATGGCATTCATTTCTAGAAGAAGGCCTGCTTCTTTTGTGGTAAGATGGAAACCTGAAGGCATCCATTAAGCACAGTTTCAACACATGACACAGGTGAGAACCCATATGAAGCAATTACTCTTTGTGAAAATATTACACATGTAACCCTTCTGCCAATGGCCTTCACAGCAACAGAGGTGATTATCTACAGTTTGCCTTGTTTTGACTCAAGCCCCTACTCAGAAATCTGGGAACCTACGTCCACTCTGAGTGCCTTTGATAGGCAAATCTGCAAGTATATTCAACAGAGGTTTTAAACAAAAGAACTTTATTGGGGAAAGGACAGGGTGAATTGGGGGCACACTTTGCAATATAACACTTTCTACAACCTACTACCTCAGGGAGCACAAGTCACAGTCCTGAACAATTGGATCCTGAGTGGCTGATGCAGTTTTTCCACCTCCCAGACCCTCCTCACCATGTGGCTCCCCAGCTTCCCACTCACAGTTTGTGGTTCTAGGAAAATCAGGGTCCTCATTTCTTATGTAGCTCTGGGGCTCTGTCCTGCTATAATGATTTCAGCAGCTAGGCTGGGGAGAGTCTTTAGGCCAGTGTAGACTGATGCTAAAACTCCTGTGCTCCCACCATAGTTCACACAACTGCTCTCAGCCTGCTATTTTCATGTTGGAGGCTAAGGGCTTGGCTACACTTACAAGTTGCAGCACTGGGAGTTACAGCGCTGGTCATGCAGCTGTGTAGGGCCAGCGCTGGAGTGTGGCCACACTGACAGCTACCAGCGCTGCAGTGTGGCCACACTTGCAGCACTTTCCAGCGCTGTATTGAGAGGTGCATTGTGGGCAGCTATCCCACAGAGCACCTCGTCCCGTTTTGGCGCCGTTTTGGCGCTGAGTATTGTGGGAAGGGGAAGGAAGTGTGTGGGTCATTCCGCTTCCTGTTCCAACGCCCCGTGGTGCATCGCTTCACATCCCAGCATTCTGTCTTTCTGGCAACGTTTGGCGCCATTGTGAGTGTCTTTCTGCTCTGTGTGTGAATCGCGATTTCTGTGGGAAATGGAGCCCGAGCTGCTAAGGACTGTGCTGTTGAGTGTCGCCAGCACAACACGTTTGGCAGTCGAGCTATTCCTTCAGCTCCAAAGTGACAGTGAGGAGTCTGACGATGATATCGATATGGATTTGCCTGCCGCGTGTGACACTACAGTGCTTGTGGCATTCACGGAAATGCTCAGCACCGTTGAACGCCGCTTTTGGGCTCGGGAAACAAGCACTGACTGGTGGGATCACATCGTCATGGAAGTCTGGGATGACGAGCAGTGGCTGCAGAACTTTCGTATGAGAAAAGCCACTTTCATGGGACTGTATGGTGAGCTTGCCCCCACCCTGCGGCACAAGGACACAAGATTGAGAGCTGCCCTGACAGTGGAAAGGCGGGTGGCTATTGCAATCTGGAAGCTGGCAACTCCAGACAGCTACCGGTCGGTCGGGAACCAGTTTGGAGTGGGAAAGTCGACCGTTGGAATCGTTTTGATGCAAGTTTGCAAGGCAATTAATCGCATCCTGCTAAGAAAGACTGTGACTCTGGGGAGCGTGCAGGACATTGTGGATGGCTTTGCACAAATGGGTTTCCCTAACTGTGGAGGGGCAATAGATGGGACGCATATTCCTATTCTGGCCCCCCCCCCACCTGGCATCAGAGTACGTTAATCGTAAGGGGTATTTCTCTATGGTTCTCCAGGCGCTTGTGGATCACCGTGGGCGTTTCATTGACATTTACACAGGCTGGCCTGGAAAGGTGCATGATGCACGCATCTTTCGGAACAGTGGCCTGTTCAGGAAGATGCAGGCAGGGACTTTTTTCCCAGACAGGAAGATCACAGTAGGGGACGTCGAAATGCCCATTGTGATACTTGGAGACCCCGCTTACCCGTTACTGCCTTGGCTCATGAAACCCTATACAGGGAAGCTTGACAGGAGCAAGGACTGGTTCAACTACAGGCTGAGCCGGTGCCGAATGACTGTGGAGTGTGCTTTTGGGCGTTTAAAAGCCCGCTGGCGTTCCTTGTATGGGAAGCTAGACTTGGGGGTTATATCCACTTGCTGTACCCTCCATAATATTTGTGAAGGGAAGGGTGAAACATTCAGTCAGGCATGGACCACCGAGGTTCAAGTCCTGGAGGCTGAATATGCACAGCCAGAGAGCAGGGCTAATAGAGAGGCCCAGCACAGGGCTACAAGGATTAGGGATGCCTTGAGGGAAGAATTTGAGGCTGAAAGCCAACAGAAATGTTTGCTGCCTTGCATGGGAGTGAATTGCACTGTTTACACTGTTATTCTATTATCCCTAAAATGATTTGCAGTGCCTCTTTCTTTACTGGGCTAAGGTATCTTTCACTATCTGCTATAATAAAGACTGTTTTCAAAGCCAAGAATTGTTTTATTGAAAAGAAAAAAACTTCCTTGACAGACAGAAACACAACATTTCATGAACACAAGAGGGCAGGGGTGTGGGTTGGTGAACTGCACAGTCACAAGTTTGCATACGTCCTGTCTGGAGTGCTGTGCAATGAATCCTGCACTTCAGGGTGCATAAACTGCATGGTGATGGGGGTTGAGTGCAGAGGGTAAGGGTTGTAGTTAGCAGGGCTGGTTGGTGAACGTACAAGTGTTGGAGGCAGCTGGTGGTGGTAAGAACCTGGATGCTGGGGAAGGGGGGTTTGAACTGACATTGGTGCACAAGGCAAAAAGCTTTGGGACAGGGGGGGGGGGGGAGTAGCATGGTAGTGCTCTGCTTGCATGGCAACGAGTGACTCGATAGAGTCCGCTTGGCGCGACAGGATGCTTAGCAGCTTCTCTGTGCTTTTCCTCTTGGCCACTGCATTTCTCTTGCGGATCCTGCTTTCCTTGTCTCTCCACTTCTGCAAGTTTTTACTCTCTCTAGCAGAGTGAGCAATAACAGTCCTCAGCATGTCTTCCTTGCTCTTTCGGGGATTTTTTCTCAAATTCTGCAGCTTCTGTGCTGTGGTACATCTGGTCAGTCCAGCAGTCAAGGTCACTTTAGAAAAAAAGAATTGACAACATTTAACAGGGAAGCATTGTGTTCATTATCTCAAGACTGAAATTCCCACACACTGAAGGAGTTCTTAGTCCTCACTTTAGCATTCTTTTACCACACACATAACACAGCAGAAGCCACAAAATGGTGAGTGAGGGGTGCTTATAGAGGGAGAAGTGGGGCTTGAGTGATAGAGGGGTGCTGGTTGCTTTGGGTAAGCTTCAGTGATAGAGGGTTTGAGTGAAGATGCAGCTACAGGGGTGATCTTCACTATCTCCCTATCTCTATCACTAGCTTCACTAAAGAGTCTCCCAACATTTTTCACAGGAGTTAATCCTGGAAGATATCTCCTTGCTGCGAGTCACTAGGGAACAGCGGGAGGCTCTTCTACAGCAATGTGGATTCCGCCCTGGACCCTATGCGGGTTGCCTGTGTTCAGCGATGGTCCCCCCCCCCTCGCGGCACAGTGGCGCGGACGCGTTAGCCTGACTGGGACAAGGACAACAGTGGCTCTCCCTATAAACCTGCGCAGGCATATTGCCCACGCTCTGGCTGAAACTTTTGCTGAGATAACTGCAGACGATTACCGCGACGTGATAGACCACATCAATGGGCTATTCCACATCTAGGCTGGCATGCATACAGCCTGAACCCTCCTTCCTCTCCAGAAACATTTCCACCCAGAAAATAAAAGCCGCTTACCGGTAACCCGCTGCTCTGCTTGTCCTTCTGCAACTGCTGGCTGCTGCGATTGGGTACTTTCCTCCTGGCTTGAGAAGAGCTCCTGGCTGCATGCCTCAAGGGACTCTGGGGTGTCTTCTGGGGTGTCACTCGCGTATTCCTCCCCCCCCCGCCTCCGCCTCCGCCTCCTGTCCCCCACCCGGCTCAGAAGTGTCCATCGTGGTCCTGGGATTGGCAGTGGGGTCACCCCCAAGTATCGCGTCCATCTCCCTGTAAAAATGGCAGGTCGTGGGGGCAGCTCCGGATCGGCGATTACCCTCGCGGGCTTTGTAATAGGCACTCCGCAGCTCTTTAACTTTCACCCTGCATTGTAGTGCGTCCCGATCATGGCCCCTATCCAGCATGGACCTTGATACCTGCTCAAAGATATCGTAATTCCTACGGCTGGAGCGCAGCTGGGACTGCACAGCTTCCTCCCCCCAAACACTAATGAGGTCCTGCAATTCGCCAGTGCTCCATGCTGGGGCTCATTTGCCGCGTGGAGGCATGGTCACCTGTAAAGATTAACTGATTGGACTCCACACACACCTGGCTGCAGCAAACAGGAAGGAGATTTTTAAAATTCCCGGGGCATTTAAAGGGCGGGTCACCTGAGGCAAGAGCAGTAGAGTGCAAACTGATGAGCAGAGTGGCTGAACAGGAATTCTGGGATAACTCCTTATTCCCTGGAGGACAATTAAAGCGCTGGTGAGTGTCCACACCTGCTGAGCAGCGCTGGATCACCAGCGCTGCACTCCTTATACCCCAACCCTGACGGGTTTTCAGCCAGCGCTGCAACCAGGGAGTTGCAGCGCTGGTTGTGCCCTGCAAGTGTGGACGGGGTGTAATTGCAGCGCTGGAAAGCCTCCACCAGCGCTGCAACTTGTAAGTGTAGCCAAGCCCTAAGGGTGTATCCAATTCCTGCTTTGTTCTGTCCACTGCTGTCCTGCTAGTGTTGGAGGTGAACCCAACTCCCTCTTTGCTCTACCTGCTGACCAGGTAACCAGAACTGTTCTTAGGCTCTGTTTTATGTTTGCCACAGACGAAATGACTGGCACTGATGCTGAGCCAACTGCAGCTCACAGCTCAGTTCTTTTAGGTACTTTTCCTTGTGTTCCTAAGAACACAAGGAACCTAAGAACCCAGCCAGCATCCCTACCACCCAAAAAGGTATTTCCAGCAGAAAGGCAAGAATGTGCAGTGTCTCTCCTCTCAAACTCTGGTTCTGGGCAGACCCTCTTTCCCAACCTCGGCAAACATTAGTCTTCATTAGGGTAACCCTCCAAACCCAGTCATTGTCCAGGCTTTTCCCAGGCAGTTCCCAACAAGGTAATCTTTGAAATATCAGCCTCAAGTACAAAATTTAGCCAAATTATACCCCAAACTATTCACAGTTGGTATGTAAATGAGGTACTGCCGTACTCAGTTGACTCCCTTTGCTCTCCAGCAGATGACAGCAAAGAACACAGTTGCCGTGTAAATGAGGTAATGCATCACTCAGTCAACTCCCTTTGCTGTCCAGCAGATGCCAACAGAGAGCTTACTCGGTTACCTTACTTCTCTTGTAGGCTTCAGGCCAGAGAGCTTACATTTGGCAAGTATAGTTAAGTGTGCTGCATTAACCCAAAATACTCCCAAGCATACAACATTGCATATCACATCGAATGCCACACCAAGAAATGTATGTAATGTGTTGCATCAAAAGGTAAAAGCAACAAAAACTGATTTTACTACTGCAAACTGTGTGATCCAAGCAGACTACATAAATTGCCTTGCAGAGGAATGGGATGGGAAAGCGATGGCAATGGCCAATGCAGAGTCTAAGTACAGAGAAATATATACTTTGAACAGGGTTGAAAAGGAACAAATGCTTAGCAGAAGGGCTCTTAGAGCACTTATTGAAGATGAACTGGGGGATATGGATGTAGTTTTAGCAATCCTATCCACAGAAATGAATCACAGCACAGATCCTTAAAAGCTGCAAAAGACATGGTGCTATCGAAAGCCGAAGAAATTGCTGATATCGACAGTTATATGAAGACTGTTTGCAGCTGCTAAATTTTTATGGAAAAATATTTTGTCCTGAAGTACGTGGGTGCTTCAGGATTCCATAGTTGATGTCAAACCTGAAAAAAATAATACAACTGACCCTGTACTACTTCTTTAAATGGTGCATCAGAGATCACAATGACTTCAGCACTAGCTCTTTCACAGTTTTTCCTGACAAACCCAGAACTCCATTGAACTTTGAACAAAACATTAAGCAGAGGGGGCATGGATCAGCATTCATGTCACTCCCCGTCAGTACCCGGCCCAAGCCGGGGAAGCTAATGATCAAATGATCAAAGCTAATGATCAATGGATCAAATTCGGTGATGAATCCTGGTCATGTGCCACCTGAGGCATGTTGTGCATACGCTAAGAAGAAGGAAAAAAGCCAAGAAGGGACAATTTTAAAGCTACGGATGAGTTTACTTGCACAGGCAACTCGTTCACACATGATGGAACAGAGCTCATTAATGGCATGACAAAAGCAGTCTTCAGTGATGAGATAGATAACTATGTCAGTCAAATTGGCACTTTGGGTCATTACTTGCATGAAGCCTTCAAAACTCAAAGAATTATCCAAGGCTTTGTCAATCTATGGGATTCAGTAAAGAAGAACAGACTAAAGCTGGGCTCGAATGCAATGAAGAAAGTCAGAGTGAAAGTAGAAGGAACTATTACAGAGCTAACTGCAGACAGGTCATTGTTTGCTCACCTCCTGGTTGTATCCAGGTTTCAGCATAATGTAGATGTTATATCCTTGGGGGGAGCCGGTTTAGGAAGAAATCAGTTGAGGCCAGACAGCAGACAGCTAACAAAACCACCATTTTATTTACAGAGACAGAGAGCTCACTCAGCCGGCTGAAGCTGGCTGAGCTAACCCATAATAATCTAACTCAGTTGCCATAGCAACAAAAACCATGACAACCAAATACACAACATATTCCTCCCCCCCTAATAAAAACATCCCCTAAATAAAACACACACTAGACTAGAGAAGGAGGGTAGACTGCCTCCATTCCCGGCTAACCCCTGGGGATTATTTTGCCCCATAACCGTGGGTTCGCCCTAGCTAAAGATCCAGCCAATGAGGAGGCCTTCTGTCTCTAGGTGGATTACGGCGAACTTCTGGTGTTATTGCACCCGAAAGCACTAGGGGCTCAGGGTCCGCAGCACGAACGGGTGAGGAGGTGGTATCAGCTCGTGCTGGGCAAAGGGGTATCTCAGCCGCCGGCAGTAATGGAGGAGAACAGTCAGGAACAGGTGACTTGTGATTCGGTGCCTCACCAGAAGAGGTGAAGTCAGACCCCTCAACTGCAGATGGGTCCTGAGGACTGGCATGACCTGGCAACAGCTGATCTACATGTCGCCGCCAGGTAAGATTCTCTGCAGTCCGGACTGTGTAGGAAACAGGTCCTGTTTGAGTAATGACTGTGGCCGGGACCCATTTAGCTCTGGAAGTATAATTCCGAGCCAAAACTGGCTGTCCCGGGCTAAAGGTTCGGTCTTTTGCTCTGGGTGCCCGTCTGATGACTTGATATTGCTGCTGATGTTGCACAATTTGTCGGGGTTCAGAAGGTTTCAGCAGATCAAAGCAAGTGCGCAGCTGTCGTCCCATCATTAGAAAGGCCGGAGATGCGTGGGTCGTAACATGAGGTGTGTTTCTGTAGGAAAGTAAAAAGGTATCCAGACGCTTTTGAATGGAGTGTTGTCCCCTTGCTGATTTCAAAGCGTTTTTCATTGTCTGCACAAATCTTTCAGCTAATCCGTTGGTGGACGGATGATATGGTGCTGACGTGATGTGGTGTATCCCATTTGCCTTCATAAAATTTTGAAACTCCTGAGAAACGAACTGCGGTCCGTTGTCGCTCACAAGTTGTTCTGGCAGACCAAAACGACTAAAGAGTCCTCGTAGTTTTTGGATAGTACTCTCTGCAGAAGTGGACTGCATTATAGAGACTTCTGGCCATTTAGAATGGGCATCTATTGCCACCAAGAACATGCTTCCTTCAAGGGGGCCAGCAAAGTCAACGTGAATACGTTGCCACGGGTTTTCAGGCCAGTCCCATGGATGTAGGGGTGCCCACTGGGGTGCATTCCTCACACCCTGACATGACATACAAGCTTTTGCCTTCTCTTCAATAGCACTGTCCAATCCAGGCCACCAAAAATAGCTTCGTGCAATTTCCTTCATGCGCACTATTCCACAGTGACCGGAATGTAGCTGTTCTAACATCTGTGATCTCAGTGGTGGTGGAATAATGACACGTCTCCCCCACAACAAACAACCAGATTGGACCGATAACTCCGTCCGCTTGGACATGTAGGGAACAAGGTCGGATGAGACCGGAGAGGTTTGTCGAGATTTTCCATGCATCACCAGGTCCATAACTTGGGACAATACTGGGTCAACGCGAGTTGCCTTCTTTATCTGAGTAGCAGTGATGGGTGTATTCTCTACCTGTTCAAAGTAGAAGATTTCCTTTTGGGCACTATCTTGATGTTTGACCGGCAAAGGCAACCTTGAGAGGCCATCTGCATTGCCGTGCAGAGTGGATTTCCGATATTTGATTTCATATGTGTGTGCTGAAAGTAACAATGCCCAACGTTGCATACGACTAGCAGCTAATGGGGGAATGCCTGTGTAGGGTCCAAAAATTGATGTCAGAGGTCGATGGTCTGTGAGAAGAGTAAACTTTCGCCCAAACAGGTACTGATGAAACTTCCGAATTCCAAAAACAATTCCTAATGCCTCACGTTCGATTTGGGCGTAGTTAGTTTCTGCTTTGCTTAGAGTGCGTGAAGCAAAAGCAATAGGTCTCTCTTCTCCTGAAGGCATAATATGTGACACGACTGCTCCCACTCCATAAGGGGAGGCGTCGCAGGCCAATTGCAGTGGTAAGGATGGATCAAAGTGCGTTAGAACTTCAGAATTTAGCAGTGCATCCTTAGCTTTGTTAAATGCAACATCACAGGCTTCAGTCCACTTCCAGGCCTTTTTCTGCCCAAGGAGCTCATGAAGTTGTTTTAGCAGTGTGGCTAACTGTGAGATGAACTTTCCATAATAGTTCAGGAGTCCTAGAAACGAGCGCAGCTGGCTTACATTTCGAGGTGGGGGAGCCTCCACAATAGCTTTAACTTTTGCAGGGGCCTTATGAAGACCTGCAGAATCAATTATGTGTCCCAAATATTCAACAGAGGGCTTGAAGAATTCACACTTGTCTTTGCGAACTCGTAGGCCATACTCTTCCAGTCTTTGTAGGGTAGCCTCTAAATTCTTTAAGTGATCCTCTTCATTTCTTCCAGTGACCAGGATATCATCCAGATAGCACTGAACTCCTGACAAGCCACACAAGATCTGGTCCATAGCCCTCTGGAACAGGGCAGGAGCAGATGTTATTCTGAAGGGTAGGCGACAGTATCGATAAAGCCCCTTATGAGTCGCAATAGTCAACAGCTCTTGGGACTTTTCATCGACGTGCATCTGTAAATATGCTTGACTCAGATCAATCTTACTGAACTTTTGTCCCCCAGCCAGGCCTGCGAAGAGGTCATCGATGCGGGGAAGCGGGTATTGCTCTGCACACAACACTGGGTTGACAGTGACTTTAAAATCACCGCAAATCCGGAGAGAGACATCTTTCTTCACGATTGGAACGATAGGAGTGGCCCATGAGCTATGGGTAACTGGTATTAGGACTCCATTGGTGACCAGGCGCTCCAGGTCTGCTTCAACTTTTGGCCTGATGGCATATGGCACAGTTTGGGCTTTCAGATATTTTGGTGGACTGTCAGGTTTAATGTTCAATGTCACAGTGATTCCCTTCATACTTCCCAAATCATCTCCAAAAACAGCAGCATGTTTCCTTAGTATAGGGGTTAGACTGGTTTCTTCTTTAGTCATCCGGTGCACTTCTGCCCAGTTCAGTTGAATCTTCCCAAGCCAAGACCTACCCATTAGGGCTGGGTAGTTACCTCTCACCACAAACAGTGGCAATTTAGCAGCCTGTCCATTGAGCTCCACCTTAACATCAATAGTGCCCAACATGGGCACAGCTTCTCCCGTATACGTCTTCAGAACAGTTTTTGTTGCCTTAAGCGGAAGATGCTGTAGCTTTTCTTTATACACAGTCTCTGAGACCAGCGAGACGGCTGCACCGGTGTCCAATTCCATGCGTATAGGTTTGCCATCCAATAACGGGGTTACCCAGTATTCATGTGAGCCCATTGCCAAAGACAAAACATGCAGTAGCACTTCCTCTTGCGATGAGGTGTCACCTTGATCATCCTGGGTCTGCTCTAGGGTATGCAGGGTTCCTCTTTTTGTCGGCCAGACCACAGGCCTCTTTTTCTTTTGTTTACAGGCACACTCAATGTGTCCCTTTTTGCCACAGTGTCGACACACCAGGTCCTTACACCAGCATTCTGATGCCTGGTGACCCGGCTTACCACAGCGGTAACATTCTTGACTCTGCACCGTTTTGTGGGTCGGTTCTTGTGACACTTTTTGCACCCTAGGGGATGCACCGATGTATTGCGCCTCCCTTGTAGCCAGTTCCATGGAGACAGCAATATCAACAGCCTTCTGTAAGGTAAGCTGAGCCTCTATCAGTAGGCGCTTCTGTATAGCTTCACTGTAGAGGCCACACACTAACCTGTCACGCAGGGCATCATTTAACATTTCTTTAAATTCACAGTGTTCTGCTAGCTTTTTTAAAATGGCTACAAATTGTACAACTGTTTCATCTTCCTTTTGGTCTCTTTTGTGGAACCAATATCTTTCAGCAATTACCAGTGGTTTGGGGGAAAAATGGGACCCCAGGATTTCCACAATGTCACTGTAAGATTTAGTTGCTGGCTTAACAGGGTGTAGTAAGCTGCGTAGCAGGGAGTAGGTTTTAGCCCCTACAACACTTAAGAATATTGGCACCTTCTTCGCTTCTGTAATGTAATTTGCAATAAAAAAAAAGCTCAAAACGCTCAGTATACACATGCCACTGCTCTATATTCTCATCAAAAGGTTCCAGTGGCCTGGTCAGAGTAGCCATGATTTTAGTTTCACTTTCACAGTCAGTGCAAACAAGCAGCTTTTTTGTTTGTTTGTTCTTTACCTTGACTTCTACTTCCTTCTGTTACTGGAGCAGCACCGGAATCTCACCCTCGTCGCCACTTGTTATATCCTTGGGGGGAGCCGGTTTAGGAAGAAATCAGTTGAGGCCAGACAGCAGACAGCTAACAAAACCACCATTTTATTTACAGAGACAGAGAGCTCACTCAGCCGGCTGAAGCTGGCTGAGCTAACCCATAATAATCTAACTCAGTTGCCATAGCAACAAAAACCATGACAACCAAATACACAACAGTAGATCTATGTGAGACTTCGGAAAGTACAAGTTCTCCATGGTACCACGATTGATGTTCGAATGTGATGGAACAGTGCATATGTGCCAGAAGAAAAGCAAATAAATGCACATCTTGCATGGCCTTCCTAAGCCAGCACCTACTGACAATGTGACCAGTATCTTACATCACAGAGGCCTTTTAGTGAAGCAATCATAGATGTTATGGCTGAGATATAAGCACTTGACAAACCAGAAACTGTTAACATCTGACGAGATTTAGCTGAATGTTTCAGTATGAGGCTACAGAAAATATACTGGACCTACGATGAAGTCCACTTCTTGTTGTCACATGTGCAGAGGGAGCGATTAAAAATATTACCTGAAAGAAGCGACTCCATGGTATTGAACCTGTCCAATACAAATCACTGCCTTTGAATGTCTCCAATATCACAGTGAAGATGCTACTGTCTAATACTCGCACAAAGGATGAGTTCGCTGCAAAAACACTCCACCATGCAAAGAATTGCTCAAAGAATGTTGTCATCACATGGCATAATGAAGTTGCTGCCTTGCACTGTTCAGTGGAGTTTCTTTGTCATTCCCTTGAGGAGGCTGACCCTACAGTTATCTTGCACGCCATCAATGACACAGGGAAGTGATGCTAAACTCCAGATTTTTGCACAAGATACAGATGTTCTAGTGTTCTCTGTGAGATGTTAACCAAGACTTCCACAAGATTCTGTTTTTGTGCCTGCTGCTGAGGAACAGAATCACTGCAGATCCCTCAGAGATGTGTTCCTATCACTCGGACCATTAAAAGCCACTGTACTGACAGGTTTCCATGCCCTTTCAGGATGTGACACTACTGGAAGGTTGGCTGGAAAGTCTTAGTGGAAGTCATTTGATTCAGCTTCTGAAAACTTTCCTCATTCTGGGGATGCTCAGAATGGCTGAGACAGTCACTGATGATGTCATCAATGCTCTGGAGGTTGAGTTTAGCATTTGAAGACCAACATTATGACACTTGCAGAGCTACATTGATGGATGTTTTCCAAGAAGCAGACAAATGGAGAAAAATTGCCACTGACAAGGGGTGCATTTATACCTGCTATCAAGAGGGCAAATTATCAAGCAATGGAATGGCTCCAGGATGGCTAAACATATCCAAAATTACCCTCCCCTACTGGGCATGGATGGATCTTGAAGGTTGGACTGATCATATCATGTGTGACATACCATGTGCTCCCAAATCAATCCTTCAGCTAATCAACTGCTCGTGTGCCAAAACGATATGCTCACCACCTTGCAAATGTTTGGCTAGCAGCCTGCCTTGTACGTAGATGTGTGAGTGCAGCACAGACAAGGATCAATGTGATGTGTCTAGGGGTGCCCTAGACACAGATACTGATGATGACTTTGATGAATAAATGTTTTCAGTCCCACATGTCAAGGCTAACTTCCCTAGGATTACCAAAGCTCAACTTCCTTTTTATGTAAGCAATGCATCCCTGTGTTATGGTATAATTTTAAACATTTTTTGAATTTATATCTACATAATTGTTCTACATTTGTCAATGTTTGGTACCATTGTACTGAGCAGTGGTGTGATTTAACAGGGTAGAATAATCAGATGAGTCATTGAAGAACAATACACGCTGCTCCCTCACTTCCATAGGCTAAATATCCTCCCCTACAGCACTCCCAGTTCCTGTAAGGACTGCAGCATTATATTATAGCAGACACAGGAACCAGGCCTATGTCTCTTCATTGACAGTGCTAACTACTGAAAGCCACTAGACTAGTCCAGATGTGACATTGTGTTGCACCGGGTAAAATCAACTATGTTTAATATTTCTATAGCACCAAGAGTACTTCTGTTGTCAGGATATTTTTACTTACACCAGTCTTATTACTGAAAACAAAATAATATGATTTTTCTTTGTTTTATGATGCCTTGATATGAAGAAGGCCATTTCTGAAATATATTGAACAATCCTGCTAGGATAGTTTACTTTTCTCCTTTCCCACAGGGATGAGAAATAGGGACTTCCCAACTGCAAAATATTTTAAAACCCACCCTTTTTCAAAGAGGCAAAAACTAAACACATCTTACTATCACAATCTTCTTAATGGGAGAGGGTCAGTACTCTTTAAAGGTAAAGGGCACTCTCAGTAAAACCATCTTCTTCTTGAACTACTGGTTAGTAGGAATTATACCATTGAACTGACTTTGAAATTCAGCGCCTAGATTCTATGGGGATTGGTGGTATATAAACCTCTAAGAGTAGGTAGATTGATAAAAATATTAGATAGACTGAAGGAAATACAGTATTTCTCAGCATACTTACTATTCCTTCCAGACACTGAATAGATTTTGAGGCTATACACTAAGACAAGGGTATTCAGGACTTCAGTACAGTGTGGCTGTGCTAAAAGAAATATATAGACTTCAGATCTAAGACGAAAAAAATCCTCACTGCTAACTGATTTCTTCTAACCGTTAGAAAACAATTGACAAAAATTAAATTTCCTTAGTAATTTCCATTTACATCTTGAGAAGAACTGAAAAACTTCATCAGTCTCTTCTTCAAACAGGAAAGGAGTAACCAATAAAATCACAATTGAAGGCAGGTCTCGCAATAAAAATATTTGGTTGCTGATTTGTTGGTTGCCAACATTCCAATGAAGAAAAGAGTGACAAAAATGACTTAAGAGATCCCCAAATGCGTGAGAAAGTAGTCTATCGAGGGACATATTTAGATTTCTCTGTTGTAGTTACACATTAGTCAAGCAGCATTTCAAAGAAAGATGTGCTGAAATTTCAACTACTATGAGGAGTAATAGGGAACATAGTCACTGAATACATGATGAAGCCACTTTTAAAGGGGGGCCTTCATTCAGATAATGTATTCATATAGCATGTTATCCTGGTTTGGCTAAGGAAGTTCTACCTTATCCAGTGTCATCTACCCTAGAGAAAGATCTCCTCTGACTTTTTGGAAAGAGTGGATAATGGCCAAATGGGAAAGACTTTGTATGTTATTATTATTTATTTGTATTGTGTTAATGCCAAGAAGCCTCAGTCATGGATGAGGACCCCATTGTGCTAGGAAATGTACAAACAGAGAACAAAAAGTCCCTTCCCCAACGAGTTTACAGTCTCAGTAGAAGACAAGAGACAATAGCTGGGAACAGACATACAGAGGGGAGCACAAAGAAACAAAGCAATACTGGTCAGCATGAAAAGCAGTGGCCCCAGAGCACCAGATGTCTAGCCACTGTCAAGTTTTTTTGGTATCTCATCAGAGGAGAGTTTTAGTGAGGGAATGTTATGAAATTTGGAAATATACAGTGAAACAAAGAAACAGGCAGAATGCCTGGGATCCTTCAGAATACCAAACAAAACAAAAGTTCCAAGAAGGGAGAAGGTGGGAATCCATGGTCAATCTCACCAACTGATGAAGAATTTTTAACAATGCTTGGATACCCTGGGACATTTGAAGGCTCAAATGTTACTCCAAACATGATACTTGGAGGAACTGGACTGCCTGGCACAGGAAGAACTAAGGTCTAAGGTAAGATAAACCTGGTACCAGATTGACCCCCCTCATCTGGCAAAATCCACGGTTGCAGGCCCAAAAGGGATGGGGGGAAAGGAAGGTTCGGCATGCAGAAGGTTCCTCAAATCATTACTCCTGCCAGGTTTGCCCCCTCTTTGGTGGACTGAAGAACTGGTTGCACTGCCAGCACCTGTAGATTCCCCACAATCCCACAGAAGGCCTAAGGCTGAATTTATTTTTTGGAGTATTTCCTAAAGGGCTTGGGGAAGTTACACCTCTTCCCTTGGCCCCTCCCCCACCCTTTGTTCATGGCACTGCCTCATGTGCAGGTCCCTGGACTTGCTGAGCTCCATCTGCAAAGTCAAGGGCAAGGGTTACAGTGCTGTAAAGGACACACTGTCCCCTTCCAGCTCAGCCAGGGCAGCTCCACACACAGAGGGGCCCCTCTACACAATGATCTGGGGAGCAGGATTTTCAGAGTTTGGACACTCCTGATTTTGACTGAGTTTGTGCAGGATCTGAAGGGACAATCTGGCCCTGAGCGTACATGTGAATATGGCTTAATGCCTTCCCACCCTCTCCCTGCACCACAACTCTGTCTCACATTCTTTCTCTCTCTCTCTTTCCAAACAAGTGTGAAGATTTTGCTCCCCTCTTGTCCCTTGGCCACAAAATATCTGGCTGCTGCTGGGCAGCTGGCAGACACAAAATCAAACACCTGTGTGCAAGATATGTGCAGCTGTATGGGTGACACATGATCCATCTGCAATGCATATCACATGCCACTGCCAGTTGCTTTACTCAGGGTGCGTTGGAAAAGGATCCATTAGAAGAAAATAAGGCCACAGCTGAATTTTAAATGCAACGTTTTCCTTCTAATTGATATTCTCCTATCTCCTTTTTCACATCGTGTTTCTTTTCTTCACACAGTGGCAGTGATGATGCTAAAAGCTGATTATAAGCTTGGGCCAAGTCACACCAGCATTTGGCGGCTTAATCCAAGTATTGACTATCTGACTGAAATATTTGTAAGTTCCTGATTAGTAGGGTCACTTACTTGGCTCTCGGCATTATGGGGAGACCAGTGGCTACCCAGCGGCTCATTTCTAATTGGCATGGAAATTCTTCACTTATAGAATGACCTAGGTCCTCTTTGCTGTATACTGCATTGTATTTCCCAAAAGCACTCAAGGGGTTTACTGTTCTCTTGATTTGCCTTCCTTTTTTATTTCTGTCAGAATAAGTTTGGTGACAAGTGTTTGGTGCTAACAAGCAGCACACAAGTTGTCAAGGAAGAACAGAATATTTTACACACATTGGGCCTGATCCTTTTCCCATTGAAAAGAATGGCAAAACTCCTATGGATTTCAAAGGGAGCAGGATGAGGCCCTTCAAAAATTTAAACTGGTTGAGGTGGGATGGGCGAGGGAGAAACAAAATATAGCTCTTCTGAATTAATTCCTGGAGCATCTCACCAGCTGGAAATCCAGACCTGCAAGATTTGCAGGGTTTTCATGCTTTCCAGCCTGACAATATTTCCACAGTAAGTGCAACAGTATTTGAACACAATCCTGTTCCCAGAAAGGCAATAGCAAAATGTCTATTGACTTCAATGAGAGCAGGAGCAGGTAATCTAATACGTTTTATCTATTAATTGGTCATCTAAACTAGCTATGGAGATATTTATATAGTGCTCATAATCATATCCACGCCATTCCATTTGCACAGCATGTTCCAAGATGCTAAAAAGAATTGGAAGAAAGAGGAAAAAACAAGTTACGGTTTTGAAAAACATATACAGTTGAAAAGCAAATTTTAAAAAACCTCACAAGCATGAATCAGGGAGTTGTCACCTACGTTAGTTTGGACCCATGCAATTCCAGGGTTCCACTGAAGTCATCAAAGCTTCCTGCAATGGAGCAGAGAAACCTCACACCAGCAGAAAAGGAGTTAAAGAAAGCCTATAGGCCCGGCCAGCTCCACCCTGCCACACTTGCAGCCAATGTCAGGCCTGGAGGCAGAAGAAAAGGAGAGCCCGTGGCTCAGTTCTGGGCTGACTGGTGAAAGGGCAGAAGGTAGCTCTGCCTCTCTGCATTAGAGGAGCATTATTACAAGCCTGACACTGGGACAGCTGTCGGGGGGAAGGAGAAGCACTGTGTCCCTGGCTGAGGGAGACTCGTGTGTGCCCAGTAGAGAATGAACTTTATTATTTGACTTTAAGGATGTTGGGGGCTAGGCCACTCCAATCTTACATCAGCCCCCACCCAGAGGGACCTGAGGCCACAGCAGAATGCTGCACAAGATCCACAAGGAGGCTCTATTCCAAGTGAGCCGCTACAGACTGTCTGCACTGTAGGGGCTGGCCCTAGACTGAAGAGACATAGGTAGGAAGTAGCAAGGGCAGTGGACTTTCACTGTCTGCCAGAAGGACCCTTGTGGTGTTGCTTCCCATGAGGCCCTGAGCTGGGACTGGCTGGAGCCGGTCCTGGTTCCCCCTACCATACCCCGTTATGTGCTGAGACCCGCATGCGAATGGAGACCAGATGATTCCTGGTCTAAGGTCAGGAACCAGGCACCTCTGCTGTCTGGTCAGAGATGCAAGGGGCCAGAAGCATGGTGTGCTAACTGCTAAGCTGCCTGGTCCGCTATCACACTTCCATTAACTTCAGTGGGACAAGATCAGAAACCCTATAAAGTCCTGAAAGCCTGAAGTCATAAGGTTGCATGGGTTTAACTGAGGACTGGATCTTGCTCATTGTACTTGCTAGTCGTCTATCTCTGGTTCTCAGCCAGCGGTATACTTATCCCTGGGGGCATGCAGAGGTCTTCCGGGGGTACATCAACTCATCTAGATATTTACCTAGTTTTACAACAGGTTACAAAAAAAGCTCTAGTGAAGTCAGTACAAACTGAAATTTCATACAGGCAAGGATTTGTTTATACTGCTCTATAGACTATACACTGAAATGTAAGTACAATATTTATATTCCAATCTATTTTATAATTATATGGTAAAAATGAGAGTTAGCAATTTTTCAGTAATAGTGTGCTGGGACACTTGTATTTTTATGTCTGATTTTCTAAGCAAATACTTTAAGTGAGGTGAAACTTGGGGGTACGCATGAAAAATCAGACTCCTGAAAAGGGGTGCAGTTGTCTGGAAAGGTTGAGAGCCACTGGACTAACTAACTCCATTGCAGAGTATGACCTAAGAATTGTGATACACCATCACTTTGATAGCATCCTCTCTATAACAGGAGCTTAGAGGCAAACACTCTGGGAAGTCCAAACACTAAGCTCTCGAGGTCTAACCTTCATCTATATAAATGCAAACCCTCATGCACATCTAGCAAATCAAGGAGGATACTTTGCTGGGGCTGGCAAAAAAGAAAATGTGTACGTACCTATGTATAAATCTTAGTGATTTGTTACACAGGGCACTGGTATTTTAATTACAGTGTTGATTAACCCTGCTTGGACCACGTCTAGATGGTAATTAAAAGACCACGGGCTGCCAGTAGCCTGGCCCTGCTGCTGCTACACCAGCAATGATAGTACAATGGTAGGGGATTTTATTCAGAGAAATGTTAGCATAGACACAGCCATTTAGCTGCAGCAGAAGAGATTGCATGTCTCCATTAACACATTCTCTGAACCACACACCAAATGCCAGCGTAAATAAGGACAATGGGGTTCTTGCAAGAGTAAGTTCCATTGTACCTAAGTGCTGCAGAATTGTTCCCTTAAGCAGCCATACTAGTAGATGCTAAGTCGCCTCCTTTCATGTATCGCCCCATTGTCTTTTGTAGAAATATACCAATAATACTGGAACTTTACATTTTACCTCCCCCTCTGATCTAAGATTGAACAACTTCCTTATGCTCTCAGTTGAAAACGTCTTCCCCTTGTTTCTTCTGCTGCAGCTGGATTAATTCATTTTTTTTAAATCTGTAGCTGAGCTCCAAAACATTTCCCCCTTATTTTCAAATATTTTCCCCATTGTGCCATGTTGCTTGAACGTCATCTCTGTAGCTCCCACGTCAGCGCTTTGCGCTTGAAGTATTGTTTTTTTTTGCTCTCATGCAGAGTGTAATTTTCACCTGCTATTGAAAATTCAGAATTGGGAGGGTTTTAATTCCAAAAGGTTTTGATTTCTCAATAAAAAAGTGAAAATGAAACTCGGCAGGATTGCAGCAAACATGTTGCAAATGAGCCAGTTGCATGAGGCAGGAAGGAAGAGGCGAGTTAGAAAAAAGGGGAGTAACAAAGACCCACTCAAAGAAAAATCCTATAGAAGTCACCAGAAAATTATATCCTTTCTGTAGGTGTTTTGAACCATCCCATAGGATTTAATAGAAAATCGTGTCACTGCCACAGAATTCTGTAGGAAGGCTCAAAAGAAAAGATGTCATTCTCTGTTAAATTTTACTGGCCAAATCCTTCATTGGTGTAAATCAGCATAGCTCCATTTACTTCCATGCAGTTACACCAATTTACACGAACTGAGCATCTGGACCCAGAGGTTTTTGGAGTAACTTCTATAGAATCCTATCCAGTTTCTATAGATCCTTATTAGTTTTATCCCTATTAAATTCTAGAGGACTTTTCCATAAGGGTTAATTGAGTTGGTTTCAAAAATGAATAAAAAGATGTTTAAAAAGGCAGCCAATGACTGAAAGTTAAACAGAGGTCTGTTTTACCTATTATTTCTAATAAAATAGTCAACATTAAATATTGATAGGCTGTTTGCTAGACTCTCACTTATCTGGGAAGCTTCACTGGAAGAGGGACATTCTTCTAGACCTTATTAAACCTTATTGGCTATATTCTGGCTTGAGCTCACACTGCCATGAGCAGGCTGCCCCAGACCTTGGCTAGCTTGTCATCTCAACAGAACCAGAAGGAACTGAAACTTTAATTAAAGTACATTTTCGGAAATACATTGTTTAATCAAATATATAGCTGAAGGTAACTTCTCCCCATTCTGTCTCTTGTCCTCTTCTGTACACCATTTTATATTTCAGGTGCCCCGTTCTGTGTCTTTTGCCCAACAATTTCTGTTCCCTTTCCACCCCCCAGCCTCTGCACTATTCTCCAACCACTGTTAAGTTTAAAATCAGTTATGCTCCAAATTGTAATGTGCAAATATTTTTAGCAGGTATTTTTCTAACATCACTTGCAGGTGATACTGATCAATAGCAAAGATATAGTCTCCCATTTTGATAAACTCTATAGGCATCCATGTTTTTATAACGTTGTCTTTCAGTGGTTTCTGATGACATTATTAACCATTAGCAGGAACTAGCTTAAATGTTTTATTATTCTCACCAGAACTGAGATGCAATTATATTGCTGCGGACAAAATCTTGCCATGCTGTATACTCCTTTGTGTTCCTATTGGCACTAATGGGTTTGCAGGGAGCTCTGGTTCAGCAAACACATGCCCAAGTCTGTGGCTATTCAGCAAAAGCACTTGATGAATATAGCCACATGTTGAAATACCACTGAAGTCAATTGGACTCAAGCATGTGCCTAAAATTCTTTGTGTGCTAAGAGTTTTGCTGAATAGGGATAGACAATATTGGTGTATTTAATACTTACAGTTCCTCTCCTGCTGCTGTGTACATAATGCTTGTCTTTTCCTCCCCTCTCAGCACTGTTCTGCCTCTCTCTGCTGCTGCTCCTCTATCTCTCCCTTCTCTTCACCCATTGGAGCTGCTCCGAATCATTCTGCTGTACCCTGCATATCTCTCCTCTTTATTAGCAGCTTTCACTTTGTATTTTCTATTAAGAAGATGACCAGAAACTGAGAGTTTTAACATATTTGGCTCTAGATGCTTTATTTATTTAAAACATTAAAGGTTTTAATAGTAGCTTAATCATCAAAAGTACATTAATGTTTAATATTTAAACATCTTTCACCTAGAAGATCCATGTCAGATGCCTGGAGTAAGCAGTAAAAACACTTTGGTACCATTGAATATTTTTAACCCTTCACAGTCTGGGTCTCCAGCTTAGCCAATATCATTTTCAAAGCAAATCAATAAATTGTTTGGTGGCCATTCATCTTTTGCATCAGCACAGAAAATGCAAATGGTAGAAATACTAGACTAGCCATGAGTTGGCAACTTCAGATCATAGTCCAGATTCCTTAAGGCCTTTTGAGATCAAGGATATGAAAATGTTATGCAAATGAGTTGCCCTTTAAATGTATCCTCAGAAAAAATGCAATAGCCTATAACAGAACAGTTGGCTTGACATTTAATCACCAATACAGAGAGTTGAATTTCAAAGAATAGCCTTTCACAAACAAATGGCGTCAACTTCCCTGGATTTTCAAGATCCTCAAATTTATTATTCCAGTAAGGTTACTTGCCTTAAAACTAGACAGTGGCTTCAACTGTAGACCCCAAACTACAGTATTGACAGTAGATGTTACATTTTCCATGTACATTTTAATTTTTCAATTCAAAATAATTTTTCATTTAAAATTGTGCTTCAATTTTATTTTTTTTAAAATAGGTAGTAACCCATCAACAATGAAGAAAAACACTTTACTTTGGGTCAAACAAAATCGTTAGTTGAACAAGCTGAAAAAAAAATTGTTTCAGGTTGCTCTGAACACATCTTTTCAATTTTTCAGTTTGGCCAGTGAACTGAAAAATCAGTTCTTTGGACACCACTAGTTGGAAGCACATTGGATTTAGTGAGCTCCTTTCTAGTGGCTTGAATCACTCAGTAGTGACCCAGCTAGCCAATCCACATGACTGATGGTGTTCTTCAAACAGCTTCCGTGCCTTTACAGGGTCTGTTTGTTACAGCGCTCCCAACTCCTCTGCAGTGAGCAAGGAGTGCTACTAGTGATCTGCACCTGCCACCTCTGCCTGAACACAGACTGAGCTAGTAGGGAGTAGTTAGCACACGTGCCCTTCCCCTCCTTCTCTAGACCTAGCACTGTCCCACACCACAGACAGGGAAATAACCGATAAAGTTGCACAACTGGAAGTGCCTCTTGAATATGGTGAGTCCTTGGATCCTGAGTCCTTGGATCTTTTGGATCAATGATTAATATGTCTGTTTTAAACATTTTATCCTTTGCGTCAGTCAACAGTTCTCTTTTATTATCTACAGGCCTTACGCAAGTACATATTTGCTACATCCATTCACTTTCTGGAATTCTGAGACAATCCAAGCCTCCCACAGATTCAAGACTCAAATGGCACAATTATTCTGTGCTCATGTGTCTTCCCTGGATTTTCAGAATTGTCAGACAAATAAATTTACAAGATTTATTCTGTCAAAAGGAAAATATGGGCTTAAGAAAACTGCAAACAACCAAAACTACCATCTGAAATAAACAAATAAAATACTGTTGCAGATCCTCTCCTTGACAAGGCCATAGTAGAGTAGCTGACACTTGCAAAAGATCACAAGAGACTCTCTTTTTGTTCTGTGTTTGTACAGTGCCTAGCACAATGAGGTCTCAGTCCATGCCTGGGGCTCCTAGGCACTAACGTAATACGAATAAATAAAAAGATTTAAATTGTTATCAGTGTAAGTATATGTGCCGTGGTCATGCTCCCAGGAATGCATCCAATTAAACTTCTCTGTTCTTTGAATAATTGCAACTCAACTACTGGAGAATGTTAAAGATGAAAAGACAAAGGATGAAGAGGAATCCAGATAAGAATTCTTAAGAGGAATAGAAACCTCCACTGAAAATTCTGCTTACTTGGTGCATTTTTATGTGAAACAGTTCAAGAATAAAATAGTTATTAAAAAGTATGCAGGGATGAGGGGATTTTGCAATTCAAAGTTTAAAATTAGGATTACTGGATGGATAAACACTATCCATTACACTTTAGGAGATTCCTGTTCTTTTTTATTTCATAGAATCATAGATTATTAGGGTTGGAAGGGACCTCAGGAGATCATCTAGTCTAGCCCCCTGCTCAAAGCAGGACCAATCCCCAAATGCCCCCCTTAAAGATTGAACTCTCAACCCTAGGTTTAGGAAGCCAATGCTCAAACCACTGAGCTATCCCTCCACCCTAAACATTTATTATGTTTTACTTCATTAAGTGAAGCACATTAGCATGATCAATGGTGCTTTCTTGAGATTTGCCATTTAGAGATAATCATAGAATAGGCACTGTGAAGTTTAATAGGTATTATAACTGGCACTCTTCCCAAAGTAACGGTTGTGCAATGCTTTCTAAAGTGCTGTCTTCCTCTGCTGTGAATGCCTATCAACTTCCCTTCAGAATAACCTTTGATTTTGACCCAATGAAAGCAGGATGAAGAGAATCCCCCCCACCCCCAGAAGACCTAAAACACAATGGCTGGATGGCACTAACAGACCCCTGACCTCACAGGCCTTCTACCCCATAATGTGCCAGATTCGGCTCAGGAAAGAGCATCACTGGGGTGTATAACCCTTTCAGTAGCCTCTGTGTTATCCACCTGATGGCAGGAGAACTAATCTTCCCAAAATGGCTGACAGTCTTGGTAATATCATCTAAAGGCTAATTTGGCTTTGGATTTCCCCCAGTTCCTGCCCCCCATATACCTTATGAGACTTTTTCCTTATATTTCCCCCTGTGCAATACTGCATCTGCTCTGTGGAATTAATGAGCTGCTCTATCAAATGACCTGAACAAGTCTGGTGCTGCACATTTGGTGTTCCTAAGCCTAGTTCCACCCAGCTCTAAGCCCTTGGTACTTGCCTACTTCCTTCTCACTTATTAGAGAGTCTCTGATATCTGTAAGCTTTCTGGGCCAATACAAATAAGAGGTATTTATATTTTCTTCTCTGTGGATCCAGTTCTGCCAAGTATTGTATCTCAACTCCCACTATTGTCAACAGGCCAGACACTACTCTGATTTACACCAGCTGTGGATCTGTTCCAATGGAAGTTGAGAAAGCACACTACTTATATTGTAAACTTTTTGGAGGAGAAATCATCTTTTTGTTCTGTTTTGCGCAGTGCCCAACACAATAGGGTCCTGTTACAAGACTGGAGCTCCTAGGTGCTACCTCAATACAAATAGATGATAATTAATAATTCTCAGGATTCACTCAACACCTTGTAGATCAGGCCCTGTATGCATTAGAGTTTGCTTCACCTGTCTTTTCTGTCATTTTCCCCTCTTGCTCCTTCCTAAAAGCATCTTCTGTGTGAAGCCTAGCAAAGCGCTTTCTGTGAGATCAGGGGAAGGGATGCAAGGGATGCTTCAGACCAGAATATTAACCCCTAAATAATTGGATGTTAACCCCTAAATAATTGGAAAAGCTTTTTATAACACACTTAGGCCAAATTCTCAGTACTCTCAATTCAGTACTCTAAACTGAATCAAAGAAAGCTTTTCATGCATAGGACTGGACACTTTAAGGGAGATTTCTCAATTGTCATATATTTCCATGTCAGTTGAATACCAACATATCAATACTCATGTGACCTTTTCAGCGAGAAGTGTATGACCAGTTTTGTGCCCTGTTTGGATTCCTTCTAGTTTAGGATGAGCTTTCTTTGTACGTGGAACCCAGGAAAATAGCAAACCATGGAGGAGAAGGGGAAACATCCTCGCTGGGTGCTCTTGCTGAGCTGAAAACTGAGTGTTTTACTCCTTTCTGGCATTGTATTGATCCAATATACAAAAATGGATTTAAAGCCCATTTCTCCCAGGCTGCTTTCTTGCAGGCAGATAATACCATGCGGTGGAGCATAGACTTGTCATGAAAGTTTCAATATGAACAATATTTAAATCAAGATATTTTAAATATATTATTTGCCAAAGGGCTTCACCTGGAAGCATACATCGATCCTAAGGGACGACTCTCTTGCTTCTACAGGTTCTAAAATGGAATTATGTTAATATTTTAGACTCCCGGGCTGTCTGTGACCCCACTGTTCAATGATTTCTGCTCCCAGTCTTTGGCTCGTGTTCCAGTTCTCCGATCCAGACTTTGCAGTTTGGGCCCATCTCTAATGCAGACAACTTGGTTAGGTGTCATTTTTTAATTGCTTAGAGCATCCGTTACTGTTTTTCCCTTGAAGTACACTATATATACGAGTCCTACTCCTAATGTGAAATATGTATTGTGTGTGGCAAATACAGTAATAATAAAACAAAGCATATGCTAGTGAGACACTTGTAATAGGTCCACAGAGCCCCATTAGACTATTAGGCTCAGATATTGAGCAGATCTCTTATTCGTGCACATGCAAATCTTGTGTGTAGAAGTTTTAAAGCTGGCTGAACATTTTGCTTATATGGTATGAGATGGAAATAAGCAAGTGGATTTTTTTTCTAACTTTTTTATGTTAACTTGTCAGACTAATCAGAATTTGTCCTGAGCTCCTCTATCATGATTCTCATTGACCCTTTGCTGGTGACAGTTAATGTGACTGACCGTAGTCAGATCAACGCTGCAGTTCATTCTTCCTTTTAGGTCAATGAGAACTGAATGAAGTCCTTTCCCTGCCTGCCTAAGTTCAAATGCCAGCATGGTTTAGATCTGGAAACCCACCAGATAAAACATGGAACAAAAGTTCTCTATGGCAGGACTACTCCGTGTTCCAAAGTATGTTTTTATGTTTGTTGGCAAACAGATCCAACACCAACAACAATAACAACACTGTTTTCTAGCTACTGTAGCTACTTCATTTCTTCACATTTGTTCCAGGGCTGCACTGGACAGATGAATAATGTAGGACAGGAGTCTAGCCCAAATTATGACCTTCTGTTCAGAGTGCACATAAGGAGATAAAAAGGGTGGTTTGTTTGTCTGAACTTTTAGCTTGCTTATTTGTTTATTTAATTAATTTATTTATTTTAAATCTAGCATGGTCTCACTGACATAAAAAGAGTACTTTTATAATGTCTGACTACAGCCCTCTAGCGATGTAAGAAACAAGGCTATACTTCCATCACTGGGGCTGCTATGCCATCTGGCGCTCAAACAGGGTATACACTTTAGTTTTTCCTCTTAACAAGTTTAACAAGCCAGTGCAAGATTGACTAACAAGTATTATGTTCTTGATTGCTAACTTTGTTTTTTGTTTTTTTAAGTATATTATGTTCTGGCCTCAAGACTTTTTTTATTTTTTAAAATTTCCTCCCCTGGTTCAATTAACTTTTTTGTGCCCAGATTCTCATGCTTTCCTACCACAATGTCTATAGCTTTCAATGCGCTTCCCTGGAAATAAGATATTGCTGCTTATTGAAGAACTGTATGTGAATATAAGTGATTTTATTTAAAATACAGACATAGGACCCGATCCTGTGAAATGCTGAGTGCTGTTAGCTCCCATTGATGTAAGACTGTGAACTGTTAAGCAAGCACCGGGACTGTTTTACTTTGGATCTGGTACAGCGCTAGTACGTTGTTGGAAGTGGCAAGAAATTAATAATACATTAAATTATAAAACCTTTTGGGCCAGGGATTCTGTCTTCTCTAGGTTTGTACAACACAATGGGGCTCTGATCTTGACTGGAGCTGGTAGGCACTAGAATATAAATAATAATGGCAGTTGAGTGTGCTGGCACCTGCGAGATCAGGCCGTTAGCATTTAAGGTCATTGACAATGAGGGCAGACTCTCAGTTGATATAAAGGGGTATCACTCCATCAAAACTACACCAATGTACACCAGCTGAGAATCTGGGCCTATGTATTTTAATCGCTTGCCAGAGGATATGTGACATTAATGCCCAGTTTTGAAAATTCTGATGCCTATGGTATTTTTCTGCAGCTTCCAAAATACTCCTGTTGAATTTGTACTTACACAGCTGTCCGCACTTCAAAAGTTTCAAATATAATGACTCAGCCAATACCCCCCGCCCCCCAAAAAATTCATTGTAGAACATTCACTCTGCGCAGCTGTTTTGGGAAATTCTAGAACTTTTTTTGTTAGACTGAGGTTTGAGTGATAAAGGAGGCTCTTAACACTGCTCTCCATTCATTAAATGCCTCAGTGTCTCTCCCACTCTGTTATATTTTGGATGCACCCCGTCTCTGGGTGCAGCTGCTGCCTTGGGCTACTCTACAAAGTAGCAGCAGAGCAAAAGTGAAGAGGTTTCAAGTGCACATGCAAATGGACTGTTTATCCTACTCACACTGTTGTGGGCCTCTCCCTGAGCTCTACTCCCACTGTGGCTATAACGGGGTTTAGAACACACAATGTAAGGTACATTTGGAAGAAAACGTACATGACTGGTGGCTTTTACAGTTATTTTTTTCCACATGAGACAGCAGTATAGCCAGAGTGCTATTATACATCCTTTTCATTTTGGATGGGAATGAATAGTTCTAACTACCCATGTATTTAAAGTGCCTGGATAAGCCTGATATGCATCTACCTTGGCACTCACAAATGAACAGCTGGAAAATTTTCCCTTTGCTGCCCGCAGTCTATCTGTCCTCCCACTCTACGGGACACATTGTAAGTTCCAGGACTGTTGCCCTTCAGCAGCAGTGGGATGCACTGAAAGGTGACCTGAAAAGGTAAAATAAGGTGACCTGAAAAGGTAAAATAAGTGTTTATGTAATGGCCAGTGGGGGTGCTGAGATAATGTTATAACTGCTACACTCCCTTTTTCCTGTACTTCACCGTACTGCTGCTGAAGCAGAAACCAGACTTGTCTTGTCAAAAGGGTATTACTTAGAGTTCAACCTTAGCCATGATATGCAAAACCAGAATGTGTGTCAGTAACACACCCCACTCAGCTTCAGAGAAAGATACAATTGCTTAGTAAGCAAAACAAACTTTTGTCTCTCATACATACACTGTAAACAGTATTTGAAATACTTAGGCAATAAACCTATTGGTATTCTTTACACAGATGTCCCTATTTTGCTGCTGTTACATGTGTTTGACAAAACAACTACACATTTCTATTTTGGTTCACGCTACCGGACACATTCCCTTCTGATCTCACAGAGGAGTGTGTGTGTATGTGTGTGAGTGTGAGTGTGAGAGAGAGAGAGAGAGAGAGAGAGAGATTTGGATTCTCCGGAGCCTGATGAGAATGGCAGCCTCTCAGTCCCCTCCAAACACTCTAGAATCTCCTCAGCAAAACAGCCTGAAAGTCTTTCTGGCTAATTCCATTCCCCAAGCCAATAGCTGACTGTCTTCTTGGCGTCCAGTGGAATCAAGACTCTGTAGTCTGTATCCAAAGAGGTACATCTATTGGGACACATCCTCTGGTCCTGTGTTAATCAGCTGCTGAGTCCACAGGACTGTCTCCAACGCCCGTATTTATAACCTTTTCCCCACTGAACTCCAATTGGTTCAGAACTCAATGGTGAATGGGGGGCGGTGGGAAGTGCAAGAGTGCTTGCCCTCAATGGAAACCCTCTCAGTAGCTTCAAAACAGCTACTGAGCATACGTAGTAACTGCCCCGCACTATTTCTGAGTAGTTCTAGGCTCTTTTAGCTAAGTTGCCTTGCCCTGTTCTCTGCACATGTGCGGAGACCAGTTTGCACTGAATCCTCTGTATGTCTCCTTCCCACTGCTTCTCTCCCTTTCTTTAGACTGCAGTATACGCAGGCAGGTTACATTTTATGCTCTTTTTTAAAATTTCTTTATCGCGTATAAAAGACTGAATGAATTGTGTGTTTTGGGTTAGTTTGCGGGGAAGATGGGGAGACTTACTATTTCACATTAGGAATTTGTCTTATCTGCCTATTTTTCCTGGAAGACTCTAGTGGTGACTGGAGAACGTGTGGGATTATTACATCACAAGGATCAAGTGAGTGAAATCTGAGTGAGAGAAGTGATTTTTTTGGGGGGGGTCAAACTCTTTGCAGTTTTGGTTTTGTTTCTTGTTTTTGTTTAAACCTGCATAACTCAAACAGTTGAGAGAGAAGAAACATTGTTCACAGATTCCAAGGCCAGACGAGACCATTGTGATCATCTCATACAACCTCCTTTATAACCCAGGCCATAAAACTTCCACAAAATAACCCTTGAGCATATCCTTTAGGAAAACATTGAATTTTGATTGAAAAATGGTCAGTGATGGAGAGACCACCACAACTCTTGGTAAACTGTTCTAACGGTTAATTACTCTTAGTTAAAAATTTATGCCTTATTTCCAGTCTGAATTTGCCTAACTTCAAGTTCCAGCCATTGGATCATGTTACACCTTTCTCTGCAAGACTGAAGAGTCCATTAAGTATCTGCGGGGGGGGGGGGGAAATATATAAAGTAGACTGTAACCAAGTCACCCCTTAACTTTTTCTTTGTTAAGCTAAATAGTTAGACTCAAGGAGCTCAATCACTGTAAGGCTTGTTTTCTAATCCCTTAATCATTCCCATGGTGGTTCTCTGAACCTTCTGCAATTTATCCACATCCTTCTTGACTTGTGGGCAGCAGAACTGGACACAATTTCAGCAGCAGTCACACCAGTGCCAAATAACTTCTCTACTCCTACTCCAGACTCCCCAGTTTATGCATCCTAAGCTTGCATTAGTCTTTTGGCCACAGCATCAACTGAAAGCTGATGTTCAGCTGACTATACACCATGACCCTCAAATGAAGGAAGCAGTGACTCTGAAATAGAAGAGCCCCTCTTCTGTAAGTATGGTCTCATGGGTGACACATGAATTGCCAGCTGGGGGAGGCTAGCCCCCAGCCCCACCCCTTCCACCCAAGGTCCCACCTCTTCTGCACCCCCCGCCCATTGCGGCTGCCAATCCCTGCCCCAGGCTAGTGCCCCCGGAGCACCGGGAGGGCACATCACCAGCCCCCCCCCCCGAACCCCAGAGCTCCACACAGGGGAAGCTACAGAGCAAGCCTGGGGGTGGACCATGGGTGGGCCATGCCTGGCTGTTTGGGAAAGCACAGCCTCCCCCAGCCTATGATACCCACCATCCATGTATGGCCTACATTCTTTGTTCCTTGATGTATACGTTTACACTTAGCCATATTAAAATGCATATTGTTTGCTTGCACCCAGTTTACCAAGTGATCCAGATCGCTCTGTATCAGTGGCTTCTCTTCATTATGTAGCACTCCCCCAATTTTTGTGTCATCTCCAAACTTTATCAGTGATGATTTTATGTTTTCTTCCAGGTCATTGATAAAAATGTTAAATAATGTAGGGATAAGAACCAATCCCTGCTGGACCCCACTGGACATGTACTTGCTCAATGATGATTCCCTCTTTACAATTACGTTTTGAGACCTGTCAATTTTTAATCCATTTAATGTGTGCCATGTTCATTTTAATTCATTCTAGTTTTTTAATTAAAATGGTGTGATACCAAGTCAAACACCTTACAGAAGTCTAAGTATATTACATCAACACTATTACCTTTATCAAGCAAATTTGTAATCTCAAAAAACAACAGAAAGTTAGTTTGACAGGATCTATTTTCCATAAACCCATAACGATTTGTTTTAATTACCCTTCTTTAATTTTGTACTAGTAAAGTCCTGTATCAGCAGGTCCATTATCTTGCGCAGGATCAAGGGCCATCTGAGAGGCCTACGATTATCCAGCAGGTCACTTAACCTTTAAAAAACTTGGCACAATGTTAGCTTTCCTCTGGAACTTCCCCAAGACTTACTGAAAATCAACATTAATGGTCTAGTGAGCTCCTCAGACACTTCTTTTAAATGTCCTGGATGCAAGTTATCTGGAGCCGTTGATTTAAAAATGTCTGACTTCAGTAGTTTCTGTGTAATATCCTCCAGCAATACTAGTGGAATGAAAAAAGGTTATCATCACCATACGATGAGATTACCTATTTTCTCCCCAAATACAGAACAGAAATATACCCCTGACCCTTCAATTAAGTGCTATGCAAGCCCACAGTCCATATCGGATACCTCAAACAAGTACTCTAAGACATGACTCAACATTCTTGATATTTATAAAGTGAAAAACAAATGTGCAGGGGGAAACTACTCTTTTTCTATATTTTGAGAAAAATAAAAAAAGCCTTATAAGCCTTCTCTATATCATAAAGAAGCAAACCAGGGCACAGATGGACTCCAGACATTATTGGTAGAAGCAGCCAAAACTGGGACTGCTGCACGGCAGAGGAGGGGGTAAAGTGGGTCCTAGCTGGGGCTACCCCTCCCTCTCAGCATTCTCCTGGATCAAGAACTGTGCAGTGGAGGGGCCCCTACTCTGGGGATAGTCAGACATAATGGTGCCTCCTTCCCTACCCTTCCACCTAGCCTTGGGAAAAAGCTGCAGTGAGGAGCCAGCCAGAGATGTCTGCAGCCCTTAGGGTCAGAAGCAGCCACTCAGAACTTTCTACAGTTTTAACTGGACTTTCTCTACCCTGTGCTGGTTGGCTGTTTGCTCCAACCCTCCCCTGCTCCCTCCCCCTGGTCTCTTCACCTCAGTTTCACTCCCTGTACTCCCTTTCCCTTCCCCTTTCTTTCTATTTAGTTGATTCCCCTTCCTAACTAAACCCACCTTTAAAAAAATCATGGCGTTAACATGATATTTACTGCCATCACACTGTTCACAGAATCGTAGGACTGGAAGGGACCTTGAGAGGTCTTCTAGTCCATTCCCCTGTGCTCAAGGCAGGACTAAGTATTATCTAGACCATCCCTGACAGGTGTTTGTCTAACCTGTTATTAAAACCTCCAATGATGGAGATTCCCCAATCTTCCTAGTCAATTTATTCCAGTGCTTAACCACCCTGACAGGAACTTTTTCCTAATGTCCAACCTAAACCTCCCTTGCTGCAATTTTGTCCTATCCTCAGCGGCTAAGGTGAACAATCTTTCACGCTCCTCCTTGTGACAACCTTTTATGTACTTGAATACTTATCATGTTCCCTGCTCCCCCCTCAAATCTTCTCTTCTCCAGACTAAACAAACCCATTTTTTTTTCAATCTTTTCTCATGGATCATGTTTTCTAGACCTTTAATCGTTTTTGTTGCTCTTCTCTGGACATTCTCCAATTTGTCCACATCTTTCCTAAAATGTGGTGCCCAGAACTGGACACAATATTCCAGTAGAGGCTGTATCAGTGTGGAGTAGATTGGAAGAATTACTTCTCATGCCTTGCTTACAACACTCCTGCTAATACATCTCAGATTGATGTTTGCCTTTTTTGGGGGTGAGATGGGGGCAACAGTTCATAGGATCATAGAATATTAGGGTTGGAAGAGACCTCAGGAGGTCATCTAGTCCAACCCCTGCTCAAAAGCAGGACCAATTCCCAACTAAATCATCCCAGCCAGGGCTTCGTCAAGCCTAAAAACCTCTAAGGATGGAGATTCCACCACCTCCCTAGGTAACCCATTCCAGTGCTTCACCACTCTCCTAGTGAAATAGTGTTTCCTAATATCCAACCTAAACCTCCCCCACTGCAACTTAAGACTTTTGCTTCTTGTTCTGTTACACTATTGACTCATATTTAGCTTGTGATCCACTATGACCTCTCAGATCTCTTTCCACCGTACTCCTTAGGCAGTCATTTCCCATCTTGTATGTCTGCGACTGATTGTTTCTTCCCAAGTGGAGTACTTTGCATTTGTCCTTATTGATTTTCATCCTATTTGCTTCAGACTTTTTCTCCAGTTTGTCCAGATGTAGCGGGGTGGTCACCCCACTCCAGCCCTGAGGGGGTTAAAGCAGCCCTGGAGAGTGCTGCAGCTGGAAAAGGTAGGCTGATGGGGAAAGCAGCCACAGCTGTGGCCAGCTTAATCAGGGCCCAGCTGATCATTATAAGAGGGCTGTGGGCCAGAACCTAGAACACACACACACTCTCTCTCTTGCTTCTTGAGAGAGAAGGACCTGGCTGCCTGGGAGCTGAGAAGGATACCTGAGGTGGAGCAGTGCTGGGAAAGGGCAGAGGGTGCTGGGGAGGTCCAGCCAGGAAAAAACCCAGGCTGCGGCCTTGCTAAAAGGGCCAAATAGGTACTGGGGTTGCAGAGGGGCAGCCCAGAGACAGGCAAAGGCAGCAGGTCCTAACCTCCTTGCCGATGATGAGTGGTTTACAGACTGCAGTCAGCCCCAGGGACCGGGGGCTAGATGATGACTGGCAGTAGCCACTGAGGCAAGGTGGGTTTAGAGGGTTGGGGGGTTCCCCTGGGAGGGGAGACCCAGAGCGAGGGTGTGGTGGGCAGAACCCCTGGGCAAAGGGCACCGGGGTCTGGGAGGGACACAGGGCCAGTGGCAGGCAAGACACCAGCCTGCAGAGGGTGCTCTGGGCTGGAAAGAGCTAATTCCCGAGATGGCCAGCAGGAGGCTCCATGCTGGTGAGTCGCCCTGCCACACCAGATCATTTTGAATATTAATCGTATCCTCCAAAACGCCATCCCAACTTGGTATTATCCTTAAACTTTATAAGGGTACTGTACCATTATCTAAATCATCAAGATATTGAACAAAACTGGACCCAGTGTAACTGGACTTAGTTACACACACTCTGATAGTGTGTTCTGCTCCTTTCCCCACCCTGTGTCCATCTTGTCTACTAAGACTGTAAACTCTCCAGGGCAGGGGCTGTCTGCTACTGTTTGTGTAGTGCCTAACACAATGGGCCCTATTCTTGCTACGGTAGTAAACGTGACTAGTAATAACAATAATCCCATTTTTCCTGTTTGAAGGTCACTTTTAAAAGGAAAAAAGAAGAGCTGAGATAGGTGAATGAAAAGTAGACTCATTCCTGCCTGCAGCCATTACAGTATTCCAGTGACTGCTCCCGCACAGTGTAGTAAATAAATAAGTCTACGAAATCTAAGTGTTGCAGAGAAAAGAATATTCCTATTATGCCTAAGTTAGAGAGAAGCGCTGGACTCAGAGTTCCTGCCCAGCAGTCAGTTATGACTATAATGTCAGCATTCATATCATGAGCTACCTGAACATCTATTTTCAATGTGACAGCAGGACTCTTCCTAAGCCTGAAAACTGCCAGTATTATAGCAAGATTGCTCCATATTCAGTCAGAGCAAGAATGCTATTCTTGCCTGATTTAGCCAAAAGAAATCCTGAATAAAACATCTCAGTAGGATTATCTCCAAGAACTATTTCTATCTGTGTATGGATGACACATTGCAGGTGGATGACAGGGCATCCCAGACAGGGCAATGCAGGTAAACTGTGCAGAGCCCTGCCCCTCTGTGATTCAGAAGTAAAGTTTGCAGGCTCTTCAGTGTGAACCTTGCCCCTTCTGGAGGCCACTGCTCTCAATGAAGTCAAGGAGAGGAAACTGGCACTCCAGAACTAGTGGTTGGACTGGATCTAGCAGCCACCAGTGGGAGTGAACTGTCTAGGGGAGCGGGCACTGTGGCAGCCAGATGTGTGGAGGGAAGAAGAGAAGCAGCAGGCTGGGCAGTATATGCAGGGAAGTGGTGAGCCGAGCACCAGGAAAGAGAAGGATCTAGTAAGATTGTCTCAAGCTTGGGGGGGATCTGGACAGAGCCTAGGAACTCTTGTCTTGAGGGTAAGGGAATGCCAGCAGCAGCTTAAGCTTGTCTGTAGGATTCCTGGGTGCACGCCCCAGCTATCAAGCAGGGCTGTCGAAGGTGATTTACCCTGCAGTGACTCCTCTTGCCAGCAAGGGCCTCTGCGGGTATTGACACCGAGGACAGGGAGCCTGTGCCCGGCACTCTCACTGCTCTATCTGCTTCAGCTCAGCTGGCTTGGAGCAGCAAGGGAGGGGACGCGGGAGCAGGGACCAGCTGCACGCAGGAGGCACAGGGGCTCAAGAGACAGAATGGAACTGAGTTGGGGAGCTGGCTGGTGGGCAGGGCTCTAAATGGAAAGGGCTGGACACAGTGAAGGGAAAAGGCTGAAGAGGGAACAGGCTTGTCCCCACAATCACTTCTCCCTTGTGCTCCGTGTTCCTTGCTCCCCAGCTGCAGTGCGTCTGGATCGCTCTCCAGTGGCATAATGGGTCATTTTTTTGGGTGCCTCCCATCTCCGCTGCAGGCCCAGAAACAAGCTTGCCCACCCTGAGGCCAGTCCAGGTAAGGGCTCTCCCAGCGGTGTGGGGGTTAGTTAGGGTGCTGGCACTCTGAGAAGCTGACACACGTGGCTGTTGTCTCCAGTGCTTGTGAAGGTGGGGCCCAAGATCATTTGCTATGATTAAAGTGGGGCCGGATGGTAGGAAGCCGGTGAACCATTGGTCTAGGTGGTGAGAAGCACGTGCGAGGTACAGAGGCGACTCAGACAAGGCGGAAGATGTAATGACGAGTAACAGCAGTTGGTATGATTAACTTGTTAAAAAACCCACACTTCATTAGACAGCACAATACATGCAAATGCTCTCCTAATGCCACTCTTCTAGGTAAGCAATTTGTTTAGTTGCTGCAGGGACCTTCTAAATAAAAGGGGAGAGAGCCCAGAAAACAGTCTCTTTATTAAGCAAGGGTTCTTGCTCTGAAACATTTTGAAAACCTATTGGCAGTATTATTAAGTGTAATATAGTAGCCATCTGCAGGGTGTAAATACTAAGAAAGGAGAGGAATTGTTTAGGACGGTCTAAAGGGGTGTAACCCAGATTATTTTTATTACAATAGCACCTAGAGACCGCAAAGAAGAAGAGGGCTACATTGTGCTAGGCACTGTACCTGCCGATAATAAGAAACTACTCCTGGGCCAAAGAGCTTACAATTGGGAGAGAAAAGACAAAGTGTGGGAGAGAGGCATTATTATTATCCCCATTTTTACAGCTAGGGAACTGAGACACAGATTAAATGACTTCCCCAAGGTCACATAGGCGGTCTGTGGCAAAGCAGGAAAATCAATCCAGATCTCCCAAGTTCCAATCTAGTGCCTTAATCACAAGATTAATGGAATAAAAATGACAAAAGAAAATCAGGTTTTGGGAACAAATTTTTAATAGATACAAGTCTAGTTAATCGCCCAAGAGAAGTGAAAATCTCATTATGTGAATCCTGTAAAACTGAACTGGAGAAAAAAACTTGAGCATACTCTATAAGGAGCAATGCTGCCCTGTTAGGGGAATGACACTGTCAGTGTCTATTTTATGTCTAAGGTCTACGATTCATTCCATGATGCTGTGGGAAGGCGTATGCTGCATCTGTTCAGTCACTGATTGCATAGCAGCATTATCCATGTCTTGTAAGCTTTGCTAGAGTTCTCCCGTAACATTACTTTAAATAATGAACTGTACCCTGATCCATGAGCTGGGTTAGGTTATACAGAGTTATGTGACACAAAGCCACATTGATATCTTTGGCCATATTATTTTATGCACAATTGCCCACGTGCAGCACAAAAATGCTTTTTACCAAGCTCCTTATTTTACTCTTGACGTTCTTGCATTTACATTGATATGTACTGAACAGCTAGTACCAAACTACTTTTCTAAGTATTTATATTACTATAATGTATTTAGTTTCAAAAATCAATACTGGCACCCATACACCAGATTCTTATTTATGGTATGAACATTTCAACGATCTGGCCCTTAAGTCTGGGACTGTCTCCTAACATCTGTGAACCAGTTATTTGAAGAGGGAGAGTGGCCCTAGTAATGTAGCATGGTGCAGTAGACAGGACACTGACACAGGAGTCAGGAGACCTAAATTGTAGTCCTAGTTTTGGGTGACCTTTTAACAAGTCCCTGAGCTGTAGCTTCCTCATCTGCAGATTGCTTAGCCTGCTTTGTAAAGTACACTGTGAGCTGAGAGACTATTATTAAATAGAGATCTGGATGGACATTGATGTTGAAAGGGAGCCTTTAGAAAAGTCTTCGGGCAATATTACACAATATTATGAACCACTTCAGCCTTTGGGCAATACATTACTTCTAGCGTCCCTAGAACCAATCAATATTTGCATCTTTATTCTGCATTTAATCCAGCCCTTCATTTCTGTGAACATAGAAGTTAGAGAGAAATTCCCCTCCTACAACGTTGAGAAAAAACTTCGATGTCTCTATAGAGGGCAGGGCTCGTCCCTCTCCAGGGAGGCAGGGAACCACACCACCTCGCTACTTTCCAGTTGTTGATGGGGAATTAGCCTGGCCGCGAGGGTCTCACACCGTGGCAGCAATGGAGGCAAACACAGACAGTTATCTGTGTTTATCCCATGGTCGGTGGGCAATAGTGAGTCAAGGGCTCAGGTCCTCAGGCAGGAGCTGAGAACAGTTTATACAATTAGCAGGCCCAGGCCCTAGGTCAGGGCGTGGCAAGAGAGAGTCAATGGCTCAGGCCCTCGGGCAGGGGCTGACAAAGGCAGGTAACCAACCAGCCCAGGCTCTCGGCTCAGAGGGGCCTGGGATAGGGGGAGACTGACACCCACAAATTGGGTGGCAGGGGAGACGCAGGCCCACCCACTCCGCTGCGTCCCAGCCTGGGGCCCTAGCAGCGGCAGAAGACCTGCTACTGTGTCAGTGGGAATCCTGACTGCAACACACTGACATAGGCTCTGGCCGTGCTGCAGCCAGCCTTGGGTCAGCTGTCCCCGGGCTACTTCCAGACTTCCCCTCTGGAAGTACCTGGGTCCAGATGGTGTCCTCCGGGGGGTCAAGCACCATGGGGTCCTCTGGGTAATTGGCAAGGGGCAGGCTGGGCAGCTCCTCTGGGCTCCGATCGGCATCGGGTGTCGGCAGGTCAGGCCAGTCCTCGGGTCCGCCATAGGTCGCCGGGGTCTCCCAACCGGGAGCTAGGCTGGAGGCGTCCGGCCTTTCCGGCGACTGCTCCTCGAGTGAGCGCTGGGGTTGGGCTTTTATACTTCCTGTCCTGCACCTTGACCTCTGGGGAGCGGGTGCAGGACTCACTGGCTCTGCCCACTCTGGTGTTGGAAGAAGCTTGTCCCTCTCCGGGGCAGTGGGGAACCACACCGCCTCGCTACAGTGTCCTTAACATCTTTGTTTTGGTATTCACATAGTCTTCAACCAGTACACATGACTGTGGTCAGCGGTAGATTGGAATGGCAAACTAAAGATGTGATGGGAGCAGCTGGGACAAATGTGGAGCATTAAAAAAACAAACAATCAGGCTCTTCCCTTAGAATCTTTTAGGTACAGAAAGTGAATCGGACACACTCCATTTACTAAGACATTCCAGTGCAGCTCACAAGGGGAGCTGTCTGTGTGCTCTCAAGTGCTGCTCTGTAAATGTTGACAATCTCTTAGTTTAAACGAGAGCTCTTACAGTCTAATTTGAGTGTTTGTTTTGTTCACTCCTCAATAAAAGTAGTGTCATTGGGAGAAGAATGTCTGTGTATGTTTGATGTTTTTTTCTTTTTTTAACCAAACAATGCAGCACCAAGCCACAATACAACTCACATTGCCAGTAAATCACCTTTGTTGTTATCTGTGTCAGTTCTACCTCCCAAGTGGCTGTTTTAATTTTCCGTGGGAATTTCGTGATGCACATTTGTTTTATTTTGCTAATCTTCCATTTTTGATCAGACTCCTAGACATTTTGCAATCTAATGAAAAGCACTTCAAGAGTGAGAAGTTCTTGACAAGATGAATTTCCTCTTCAAGGAGATAACTCCCAGCCACCAACACTTTACAAAATAAAACCACACACAGATCTCTGAATTCAGAGCTGAATTGCATCCAGCTCTAGGGTAGAACATGGTAGCAGTTTAAGAGTGCAGAACACTACATGAGAACCCAGGACAGGAGGCAGAATAAGGCCTTTTGCATTTTAATCAGCAAGAGGAATTTAAGAAGGCAGAATGTAATTACCCAACTTGGAATTTGGCCAGGACACTGGGGTTCACATCCTCCTGCAAGAAGTGCCATGGTATCTTTAAAGGCCACAGGTGGTCATGACCTTGACTTTACACCTCATTTGAAACAGTCCAATAAAATAAAGGCCTGTGTGTAGTCTCCATCAGGAAATTTTCCTAACCCCAAGGCTCATGATGTAAATCACAGACCATCTGTGCCCCAGGATTGCCCTCTCTGTATTCCTGGATTACAGAAACAAGAGACAATAATTGGATCTCCAAGCTAAAAGGGCACAGGGCCACTTCAGCGCTAGTTCCTTAATACAATTCTGGGAGGACACAAGAAAAGATTTCAGGGGCATTTTTAAACTGTCAGATAATCAATACTGAGGCAGAGTAGCAATTGTGGGGGTCACAGTTAAACGGATGAGGTGTCAAGTCACGTTTGACCTATTTCAGATCATAAGCATCATTTCTGCTCCAGTTATTTTTTTAAAAGATTCTTTTGGATGCTGTTATTGCTGGAGAACAAGAGGTAAAAATCACATTCTGCTGATGAGATGTTAAAGCCGCTCTGTCAGAAGTTAACACAATTTTACTCTCCTTTAATGTTCCTCTGATAAAGAAAAAATTAGCAATTCTCAAAACCCATTGCTGCAACTGTGTTTAAATCACAGGGCTTCTACAGCCCTGTCCTGGGTTTGATGCACTCATAAATATGCCTATGCATGTGATAGTTTCAGGCCAATGCCAAATGCATATACCCCCCCCTCTCTCTCATCTGGCTTCATATTGTGAACAGGGTGGATGCTGAAACTGGTAATATTCTTATTCTCTGAGATACCTAGCTTCTGTTTATTGTCCATTTCAGTATGCCAGCTGTTTACGAGAATGGAGCAGGCAGGTAAGGCAGAGAGATGGAATAACATATGCGTAGTAATCCATCCTCCTTATCTGGTAAAATATTTCCTTGTTATTGGAGAACAGATGGCAGGAACAGAGGTGGTGAGGTGACCAGCGGCTTCTTGGCATATTAGTAACTGAAGACTTGGCTCCCATCATTGGGGGAAGAGTGTTTGTGAGAGGCCATCTTGGGAAATTGAGACAGGCACGCCAGCATGTTCAGTAGGAGAGGTGGCTAGATCAGGTGACTACCCGAACTGGACTGCACAAAAACAGTACAGAGATTACAAACCTAGCAGCAGCCTCCATCATCAAAGAAAAAGATGGGAAATTGAGAGCCTGCCCTGCTAGGTCAAGGGAGGAGAAGGCAAAGACAACCACCTGGGGCATTTTTTTTCAACCTCCCACTTGCCTGAGGAGTCAGCCAGTTGTACACTTCATCTGAACTTTATTCTTTTCAGAGTAGCTCTTTGGACCTAGTTCTCAGTTACATGTGGCTGCTGGATGGTGTCCTTCTTCTAGGCTACAGTAGTGCTCATTCCTTAGCTTTCTTGGGTAAAATCCAGCGGTGTCTGAGAGACAGGAATGTTGTTGGCATTTTATGCAATGCTTTCGAATTGTATTACTGGAGACACTTTGAGTTGTTTCCCCTCTGAGGGGTGGTTCTATGCAGCGTTTCAGCTATTCCTGTGATGCTGGGTAGAGAAGGATCCAAACCCCCGCACACCCCCACCCCCAATTATTTAGAAGTTCAGACCAGAATCCAAACTTTTCATTACCTAATAGGGGTTTGGTTCTGCCTAAAGTTTAGCCCAAATCTGAATTTTGCAGCTTAGCCCCCATCTCCAGTGAATAGAAATGTTTTGCCTGTGTTAAAAATGGCTGTGTAGTATTTCAAATATGTGTGTTGCTGTTTAGGTAAAAAGAACAGGAGTACTTGTGGCACCTTAAAGACTAACAAATTTATTTTAGCATGAGCTTTTGTGAGCTGCAGCTCACTTCTTCGGATGCATAGAATGGAACACACAGACAGGAGATATTTATACATACAGAGAACATGAAAAGGTGGAAGTATGCATACCAACAGGAAGAGTCTAATCAATTGAGATGAGCTATCGTCAGCAGGAGGAAAAAAAACTTTTTGAAGTGATAATTAAGATGGCCCATAGAAGGTGTGAGGAGAACTTAACATAGGGAAATAGATTCAATTAGTGTAATGACCCAACCATTCCCAGTCTCTGTTTAGGCCACAGTTAATTGTATCTAGTTTGCATATTAATTCAAGTTCAGCAGTTTCTCTTTGGAGTCTGTTTTTGAAGTTTTTTTGTTGCAAAATTGCCACCTTCAAGTCTGTCACTGAGTGGTTAGAGAGGTTGAAGTGTTCTCCCACTGGTTTTTGAATGTTATGATTCCTGATGTCAGATTTGTGACTCTGAAAGCTGTTTAGGTAGTCACTGAACGGATTGAGTTCCTCCAGTAATTCAGTCAGTGATTATGACTTCTGATCTCTAGTATTTTCTGTGCAGAGGGGCCAATGCATCACTTAAGTCCTATTTAAGCTTATAATGCAGAGATCTTGTTTTGGCCCCTCTGCACAGAGGTGAATTTCACCCTGTGTGTTTCAAAGCGTTGAAAAACTGTTGCAGTCCTTGTATTAGAAGGCTCATAGAAATGTACTCCCACAGTGACGTGAGCAAAAATCACAGTAAGATTTATGGGTGTTTAATTCTGACTTGTCTGCCTTGAGAGGTTTCATTTGACAGTCTCAGTTCACTTCCCCCCACCACCCTTGTGCAGATATTTAATACAAAGCAAGATCAGGATAGCGTGAAGCACTGAGCACACTTCTGTTCACTATAAAATCGTAAATACTCATTGTTGTGTATGTCACCAAAGGGGGAAACAGCATCTTATTAGACAAATCAGGGATCAGTTTGTTTTTATGTTGAATCCAGCTGTTCATTTTCACATAGCTCTAATCAGAAGACGGACTCCTACCTGATTTCTATGGGTAGGGGTCCTAATGTGATCCTATTTTTCCATTACCTCCTTATACAGCTATAAGGAAGACTTTATGTGTGGACCCTCTCAAATACAATCTTTGGCTCTGTTATCACCTATTGAGTTGCATCACTGAGTGCATGTCCAACTTCTCTCTTTCCCTCTGAAGTTGGAGTGTACCATATGAAAGATACATCCTACTACTGCTGACAATTCTGCTGAACCCTAATCTTCCCGTGTACAGTTTAGTATAATCCACTGTCATGGCCCTTGGCTGCCCATCTTCTTCTCTTTGAATTTTGATGAGAAACAAACATATATCCAGATTATAACATTATCCATTATACAATGGCGTCATGTCTCCTCTGGCTTGTTTCTGGTTTACACTAGTGTGAGGGAAGAATCTGGCTTTATGTGCAGATAAATTACTATCACTTCTCAACTATTATAAAACAGATCTGCCTCAGGAAGCATTCTGTCTGGGTGAGTAGCATTCTGTAGGAGCAGATTAATGAAAGCAAACCATACCATTCAGTCAAGGCTGCAGTTCAGTTTAAACTGATGACTTCATTATGTTCCAGGAAAGATAAATGTCCTTTTCCTCCAGATGAAGCTCATGAATTCAGTTAACATAATAAGAGATTCATAGTATCTGTGTGTTTTCTGTCAGATACCACGGTGATGGGTACAATAGAAATATTAGACACTTTGACCAATGAGAGAAATATTCCTTCCCATTCCAAATTTTAGCAAATTTTATGAGCAAGTATGCTTTATTTGAAAATTAGACTTTGCTCTCAGTTTCAGAGTGCTCTTTGCCCAGACAATTTGAAAAATGACCTATAACACAATATGCACTTCAATGGTGCCCTGAATAATTGATAGAAACTGGAGTAGGCATCACAATGGGTTAATGCACTCACTTTCACCTCAGAAAACCTAGGCTCAAATTCTGAATAGGTCAAATGAATTTGGTGATCTCATTCTAGTTCCTAATGGTCCTTTGTTCACATAATAGAATTTGACACAATTGGCAGTCTCTGCTCAGAGTCAGGGGAGGCCCAGGATTGGGATAGTAGGAATGTTGCATGTCAGAATTGAGGTACATTTGCAAAACCATCTAGAGAAACTTGAACAGTGCCTGCATTCCTCTAATCCAGTGACTTTTAGTCCCTTATTTTCACGAAAACAAAAAGATTAACACAGAATTCCAAAGGATAAATTTATGGACAAAAGACCAAAGAGATTATTTTACGGAATGACAATATTATCACACGAGTGAAACTATTAATGAACTCTGATGCCAAATATTAGCTGTTCTAAAACTCTAATGTCAAAAGAAAACTTTAATTGCCTATCAGAAACTTGGGATATTAACAGAACAGAATAATTTAAACAACACACTTTTGTTTATCTATGGAATGACTTTAAGCAGTTTTATAACCAGGTAAGTAAACAGAATTAGGTAGGGAAAAACACTACCCATAAAGTTGCTGGAAGATCTCACTATATTGATTTGCTCATGGCATACAATGCAATCTATAATATAATATAGTATTTTTAATAAAATGCTAAAAATCATATCTAATGGAAATTTTGAAGCAAAACTTTTTTCTTTTTCACTATTGTATTTTCTGTACTTCTTTTATTTTAATTACTAAGGACATTTACATAACACTGGAATCTTTGGCCAGTATTTTCAAATCTGGTTGCCTAGAGTCAGGCTCTTAAATTCCTATTTACCCCATAAATTATATCAATGGGAGCTGAAGATGCTCAACACCTTTGAAAATCAGGCTGCTTTTTAAGCACTCAGGTTTTAAAAAAATATTGCCTGTTTTTTGAATAGTTCACCTAATTTCTGCTGCTAATTCCACCCTCAAGATGCAGTTTATCACCAAACATTTTCTTTTCTGCTGTTTATTACTAACGAATACATCGTCCTCATATGACCTCTTTCATTCAAGGAGGTGAAGCCATTTTACAGATGTTAATAAATTCAGCTGGCCAGCACCCTTACGAGTTCAGTATTGTTATAACCAGTTTACAAATGGATAAACTGAGCCAGAGAGGTGAAGTGACTTGTCTTGAAACCATAACTCAGGTCACTGGCAGAGCTGAGAATAGGACTTAGTAGGCCTGATTACCCTTTCTATTCTCTAAGCCAGGGATAGTCAATTATTTTTTGTCAAGGTCTGACTCCAGGGGAAATAATTTTTAAAAATAACAATGATAAAAAAATGTCAGGGTCTGTTCAAAAGCATCTGGTCATCCAGATTTGGCTCGCGGTCCATCTATTCACTACTCCTACTCTAACCACTTGGTAGGCTCACTGTTCTTTTAAGGAACTAGGGATAGTTTTTCTTTTTCCAAAAAGAGACCGAAATACCATTGTGACCTGCCTCATTCCTGTAAGACAGAATAAAGTAATTTCATCCTGAGGATGGGCAATGAGTGAGTGAGCATCTGAGCTGTAGAGGAAAAAAGAGGCAATTTTAGAGGATCCAAGCAAAATCTTTTCTGGGAATCATTTTGGAAAAATCGACTTTACTCCTAATTTGCAGGGAGTTGCTGGGGATTTTTAGTGTCACAACTCTGGAGAGGGTGCAGTGGGAATATTTGAAAATGTAATTTGGAATCTAAGCCAGTCCCCTCCAAGGCTGGATGTAGTAAAGCACTTGGAGTGGATAAAACAGGTAACATAATGTTTGAATTTTAAAAAAAATTCAGTTATTGGGGAATATGATGGGGGGTCCATCCCACACAAAGCCCGAAGGGGTAAATTAGGCCAATTAACCTATAGGCTACACCTGGAGGAGGGCCAGGGCATGCTAAAGCCTAATTCGCTGATGAAGTCCAGCTAGAGGGGAGCTGGGCCAGGTTTATATAGCCAGGAAGCTGGCAACAGAAAGGGGCTGCAGGGAAGTAGTCTACAGTTGCTCTCTGGGAGAAGGGAAGTCTGTTTGAGGCTACAGTAGTCTGTAGTTCCTTCCTGGGAGAAGGGAGTTTGAGCTAGTACACCCTGATTGTGGGGGAAGGGGAGAATCAGAAGCCATAGTAGGTAGACCAGGGAAGGAGAAACAGGGTCTCTGGACTAGAATCCTGTGTAATGATTCCTTTACAGGTCACTGGGGGAGTGGCACTGTCGGGGGAGTGGCACCATCAGGGCAGTGCTGGAGAAGACTGCCTGACACTGTTGGTGTGAAAGGACTTGGCTTTTTCTGGAAGGGAAAGCCATGTAGTGACCTGGCCAGATGGCTGAGTCATGAAGAAGAGGCATCACAAAAGAGATGGAGTGAAACTGCTGGAAGAGACATTGGCCAGGCAGTGCTAATCCCCAAAACAGCTACGAGGAGGCGCCATCCTGTGGTAAGTAGAGCACCCCATCACAGGAGACTTGAAGAATTTGTGTGTATTAAATAAATAAATAAATAAATATGCCGAAACTTTCTGAAGAAAACTGGGTGTCCCTTTTGAGTGAGTCATCCTGGCAGTTAAGAATGACAAATCTATTGACGTGCACCATGAGAAATAAAATTAATTTTGTTCAACATATCTTGTAACAAATCAGACTTCACACTTTCTTAGTGGCTTACACTCAAGGCTATCAAAACACTTTGCAAACATTTAGTATCTTGTGATATTAACAAGTAGCACTGACTCCATTTTACAGATGGGGAAACTGAGGCAGAGCAGTTGAAGGCCAGATTTTAAAAGGTATTTTTCTACCTACATAGATTTTTCGAAAGCACCTATCTCCCATAGGTGATAATTACACAAGAAATTGGAAATAGACCCCAGGTTTCCTGACTGTCAGACCTGTACCTTAACCATAAGCCCATTCTTCCTTCCCTAACAGTATTGCAGCTTTTATTATGGAGCTGTCCATCTTTCTGTCCATCAGGAGTAATTTATTTTACACAGTATTTGATTGGTTTTCACTGTTTACACACATTTAAAGTATCTCACCCATTTTCTTTGCAAATTACTGCATTCAGATAAAGTGGCAGCTGCTGTAATTAAGACACAGTTAATTACATATCCCCTTAATTGCAATGATAGGATTTTGTCAATATAGTAAATAAAAATTGTTAGGTTTCCACCAGCAACTTCGGCCTCAGCACGACTCAGATCTTTGTCCTGGTCAGCAAATGCTGAGTCATACAGATTCTATGGCACAGACCTTGAGTCAAATGGAAATTGCAGGAAAAGAACACTGTCCTATTAGATTACAATCAAGCTTGAAACCAGCATCAACAATTTATGTTTTTCACAGAATCTACCAACAGGTAGATGTGTATAGACCTATGCATCCTTCCCCCACATCCCAAAGAATAATCAACCTGTAGGAGTTTTCTCCACTGAATCCAGCAAACTGAATACTGTTTTCTGTCTTTTGTCCTGACCTGGCCAGGAATTTAGTGAAAAATGACATTTTTCACTTTAAATGTAGGTGCTCTAGTAGAGTGAGCACAGTGCTGTGCTAGGAGTCAAGAAAATCCTATGTTCTAATTCTAGCCCTGTCATTGCCACACCCTTTTTTAGCTTTTTCTGTGTTGGCTAGGTCACTTCCTGTCTGCCTCTTTCTCCAGCTCTCAAAGTACTAAGCGGTTATATTTTGCTAGGCACCCTGAGGCCCATGGCCAGGGGTGGGTATAATGTAAAATATACATGCTTAGGGGGTGTTTGGATCAGAGTTTTGTTTTGGGCTCATCTCTAATATAATATTTGAAAGATTTCTGAGGAAAGGATGTGATAGGAAGAAAGAAACCAATAATCTCAGTTCGTTTCCTATCTTAACGAAGGCTGGTAAGAATGAAATCAAATTTGTGGTATATAAAGAATAGAATCTCTCTCACTTAGTCATTACTATGGCTATGATTTTTGTGATGGATATTTTTTGTAAAAGTCAGGGACTGGTCATGGGCAATAAACAAAAAATCATGCAACCCGTGACCTGTCCCTGACTTTTACTAAAGACATTCCTGACAAAATGGGGAGGGTGGAGGGTCCAGCATCCTGCCCAGCCCTGCCCTCCCCTGTGACTGGGACCTGCAGGAACCCCATTGCCCAGTGGCTGGGAGGGGTCCCCCTGCGGGGTTGGGGAGCTGGGGGGGGGGGGGCCTGCCAGCGGCAGCAGCTGGGGAGCTGTGGGGAGGGGAGGCCCCTGCTAGCAGTTTAGGTAGTAATTGAACTACCATCTACTACATGGGTTCTGTGACTTCCATGTCCTCCATGACATAGTCTAAGCCTTAGTCATTATCAGTAACAGAAGATTTGCCCAAATGAGTCTGTTGCACTCTGCTGTGAATAGTGAGTGTAAAAGTGATGATGTGGGTTTCTATATTCCCTCTGTTTACCTTGTTCCATGTTTGTAAATTAAAATTATGGATTTTTTTCCCCTATATGCCAGCTCTAGGCTCTGACAGTTAAGCTGTGTTATTTTTGTTTTACACATCAATAATATAAAAGGCCAAACTGTGGCTTTATTGATCCTTGTATAACACCATGGTCTTTAGATTACTCCGCCAAGAGCACCTGTCCAATCACACTGAAGGTTATTGGGTTTGCATGGTGTCACTGAGGAAATATTTTGAAGACAATGGGATTACAAAAATGTAGCCAAGGGACTAATTTGACCTGCAGAATCTTTAGTGGTGGTGATGGGTGAGATGGAATGAATGCAGCTTGCCTATCAAAGTCTAGAGAGAGTTTATAAGGCTGACAGTTAAGAAAAACCCACCTTTGTACCTGCTATTCAGCAAATTTTTAAATGGAAATGAGTGATACATAATATATGGAATTTTGTCTGTTTTTTCTTTTGTTTTTTTTGTTTTTTGGTCACTTCTCAGGATAGAACCATTCTTACATCTAGTTGTCTAGTCCTCATTAGTTTGAGTGATACTGCTGACTGACCAAGTATGTCCCAGGTGCACCTATATTGCAAAAACACAGCAGTGTAACTAGCCCTGGATTTAAAAGCTAAGAGGAATCTATAGACTAATTAATGGATTTCTAGAACCAGGGAGTAAATTACTGTTTTTATTTCTTTCATAATTTCTTATCCATGAGGCTAACTCAACATTTTTTACATATGATTCATGGGCAAAGCAAGATATTTTCTGCATTTCCTCCCCCTGCCCCAGCTCATGGTGTGACCATTTGGGAAATCTGTCTGTACAACTTATGAATTCTGGGTAAGATTATGAACTCTCTGTATGTATCTTTACCAAGCTGCAGTTTCATTTCTGAATGTGCAGCCTGTTGCTCTCTGTCCTTTTACCTCCATGTTGGACTGAAATTCCGAAGAGTAGTGGCACAGGGCTAATAAGGTTAACTCAAGGTGATCCTTTTTATTAAAATACAAACATCCTAGACAACAAGCTGGCTCCTACCCAGGAGAACTGGTTTGTGAAGAGAGGAGGATGCCTGGCAATGAAGTCACTTGGCCAGATTCAGCAGTTGTGTAACTTTTAGGCTTAGGAGCAGCTATTATGCAGAAGTTGGCGGGAGGTGGGGGAAGGGAATGGAGCCTCAAGGTTTAAATTCTAACTTGCTACCCACCAAAGTTCAGCAATGTGCAGCTTCAGGGTTTTAGTGTGGGCCCATTTCTAGTTTCCAGCTGACTTGTTAATAAGCCAGATTCTCCTCCCACCCAATCATCCCCACCGTTGTTGTTGGTTTTTTCTAATGTTAAATATTTCAGCATTAGTAAACTGGATCATGGATGTACATATTGATTTGTCTTTTTAAGGATAAAATTGCTGGGACTGCATCAAACCACGCAGGACTGGGTTTCATTTATGACACGCCACCAGAGTGGAATGTCACAAAGCACCATGCAGTGATGTAAGCAGCTTGTTCTCATGAACAGAAGGAAAGCTTGTAAATTTTCTGTATCCTTCCCTGCAAGGGGAAGGAACTTCACTTAGGTGTTCCTTGTTTTGACTTCCAGCCTCCCATTTGCTAAATTTCTTTCAGTAAGCCAGCTAAAGCTATAAACTTGTCTTGCAAGTAAGCGTGTGGTGTGGTGGTGAAGGTAAGACCTTATTAGACTGTAGTTATACATAACCCTTGTGAACCAAAAAACCTGTTTACTAAAGAAACTCCTTGAGTTTTCTTTGATCCTGGGAATCGGAATGAATTTAATTGCTGAAAAATAACTCCTTCATTGTTAATCAGTTAGATACATTAGTTTTAAGAACAAAATGTGTAGGAATATTTATGGAGTAGTCTGATAAATATTTGATCATTTAGGTTGAGGATCTGGATTAGAGGTTGGATGATCAGGTGGTTAAGTCATTGGTCTGGGACTTGGGAGGTCTGGATTAATTTTATGAGTCTGCTACAGAGTTTGAGAGACTCTTGGGCAACTCATTTCATCTGTGCCTTGATTCCTGATCTATAGGAGGGGAATCATGTTTCCTTTCTTGCTCCCTTTCAATATCGCCTCTACAGATGCTGTAAACTCTTTGGGTCAGGGCTTGGGTCTTTGTATGTTTGTGCAGCACCTAGCCCAATGGGGCCTCATATGGCACTACTGTAGTATAAATGTTTCACCCCTGTGGGGCCAATCCTGCATTCCTAGTTCAGCACAAGGAGGGACTCTTTATGACCAATTTGACAAAGACTACTGAACCTGTCCATTTATTCACATGAAAACAGCCCACGTAAAACCCATCAGCTGTGCATGCAAGTGGTCAGGCTTAAACAATGTGTTTGCAAGCATCTGTGCGCACATATGGAGGATGCCTTTTGAAAATAGGGCCCTTAACATGTGCACAGAACAATATTTTTAACAACCTGATGGCACGAATGAAGATTTCTAGGTACAAGTAACTATTACTGCCCCTAGATAAACTGCCTGTGCCAATCCTAAAGTATTCAGAGTCACTAAGATGAAATAAACTTCCCTTTGTCCTGAACAGCACCTAATTCTCTAGCACCAAGATGATTTTATGTGCTAGCAGCTTTAGGAGAAAGCACTCTTAAGGCTAAAACAAACAATTGCAAACAGGGGAGGGGGGGGCGAAAGGAGATGAAAGCGACATTGGTGCTGCTGACAATGAAGACAACAGTTATGCAGAATTGGCTGACAGGGATATGGAAATGTTAGTAAATATAACAGTGAATCTCAACAGCTCATATTGTGTGTGCGTTTTGGAGTTGTCACATTTATGTTGTATAGCTACATTTTCCAAGATTGACTAAAATTAACTAAGGCCTGAAAATAGTCTCTTGTACACTAAGCTTGAAAGCAGCAAGTAAAATTCCCTAACATAAGTAAAATGATGAGGATGCAGTATTACCAATGTAATTTTTAAAAGCTAGGTCATGGTAGTAGCCAAAGTAAGAATCTGGGATTAAGCTAGTTTCTGGGGCAGATGTTTTAACATCTAACTCAAACTGCAGGGTTAAAACACCCTCTAGTGAAGTAGATGCCACGGCATGTCCACATAACATAATTCACTGGTGCTATTGAAAGGCAACAAAATACAGAAAACATGTCCCATCTTTTCTAAATACTGATGAGTCAATGTTTGTATAAATCAGCCACATTTCATTCCTTAGATGACAGAGTAAATTACTGCTTAATTATGGCAAATAGACAAATTGCAGGTTTATTAATCAGACCAATAAATCTGACAGAGATTCTGCTTTCAGAGTCACAATAGACTGCTACAATATTTAAATTATTGCCAGTTTCCTTTATTCATTTCTGTTCTAAGACCAGTTTGTATTCTAAGATCTGCGATAGCATGACCCAAGGACCTCTTGATGCCATCTCAGAGGGCCCCGGGCATGCATCTGGGTTACAGGGATCCCCTGGGTCTGGTATTTAAATACTAGTTCACAAGAGTGCCATGTAAGGCTATAACATGCTGCTGGGGTTACCCAGAGCTATTTTACTTCTCTGCCTTAGCAAGCATGGATTTTGCTGGTGATTAGAATGCAAGAGCTCCCTGACACAGGAGTCTGTCTTGCTCACCAGCAAACTCCTCAAGGCGCTTCCAGCCCAAGCCTTGCCTAGGAGGTAATAATCAATTAACTCCAACCCCGGAGCTCCTCTGTAGTGCCCAACCCCTACCACTGTGCATTTATAGAAGGTATCAAGTTTGCTGCTCTGTTAAAGACTCAGTATATCACACCGTTTTAATGTAACTGAGGTAAATACACCCTTCCCTTCACACACACCACAGAATTGCATTATAGTGAAAAATAAACAGTTTATTAACAAAACAGCATGTATTAAGTCAGAGGTTCTCAAACTTGGGGGCATGCAGAATGTATTCTGGGGATGTGAGAAGCTTTTTTTGGGGGGGGGGATCTTATGGCACACATTCAGAGCTGGGCAGTTGAAGAGCAGCAGCTACTGACTGGGCACCTGGAGGGGCATGGGTGTAAACTACTACAGACACAGAAGTGGGGGCATAGGCATAGGTGCCAACTCTGTGGGTGCTCCAGGGCTGGAGCACCCACAGGGAAAAATTAGGGGGGGCTTGGCCCCCACCAGCAGCCAAGCCTCTGGCACCCACCTTGCCTCCTCCCCAAGCATGCCACATCCCCGCTCCTCTCCCTCCCTCCCAGCGCTTCCTGCCACCTAACAGCTGTTTGGTGGCACTTAGGACTTTCCTGGAGGGAGGGGGAGGAGCGGGGAGGTGGCGTGCTCAGGGGAGGAGGTGGAGAAGGGGATCGGGGACTTGGGGGAAGGGGTGGAATGGGGCAGGGTGAGGGCAGTGCAGGGGCGGGAAGAGGCAGGACAGGGGCAGGGGAGGGTCAAGCCCTCACCGGGCAGAGGGGAAGTTGGTGCCTATGGTGGGGTGGGGTGGGGAGGGGAGGGGGCAAGCAAATAAATTTGAGAACCACGGTACTAAGTTATATCAAGTAAAAGAGAGAGGTAGAGATGGTTACAAGGAAATGAAAGTGAAAACATCCATCTAAAACTTAATCTAGAAAAATAGTCTTTGTTCAAGATGGTTTCTTTTACCCCAAGTCTCCTTTGCAGCTTTTTGCAGGCTAGCACCCATCACAGAGACCATAGAATTGTAGAAGTATAAGCCTGGAAGGGACCTCAATAGGTCATCTAGTTCAGTCCCCTGCACTCAAGGCAGGGCTAAGTAATAACTAGACCAGACATGGGCAAACTACAGCCCACGGGCCACATCCAACCCGTGGGACTGTCCTGCCGGCTCCCTGAGCCCCCAGCCAGGGAGCCTAGTCCCCGGCCCCTCTCCTGCTGTCCCTCCTCCCCTGTAGCCACGGCGCTGCATGGGTCATGCTCTGGTCCACCGCTCCCGGTGGGGAGTGCAGCTGGCTCTGGCTGGGTGTCATGGCTGCAAGCTCCTGTTGCTGGTAAGGGAGTGGGAGGTTCTGGGGGGCAGTCAGGGAAAAGGGGGCGGTTGGATAGGGTGGAGGTTCTGGGGGGCAGTCAGGGGATGGGGAACAGGGAGGGTTGGGAGTGGGAGTCCCGGGAGGCCTGTCAGGGGCAGGGATGTGGATAGGGGTTGGGAGGGCAGTCAGGTGACAGGGAGCAGGGTGTGGTGGATAAGGGGGTGGGATCCTTAGCTCCTTGAGTATTCTAGGATGTATTTCATCAGGCCCTGACTATTTGAAGACCTCTTACTTGTCTAAGTAATTTTTACTTGTTCTTTCCCTATTTTAGACTCAGATCCTACTTCATTTTCACTGGTGTTAACTATGTTAGACATGTGATCACTAACCATCTTTTTGGTGAAAACACTTTGACATTTTCTGTTGTCTTTCCCCACTCATTGAGTAACAGGACTACCCTGTCCTTGGTCTTCCTCCTGCTTCTAATATATGTGTAGAATGTTTCCTTGTTACCCTTTGACTCTAGCTATTGTAATCTCATTTTTTGCCTTGGCCTTCCTAAACTTGTCCCTACCTGATTGTGTTGACTTTTTATGTGCAAAGTAATGCCCATTGGGAAAACATAACCCCAACTATACATACAAAATGATGGGATCTAATTTAGCTGTTACCATTTCATTATGGACATTATTATGGACAGTTCTCTGAAAACATTCACTCAATGTGCAGTAGCAGTCAAAAGCTAACAAAGTTAGACACCATTAGAAAAGGGATAGATAATAAGACAGAAAATATCATAATACCACTATATAAATCCATGGTATACCTACATCTTGAATACTGTATAGAATTCTGATCAACCCATCTAAAAAAATATATTAAAATTGGAAGTGATTGAGGGCATGGAACAGCTTTTGTATGAGGAGAAGACTGGGACTTTTCAGCTTGAAAAAGAGACTGACGGATATGAAAGACTTCTCTAAAATTGTGACTGGTGTGGCGAAAGTGTTGTTTACTCCTTTACATAATGCAAGAACTAGGAATCGCCCAATGAAATTAATAGGCAGCAGGTTTAAAAACAAAAAGAAGTACTTCTTCACACAGCGCAGTTGACTTTGTTGCCAGGGAATGTTGTGAAGGCCAAAACTATAATGGGGTTCACAAAAGAACTAGGTAAGTTCATGGAGGATAGGTCTATCAATGGCTATTAGACAAGATGATCAGGGATGCAATCCTATGCTCTGGGTGTCATTAGGCCTCTGATTGCCAGACGCTGGGAGTGAATGACAGGGGATGGATCACTCGTTTGCCTGTTCATTCCCTCTGAAGCACCTGGCATTGGTCACTGTTGGAAGACAGGATACTGGCTAGATGGACCATTGGTTTGACCTAGTATGGCCATTATATTCTATACTCATCCTTTTGTAATTTGACCTAATTTCCACTTTTTGTAGAACTTTTTTTGAGCTTCAGATCGTTGAAGATCTCTTGGTTAAGTTAGAGTGGTCTCTTGCTATACTTCCAATCTTTCCTACATTGGGGGATGGCTCTGTTCTTGTGCCCTTAATGTCTCTGAAATTGCCAAGTCTCTCAAACTGTTTTTCTCTTTAGAGTTGCTTCCCATGATATCTTACCTACCAACTCCATGAGTTTTCTAGTCTGTCTTCTTGAATCCATTCTTTATTCTGCTTTTTTCCCTCCTACCATCCCTTAGAATCATGAACTCATTTCATGATCACTTTCGCCCCCACTTTCAAATTCTCAAGCAATTCCTCCCTGTTTCTCAAAATCAAATCTAGAACAGCCCTCACCTAGTTGCTTTCTCCACCTTCTGAAACAAAAAATAGTCTCTAATGCACTCCAAGAACTAGTTGGATTATCTGTGCTGTACTTTCCCAACAGATGTCTGGGTAGTCTCCTTCTGCCTCTTCCCCACCCAAGTCCTGTGCTTTGGAAGATTGTTAGTAGTTTTTAAAAGCCTCATTCACCTCTTCTTCTAGGTTAGGTGGTCTGTAATAGACCCATGACATCACCATTGGTTTTTTTTTATTCTGACCCAAGGACTTTGAGCTGGAAATAGGAGACAGACTTGTTCAATCTCAGCGCAAGTGCATACCTCTGATATACAAGGCAACACCACCTCCCTTTTCCTCCCTGTCTGTCCTTCCTTTGATGTAACTGGTAAGCTGAGGCATACTGTTTCTTTGGGAGCAGAGGATCTGGCAATTCTGTGAGTGCCCACAGGCAAGGGGCTGGGCACTTGGGGGCTTCCCAGAGGACTTGGAGTTGAGGGGACTACATAGCTAATCTGCAAAAGGACAGTAGAGCTTGAAAGGTGAGTGCTTGTGTTGCCTATGCCTAGTGGAGTCGGGGAGCTGACTCTTGGCTGGTACAGACAAGACTTCTTCATGCTAAGGGCATGTGGTAGTGAGACTCTCAACCTGGGTAGTCCAGGGAAGCATCCTAGACCAATACCAGGGAAGATCTTTTGGGCTATTAAAACAAGCCCAACGTTTTAAAAAACATTCCTTTACTTGCTAGCCTTGGCTTTTGTTCTTCAGTATCCTATTTTTTTCTCCAGATATTTCCAGACAATGCCTAATTATGCCTTTTCTTCCAATGTCTCGATTTCAATTTTTTGTGACCTAACAAAGATTGAATTATTGACCTCAAAAGCAACTTTTTAAATATTTCAAAAGCTCCTTAAGAATCTAATATTTTATTATCTTTTCCAGGATTTTTCCATGTCGTGCACAGCCATCAGACTACGTCAATTTATAGATCCTACACCCTACCTCCCTCCAGGGTAAAGTATCTGGACACAGAAAAGTCACATGTGCAAAAACATCAGGATGTCAGTGATCAACCATGGGTAGGGTTGCCAACCCTCCTGGATTGTCCTGAAGTCTCCCGGAATCAACCTCAATCTCCCCGTAGTTATTAAAATCAATCCAGGAGATTTTAATAGGCCAAAAGTCTGGTCAGCGGCACAGCAGGGCTAAGGCAGGCTCCCTACCTGCCCTGGCTCTGTGCAGCTCCCAGAAGCAGCTGGCATGTCTGGCTCCTAAGTGTAGGGTCTCTGTGCATTGCCCCCAGCCCAAGCGCCATCTCCACAGCTCCCATTGGGCAGGAATTGCAACCAATGGGAGCTGTGGGGGCGGTGCCTGTAGACAAGAGCAGCGCAGAGACCGCCTGGCTGCCCCTCCGCCTAGAAGCCAGAGGGATGTCAGTCACTTCTGGCAGCAGCCAGAGTTAAGAGCTGCCCAATTGGAGCCCAAACCCCCTCCTGCACCCCAACCCCATGCCCCATCCTTGAGCCCCCTCCCACACCCAAACTCCCTCCCAGAGCCTGCACCCCCATCCACACCCCAACTCCCTGCCCCAGCCCGATGAGGGTGGGGGAGAGTGAGCAATGGAGAGAGGAGCATGGAGTGAACAGGGGAGTTGCTTCAGAGAAGGGGCAGGCAGGAGTGTGACCTCATGGAAAGGTCAGGGAAGGTTGCAGGGCGGGGTGTTTGGGTTTGTGCAATTAGACAGTTGGCAACTCTAACAATGGTACAAATATGTTGTTTAAAACTTCTTGTGGTTTAGGAAAGGATCTTTGTCAAAATAGCCTGCCCAACACACATTTTACAAGTAAAAAAGCATGGAGTCTGTTTGCAAGTTAAATACTGTATCTACAGATTTTTAGTTTTAAGCCATTAATTTCAGCGCGAGTTTCATGTAAGACTTCACATTTAACAAATTCTATTATATTCCTTCAAGTATGTTCCTAAATACAACCAGTATGTGCAATGCATGATCAAAACTGTCCTGGGTTTAGAATTACTCAGTCTTAGATTCATCTGCCAAGCAAACTACTCCCACCTCCTTTATGTCCTATCTGGAATTAAACATATAAGGAGCCAACACCACCAGCTAACAGGGTGGGACCGCGGAATCCAGTCATTCTGTTAGGATCTGCATATAGAAAAATGTTAATTTACCTTGGGTAAAACTTGCCAAGCATTGATTTTTGTTTAATACAAAATGTCGTTCTTTTCTACTACCCGCCCTCTCTATTCTTACCAGCCACTATGAGTAACATTTTCAAAAGCACCTATTGGGTTGACCTCACCCAGCTACATTAAGGTTAAAAACTACCCGTTTGTTGTCTCCACTAGCATTTTATATTGAGATAATTAACAAAAGTTAGCTATCCTGCTGGGCGGGGAACCACACACACTTTCTGGCAGAAGATATTTGCAGTGTGGGTATAGTCATGTTAGTCCCAGGATATTAGTGAGACAAGGTGGGTGAGGTAATACCTTTTGTTGGACCAGCTTCTGTTGGTGAGAGAGACAAGCTTTTGAGCTTCACAGAGCTTTCACAAGTCTGAGAAAGGCATGCAGTGTCTCAGCTAAATACAAGGTGGAACAGATTAAGTGAAACACACCTTTCAAGATCCATGGGTCCCACACATGCCTATCACAACATGTGGTGTATCTCATCTTGGGCACTACATGCCCAAGTTACAAGTATGGGGGTGAAACAAGACAATTTCTACATTCTCAAATGATACACACACAGGGCTGTTGGAACAATTTGTATAGTGGGGGTGCTGAGAGCCTGTAAACCCTATATATGATAGAATTCACTTCAAGCCATGGGGTGCTACTGCACCCCCAGCAGCCCTTGTTTCAGCACCTATGCACACACTGAAAAATGACAAGACAAAAACACCTTCCCCTGTGGATGAACACTCCCCCTCACCCCCCCCCCCCCCACACACAAAGTGATCACTCTATATCTAACCCCTTGGATACTCATTCTCAAAGGAAACCTGCACAACACCCACAAAAGATGAACTTAAACTTTGCCCCAAACACTAAAAATCATGGACACCAAGGCACTGGATTTATGGCTTATTACCACAATTACCTCCTTTGTCCTACAACTGCAGAAGTGTTAATTGCCTACATAACTTTGAATGGTCTCTTGCATCTTGTATTAACTCCTTACACTTAATCTGTTCAACCTTCTGTTTAGCTGTGACGCTCCAAACTTGAAGAGCTCTGTGTAAGCCTGAAGGCTTCTTTCACCAGAAAGATTACCCACCTTGTCTCACAATAATTATTAACAATTTAGGCACCTTTGAAAATTTTTACCCTGTCCCCACTGCTGCTCAAGTCAAACCCTGTCCTGATTCAGCTTCTGTGTTTCCAGCCACTCCCATATCATAAGTCCTGCAGTTACTCTACATACTACCTTTTGTGCTACATGATGGGATAAAGCAGTTTGCAAACTGATTCAGTTTATGCTTTATTTCCTAATGTAATGCGTGGGGTGGAATGTCTGCTGGTAGCTTTCATTGTTGTAACTCTCAGGTCAAGAAATTCTGTTTCTTTAATATGTTTCTTATATCTGCTCTCCTGACTGCAACACCACTTATTTTACGTGTGTTACTTATTAGCACTGTTATTCGTCAAGGAAAGGACATTCAAGGGTTCTATCCTGGGCAACTAGGACGGGTACATAAGGCATGCACGCCTGAAACAACTCCAGGGTAAGAGAATAGCTTTATACAACTTTTCCTAAGAGAACCTTATTCTGAAATTCTTATCATTCAAGTTCACTTTAGGGAGTGGTAGTTGCTTCCTGTGGTGCCCTGCAGATATTCCTTTTCAACCTAGACATGTGAGAATAAGGAGAACACAGGAAGAGAGGATGGTCTACAAGTCAAAGCACGGGATCGGGAGCCAGGAAATCTGGGTTATATTTCTGGCTTGGCCATATCTATCTTGTGTGTGTGAGTGATCTTAGTTTATCAGTGACTGGGAATCCTGAATGAAAGCTGCTAGAAAGTGCAGATGATTCTTCGTTTTACCAGCACTTTTAATCCTTAGCTTCTCAACTGAGATTGCTACCCAGGGTCCTAAACAAAGCAGAATTTTTTTGACGTATAATAGGTTTTTTACAGCAGAATTAATGAATGCAGTTTACACTGGTTAACTGCAATATTCGCAGACCCACTCCCTAGTTTCAAAAGTGTGGTGAACCCAATTGAACAATACTAGATTATGAAGGCTTTACTGTATGTAGTCAAGCTGTTAATGCCTATTAGATTATAACTGCATTATTCTGAGTGCTCTATTTCAGCAGGAGATTAGAAAGAACATTTATGTTGGCTACCCTTATGGTTAGTCAGTGCTAGTCACATACCATGTGTCAGCATGAGATTACAAAACTATTTATGCCTTTCATTTAGACCTTTCATAAAACTGCACCCAGCTCCAGTGCAGCATGAAGTTGAAACTCAGTACCCACATGACTTTGATAATTTAACTCTTCAGAGCTATGTCCTTTTTCAAAGGACAGTGAAGAAGGCAATGAATGACTGGTACAAGCAAACCACGTACAAAGAAGAATTTGCACTGCCATTTTTCAATATGGGTAAGTAGGCTTTACTAGCAATGTAAATCTTGTCTTTTGCTAGGAACTCACCCTAGTCCATAGCCCTTAGAAAATGTTTAACATATTAAAATAGATTAACTAATCTCTGTGGGAGAAAAGTATTGTCCCCATTTTATGATAGAGGAAAAACCGACAGACGCCCTGTCTACACTAGGTAAAGAAGAGACAAAATGAACTGTTGCAGTATGTCCAGTTCCAAAGAGGTAGGCAGAAGACAACCAATGAACTGGAACATGGCAAATCACATGTATACTTAAATTTCAATCTGTATACAGCAGCTGCTCAAATGCACACCAATTAGATGTAACAAAGTTCAATTTTAGGTTTCTAAGTTATTAGAAGTAACCACATTACTAAAAGACACTTGATCTGATCTAGTCCACTTAAAGCTATGTGTAATATGCAACCTATGAGCATGTTGATTCATTCTGGGATATCTGACAGAAGACAAGAGACATCTCAAATCAGGAGAGTCCTGTATTGAAATGAGCAAGTATAAAGCAGTTGGTCACACTTCCAGTCTGTGTGTAGTAACTTTTTTTAATTTAATCTTTATTTGTATTCTCATAGCACTGAGAACCCCTAATCATGGACCAGGACCCTGTTATGCTAGCTGCTGTACAAACCCAGAACAAAGACAGTCCCTGGCCCAAAGAACTTACAATCCAAGTATAACAGACAAGTGCTGGAAACTGAGAGCCATGGGGAATACAAGGGAACGATAAGGCAATATTGATCCGCATGACAGGAATGGTCTCAGTGGCCTAGCCCTTGTCAAGTTTTTGGTAGGCTTCAGAGCAGAGGAGAGTGTTAAGGAAGGTTTTGAGGGAGTTAGCTTTGTGGCTGTATAGAAGGGGCTTCTCCCAACTATGAGGGGCAGCCTGGGAGAAAGCTTTCCAGTTTAAGGTGCTTTTTTGTCCAACATTATTATGCATTAAATGTGCTTAATTTGGTTTCGAATTATGGATAAATAACTAACTGTGCCCCAAAGCCAGTATTAGGGGACATTCTGGCATGAAAACAGCTTAAGTATCCAGTGAAAGACACTTACTATTATCCTTTTTAGAAAGGAGCTATGAGATTGAAGGCCCCCTCTTGTGGTACAGACCAGCTCCCATGGGAAGGAAGGTTTTCCAGCCAGACAATCTCTAAAGAGTGCCTTTGATGAGCACTGGCCAACAACTTCGAATTTGCTGTGCCTTTTGTGAAGGCGCAGGCTTTTAAGCCTTAACAGCCCAGTGTCATGGCCCAGTTCTGATTTGGATAATTATTTCAATTTGAATTCCAGCTGCAGAGTCAAATGGAGATAATATTCTCTTTTGTTAGGAATCACGTAGGACAAAATGAAACCGTAAGAGCAGCCCGATACTGCAAAGCAGCATGAAGCAAGGAACAGTGTCAATATGGCTGATGGAAACAGGCAGCTGGCAAGTTTAAGTGGGAGCAGTAATAGCTCAGAGAATGAGGGCAGACAAGTTGATTTCTTCTAGCATCCACATTGTGCTATACAAACATGATAGGAGGCATAAGATCTCACTCAAAGGCCCTTCTTCTGCACTCAAGTATAGTGAAAACTAGAAGTGTGCCCATGCTCTCCCTCCTTCCTTTAATCTAGGTTTTCTTGGATTTGATTAGAGAAAATATGGCAGTTAAAATCATAGAATATCAGGGTTGGAAGGGACCTCAGCTAGTCCAACCCCCTGCTCAAAGCAGGACAAATCCCCAGACCGTGCGCTTTTTAAACCCCAGGTCCCTAAATGGCCCCCTCAAAGATTGAACTCACAACCCTGGGTTTAGCAGGCTAAAGCTCAAACCACTTAGCTATCCCTCCCCCTCAAATCAAGGCCTTTGCTCCATTTTAACTACAAAACTATTAGGTCCTTTTATTAAAATTTACTTAATTATAAAAACCTCTACAGTTCCCCAAGTAATCTTTCTGGCTTCAGAAGAAAAAACAGCCAGGACCTCTTGACACCTCTGCTAAAGGCCTGCACCCAAAAGCCCAATTTGTCTTCTACATCCAACTAGTTGGAATCATTCAACTTTTTCTGCAGATAATTGGTAAAACTTCTGATTTGTTTGTCAGGTCACACAATTGCCCTATCTACTCTGGTACCCTACCTCCATAAAGTGCCCACTTAATAACTGGCAGAAACTGAACCCCTCCTTTACCCTACAGTAACATCTTGCCTACTTACCAATGTTCTTGGCAAACAGTGTTGGGCTGGTGGATGGCTTTATCATCTTCCTACCTCCCTTCTCCCCCCCCCCTCTTTTTTTAAACCACATCAAGGTCTCCCTCTTCCTGTAGCTTGCTTATTGTGGACTAACAGATTGATTAGGAGGATTTCCCTCACTGGAGTAGGCTAGTTGAGGGGAGAACACCAGCATAAAGATGCAGAGAAGAGTATTTTTTAAGGAAAGATGCATGATCCTCCCTGTACTTAAACATATCTCTGCAAACATGCTGCTGTGACTAATGCTGCAGGCAGTTCCTGGAAATTCACTTTCCATTCTTGCTCTTGTGGTGTTCCTTAGTACAGTTAGTCACAAGAATAGCTTATGCATATAGGGCTATAAGCATAGAAAGCAGCTTGCCAACCAAGCTGTGCAATTCTGCTTTCACAATATTCAGCTCAGTTGAGAGAACAAATTCTAGCCTGGTAGTGTGACCAATTGACACCTGTACCCCAAGCACTATCCACATAAAGAATAGCAAACACACACACACAACAGGTTGTGGTGACATGCTACTCCAAAAGAATCCTTGGAGGAGACTCCTGGAAAAGAGGCTGGGAATCATATAAGGGCAACAGGAAAGCTTTAAAAAGACAGTATTCCTGAATTCAGATCAGAGAGACTAAGAAAGGAAAAATGCTTTATTTTTAATTCCAGACCGTGATGAGGATAAATACACACCAAGAACTGATCCTGGACCACTGACAATCTGGAGAAGCATTGCTGATCCAAAAAATATAACCTGCCCTTGCTTGTGAGAGAGAAGTATTTCAGCTGAGCTTTAAGAAAATAAAAGCAACCCATTGAAGTTAATCCCATTTATATGAGACTTTCAGAAGTTTGCTTCTGTTAAGCTATACTGTATCATTTTACAGTGTAGTTTGTGTTGGTGATGCTACTTGAAAACTTTAATCAAGTTTTATCTGTGAATATGAATATATAGATTACTTTGCACAATGGAGTCAAAAGTTAGGAATGGAGATACTTAATTCTCAGTGCATGTTCTTGTTAGCTGTGCATTTTGGGAATATAGTAATCTTATTTAGTTTATCCTTGGGGAGGACAATTGCAGAGACCACTCCTCAGCAACCACCCCTGGTATTAGTGGGGAGCATCCCCAGCACCCATGGCCTCTAGCAGTCCTTTTCTGTCCCACATGGCTGAGAAAAGCAACAGCACTGGCTGTGGGCTGGCCGTTGAAGAAACCTCAAAGGTTGTAAAATAAAGATAATCAGCCATTTTATTTAAAAAAATTGTTCTTCCACCAAAGAGGGAGCAGGGAGCTTTGTTGCAATACATGATACTCTTGAAATCTAACATTACCCACCTACAAATTCAGCTGTCATAAGAAGCAATGGAAAACTTAATATAGGGCACACTTACCCCATTTTCCTATGAAGCAGCTCAAGGGAGGGTGCCAAAACTGCAGGAAAATAGAAGTGAACATGGGAGATCTTTCTCTAAAACATCCCCACAATAGGGGCTTTAGCAGCTGAGTTTGCTGGAGAGAAGGCCTTCAAATCCCACAAACCCCACGTTGCTTAGTCCAGCAGCAATCAGGGCTTTCTAGATGGATGGCTGCTCAATACAGCTCCACTGCAACCTTCTCTCTGGCAGCACTGATCTGAATGCACAAAAGGAGCTAGGCACTTAAGTGTCAATTTTGGGAACATGGAAATGCACAAGACTCCTGCTGAAACTCTCTAGGTACCTAAACTCATTTGGCTCTTAAAAAACAAACAAACCCAAACTTTTTTTTGGCAGTAAGAAGTCTCTAGGCACGTATCTTTCTGCCTCTGGGTATGTACACGGCTGTGTCCGTGTGGCGTCAGTTACCTCCTCTTGTGAAATCAGTTGCAATAACATTTACTATCTTCAAAAGGATTTTAAATCTCAAAATTCTTCCTCCTTCCCCTTCCCCCAAATGAAATTTGCTTAGACTAAAAACAAGTGTTTCAACTCCCACTATTAACTTTTATGGGATGATTTAATTCAACGTGCAGGGCTAAAGTTTGGGTAAAGACTTCATTCCTCCACACTGCAAAAACACTTGTATGGCAGTGAAGTTTACAGCAGTTTAAGGAGGCAAGACTTTTTGCTTCTCAAGATGAGAAAACAAGAGGCCATAGTGCAGTCTCTTTATCGTGAAAGTGCAACTTACAAATGTAGATTTTTATTACGTAACTGCACTCAAAAATAAAACAATGTAAAACATTAGAGCCTACAAGTCCCCTCAGTCCTACTTCTTGTTCAGCCAGTCGCTAAGACAAAATCTGAGAGGGACGGAGTGTGGAGCACTTTCAGAAGTCTTAGAAGAGCAACACTCCGATGCGGAAACTACAGAACCCTGAACCACCAAAAAAGAAAATCAAGCTTCTGCTGGTGACATCTGACTCAGATGATGAATGTGAACATGCATTGGTCTGCACTGCTTTGGACTGTTATCAAGCAGAACCCATCATAAGCATGGACGCATGTTCTCTGGAATAGTCGTTGAAGCATGAAGGGACATATGAATCTTTAGCACATCTGGCATGTAAATATCTTGCGACGCCAGCTACAACAGTGCCATGGGAATGCCTATTCTCACTTTCAGATGACATTGTAAATAAGAAGTGGGCAGCATTATCTCCTGCAAATGTAAACAAACATGTTAGTCTTAGCGACTGGCTGAACAAGAATTAGGGCTGCATAGACTTGTAGGCTCTGAAGTTTCAGTGTTATTTTTGAATGCAGGGGTTTTTTGTGTACATAATTCTACATTTATAAGTTCAACTTTCATGATAGAGATCGCATGAGTGTACTTGTATTAAGTTAACTGAAATACTAGTTTATTTTTACAGTGCAAATATAATAAAAACAAAGTGAGCACTGCACACACTTTGTATTGTGTTGTAATTGAAATCAATATATCAGTATTTTGGGATGTTTTCAAATATAAATCAGCGGTTCTCAAACTGGAGGTCAGGAGCCCTCAGGGAGGTCACAAAGTTATTACATGGGGAGTCGCGAGCTGTCAGCCTCCACCCCAAACCCTGCTTGGCCTCCAGCATTTATCATGGTGTTACACATTAAAAACACTTTATATATTTAAGGGGAGGTCACACTCAGAGGCTTGCTGTATGAAAGGAGTCACCAGTACAAAAGTCTGAGAACCCCTGATATAAATGGTATTCTATTGTTCAACATCATTATTAAGCACAATTTATCTTTAATTAATTTAGTTAATTTAATTAATCTTTTTAATTGCTTGACAGCCCTAATAGTTTTCCTTTTATAATTTCTACAGCGCCTTTGCTTAGCTGTGTGAAGTCAAAACCAGTTCTAATCACTGACACAGAAGAAATTAAGTGGAGCCTAAAGATTAAAACTTTAAACATGAATAAATATGCTTCCTTCTAATTAGCAAGAGATTTACTTTACTTTAATATGCACTCAAAGTAGAGAAGTGCAGAAAATTGTTTTTAAATTAATATTTTAAAACAATTAAATCAGAATAGTTCATAACTGTAAATGAACTTTATACAATATCAAATTTAGTTTTTTGCACATTTTCTGTAAACTTGTCTTAAAAGCCCCTTGCACACTCCCAACAACTCAAATCACAACTTTTTTGAACAAAAACCATCTCACACACAGTTTAGACAATGTTTATAGCATTATAAAATCATCAGAATCCCTCTTTAATCACTCACTACAACAGCAGCCATAAAGAATACAACATATTTAGGAGTACAAATAATGAGGATGTAAAACCATTTGTGCAAAACTGCATTATTTTTACTGGTTAAGATTTCAGGGAAGTAACACCGCCAGAAGCATGGATACGACAATCAAGACAAAGTTAGGAAAATAATGTTACCTTCCATTTTCAAACATCAAGGATTATGTTATGAAGTAAATACTAGATGATAAAGAAAAGTCTGGTGGCACCATGTATAACAGTAATGGAAAGTGTCCTGGAGATATTGCCAGTTGGATAGAGAGCTGATATAGGTAGAGGTCAAAGTCTTTCAGGAGTAGCAATCAGTTTGGGAGACCAACTCTAGCATTTCTTTCCACGCAAGATCTATTCTTCCAACATCTTTGCTTTGTAGGCTACTAATAATACATGTAAGACTAAGCAGTCTTATTGAGGAGTGTGCTTTCTTCCACCCATCTGAAATCTTTAAAACATCTGGATCATTGACTCTCTGGATTTCCCTACTCCAATCCATTTAACTGCAAAAAAGAAAGGATAACAAAATAGTTTGCACTGTTTTACCACAGAGGAATTCAAACTCAAAGCATAACATTCTGGTAAAGAAAAAAAAAGTTCTATGGCTGATGTAGAAGAATATGTTGCACTGATAGTATTGATGATTGCTATTAGAGAATGACATTTTGCATTTCTGTAGCACCACCACATTCACAGATCCTGAAGCACTTTGAAGTGCCTGATCTTGTGCCACTGACTTCAAATGGAGAATGGCCTAAAATAATAAATTCTCAAAACCCTTCTAAAATATGGAAATATCATTTTTACAGATAGGGAAACTAAGCATATAGAAGTTAAGTGAGTTGCTGAAAGGTAACATTCTGTAACAGAACCAGGAATACAACTCCCAACTCTCAATTTCTAGTTCTATCCTTTGATCATAAAACCATCTCTCCTCAGAGTAAATCATTCAGTACTAGTTTAGGACTGATTTAGTGTTTTACTTCTTAGTAAGTCCCAATGAAGTCAATAGACTACTCACAGAAGAAAACATTGATAACTAAACATAAGGGTGGCAGAACTGAATCCTTATTAGTATAATCATCAAATATTGCATTCAGCTTTTCTGTTTTCAAAGTCCTACAAATAGGATTTTTCCTATTGCACAAGCATTTTTTTTAAACAAACATGCAAACAGAACAGTGTTCATGTCAGTACTCAAAATCAGTTGGCAAATTATGATAACCCACCACTGCAAATTTAGACTACACACATACTGAAAACATTTTAGAGGTTGATCCCCTTTTAGATTTTGCAGCTAAATGAGGCTCAGCATTAAAATGTCAAAGTACAAAAGAGTCACTTTAAAGCTTATTATTTTAGCACTCTGGGTGCTCGTTAAGTTATTTTTAGCATCTGACGATCAAGGGAGATAAATTTAAGTTACGTCTATTTCACATAGGTTTCTTGAAGCAGGAAAGTTTGCTGTACTTACCAGGAATGCCAAGCTCTATTTCTATAAAGCGAACATAGTTCTGTGCATTTACAGGCAGTTCATCAAATGTTCTTGCATTTGATATGTCTGTGTCCCATCCTGGGAATGTCTCATACTGAACCTCTACTTTATTTAAGACTTCCTGGTTTGCTAAGGAAACAAAGAATAAGTACTTATACAGTGAATATTAAATTATACAAAAGTTCTATATATTTTTACAGAACCAATCATATAGCTAGAAGTCATTTTATCAAGCATCTTGTTTTACTGATGGTGACCTCAGAAAAGGAGCTTGCTTAATATTGCCTGAGCTTGAGAAATACTGCAAGCACAATAGTGTGAAATGACCCATAGTTTAAAAGGTGGTGAAATAAGGGGGATTCTCTTAATCAGGAGTAGATTTCAATTGCTCTCCCTGATATGGAGTCAGACATTGGCCTACATTATTTCAAACCATGGGGTGTCTGTTGTTTAAGAATACTTAAGAGCTTATTACACAGTAGAAAGTTCTCTTATGTTGGAATCTAACCCACTCTAACACAAATTCAGATTTAATGTGCCCGCCATCCTGTATATACCAGTATTTCACAATGGCGCAGGTATTAAAAACAGACTTGTATATTGTTGCAAAATGTTGGGACTTATCCTCCACTTCAAGTGAGACACATTGCAACTGAGATCAGCTGACGTACTCGAGCTAAGTAGCCCTCTGGATTAAATGGGAGAAGACTGTAGGTGAGACTTTCTTAGTGAAGAGCCCTCATCTCAGAAACTCACTTCCCCTATGAAGTTCAAAGAATCCAAATCTGTTAACATTTAGAATACACTGCAACACTCTTATTATCCATATGTGAACCCAGCTCCAGGACCTGATGGTATTCACCCAAGAGTTCTAAAGGAACTCAAACGTGAAATTGCAGGACTATTAACTGTCATCTGTAACCTATCATTTAAATCAGCTTCTGTACCAAATGACTGGAGGATAGCTAATGTGATGCCAATTTTTAATAAGGTCTCCAGAGGTGACCCTGGCAACTACAGGCCAGTAAGCCTCACTTCAGTACCAGGCAAATTGGTTCAAACTATCATAAAGAACAAAATTGTCAGACACATAGATGAACATAATTTGTTGGGAAATAGTTAACATGGTTTTTGTAAAGGGAAATCACGCCTCCCCAGTCTACTAGAATTCTTTGAGGGGGGTCAACAAGCATGCGGACAAAAGAGATCCAGGGGATATAGTGTATTGAGATTTTCAGAAAGCCGTTGACAAGGTCCCTCACCAAATGCTCTTAAGCAAAATAAGCAGTCATGGGATAAGAGGGAAGGTTCTCTCATGGATTGGTAACTGGTTAAAAGATAGGAAACAAAGGGCAGGAATAAATGGTCAGTTTTCAGAATGGAGAGAGGTAAATAGTGGTGTCCCCCAGGGATCTGTACTGGGCCCGGTCCTATTTAACATATTCATAAACGATCTGGAAAAAAGGGTAAACTGCGAGGTGACAAAATCTGCAGATGATACAAAGCCATTCAAGATAGTTAAGTCCCAGGCATACTGCGAAGAGCTACAAAAGGGTCTCACAAAAATGGGTGACTGGGCAACAAAATGGCAGATGAAATGTACTGTTGATAAATACAAAGTAATGCACATTGGAAAACATAATCTTAACTATACATATACAATGATGGGGTCTAAATTAGCTGTTACCACTCAAGAAAGATCTTGGAGTCATTGTGGATAGTTCTCTGAAATCATCTTTAGAGTTATTTACTCCTCCTCATAATACAAGAACAAGGGGCCACCAAATGAAATTAATAGGTAGCAAGTTTAAAACAAACACAAGAAAGTATTTTTTCACGCAACGCACTGTCAACCTCTGGAACTCCTTGCCAGAGGGTGTTGTGAAGGCCAATACTATAACAGGGTTGAAAAGGGAGCTACATAGATTAATGGAAGATAGTCATTGATGAACCTATTAGCCAGGATGGGCAGAAATGGTGTCCCTAGCCTCTGTTTGCCAGAAGCTGGGATTGGGTGACAGGGCATGGATCACTTGACGATAACCTGTCTGTTCATTCCCTTTGGGGCTCCTGCCATTGGCCACTGACAGAGGACAGGATACTGGGCTTGATGGACCTTTGGTCTGACCCAGTACGGCCGTTCTTATGTTCTCAGGTGAATAAAGGTGCAGTGAAGTTAATGCATGTTAGGGACTTCACTTCATATTCTTATATTTTGAAATTTTATAGGAAGGTCTGGATGTCAAAACAGACCAACTTAAAAGAATTACATCATGCCTTTTGGAGAAATAAAGCACATTTTAAAGAACTGCTCATGTATTCCCAGGTTTTCAGAAGAATTCAGTAAAGCCAATGCTGAGTACTCTTGAAAACCAGCCAGATCTTGACCAGACAGGCCAACTGTCTTTGTCCTGTCCAGCAAATACCAGCAAAGTTAACTAAATATACGATTTGTCAACTACATCAATAAGAACGTGCTATGGGGACAGCATTTAAAAAAAAAAAAAAAAAAAAAAACCTACACTAGGCTAGATGCCATCAATAGCACAGAATTCCTGAATAGGTAAATTTTATTAGTTTGTTACTGGCATTATTGCTTTGTTCTCTAGAAAAGGAACAGAAAATTTCTTGCCAATAATTTCCTTTCTGCTAGCAATGTCTCCCACAATTGTTGATGTCTGGCCTGCCCTCCTCTCACTGCAGCTCATGGAGGCGAATCAGAGTTTTGGACCCACATGTTCTGGCCACGCCCCCTTAGCTCCTACTTGCCTTCAGTTGAGTTATTCCCAAACTGTAAAACTTTCATAACATTAACAACAAACATTCTAGAGATAACAAAATAACTATGTACATTAGACCAAGGAAGATGGTCTTATGGTAACAATTCTGCTTAATATCTGACTCTTGACTCATGAGACATCCATGGTGAATAGAATTGTGGGAGATGCTGCTAGCAGAAAGGAAATCATCAGTAAGACATTCTCCGTTCCGCATCCCAGCATCTCCCACAATTCCTGATGTCTGGGAAGTAGCGAGCAGTGAACAGATGTAGAGAGGGTTATAGAAAAAGGTCAGAAAAGGGAAAACTGTATCCTTACCCATCTCTAAATATTTGCTCAAAGGCCAAAATCATATCCGGGCAAGCACCTACAACACTTTCCTGCCAGAGAAAAGGATGTGCAGTGCGTGATAAAGGTGGCAGCATTTGACCTAGTGGGCACCTTACAAATTTCTGCTGTGAATTCATTACCTCTTTCTGCCCACCAGGGATCGCATGGAGTGTGCCCTGAATCCTTCTAGAACCAGAATCTCTGACGCCTGGTATGTTTCCACAATGCACAGTCTAACCCACCAAGCAATAGAGGACTTGGAAGCTCTGAGTCCTTGGAATTTTGACTGAAAGGATACAAACAGAACACCTGATCTCCTTGTGGACTCCGTACCTTTGAGGTAAATTTTCAGAGCCCTTTGGGCATCTAAGCTGTGACACATCATCTCAGTGAGATGCTGTGGCCTTGGACAGAATGAAGGTAGAATCACCTCTTGGGAAGAGTGGAAAGACCACCTCACCTTCAGGGAAAAATGATTTCTGAGTTCTGAACACCTCATGAAACATGCAGTAAGATTCCTGCATAGAGAGCGCTGACAGCTCCAACACTTGTCTGGCGGATGTGATGGCTATCAGAAATCAAGTTGTGATGGACAAATAAAATGCTGACAAATTGACATCAAGGGAACCAAGGGACCGTTTGTCAGGGCTCTCAGAACAAGTGGCCCACTTGAGAAAAAAAGAGGTCTAATTGCTGGCTTGGATAACTGGATCACCCTAAGCAATCTGGCTACCTGGGGATTCTCTGCCAGAGAACCTGGTAATTATGTGAACATCACACATTGGGAAGACACCTGACATGCAGAGGTGCTACGTTGGAGACCTTTGTCAAAGCCTTTTTAGAGAAAATCCAAGAATTCTGGTTGTCTTGGATTTCTAGGGTTTGCTTCACGTTCCTGGCACCAGCTGCAAAACCAGGTCCCAATAGAGGAGTGTGCTTTCAAGTCAATACTCCTCTAGAAGTGTTCTGATGGCTTTGGAGGATAATGAGACCACTGCTTCCCTTTTAATAACCAGGCTGTCAGATGCAGCCAATTTGGTTACAGATGAAGAAGAGGACCTTGTGGGCAGATGTCTTGTCTCTTTGGGAGCTGCAGTTGTGGTCCCAATTTCAGCTCTCTCAGGTCCGAAAACCAGGGTCTCCGTCACCAATGAGGTGTTACCAATATTACTGTCACCTGTTCTCATTTTATTTTCTAGACCACCTTCCCTAATAATGAGAAGGGTGGAAATGCATAGAGGAGGCCCTGTGGCCATTTGTGTGATTGGGCATCTGTCCTCAGGTAAGCTGGGGTCTACTTCCCTAGTGAAGTACCTAAGTCTCTTTGCGTTCATGTGATTTGTGAATAGGTTGGTTGAGAGCAGACTGAATGACTGGACAATTAACTCGAAGACTTCCTGATTCATACACCACTTGGAGTTGTTCACCTTGTGCCTGTTGAGCCAGTCCACCTTCTGGTTCAGATCTCCCTTTATGTGAACTGCCCTGAGGGAGAGGAGAGAATTTTCTGCCCACTGCATGATTTCCTTTGCTTCAGCATGTAGCACTGCCTTTCTTGCTAACACCTTTGGCATACACATGTGTGACCGTGATGGTGTTGTCTGACCTAATCAGGACTGGTTCCCCTCTAGGCTAGACTGGAACATTTGTAGCACCAGCTTGACAGCTCTCAGTTTTAAAAGGCTTATGTTATAGTCCCTTCCTCCAGGTTCCAGATGCCTTGAGCTGGTTGGGACCTCAAGTGTGTTCCCCAGCCCTCCAGCCTGGCACTAGTTGTGAGGATCAGGGGAATCTGGAAGGCACATGAGCGGCCTTGCAGGCACTGGGCTGACTACCATTTTAAGGAGTTGATCACCTATGCCAGAACCCTCACTTGATCTTTCAAGCATTCCGGGAAGTAGTACCATACATTTCAGATGAAGCCTTGAAGGCTCCTGATGTGTGACTGGGCCCAAGAAGGCTTGGTGCAATGGCTGGTCTCTTGCAGTTCTAAAACAATGCGAAGAAGTCTTGAATCTTCTGGACCTCTCCAGAAATGGATGTATCCTTGCCAAAGTGTCTGTGTCCATTTCCAAGTGAGTTATTTGGAAAGACAGATTCAAGGAACTTTTCTTGACGTCGATAATAAAGCCATGAGCCTGTAGATTCAAGGTCAGAGACGTAGCTCTGTGTGCAGCTGCTGGGGATGAAGCTCTAGTTAAGATGTCAACCAGGAAGGGATACATGTGGATCCCCTGTGATCTGAGTTTGCTATGATTATCACCAACATCTTTGTAAAGACCCAGGGGGGCGAGGACAAGCCGAATCAGAGATATTGATACCACTTCCTCCCATAAGCAAACCTTACAAACCTGCAATGGCTGGGTAGTGATAGGGATGTGGAAGTATGCATCCACCAGATTCACTGAAGTCAGAATGGCCCCTTGGCCTGACATTGTAGAGGTTAGGGTCTCCATCTGGAACTTTGTTTTCTTGATCCACTTGTTGAGTTTTGTGATATCTAGAACAGATTCCCCTGTACACTTCTGAACAATAAAGATGATGGAGTAGAATCCCAAGAATCTTTCTTCTGAGGAAACACTTTCTATTACTCCCATATCCAGGAGGTGAGAAATCTCATTCTGGATTAGACTGTGCTTTACAGGGTCATTCAAGATTGAGGACTCAATGAAAATCGGATGGGGTGGAGCCCATAACTTGGAGTATTCCTGACTCACTATATATCTTCCTGACCCACTGGTCCATGGTCAAAGCAACCATTCCTCCAGGGCTTTCCTCCCAAACCCCGGTTCCATGCCTTTCCTCTGGAGAACCGTCTGTCTGTCTCTTTCCTGTTATTTCCATAAGGATGGAGGCTGAAAGGAATGCCTTTGCCTGATGGCCAGCCCGTACTTTCTCTCAAAAGCATGGTGTGGCATCCAAAAGGACTGCTTAGATCTTGCAGCGTTGTCTGCCACTACCTTGTCTAGCTTCTCTCAGAAGGGTTCCCATGAATTTGGCAGAGCACAGAACCTGTTTCAAGTGGCTATCCACCTTCCAGGAATGGAGCCATAAGTGGCACCTGGTCACTGAGCTGGAGGTCATGGCTTTGTCCGAGAATGTCATTGCTTCCCAACGCTGTTGCCAGGGAAGCTCTCTTTAAAATAGAGCCAAAGTCAGGGTGATTTCAATACTTGAGGGCTCTGAGATCTTCCAGCCAGGAGAAAGATGCCTTCACAAAGCAAGCAACTGTTGGAATGCCCTGAAGGAGGCTGAGAAGGCCTCAAAAATCTTTGAGAGAAAAATGGAAGCCACTCTGTGGGGTCTTTAGAACTCCTCTTCTGAGGGGATAACTATATATTTAACCAGGGATACTATGCAGCATCAACCTTTGGTATCTCAGTATTCAGGACTTTTGGTTCCTAAATCCTACAGAACATAAGATCATTTCTGTTAACGTGCTTGCTCTTGTCTGGCTTATCCCATTCATCCCCAATTACTTCCTCAAAGGAGGAGTATAGGAGAATCACAGCCTCAGGGGAGGATTTTGAGGGAAGAAATTTGCTCAGAGGCTTACTCTTGGAATTGGCATTCAATTTATCAGGGGGAAAAAGCTTTGCTGAGTCTTTCCCTGGTCCTGATAGGAGACAGAGCACAACAATTCACCATTCTCTACAGAGGTGGGGAAGGAAGAGGAGTCAGAGGACTCATACCTCCTAAATCTTCTACACCTTTTCTTCCCTTTTTCACACTTTGATTTATTAGCTTTTTTAGCTTGCTTTGAGAGCTTACAAGCTCGGTCACAGCTTTGGTGAGGCCTTTTGCAGCTAGCCTTGCTGAGAGCTCTTTCTGAGTCCTTGCCTGCTGGGTCCGATTCTGTCATGGAAGTGGGAGGGGAACCTTTTCCAAAGCCCCCCTGGCCAAACTGGGAAGGATAGAAAGTGCTTCTGAGCTCTGCTTTTCCCAGGGTGCTCTAGACCAATTTTAGAATGGGGTACACTGCAGGTCTGCCTTCTGGTCCCCAGGGGTCCCTGGGACTACCCAGAGTTGACTGAGGTCCTCCTCATCCTTGGAGTTCTTCCCTGCTCTGCCCATAAACTCCTGGTCCATTTTCTCCCATGTTGGAGCTGTAGATGCTCAGGTGGGTAGAGGCTGGGTACAATTCACCATCTGCTGAGCTTGCAGTTTCACAGATGCAGCACCATTTGGATTTAATTTGTTGATTTTTAGACTGCTCTACCATACCTGGAAGCTGCAGAGGAGCCAATATGGAGCACTGCAGCTGATGTTCCAGGGTGTTCCAACATCTGGCTAAAAATGGCCTGGGGGAGTAGTGGCAGGGAGGAAGACCACTGCTCACTACTGCCCCAAATTTTGACAAAAAACATCCCCTTTAGGCAAATGTGAAGGCAGGAGCTGTAAAAACCGCCATACGCTGCCACAGAGGAACAGAAACTAGAAGCAAGCAGGAGTCAAGAGGGGGTGGCCTGACCATGGGATTCTAAAACTATGATCCACCTCTATGAACTGCAGAGAGGAGTGCATCCCAGATGCCAAGAATTGTGGACTGCAGGAAAAAAAAAATTTCAAATCTTTACTGGAATAAGCTGATCAATAACTATCCAAAGGAGATATTTAATAATCATGAGATAAAGTCATCAAGTAGAGTTTCTAAGGCTTTTCTTTAAAACATTTTTATCACATCTCTATAAGTCATCATGTATGTGGTACTGAGATCCTCATACATGATCCATGCAATTACATTTGATTATTTCACCTGCTACTAATTAATCTTTGCCAGTACTACATTAAAACATTAAAAACCCCTAAGCAGCTTCAAACATTCTTCAGGTAATAACTTGTGACCCTTTAGTACTAGAATTATACACATACTAGAAAAGTGAAAAATCCTAGCTCTTCCATTCCCACAGAAGCACCCATCAATATCTGGAGATATTAAACCTTAAAAATGCAATATTACTATGCATGGAAAAATACTATTTTGAATAATTTATAGTATCTAAATTTATTAGTTCTAATTCTTCCCTCCCTCTGTGACTTGTACAGTTAGATTCATGTAATAAATCAGGATGAATAAAAGGTAGCAAAAGAATAAATAGTATCAAGAGTAAAAAAAAAGTTAGACATTTTAAAATAATTTTTTCTGCAAATTATTTGGCAGATAGAAGAACTATAGGATGTAGTGTGAATGCCTTCTAGGCACTCATTGAGATGACATGTATGGCTTTGGCACTTGTGCAATCGCAAACTCACGGGGTGCAGAAGTTTTATCTACATATACACCCTTTTTAAAGCACTCTGAACACTTTATGACCTCTCAATACAGTAATTATAAAACAGACTCACCAGGAAAATGAGGTATGATTTCACCATTTAGTATGTAAGCAACTCCAACTTTGATTTCTGGAAATACATCCAAGATATCCAATTTCATAACAGCCAATCTATTTTTTTTTAAAAAGGAAAAAAAAAAAAACACAAAAACAAGCCCTTTCTCTGTTAAATGACATTTTATAAACTCTAAGTTATTGGGCTAAAACTTAACTACATTTCTTTCTACTTGTCACATGAAATATTAAGCTCCAAAGCAACTAGGAATCAAATGAGGAATAATTTTTTGTATGTTTAATAACGGAAGTTGTTGTTTCTACTGTTTTTTCATTGTTTTAAAACTAAGTCCATGCCAATAAAGTAAGATACAAGCAAGACAGCTGTTGGATCGATACAAAATCTATTGAAATCAATGGGAGCCTCTGGACCAGATCCTTAATTATGCCCTATTTCACACAAACATGATAAGATCATAATTCAAGGGACAGACTTTCCCCCTCTTAAACAGAATGAATGGTCTACAGCTTTAATGGAACAATTACAGTGGATGAGAAGCTGGATATGAGTCAGAAGTGTGCCCTTGTTGCCAAGAAGGCTAACTGCATATTGGGCTGCATTAGTGGGAGCACTGCCAGTAGATTGAGGGAACTGATTATTCCTCTCTAGTTAGCACTGGTGAGGTCACATCTGAAGTACTGCATCCAGTTTTGGGCCCCCCACTACAGAAAGGATATGGACAAATTGCAGAGAGTCCAGCATAGGGGGATGGGGCACATGATTTATGAGGAGAGGCTGATTGGGCTTATTTAGTCTGCAGAAGAGAAGAGTGAGGGGGAGGATTTGATAGCAGCCTTCGACTACCTGAAGGGGGGGTTCCAAAGAGGGTGGAGCTAGGCTGTTCTCAGTGGTGGCAGATAACAGAACAAGGAGCCATGGTCTCAAGTTGCAGTGGGGAAGGTCTAGGTTGGATATTAGGAAAAATGATTTCACTAGGAGGGTGGCAAAACACTGGAATGGGTTACCTAGGGAAGTGGTGGAATCTCCATCCTTAGAGGTTTTTAAGGCCCGGCTTGACAAAGGCCAGGCTGGGATGATTTAGTTGGGGTTGTTCCTGCTTTGAGCAGGAGGTTCAACTAGATGATCTCCTGAGGTCTCTTCCAACCCTAATTTTCTATTATTCTAATTACTTAGGTTGCTTTGTTTACTTTTTGACTTTTAACAGTCACATTAACATCTCTCATAGAAAGCAATAGGACAATTACATAGATTTCTCACAGCATTTCTTTTCATCTCATTCAAAGGAGCCAAGAAGCATAGAACAATATATTTTATGATCACTTCCATATTTTTTTATTTTAAATGTGTGATCGACAAATTGGGAGTTAATCTAGTACACTAATTAAAAAGGTCCACAAAAAACTTAGCTCAGTCATTTGATGTATAACTAAGTAACAAATAGGTGCTGACAGCATTAACTAATTTTGGATAAATTTAGTTCAAATGAGATAAAGCAATCTTGAAGTGCGTTTAATGAATGGCTTCTAATGTATTTGTTCAGCAAGCTGTTATATGAACAGAGTTGAAATTAAACATTAAAAGCACTGTTCAAACATGTAACTAGATGCACAGATAACCAAAACTGGGCAACTTTTAAAATGTTACTTGTCCAAAAGTAGGCAAGGACAAAGAAAATGAATGTTAAATTTTAAATAAAGATTTACATCTACACTGGTCCATCTGTTATGCTAGACCAGGGATCGGCAACCTTTCAGAAGTGGTGTGCCGAGTCTTCATTTATTCACTCTAATTTAAGGTTTCGCGTGCCAGTAATACATTTTAACTTTTTTAGAAGGTCTCTTTCTATAAGTCTATAATATATAACTAAACTATTGTATGTAAAGTAAATAAGGTTTTAAAAATGTTTAAGAAACATCATTGAAAATTAAATTAAAATGCAGAGCCCCTCGGACTGGTGGCCAGGACCCGGGCAGCGTGACTGCCACTGAAAATCAGTTCGCATGCCACCTTTGGCAAGCATGCCATAGGTTGCCTACCCCTGCACTAGAAGTTTCATCTGAGCTTTATTTCAATGCTACTTGATTTTAATTAAAAATTTCTCAGAGGTAATTTGCAGAGTTTTAAATTGAAAATTTTGTATTCATTTAAATCTACTCCTTGGCATCTAGTACCACTGGCTATTATATACTAAGGCTCCCCAGCTCTAGAATCATGAAGTGCCCTCAGATGCTTTAAAAAAAAAAAAAAAAAAAAAAGAGGGAGGAGGGAGAGAGAAGTGCTAAGTAATATGAACCAAATGCAAACAGTTCTTGGAATTGCATGAATAGCGAGTCATTTTGTACTTTTATTAGAGAGACAGTTAGGGAAAACTTTTTTAAAAGTATGTGAATCACTGAAATACAGACAGATAACACAAATTCCGGGGTGGGGTGGGGGGGGGGGGGGGAAGAAAGAAGGTATTTTAACCTCCATGCAGTTTTTCTGTACGTGTATTTTTCAGAGCCATTTCTGCTGCTAGTTGTGTGTTAAAAAAATTCTATGTCATGGGGAAGCAACTCCCAAGAGTGGGGACAGGGAGAAAAGTGAAAGATACGTTCAGAATATCTGGGCATCCGATCTGAGACTGACACGATACGGTTAAGTATATATTTTAAAAACAACTTGCAAATTAATGATATTTCCAGTGCCTTCTGACATTAGCACTAACTATACACTATACTGACAAGTAAGACTAATATTAAAGTGGTAGCCTATTTCTCTTGGCATACAAAAGCTGGAAACAAGTTTAGAAAATATACATGTTGGAATGTAGACTGAGGTTATTTTATACCTTTACACAATATTTTAGTGCAAATATTCAAAGTATTTTAGTACATTAAAATATACCTTAAAATACCACACTGGACCCAAAAATAAGAAGTGTTATATATAAGTTCTTATCTTTAAAAAACATAAGTATGGAAGATGGAGGTATCATATATATTGTTCACAATTCACTATCACTTTGCACAAAAGAGATGGAATCAATTGCTAAGCTAACACCCAAGGTATGTAACTTCTTAGGCTGATTAAACTTTTATAGCGTTCATTTGAATAGAACCATTTTCTACCAATGCTGGTGAGTTTCATAAGAGTTACTTACTAGGAACTGTACAGTTTGCTATAATCCATGTTATGCTACATATGAAAGCCAACTTGTCAGCACCCCAGAATACTCACGCAGTAAATCCATTAATCATGTGGGCGTATCGGAGTAACACAAGATCCAGCCAGCCACATCTTCTTTTTCTACCAGTGGTCACGCCAACCTCCTTACCTCGTTTTTGCAGCAATTCTCCAATTTCCTGATGGAAGATTTTCATGTCTATTAGCACAGCTAACAAAATATTGTAATAACCTTAAAGTTCCCCCATGATGCACAAAACTATCCACCAAGATAAAAATACAAACAAGTACCCTTACTATTGCTAGTGGGTTGTTTTTTTTTTTTTTAATTTAAGAATGCTAGTTAAGCAAACCATTTTCTCAACACGACATTTTCATTCAGCTATGTCAGTGGTCCCCAACCTTTTTGGCCGGCAGGCGCCAGCCGAAGGACCACTGCGGCGGTGGAGCACCCGCCGAAATGCCGTCAAATTTCGGCGGCATTGCCTCTCGATGACGTCGCTTGCCAATGGCAAGCGGCGTCAGTGAAAGGCGTCCCTGCCGAAATTCGGGGGCGAAGCCTCTCGATGACATCACTTGTCGGCGACAAGCGGCGTCATCGAGAGGCGTCCCCGCAGAAATGATGCTGCGGCATTTCGGCGGGTGCTCTCCCGGGGGCCAGGACGCGGGCGCATTAAGATACCCCCATGGGCGCCATGGCACCCGCGGGCACCGCATTGGGGACCCCTTAGTTATGTAATGCCTAACCTATTTCTTCACACCAATGTTATGAAGCTTAATGAACTCTGAGATACTTGGCAATCAGACTGCCAGTGCTGCAAATTCAGCTGAGGATCAAAAAGGCAAGCTGTTTTTGGGGCAGAATCTTTACTCTTGGTGGCTTGCCTTTTTACAACTTGACCTTCATTACAATTTTGCTGCTGGTGCATGTGATAGAATAAAATTCATCTACCTCTCTGTCAGCATTAATGGTTCTGCAGAACTAAAAAATATGCAACAACTTTATAAAATAAGCACAGATGGATCACTGCACCCAGGCTGCAGATTAGTTAACTGAGGAAGTTACTTTTCAGAGCATAGCAGTATTTTAAGGCAAGAAATGCCACTAAGTCTCATGCAGAATCTGATGCTGGGGATAGTTTTATACAGGTCACAATATGCCCTTAGCTTTAAGGAGTATTACTGGCTAAACCTACGAAACACATCCAGTTATTTTCCCACTTGTTGATCATATGAGTAATGCTTACATTATCTTGTTCTGTAGGAAAGGCACCGATTCCAACTCTAGTTGTATATGCTTTTACAACTCCATATACTTCCCCAACATTCTGAGGCGGCATGCCCAAACCTGTGCAAACGCCTCCAACTGTACAATTCGAAGAGGTCACAAAAGGATACGTCCCTAATTAAACAAAAAATAAATACATTAGAAGAGAACTGAAAAGTGCTACCATACTTTCTGAGAAAGAAAAACACACTGGTCCTTAAATTATTTTTAAAGTTAGTTAACCATATATAGGGTAATTTCACACCTATTGGGAAGAGCTCATTGGTGGATTTTGTAAAGCTATGAAGAACACCAAAATGAATACAGTTTGCAGTTAGGTTCTCTTTCATATTTAATGAATTCCTAATTTTCTTCTGTGCAATGTGCATTCCTGCCCCCACTGAAACCAACAGGAGATTTACCCTGACATCAATTAGCACAGGATCAAGCCCAAAGAGTGAAGCAACTTTCAAGGGACATGCAAGCCAAAAATTGGCATGAGTCACCTGAAAGTACTGTGTCTCTATTACATAGTACATTCACTCACAGCAAATAAATAAATAAATAAATAAAAGAGGATTTTGAAAGGAGACTGAAGGCATGTCTACATTGCACACCACTGGCATGAGCATACATGTAACTACAAACTGCAGTGTCCACACTGTGGTATGTAGCTACATATGGCCATTGTGAAAGCAGAATGAATTATATTGTAAAAATAAGGATGGATTAAAGAAATGTTATATGTACCTTTAAGTAGAAATAAGAAATGTTGAAATACAGGTGCCAGGAAAAGAAACATTAGGCATAAATAATTATGCTAATGGTGAAACATTAACAGAAGATTGGTAATAGTTAGTAAGGAAATAAGATATGCATGTCTAGCCCAGGTAAACTTATCAGATTCTGCTTCCTTTGTTATCTTGTTAAGTTCTCACCCTTTTATCTGCATAAATAAGATAGTTTGTGTCTTGCATGGTGCTCACATTATCTCTGTGTTATTAGCAGAGCGCTGTGCTAATAAAAGAGAGTGGTCTGACAAACTGAGAGTCCTGAGTCTAACTTTGACACCATGAAAGGGTCTGGTGGGGGGTAGGCAGTGGGGAAAGGCTCTGACAGTTCCCCACTGCTGGAACCTCTCCTCACCACAGAGAGCTGCTGGAGCCTTTCCACACTGAGTCTTTCCCTGTGGTAGAGGGCAGAGAGACACTACACTGTTATGGAGTGGCACTGCTTGGGTGCATAGAGAACTGTGTAGGATACATACCCTAAGGATTCAGGGGTGTCTTCAATCTTCTTGCCTAAGCAATGCCTCACTGTCTACACTACTATTTATACCTGTGTTATCACGGCGTGCAGTGTATGTACTCTCCACGTCGCTGTAAGGAGATGCAGCACAGATATACACCCTTAGAAAACTCTAACATCCAAGAAAATACATTATTTGCTATCTCAAATGTAGAGGTATAGCACGGAGAAAGTTCTCTCAGGCAGGTAGTTCATAAGCCATGTAGGTAAAAAACACTATCTTTATTTTAAGAAGCTCACAAAAGCCTGTAATATTGCATACTTTGAAGTATTTTAGTAATTTACACTAAAAATATCTTGTCATACTATAAAATAAAATGTATACAGAAAGATCATCACTGCTAGCTAGCTCAGTTCTTTTCAAAGTATTTTCACAGCTCTGCTCCACAACTGAGCTATGAAATATGACTTTTATAAATGCTAAGAAAAGCACATAGTAATTTACTCAGCTTTTTAACAGGACTGCTATATGCAAAGTAACTAGTTAATTGCATGTGATTGGTTTAGCCAATTATCACACCAACACCATTCAATAAGTTATTCTTAAAAATCAAATCAAGGGCCAAATCCTGACCTCATGTGTGCATACTTTTACTGACTTCCAAAAAGCTTTAGAAGAATTTCCTAAATTTAATTAGCACCTCTTTTTTCTAAGACCAAAAATATCAAACCACTCTTTGAGTTTTGGGAGGGGAAAATTTTAGTGTGGAGTCAAAATCTGACTTAAAATAGGAAGTCTAGTGCTTCCTCATAATACAAACACACATTTTCCACAAGAGCACCTATACATGGCATAGCCACTAGACATTTTCCTTTCATGGCACATACATGCCACTGTGTTTCTCAGGAAAAGTTATACCTACCAAAATCAATGTCCAGTAATGCTGCATTTGCACCTTCTACTAAGATTTTCTTTGGTGGTCCATGTAGAGCCTCATGTATGAAATAAACACCATCCCTCACCATTGGTTTAATCCTTTCTATGTAGCCCTAAGTAATACAAAAGGCTTTTTAAAGATTGGGTTTAATTAGTAAGTTATAAACCAGAATGATTAGGTGTACAATATACTCTAGTTATACGTTTCATTATGATAAAGCCAGCCAGAGGCCTCATGAGTACTGCTCTGCCATATAAGTAACCAGGTTTGATTTTCAGTCCAAGTGCTACTGCCCATACTGACAACCCACTCATTCCTTTGACACAGAGGAAATAAAGAAGTGAGATACACATTCAGAAATAATCTTTCCTAGACAATTCTTGAAAGATACTGGGCTTCCCTGAGGTGCTGGTCATCACCCAGTTCTATTTGATCAGAAAGATGTGAGGGGCACTGTGTGCTGGTAATGGGGGCGGAAGGCAGAGATCATGGATATGAGGATCTCTTCCCGAAAGGACAAAAAAGCAAGCAAAAAATGAAAATCTAATCCAAAATTTCTTAACACAGCATTTTGAATATTTTACAAATACAAATCTGAAGACCAAATTAATACTCAAACATGTAGCTTAAAAGAAACATTTTTATTGCATTCAGCATCTTATTTGCAAGTGTTAAAAGACTTCTCACAAAAGCCAGTTCTCTGAAATTCCATTAGTGACAATCTGGAGCCAATGGCCTAATGTCTCTTTATATTTATGCTAATGGAGAGAGGGGTTGTCTTACTCTTACCTATAGGAACTAAGCATTTTGTAACATGCAGATTAGTACTGAGCATACATCCTGTCCCCCCATGAGTATGACTAGACACTGTCCCATACTAATGATTTGGTTTACATGGAGCACACAGCTTTACTCTTTCAACTTTTTAGTATACCACTGTAAAAAGCATAGTAAATACAAGTCATTTCCCCCCAGGCACTGTGATGTTTTTATGTCTCCACTCCACACAGTAAACTGTTGATCTATTGGCTCCGCCCCCCAAATTTAGTGCATATGTAAATATCATAAAAGGATTAAAAAACCTTCAACATATAACTGATTCTCCATCAACAGGGCTCATAGAATTCCAGATAAAAAAATTACATAGTTTTACAGTTAACTGGAAGGGAAGAACTCCAAATGCTCCACTCTTCAACTCATCTGTGTCAGGAAACTGGGTCCAATTATAACCAATAAACTGCTAAAAGGATAACTTTTTCTAGTGGATGTTTGGTAATAAAATCTTTGCTCAAGTCTCTTTAGAATTCTAACAATTAACTGCAGTGTTCAGGCTTACATAGCTCTTAGTTCTCTCCCTGTTTTTCATCATAAACAAAGTTGCTTTAAAAACCCCCAATTTTAATGCTTACTTTTTTGGCTGATATATGTGAAGAATCATGAGGTGACACTTGTGTTCTAAGCACCCAATTCCTTTTTAATTTATAATAATCTTCCTGAAGTAGAATGGTCCAACAGAGCACAAAGACTGACAGTCTTCTTAAAATAAGAACTAGAAACCTATTTAACGATTGCTATTTTATCAGACATCAGGGTTATTTATCAAAATAAAAACTCACAAAAATGTTTGATGATTTGCATTCTAGGGATTCACAATAAGAGCACATACAATTAAATAATTTGTTGTAACATAGAAATAGTTTTACCTTGAGTTTTTTCAATTCCCCTTCAAGATCTATCTCTAAGGTTGGATATATAGCTTTGTACTGATTAGCTAACACTTTGAACCTGAAAGGCAAAAACAATTCTTCAATAATTTTGCTCAGCAACATTAAGATTTTATTTGCCACCTTTTGATATAAAGTTACTTTTTGATTACACAATTAAAAGAAAATTCAGATAGATGCATCCAGTTAAGACTTTTTGGAATATAAATTAGATTTATCTGGAACATGCCAAAATATACCATTAATATAATTCGTATACTGTTAGTCTAAAAAGTTATGCTTGAAAGGTTACATTTCAAATATAAAACTAGAATTACCTCTCCGAAAATTCACCAAAATCAGAAACAAGATCACACATTCTGAGCCCACTTCGAGCTGCTTTCGAAGAATACACTGGACCAATCCCCTTTTTGGTCGTTCCCAAGCTTTCAAAAAAGTAAAAGTCATACATGTTACTCTCAAAGTTAGAAGACGAAAAGCTAATTTTAAAAGCAAACCAAGTTTTGACTAACAACATTTAACTTTGACCTCTGACCATTTTTTCTTAATGCTTAACTTAAAAATTTAATTTATGTGTGTTAAATATTTTTATATTTAAAAATTTAAAAGGAGTTTCATAAGATTAAATCCTGTTTGTGAACATAATGTTTACATCTTTCATATATTTTAAGTGTTAATGTTTTTAAAAAAGCCAATCTTCTGCTTCTTCCCCCCCCTGCTTCACTGAAATTTCTTTTGTGTAAATCCTGACAGGTTAATTTCTTCTCTAATTGCATGCGCAAGAAACTGATTTTGATGACCCTTCGATGATGTGAACTGAAATTAGCCAGGCACCAGATCATTTCCAAGATAGGTTTTATTTATCCAGAAGACAAAAAATTTCTCTTGAGGAAGAAAGATGGAGGAAGGCCTTGGGCACTGAAGTGACAAAAGACACAGGACTAATTTAAAATATGTATGTGAAATCTTTCAAACACTAGACTCCACATAGGAACAAGAAGAACAGGAACTTTGCTCAGTATCAGAAGAGGACATTCATAGACAGAAGGTTCTAATTAGATTTGCAGAACTGCTAGCATCTGAAAAATTAAGCAACTACTCTAAAACAAGAAGGTATCTAAACTGTTTCTCCTGAAACAATGTAGAACTGACACTAGCCTTCTTTCATCTGGAAACAGAGAACCACCCATGCCAGTGACATCACAAAATACAACTATTTGTCTCCACTGTTTTCAGAGAGGAAGTACAACCGAAAAACCTAGACCTGATTAGAAGAATGAGAATCAAGCTAATAAAATGGTAGTCTGCATGGCACTCGTGGCAGTTATAGATCAAACAGATGGAACATTGTATTGAGAGACTGCAAAGCAACTTTATTCTCAATTTCCAATTAGAAAATAAAATAAGGCTTCAAAGAATCTAATCTTCTATTAAGTACATTGATATCTACTGATGAAAAACTATATTATTCCAAATTAATTATTCATTGGTTATACAAGACTTGAATTTTTGGCAAAATCTGATGACTTCAGCAAGGATTCCTCATATACAATTTTGTCCTTATTTTTAATTCTAATGTCATGTTTCACCAAAACAATTTTTTTTTAAAGTTTTAAAGGCATTTCTCAGAGTCATCATAAGAAAGCTCACCTAAAATAGTCTTAAAACCTGTGTCTAACCCATCCTAATTGGGCTAATACACAGCCACAATATACAGCCTTATGAGGCATCATCCACTGTTAACTGGATAGGGACATTAATGTTTAGGCTTCTAAATTCATACCAGTGTTACTTTTGCGTGCCCAGAAGTGCCTGAAAAACAGAAATGTTCAAGCCACTGAAAGTTTGCAATATAAATTTAAGACAGGACAAAACAAGTGAAACCAGTAAAAAGATTAAGGATGAGTTTGGAGTGAGAAATAGGGGAAAGGTAGCACAAAAGTTACATAATACCATGTTATGTTTGTATATAGATAAGATGTAACATGTGCCTTTTGCTTATCAGTATTAAAACTCTTATTCCAAATTAAATAAAGCTTAAGTGAATTTTTAGGGAGAGCAGACTTGAGTGAAGGAAGGGAGGGTATGTAAAAAGGGGAGAGGACAGAGTAGATGAAGAGGGAAAGAAACTGGAGGCTGGCAGACATGATGGGGCCAGGAAGATGAATGGTTCATACAAAGCCATTGCATTTTCTGATAGAAAACAGTTCTGGGATGTCTAGTGTTGGACCCAGTACAGGATGCAGGAGAGGCAGAGGAGATTTTTGGAGCTCTGTCCCCAGAAAGCCCTGTGGAGAAGACATCTTATTAGATGTTGCTGGGACTTTGTGTCCGCATGCTGATTGTGGTAGGAAAAAGGGTGACCAGGCTATTGTTTTATTTATCCCACAAAAACTATGGGATTTGTTTTTTGGTGGGCACTCACTGGAGTTGAAATGGGAGGAGGAATGGTGGAGAGTGGAAGAAGGCAGAAAAGAAAGAGTAGGGAGGCAGAAAAAAGGAAACTAAGAGAAAGAGAGGGAGATTGGGAAGCTGAGCAGGTGGCAGTGATAGCAGAGCAAAGGTGGACCAACAGCCACTGGCAAATAAGAGTGATGAGTGTCCAGATTTCAGAACTGAGTAAAGATATCAAAAGGCTGTAAAGTCCTTCTGGACTCTTGGGGTGGAACAAGGAAAGCTCACAATTGCCTATAATACCATCAACTATCATCAATATTGCTTTGGACAAAGACCTCCAAGGGGCTGTACTTTTACTAAAGTGAATACAGAAAACTTTATAGCAGTCTTAGGGAATGTTTACACTGCAATGCGTACCTGTATGTTGGCATGCTCACACACGTGCAGACACATTAGGCAAGCCTGCCTTCAAACATACATACTGCAGAGCCAAATAAGCCCCATACTTTGTGTACCAGTGTCCACACTGGCAGTGCAATTAAGTATGTTTTGGGCTAGGATTCCTGCGGAAGTATCTTAGGTATCTTAGGACCTCACCACAGTCGTGTTGCTTAATGAAGGTTCTCACAGACTACAATGATAAGCCTAGTACAAAAATCTATATGGAACAGAACAACACTGGAGCTGCTCTAAGAAATTGTTTGTGATGTACTGTGGGAGAACTCTTCTGTCCTTTCCAGATCCCTTTGTGGAAGCAGTTTTAGTCTGTCAACACATTTAGCCAAGGCAATTATTACTGTTTCAGTCGTTTGTCAAGATGCAGACTTATCAAGACAACAGTGCATCTATCTTCATTGTGAACTTTACCAGAAGGACTTGACATTTTTAATGGAAGCTCGGATTCTGCAAATATCTAAAGGAAGAACATAGTTCCTTGGTTATGAAAAAAATACTGCGATATTAGGAATGTACATAATACAGAGGGCATCAATCCAGTATTGTTTAGTATCTGTATAGAAACCTACTGTGTACTGGGTGAATAGCAACATGAAAATATGCATCTTGTTGGTTCATGACTCTCAACCTATCTCCCAATTCTAATGACTGAATTATTGCTGCCAGGATCACCATTGTGCATTTTTGCTGTTTTACATATCTGTTCTGTGCCCAGGTCTAAAACTGGTCTCTATACTTCTTTTTGGGCATTGGGAGGTATTTTGAATAGAATCCCTTTGCATTGTGTTGCACAGGAACTGGTTCTATTGCTTCTAAACTCAGAAGTGAAGTTACTTCTTGTTGTAGTAACTGATTGTGAGGGGATCCCTGAAGAGGAATAGGGATGTGTAAGAGGGAGACCCTTGAAATTGATGGCGGAACCAAAAGTTATGGTTTCCAAAACCCATTTGTCCAATGTTATATACTGAAAGTGGTGGCATCCAAAAGGAGGGAGGGGGAAAATAGGATGTTGCAGCTGTAAAGATGGTTGAGAGATTTGATCAAGCCATCAGAACTGTTGCTTGGAGGATATAGATGGCTGGGAAAATGTAGTTGTAGCAGATGGAGGTTTCTTTTTTTTTTTTCTTTTTTTTTTTTTGGTGAGTAAGTTGGTCTCTTGGCCAGAGGTTCTGTGACAGCGGTAGGCAACCTATGGCACACGTGCCAAAGGCAGCACACAAGCTGATTTTCAGTGGCACTCACACGCCTGGGCCCTGACCACCGGTCCAGGGGGCTCTGCATTTTAATTTAATTTTAAATTAAGCTTCTTAAACATTTTTAAAACCTTATTTACTTTACATACAACAATAGTTTAGTTATATATTATAGACTTATAGAAAGAGACCTTCTAAAAATGTTAAAATGCATTACTGGCACATGAAACCTTAAATCAGAGTGAATAAATGAAGACTCGGCACACCGCTTCTGAAAGGTTGCCAACCCCTGGTCTATGATATCCTGAATATAGGGCTGGGCATTCTCTTTTAGTAGGTCTCAGAGGGCACAATCTCCTCTTATTTACAGGGGTATAAATTCCAAGGGATCTCAATGTGGCTCTCAAGTTCTTTAAAATGTATAATGAGGCATCTGTTGATACAGCAAAGAGCTTGTGACCATCAATGGGGAGGTCTTTAACAGTACTTTGAACCTTTCTTGGAAAGCCAGACAATAGTTCCAAGATGCTCTTCTCATGACCCCTGCAGTGGATATAGACCATGCTGCAGTATCTAAGGAGGCCTGGAATGATGATGTTGCTAGAAGCTGATCCTCCTGAATAGTGGCTTTAAACTGATCACAAATATTTTTCTGGCAAATGTTTAATAAAGGAATAAAGTCTGTTGTAATTTAAGTAATCATATTTGGCCATGAGCGCCTGATGCTTCACTGTTCTGAAATGTGGATGAAGCATAGGGTTTGCTGCCGAAAAGATTGAGCCTCTTATGTTCCTTGCTGTATAGGATGGACTTAGAGCTATGTTGTATGCCTCTTTCACTGGTGGCCTCTACTACTGGGGAGTTCGGAGCTGGGTGAGTTTTTAATCTGCTCTCTTGCAGGTAGGTGCTGCTGTAGTTGGGATATGCCAAACAGTCTTAGCGGGCTCCATAAGAGCTTCATTCACTGGAATGGCAATTCTCATCGATGATGAGATGTGTAAGATATCTAGGAGCTTATGGTGGAACTCCAGAAAGGATTATGAAGTGTGTCAGCAATCTGCTTCATCAGATCCTGAAACTGAAATCATCTGCTATAGAAGGTGGTGGAAACATGACAGCTTCGTCAGGTGAAGAAGAGTCAGAAAAGAGGTGTCACCTCATCTGCCCTTGCATCTTGTTCAAAGGTCTCTTCCTCTGGCATGGCTAGTAGTAAAGGGGTTTGAGGAGAATGGGTCCTCCTCTGTTCCCTATGGTGGTGTGAAGACGTTGTTGGCGATAGAATGCCTACGGATCCCAGCAAGTCCACAAAGGGGGGGCCACAAAGCATGGATACCTCCACCTATTTGTGTTCATGCCAAAGGGTATCATTTGAGGTCTATCCTTCTGTAAAATATCAGTGTAAGAGGGAGAGATGTATTCCAGAACAGACAGGGGAACCCTGGACAGAGATCTGAAGAATCCACTTCCACAATCAGGGTGGGGGTAAGGAGAAAGGGGAAGACTGTTCAGTTTGAAAAATAGACAAAAGCGCGCATGGTTCCCTATGTGATATAGGTGTCAGTGACTGAGACGGTCTTGAGGCTGACAAACCCTCAGCACTCATTAAATAGGGGAGAGACTGGCTTCAAAGAAACTATCCAGTCCTTAGGGTACCTGAACTCTTAAGGCACTGATGATAACAGACTGAGAGCCTATGGAGGATGGCTTCAATACCAGTGCAGTTGGCACCAAGCACTTGTCCTGGAAATGCATCAGTTTCGATTTCCTCAGTACCATCTGCTGTCTAGCTGTCACTGTACAGCTGAGATCCTATGGAGATTTACTCCCTACCTCCTTCTGTTTAGAGGCAGATGCAAATGAGGACTTCAGTGCCCTTGAAGTACTCGGTGCCACAGTACCACCTACCTCTTTAGCTGTCCCCAGTGACCAAGATCTTGATGTTGACAGGGCACTAGCAGTACTGGTAGGTGTCTGTACAGGGTATCCTCTGTCCCTGGATCTGAACCTGGACATAAGGCTTGCTCCATCATTAGACGTTTAAACTTCCTATTTTTTTAGGATCTACCCTTGAAGGCTGTGCAGATCTTGCACTTATGGGTATCACACAAAGAGCGGAGCCACTGGGAATGCCTGTCACTGATCAGAATAGCCTCACAGAAGGAGAGGCCCCTTTTGAATCCAGCATTCCCATGGAAAAAACAATAAAAAAGAGACAACTCAAGAAAGGGAAGTTCTAGCACTTCTAGTTAAATATATCAAAAGAATAAAAGGATTTTTTTTAAAGAGAAAAAAAGGCAGGAAAAAGGAAACACTAAAAGGTAAATAACTATAAACAATGCTAAATAGGTAACAGACATGTTGCAGACTCCATCTCAGACCAAAAGCAGTTGAGAACGAACTTAGAGTGGTTCACCCATGCAGCCCCATATAGCCTCAGTGCAGGGCACAAGGATGTATGTGGAGCATGCACAGTCGAGGTACCACTATCAAAAATCTCTGATCAAAGATGCAGGCATACCTAGGTGGAGCAGGTGAGTACACAGACAAACGGGAGAGCACAAAGAAACTGAGACAATACTAATCAACATGATGAGCAGGAATCTCAGTAAACCAGCTACCTTATAGTTGTCAAGTTTTTTGTAGGTACCACAATAGATGCGAGTTTTAAAGATGGATTTGAAAAAGGACAATTAAGTGACTTTGTAAATGCTTACACAAAGCTCTTCCCATTTGCCAGGGGCAGAACAGGAGAAAATGCAAAGGTACTCATTTGAAATTTTAACAAGTGGGTAACAAAGGCTAGCATTATTGGTAGCATGGAGGCAAAAGTCAACATCTTGACAGCACACAAGAGATAACAGGTGGGGGAGGAGGACATCATGGGCCTTTAAAGTGAAGACAAGTAGTTTATGTTTGATGAGATGAAGTGGAGCCCAGTAGAGGGATGCAAAGAGAGGAGTGAAATGGTCAAAGTAATAAGCTAAGAGTAATTTTTGAAGCAACGTTTTGAATGACTATAGGGGGAGCAAGACTGAATTTGCCAATAGTTTTCTGTTTGAAAAGTGTTTATTTGAATCAGTGTTCCATGGAATGCAGCTGATTCCATCAATACTCTTGATGGAAACCAGGTAGGCTAGCTAGCCAGCCTGATTGTTTAGTTTTCTACCCACCCAGTAGCTATATTGTTGGTCACTACTTATCCAGACTAGATTCAAAACCAGCAATCTTGAAACGAAAGGTTACTTTCTGTTAGCATTGAGACTGGATCTCTCAGGGATAGATAACAATACTGTCTTCAGCCTCAGGACACAGAAAATCTGACCCCTACATATATTGTATTTTATTACTCACTTAACTAAAATGGTGAGAATTTGACAAGCTTTGTTTCACCATCAGCTTTAACAAGCTTGAAGCATTACATGACTGGTGTGAGATTTCCACAACATACATCACCAGAATGATACAAAATAGAGTTAAAGATCTTAACATTCGGATTTCTTGTTTGTAAATTAAAAAGGAAAATTAAACTAATATGTAGTTTGTACTCTTCATTTCTTTGAGTGCAGATTAACATGGGGAAAATAATCATTTATTGGTTAGGTAACAAACCAGTCTACTGAAGTGTTTTAAGTTTGCTATAGAGAGGTTCTCTCACAGCTAGCTGAGGATAAACAGTGCTTCTATTACAAATGTCATCTTGCAGTGACTTGTAAGTGGGCCATAAAAAAATTGTTCTTAGCTAAAAGTTGGCATGCAGACATCATGAAAAAAAAATTCTTAGTTTGCTTTTTAATTCTTAAGTGAATTGGAAATGAAAGCTAGCTAGCACTGGACAAAGACAAGCATGTAGTTTTCAGCATGACCACGGGCAAAAGTAACTGAAAGCTATTACCATCCAGTAGTGGCTTATGTGCAGTGAGATTGTCTCAGTGCATTTCCCTGAGCACAAGTGTCTACTTCATGAAGTCAGTAATTAACTCTTTGCTGTTGCTGCTAGTATGATACCTCTTACTAGCAGCAACAGCAAAGAGTTAATTACTCATTCGTCCATATAGACAAACCTTCCATATCCTGGCTGAAATATACTGGCACCGTAGAAATTCACATATGTTTATTTTCATTTGAAGATATATGTTATGTTGTTCATTCAGCCAACTGCTTCCATCCATGATTAGGTTGTAAGTTTTAAAATTCATAAAAAAAGCTCAGATAGAACAGAGATAGCAGGTGGCATATAATGCACAGCATGAACATTCATGTTTCATGTGCACTTCTGAACAAAGCAAAATTAGTCAACGTTACTTCAGTTCTGCCAGTCTTCATAGTATCTCAGATTTTTCAGCCCTTGAGACAACAGTACTGAAAGATAGGTCTCTTCCTAACGAGCCAGTTTAAGTTCTGGGAAGTGTCAGCTGATTTGTCCCTTTCTGTACCAAAAATATTGTGGTATGACCATACTTTAAGAGTGTGATCCTATTATTTGTCATTGATGGGACACTTATGTTAAAATAGGTCTAAAAATGAACCCCGGAATACTTCATGCTACTTTATCATTATTTTATTGTCATTAGGGTTTGTCAAGCTTTGAACACTGGATTTTTTTTGTTTTAAACTTCATACTCCAATATTTTAAAACACAAAAGAAAATTACATACTTCTTTCCTGCTTGCTCTTGTCTTTGTTGTTCTTGAATGCCATCAGCAGCCTGATGAAAGTCAAATACTAAGGAAATAAAAGAAAAACCCTTAAAATGCAAATTTGGACAAGACTATATGTGCAACATTTTGAAACTGAAATTAATTATATACACATGATTTTTTCTCAATTTCTTTGAGTGCAGATTAACATGGGGAAAATAATGATATATTGGTTAGGTAACATAAGCCATTCTATTAAAGTGTTTTATGTTCTTTATCAGAGAGGGTCTCTCACAGCTAGCTAAGGATCAACAGTGCTTTTTTCCCCCTATATGGAGAACAAAATGGTGAACTCCAAATAAGAGGCATGCTGTAAAGTTTGGAGCCTTCTTCCTTTTTGTAAGTTACATGTTCTATTTTGAATGGTCTTCAATATAAAAAAAAAAAAGATTTGCATCTAACAAGTCTGAAATTCTTTTAGTGTTCTAATTGTCAAATACTGTACCACAAAGTTGCATATGCTTTAAAAAGACTTTCAGAGAGTAATTAGCATTCCTACCAATTTTATACTGGCCCGAAGGAGGAGGGAAAACACTATGCAATCCAACAAACCCAGCAAAAGAGATTTAGTGACAAGTTATATGGCCAAAAAACAAGTGAGACATTTTAACTAGGGCTGTCAAGCGATTAAAAAAATTAATCATGATTAATCACGCTCTGTTAAATAATAGAATACCATTTATTTTAAATATTTTTGAATATTTACTACATATTCAAATATATTCATTTCAATTACAACGCAGAATACAAAGTGTACAGTGCTTACTTTATTTTTTTTATTGCAAATATTTGCACTGTAAAAAACAAAAAAAATATTTTTCAATTCACCTCAAAAGTACTGTAGTGCAATCTCTTTAGCATGAAAGTTGAAGTTACAAATGTCGAATCATGTACAAAAGAAACTGCATTCAAAAATAAACCAGTGTAAAACTTTAGAGCCTACAAGTCCACTTAGTCCTACTTTTTGGTCAGCCAATCAGACAAACAAGGTTGTTTGCAATTTGAAGGAGATAATGCTATCTGCTTCTTGTTTACAATGTCACCTGAAAGTGAGAACAGGAGTTTGCATGGCACTGTTGTAGCTGGCATTGCAAGATATTTACATGCCAGATGCGCTAAAGATTCATATGTCCCTTCATGCTTCAACCACCATTCCAGAGGACATGCTTCTGTGCTGTTGATGGGTTCTGCTTGATAACGATCCAAAGCAGTGTGGACTGATTCATGTTCATTTTCCTCATCTGAGTCTAATGCCACCAGCAGAAGTTGGATTTTCTTTTTTGATAGTTCTGTAGTTTCTGCATCAGAGTGTTGCTCTTTTAAGACTTCTAAAAGCATGCTCCACACCTTGTCCCTCTCAGATTTTGGACGGCACTTCAGATTCTTAAACTTGGGTCAAGTGCTATAGCTATTTTTAGAAATCTCACATTGGTACCTTCTTTGCATTTTGTCAAATCTGCCGTGAAAGTGTTCTTAAAATTAACATGTGCTGGGTCATCATCTGAGACTGCTATAACATGAAATATATGCAGAATGAGGGTAAAACAGAGCAGGAGACATACAATTCTCTCCCCAAGGAGTACAGTCACAAATGTAATTGACGGATTACTTTTTTAACGAGCATCATCAGCTTGGAAGCATGTCCTCTGGAATGGTGGCCAAAGCATAGAAGGGATAAACAAATGTTTAGCATATCTGGCATGTAAATACCTTGCACTGTCGGCTACAACAGTGCCATGAGAGTACCTATTCTCACTTTCAGGTGACATTGTAAATAAGAGGTGGGCAGCATTATCTCCCGTAAATGTAAACGAACAAGTTTGTCTTAGCGATTGGCTGAACAAGAAGTAGGACTGAGTGGACTTGTAGGCTCTACAGTTTTACACTGTTTTGTTTTTGAGTGCAGTTATGTACCCAAAAAACATCTGCATTTGTAAGTTACACTTTCACGATAAAGAGATTGCACTACAGTACTTGTATGAGGTGAACTGAAAAATACTATTTATTTTATCATTTTTACAGTGCTTATATTTGTAAAAAAAATATAAAGTGTGTGCTGTGCACTTTGTATTGTGTTGTAATTGAAATACATATTGAAAATGTAGAAAAACATCCAAAATATTTAATAAATTTCAAATGATATTCTATTATTATAAAGTGCAATTAATCATGATTAATTTTAACAACAATTTTTTTTAGTTAATCATGCGAGTTACAAGCGATTGACAGCCCTAATTTTAAGCTTGTTGTAACTCATTGTGGGGAGAGCTCAAACCGCATAAACTATCGACCAGGAAGACATTTATCAACAGAAAAATGACCGGGGGGGGCGGGATTTTGGACTAGTAAAGCCATCCCAGTAAAGATGAAGAATGTAGAAGAGTTTTACACAGTTCAACTGCAAATGTTTGGGAACAATACATTACTCCTAAAACAAAGAAAGAGAGCTTACTGAAAACACTGCTCATGCTAAGCCTTTCACATTTGCTTTGTATCTTGTTAAACAAACAAACAAAAATAAGGTGGAAGGAAACTCATGCCAAATATAATTAAGGTACCGCACTGCAGGAGACTACCGGTCACCTGATATCACTGTGCAAGTTTATTTTTCTTAAAAACAATACATTCCTAAAGGTCCAATAATGATTGCATTGGACCTGAAATCATCTACTCAAAGCACACACAGGAAGGATAACAAAAAAAAAAAAAAGTCTCAGCTTTAATGAATACTCTAGTCTTTCTGCAATAAAAATTGCTTTTTTGGTATTCCTACCTCTTCCCCATAGTTTAAAAATGATCAAACTCCTTAGATTACCCCAAACAGTTAGAACCATTTTTTTAAAGAAAATTATTTAGATTGGTTAAACTGCTTATACCACATTAAGGCATTATAATATTTTAAATTACAATACACAGAACATGGGTAGAGGGAAACAAGAGCCAGAAGGCTGGTCAATGGGTGAAAAGGTACCTATTACAGAGGAATCATCTAACACCTCCTGTCGACATTTTAACTATCCATACTGTGCAAGTCCCTTTCCTGCAAGCTGGGCATAAGCTTTTACCTGAAGTCAACTAAAACTTATAGAAAAGTACACCTAGCTTTATGTTTTGTCTTTTAAACACTAACTCAACAGCGCTTTATGTCTCCAGGACAGCCATGGAATATGGCTAGTCTGATTTCCAGTTACAGGCTAGCAGGACAACTCAGAGGCCATGTATCAACGATCATGAGGCAAACCTACTATGCAAGCAAACCTCCAGGCTGATTCCATTCAGAGAAGTTCAAAACATCCACACTAAGCAGACCAATTACTGATAATGGTAGTCAGCAACTGGTCCTTCTGAACTAGGATCTTGTCTACACAGGGGAAGTTAACTGGCACAGCTATTCCAGAATAACTCCCCGTGTAGACATTATTCTGGTATAAAAGTGATTTTATTCATTCCAGAACGATTACTCTGCTTTGTGAGCAGAGTAATTATATTGGAATAGTCACTTTTTATCCAGACTACTGTCTGCACAGCAAGTATTCCAGAGTTTCTGTTGTGGAATAACTTATTCCGCAATAGCTATGACTGTCAAGTTCCTTATGTAGATAGTGCCTAGGTCTCAATCACATTTTCTTTTACATAGTGAAACTTTTCAGTTCTTCTCCAGACACACCCATTGTTGTGGAGTATCAACACTTGGGGCATGGCTACACTTGCAAATGTAGAGTGCTGTGAGTTAAACCAGCCCTCGGAGAGCAGAGTAGGGAAAGCGCTGCAGTGTGTCCACACTGTCAGATTCAAGCGCACTGGCGTGGCCACATTAGCAGCTCTTGCAATGCCACAGAGAGCAGTGCATTGTGGTAGCTATCCCAGCATGCACGTGGCTGCAACGTGCTTTTCAAATGGGGTCCTCACACACAACTATTTCAAATTTAATGACAATATATATCTCCAGATCAGTGGCACCGCTATGGGCACCCGCATGGTCCCACAATATGCCAATATTTTTATGGCCAACCTGGAACAACGCTTCCTCAGCTCCCGTCCACTCACGCCCCTTCTCTACCTACGCTACATTGATGACATCTTCATCATCTGGACCCATGGGAAGGAGACTCTGGAAAAATTCCACCATGATTTCAACAGCTTCCACCCCTCCATCAACCTCAGCCTGGACCAATCTACACGGGAGGTCCACTTCCTAGACACCACGGTGCAAATAAGTGATGGTCACATTAACACCACCCTATACCGAAAACCTACCGACCGCTATGCCTACCTTCATGCCTCCAGCTTCCATCCCGGACACACCACAAGATCCATTGTCTACAGCCAAGCACTGAGGTACAACCGTATCTGCTCTAACCCCGCAGACAGAGACCAACACCTAGAAAATCTCCACCAAGCATTCTCAAGACTACAGTACCCACACGAAGAAATAAGGAAACAGATCAGCAGAGCCAGACGTGTACCCAGAAGCCTCCTACTGGAAGACAAACCCAAGAAAGAAACCAACAGGACTCCACTGGCCATCACATACAGTCCCCAGCTCAAACCCCTCCAACGCATCATCAGGGATTTACAACCCATCCTGGACAATGATCCCACACTTTCACAGGCCTTGGGTGGCAGGCCAGTCCTCGCCCACAGACAACCTGTCAACCTGAAGCATATTCTCACCAGCAACTGCACACCGCACCATAGTAACTCTAGCTCAGGAACCAACCCATGCAACAAACCTCGATGCCAACTCTGCCCACATATCTACACCAGCCACACCATCACAGGACCTAACCAGATCAGCCACACCATCACCGGTTCATTCACCTGCCGGTCCACCAATGTAATATATGCCATCATATGCCAGCAATGCCCCTCTGCTATGTACATCGGCCAAACTGGACAGTCTATAAGGAAAAGGATAAATGGACACAAATCAGAGATTAGGAATGGCAATATACAAAAACCTGTAGGAGAACACTTCAACCTCCCTGGCCACACAATAGCAGATCTTAAGGTGGCCATCCTACAGCAAAAAAACTTTAGGACCAGACTTCAAAGAGAAACTGCTGAGCTCCAGTTCATCTACAAATTTGACACCATCAGCTCAGGATTAAACAAAGACTGTGAATGGCTTGCCAATTACAGAACCAGTTTCTCCTCCCTTGGTTTTCACACCTCAACTGCTAGAACAGGGCCTCATCCTCCCTGATTGATCTAACCTCGTTATCTCTAGCTTGCTTATATATACTTGCCCCTGGAAATTTCCACTACTTGCATCCGAAGAAGTGGGTATTCACCCACGAAAGCTCATGCTGCAAAACGTCTGTTAGTCTATAAGGTGCCACAGGATTCTTTGCTGCTTCTACAGAACCAGACTAACACGGCTACCCCTCTGATACTTGAAAGGGTATATCCACATTCCTACAGCCGATTCCAAAACAATGACAAGAGTGGCTACTTGACTTAAGGGGATTATGGGACGTTTCTGGAGGCTGATCAGAGCGCAATAATGCAACACCTCATTTACACTGATGATGGGGGGTTTCAGCTGAGGCACAGCAAGCATTATGCTTCTCGTGGAGGTGGATTACCAGGAGCGCTAAAGCTGCAGGTGCTCTAACTGCCTTGCCAGAGTGGACAGGTCGTGAGTTAGGGCGCCTGGGGTTGCTTTAATGCACTCTAACTTGCAAGTGTAGCCAAGCCTTTGATCAAATTCCCAGGGTACACATACCTATGGAGGTCTCTACATACATTCACTAAACTTTATTTTATAGGTTTAGCCTCTAGACAGGTGCAGAAAGAACAAATGGTTAGAGAAGTCAGTAATTAAAAGGCCTCTAGCTTAAAAAGCATTTTTGGATGGTTGGGAGGGACACTCATTTTAAATCTGATTTTATCACGGGGTCACTCTAAATCTGATTTTACTACAAGGTCTGTGTCCAAAGGGTTATAACTTGAAGTCACTGTTTAATTGGTATTCTCCAAAAGCCCATGTGATCCCTGAGAGAAGCAAAATATAAGGCAAGGCTTCCTACGAAGAAGAGAGCACAAATTCTATATTGAAATGGGAAATGAAGCCTTCACGCATTCAAGTAACTTTTGAACTGCTTTCTGAGAAAACCTGACATGCATTTAGAATCAGCTTAATGAGTCATCAAACTAAAATGTTTGAGTCTAGAGTGGTTCCACATTTTTAAAAATGAAAAAAGGTAAATATTAAAGAAGCTATAGTGCCTAACACAATCAAGCCCTGATTCCTGACTGGAACCTTAGGCCACTACAATAACGATACTAAAATACAGATAAAATAAAATTGTCAGCTATTCAGTGCCTTTGAAAAGTCTGAAGAAATTCTTATGGGAATAAATAAAAATAGATACAGTGTGCCATCTTACCAATATGAGCTCTGTCGGAAATTATTAATCGTTTCTCCCAGCCTTCTAGTCCTTAAAAACAAGTGAAAAAGTTTAAATTATGTTTTGTATATCATTTTTCTTTTCATGATGGAATAAGCAAAACTTCTAAAAGACTAATTATAGATTTGAAAATGGAAGTCATTTAAAAGAAGTACCAAACTCAGTCACCATCTTATTTCAGAAAAAGCAAACACAATTTTCAATTGTTAACGGTCTGACTTGAACCTACAAAGCCAGGAAATGCAGACTGCCTATCAGAAGTTGAAACTTCTAGGCATTCTACATACACCAGGGAAATTTTTCAGGTTTCTCACTGTTGCTAAAACAAGCTCAGCTGTTGTGTTACCAATGTTAGAATTTTCCTCCTTCTGGGTTTCTTTAAAATGGCTACAGAAGTTGGATAAATACATTTTCCATCAGGTTACTATCTGGCATTCCTATAATTGGCCATAAATCCATTATTTGGCATTTAATTTAAAAAGTGTATTTTTAAGCCACTAAATTATAAATGTTTGCATGGCATCTCTATGCATTCTAGTATATTTATCAAACTGTAGCATATGTATTAACACTGTAATAGTTATATGTATACTGATTATAGTAAGTGACTGCACACGAACAGCATCTTATTTTCAATATATTAAGTCTATAGTTTAAAACTGACAAAGGTAACTATGGGTAATTTACATTTTAGAATCCATCTTTCTAGGAGGCTCTAAGGAGACTCCTGATGGGAGCTACAGGGACTAACAGAGCTCTGGGAGTCCCTGCAGGATTGCTGCCAGAAGTAAGCAAAGAGAGGCGCTCCAGTAGGACACAGCCATCTTGTTTCGCATGGCCTCTAGGCTAGGGATAGCACTGCTGGCTAGATCCCTGAAAGCACCAACCCTGCCTTTTAAAGTAATACCTTGAAAGGTTGTTCTCACCTTTTCCTTTTTTTACATTTTTCTCTGCTTCTTCAAACAGTCCTGGCAAGTGAATCACCACACCATTTCCTAAAGGAAATCAGGAATACATAGTTTAATGTATGATGCCAGACATGAAAAATTAGTTTCTTACAAATCCGTGATTCTTTTTCTGCATATAGAATATTTTAAGACATACATTTCAAAAACTGTTCCATAATACTACTTTCATCCTTAGGAATTTAAGGTATAAGAGACTCCCTGATCTACAGCTAAAGTAGTTGAGTCCCTAGCTGCATGCACTGAACTCCTCTAAATTGGACATTTAACGTTCTTATTATATCAGGATGAAAAAAACTGCATTCCTATCAGTCACACAGTGGTATTTCTCCTTCATCATCTCCAAAAATTAGTTAGTTTCACAGACTTACTTTTCATAGGACAGTACAAGCTATTTTTAAAATATTCTTATGTTTTTACAAGCCTTTATTTCTGTTTTCACTAGAGATATTGATATTCGAATATGTTACTCTCACCCTGTGATGCAAAAACAAATAAAGCCAATGTTGTCATTGTGCTAGCAAAAAGAGAAATTGTATCAAGGAATGAGATGAGGTTGCTCATAGTCATTCTTTCCTATTAGCAATTGGGATCACTGCACTTGCCATTTTAGGGAACAGGTAAATAGTACATAACTGCTTTCAACTACCTGAAAGGGGGTTCCAAAGAGGATGGATCTAGACTGTTCTCAGTGGTAGCAGATGACAGAAGGAGGAATAATGGTCTCAAGTTGCAATGTGGGAGGTTTAGGTTGGATACTAGGAAAAACTTTTTCACTCAGAGTGGTGAAGCACTGGAATGGGTTACCTAGGGAGGTGGTGGAATCTCCTTCCTTAGAGGTTTTTAAGGTCAGGCTTGACAAAGCCCTGGCTGGGATGATTTAGTTGGGAATTGGTCCTGCTTTGAGCAGGGGGTTGGACTAGATGACCTCCTGAGGTCCCTTCCAACCCTGATATTCTATGATTCTAACTGCAACAGTCACTAAGGAGTGCTGAAGTATATTGTTATGGAACAGCTTTCCCCTGCACAAAAGTGAACAATCTTAGGGTCATGCTAAACTCAGTAAATCTGAAGTTGTTCTTAAACAAACAGAGAATGCCTTCAGCACAGTAATACTCTCCTGAAAGACCAAGGGACTAGTCAGAGTCTCTCTCCATCTATACATACATATTATACACACACACACACACACACACACACACACACACACACCATTCACTAGTGCACTGGGGCAGAAAGACATCTGAAAGGGATCATATGGTAGCAGGTGCCTCTTTTGGGACCTGATGGCCCTGGGCTCACGGCCCCTCGATCCATGAAGAGAAGGAAAAAAAACCATGATTACTTATAACCATTGAGGGGATTTTTTGGTGGTCATTCACTGAGGTTGAAGTGGAAGAGAGAAATAATGTGAAGGGATTCTGGAAGTGGGTAAAGATATAGAGAAAATGGGAAGGAGGTAAAGAAAGGAGAGAGATGAGCAGAGAGAGGTTACGGTGGTAGAAAAGATGAGAATAAAGCAACAGCAATAAAGCAAATGAGAAAAACTGACCAGAGTCCAAATTTCAAAACTGAGTGAGGACAACGCAGTGAGGCTGCAAAGACCCTCTGGGCCCAGTGCCCAAGTCCTTCTGAGCAAGGGGAGAGAAAGGGTGAGGAGGAGTAGGAAGTTCCTGACTTACTATGCCCTGAGCTGTAGTGGATGTTGATGGCTTCAAGAATAGAACTCCAAGAGTCTGGACTTGTATTAGTGTTAAAATTGCGAAATTTTGGAAAATGCCATACTTACCAATGAATGCAATGACCTTTGGATTGATGATCCCACTGGGTAAGAGATGAAAATCATATTCCACGGAATCTACAACAACAGTATGCCCAGCATTGTTGCCTCCCTGCAAAATCAGACATTGATTTATTGCCTCCATTATGACTGAAGATCAACAAGTATGGAGAACTGGAGTTTGGGCTAACTTGGTTCCCCTCTCAAAATTTGCAGCTCCCATGTGTCTGTTATAAATAGGAGGGAGTCCAAGTGAATCATCATGATTAACTTGACAATTTCAACAGCTGTTCTTTTTCTATACCTGCTTTTGACACTTACATGATTACTTTAAAAAAAAAAAAACAAAAAAAAAAACACCACACGTTTCCCCCCTGCCCACCCACCCCGATTATCCAAAAAGCTTTTGGATCAGATTTATAAAGGTACAGTCTAAAAGGCAGGTCACCATGTCCAAGGTAAAAGCATAAATACTCTAGAAGTAGTGATAATACACAACTGTTCTTAGCAACTTTGAAGTCACATATAAATAGCGCTGTTGAATCCAAAAATTCTACTATAAATGCGTATGCTCATTGCTGTGGATACTTAGTTAAGTCTTTGAAACTGCAACGTTAATGGAGATGAGGCTACAAAAACCATCATTAGCACGGTTATACTTCAAGTTTTCTTAAAATCCTCAAGGTGGACCAGTCCAGCAATCTAACATGTGAGTGCTCACAATTTGTATTCTGAGCTCTGTCCCGTGTCTATTTTTCTGACCAATGCTCAGCATGCATAAACTAGCCAAGCATATTTCCTCAGCCAGAAGGGACATCCTGCCTTTCAAGGTGAAGAGAACAGAGCTGTTAAGGGGTGGGGATCTAGGACAAACCAAAACATGATCTTCCTGAGGAACAGATGGCCTGTTTACATAGAATGAATCGGTATGTGATAGTCTTGGCTCTTTCCACTACCAGGAGGGAGGGTGAAACTTTAAAAGAAAAAACAGTATTAAAGGATTTATGAATTGGGAAATATGGCTAGAAAACCAAAAGGGAAGTCTGAGTCTTAAAGCTGTTTTGGGTACATTCAGCACCACAAATTATGCTGAATGGCTACATTTCACTTGGCAGCATTTTACCTTCTAATCCCAAAACCAGATTTGCATCATGCATCCTACTTCTTTCATTCATACAGAAAACTGAAACTAGTTAGCTACATCAGGGAGTATTCTCCAATAGTATTCAGACCACAAAATTAGTCATTTGAAACTTTAAAAAACCCAAACAAATAAATCTTTGTGTTTCCGATTAATACTGCAAGCTTATCCACCTTAATGTGTGATGCAACAAATCCCAAAGAATTCGCTTAAAAGCTATTCATTGGAAATCCTTGATAACATGGCACTAGGATAAATCCTGACCAGCCAAATTTTCTAGGTTGAACATGTGCTTATATTTTGTACCAGATATAGGGGATAAAGAGTCAATGCAAATTTATCTTTAAATCAGCAAAATGTTGGCCAAAACATACAGCAATTTTTTATTTAGTTTGCATCTGTGCTCGGTCCTAAATATGTTGGAATAACTGACATGGCTATAAATGGGCAGAACACATTTAAGAGAAAAGACATTCTAGTAAGAGTGTGCTTATTAAGAAGTTTTTATACCTCATTTATTCTATTTTAAACTTTCACATAACAGAATATCTGAATAGTTGTTTTAACTGAACCAAGAATTAAATTTTAAAAAAAGATATTTCTGATGGAAAAAAATGATAGGCCTGCTGTCTTTCTAAATTGACATTGATATCTTTCTCTACCATTTTGGCAGATACGAAATATAGTGTATCAAATAACTCATAAAACACACACACACACACAAAAAAGGCATTTTAAAATATATAAATCCTGCATCAGTTTTTATGGTCTTCAAAAGCTTCCCCCCACCCTTGCTTTTTACATAAAAATTCAGATCTTGTCTACTGTTTTGGCTTTGGCTTATTGAGGAGCTGGTCAAATTATATTGCATTACAACTACAATGCAGGTGAAACCTGACAAATTGAAATAAATTACTTTTGTTTATACTGTATTCTCAATTAAGTATAAACTAGATAAATATACGTAATTCCCTACAAACAACTAAAATAAAAGATTTTTTACTACTGTCTTTTTCAATCATTCAAAAATGGAGCACATTTTACCTGAATATCTTTGAGACAGAACTTTGGACACTATGATTGCATTTTTTCCAAAGTAATTCTGTAGAATAGAAACTCTTCAAATTGCTCTAATTTAACAGAAATCTAGTGGATTATATATTATATATTGCAATTTTGTAAAGCAACTACAAATTTTTTTTTTTTTTGGTGAGATCCAGAATATTGTGCGCTGCCAGCTGTTTCTGTAGCAAAATTTAATATTTAAACCCTTATCCTCTTTAATAACATGACCTGGAAGCATTTTATAGCACTTCTCATGTATAGAGAAGAATTCACACTACTGCCTCTTAAAAAATAAAAAACTATTCACACCAATCCCAAAGCTCCCAATTTATTTATTTTGATTTTTACAAGGAGACCTCAGCAGAAACATGGAAGACCAGGATTTATATTGGTAATACTTCCCAGTTTAGAGCCCAAAACACCTTTTTCAAAAGCAAAATTATTTCAAGCTACTTTATGCTTCATGACAAAAGGAAAAAGGCCAAACCAACAAATTTTACTTTACCAAGACTACTAATGATAAACATACTTTATTTTCTCATTACGCTTCTTTAACTGGAATATGGGACTTGGTTAAAGAACAGTTTTACATATGGTTTTGCTTTTTTTACGTACTTGAATTCCCCTCCTGCTTATCTTTTTGTGCAAACCTCTCCTAATTCAGTTAATGACTCTATTAAATTTATCGTTCCTTGCTCTAAGTGCTTTTTTACTGATAAAAAAAAAAAACTAAAAAAAACTGGGCAAGGCCGGGTGGACCTGGTAACCATCTTCAAATGTGTAAAGGACGGTTATAAAAAGGATGGTGATCAATTGTTCTCCATGTTCACTGAAGGTAGGACAAGTAGTAAGGGCTTAATCTGCAGCAAGGAAGATTTAGGTTAGATAGTAGGAAAAACTTTCTAGCTATAAGGATAGTTAAGTACTGGAATAGATTTCCAAAGGAAGTTGTGGAATACCCGCAATTGGAGGTTTTTAAGAACAGATACACAAACACCTATCAGGGCTGGTGTAGGTGTACTTGGTCCTGCCACAGCACAGGGGGCTGGACTAAATGACCTCGAGGTCCTTTCCAGCCCTATACTTCTGTCATTATTTTTGTGGTTGTGGTTGTGCTGCCCCAAAAACTTTAGTCCTGTTAGCCAAAGTAGTAAGAGTCCAGAAACTACTTCTAAACCTGTGGAGTTTTTTGCTTGAGAACATTATACCAATTTGGAATGGGCCAACTGTTTGTTTTTTAATAAGACTTTAATGGCAGCCTATTAACATTTCAAAAGCTGATAAACTCATTATCGATGGCTAAGCACCACCCAACAAAGGTGCATGTTATTATACACAAATTTTATATATTGTGCTACAAGTTCTGGCAATACTGAAGAAAAAAAAAAAGCTGTGTAGCAGGGTGAAACCCTGCTCCTGCTGTGAGGGGTTTAAAAGTGGCCTGGCAGGGCTTGAGAACGGCTGCTCTCAAGGCTGGGCTGATTGAGGAAGTGGCTGCAGTTGGGGCCACGCCCCAAACTGAGCCACGGGCCTTATAAAAAGGCCAGGGAAGCCAGAAATGGGCAGTCTTTCTCTGCCTGAAGAGGAAGAAGGGCCTGGCTGCAGGGGCTATAGCCAAGGTACCTAGGGTGAAGCAGGGCTGGGGAAAGGCTGAGGCGCTGGGGAGCTCCAGCCTAGAAAGCCCCAGGCTGTGGCCTAGCGAAGGGCCAACTGGTACTAGGGGTTGCAGAGGGCAGCCCAGGGGTAGGCCAAGGCAGCAGGTCCAAACCCCTTTGCCTGTGATGAGTAGGCTGATACTGCAGTCTGCCCCAGAGTGTGGGGCTAGACAATGACTGGCAGTAGCCAACACTGAGGCAAGGTGGGGCTAGAGGGTGGGAGTTCCCCAAGGAGGGGAAACCCAGAGAGAAAGGGGTTACTGCCAGGGGGCAGCACCCCCAATAAAAGGGCACCAGGTCCAGGGAGGGACATGGGGGCCAGAGGACAGGTGGATCACTGGCCTGCAGAGGGTGCTCCAGAGCTGAACAGAGCTAATTCCCGGAGTCACCAGCAGGAGGCGCCACAGGGGTGAGTCTGACCCGTCTACAAGCGGTTACAGTGATTTCTCCTTAGCTGTGCCAAGGAATCTGTGTGGACAAGAATAGAAACTTTCCCGATTATTCCATTGTATTAGAGATTTGATGTATTTGAAAGAATATGCAGAACTAGTTGTGATTTTGTTTCTTTGTAGTTATTCAGATTACTGAGTAAGATATTTATGGCTGCTGCTAAAGTCCCTTAGTAAGCAACATTTTTTATTTTTTGTTATTGAGGCTGTCATCACTGCAGAAGAGGACTTGGACAGGGAAAAATAAAAAGGTATTCTTCTTTCCCTCTTGTAAAAGGAAAAGTGGCATCTCTTTCTGATAACAGCAGAATGTCTTTAATTCTAAATCTGGACTCTGGCTTCACCCCTGTAATTTACTTCTCCCTCTGCTTTCTGGCTGTTGCAAGCAGGGACACTTTTGCTATTCTGTCCCACTGCTGTTCTGCCTGCATTCCTCCTTCCCCCCAAATCCCCCAGATTCTGATGGCAGAAGTAACCATTATGATAATCTAGTCTGACCTCTTGTATAACACAGGCCACAACACTTCCCCGAAATAATTCCTACCTAGAGCATATCTTTTAGAAAAACATCCAGTCAAGATTTTTAAAAAATTAAAAAAATCTTGACTCCACCACAACTCTTGGTAAACTGTTCCAAGTCTCCTCTTAACTTTCTCTTTGTTAAGATAAAAAGATTGAGCTCCTTTAATCTGTCACTATATACAGGCTTATTTCTAATCTTTTAAATCATTCTTGTGGCTCTCCTCTGAACCTTCTACAATTTATTAACATTCTTCCTGAATTGTGGACACCAGAACTAGAAACCATATGCCAACAGCGGTCACACCAATGCCAAATAGAGAGGTAAAATAACCTCTCTACTCCTACTCAAGATTCCTCTGTTTATGCATCCAAGGATCATTATCAGTCTTTTTGGCCACAGCTGAACATGTGCTCCCAGTGCAATGCTGATTATTCTCTATCACCCCCAAATCTTTTCAAAGTAACCGCTTCCCAGGAGAGAGTCCCCCATCCTATCAGTATGGCCTACATTCCTTGTTCCCAGATGTATTCATTTAGTCATATTAAAACACATAGTTTGCCTGCTGCCAGCTCACTAAGTGATCCAGATTGCTCTGTATCGGTAGCCTGTCCTCTTCATTATTTAGCACTCCTAATTTTTGGGTCATCTGCAAACTTTATCAGTGGTGATTTTTGTTTTCTTCCAGGTCATTGATAAAAATGTTTGTCATAAATAGATCAGGGTTAAGGTCTCTTTTACCTGGAAAGGGTTAACAGGCTCAGTAACCTGATGAACACCTGACCAGAGGACCAATCAAGGGACAGGATAATTTAAAATCTCTGGAGGGAAGGCTTTGTCTGTGTTCTTTGAGTGTGTGCGCTCTCTTTGGATCTAAGAGAGGCCAGACATGTCTCCAAGTTCTCCTGGAGTATTTCCTACTATCCAGTATAGTGAGTATTAGTTAAAAAGGCAGATTAGTCTTGAGTTGCTTTCTATATTTGCAATTGTGTGTTTGCTGGAGAAATATTTATTTCTGTTTGCTGTTACTTTGATTATTCTGAGGAAGGGGGGGGGGGGGGAAGAGCCTCTCCAGGTTTATAGGTTAGACCAGGGGTCTCAAACTCAAATGACCCCGAGGGCCGCATGAGGACTAGTGCATTGGCCCAAGGGCCGCATCACTGACACGCCCCCTTGCTGCCCCTGGCCCCACCCCCAATCCACCCCTTCCATGAGGCCCCGCCCCTGCCCTGTCTCTTCTCCACCTCCTCCCCTAAGCGCGCGGCTCCCCGCTCCTCCCCCCTCCCTCCTGGAAAGTGCTAAGCGCCACCAACAGTTGTTTGGTGGCTTGGCGGCGGGGCACTTAGGCGGCGGGTCCCGGAACAGAAGGGGCCCCCCACCGCCGAAGACCGGGCTGCGCTTCGGCGGCGGCGGGTCCCTCTTTTCCCCACCCCGGCGGGTCCCGCTTCCCTCCCCCCGGCCCGGCCCCGGCGGGTCCCGCTTCCCTCCCCCCGGCCCGGCCCCGGCGGGTCCCGCTTCCCTCCCCCACCCCCCGGCCCCGGCGGGTCCCGCTTCCCTCCCCCACCCCCCGGCCCCGGCGGGTCCCGCTTCCCTCCCCCACCCCCCGGCCCCGGCGGGTCCCGCTTCCCTTCCCCGCCCCCCCACGGCCCGGCCCCGGCCCCGGCAGCTCCCGCTTCCCACCCAGGCCCCGGCGGCTCCCGCTCCCCCCCCCCCCCTTACCCGAGCGCGTCTCCGGCGAGGCCTGAGCTCCGTCCCGCTCAGAGCCGCGTGGTGAGGGGGCGGGGCTGTGAGCTCCATGCCGAGCGCAGCGCTCAGCCCAGAGCTCCCAGCCCCGCCCCCTCCCCACGCGGCTCGGAGCGGGGCTCAGGCGCTCGGACGGAGACGCGCTCGGGTAAGGGGGGGGGGGAAGCGGGAGCCGCCGGGGCCGGCTCAGGCGCTCAGACGGAGACGCGCTCGGGTAAGGGAGGGGGAGGGGGAGGGGGGAAGCGGGAGCCGCCGGGGCCGGCTCAGGCGCTTGGACGGAGCTCCAGGAGAGGAGCGGAGGCGGGAGCCTCCGCTTTTCTCTTGGGGGCCCGGGGCAAATTGCCCCCTTTGCCCCCCCCTCTGGGCGGCCCTGGGGAGCTCCGCGGGCCGCAGGGAAGAGCTCCGCGGGCCGCATGTTTGAGACCCCTGGGTTAGACCCTGTATTTTTGCATCCTGGTAATACAGAGATAGTGGACTTTTTTTTCTTTCTTTAATAAAATCTTTTCTTTTTTAGAACTTGATTGATTTCTTCCCTTGTTTGGATTTTCAGGGGAGGGGGAAAAAGTGAATCCCTCTTTGTTTGATTCAAGGAGTTTGAATCAAGGTATCTCTCCTAAGTACTAGGAGAGGGGAGGAGGGAAATGGATTATTTCCCTTTGTGTTGAGATACAAGGTGTTTGGATCTGTGTTCCCCAGGGGAAGTTTTTGGGGGAACAGGAAGTGTGTCAGACACTTAAAACTTGACTGGTGGCAGCGAGAACCAGATCTAAACTAGAATTTTAGTTTAGAGGAGTCCATGCAGGTCCCCATCTTGTGAACACTAAAGTTCAAAGGGGGGAATAAACCTATGACAATGTTATACAGTGTAGGGCCAAGAACTGATCCCTGTGAAACCCCAGCAGAACACACCCATTCTACTATGATTTCCACATTTACAGTTACATTTGGAGACCTATCAGCCCGCTTTTAATTCATTTAATATGTGCCATGTTAATTCTGCATCTTTCTAGTTTTTTAAAATCTAAATGTTGTGGTACTAAGTCAAATGCCTTACAGAAATCTTAGTGTATTACATCAACACTATTACCTTTATTAACCAAACTTGGAAGCTCATTTAAAAAAAAATTAAAGTTAGCAAGGATCTATTTTCCATAAACCTGTGCTGACTGGCATTATATTACTGTCCTTTAATTCTTTATTAATCGAGTCCTGTATCAGCCATTCCATTATCTTGCCCAAAATAGGGGTCAGGCTGACAGAACTATAATTACCTATTCACCCTTTTCAAATTTTAGCACAACATAAGCTTTCTTCCAATCTTCTGGAACCTCAAGTGTTCCAACATTATGTGAATTTTCAATAAATAAGTTCAGCAAGCTCCTCAGACAGCTGTTTTAAAACTCTTGGATGCAAGTTATCTGGATCTGCTTATTTTAAAATGCCTAACTTTAGTAGCTGCTGTTTAATTTCCTCCTGAGATACTATTGGAATGGAAAGAGTGTTATCTGATATGGCCACATTGTTTTTTCCCAAATATAGAACAGATAGTTATTGAATGTTTCTGCCTTATTATGGATAATTCTACCATTTTCATCTAGCAATGTACCAATACTACTGTTAGGTTCCTTTTTGTTTCCAATATATTTAAAAAAAATCCAAAACCCTCCTTATTGTCCTCAGTTCAGCTGGCCATTGATTTCTCCTTGTGCCCCTTTGTTTTCCTTATCCATTTTTGACAATTCCAAGCTCCTGATTTATATTCCTTACTATCAATTTCCTCTTTCTTCCTTTTTTTTTAAATAGCTGCCTTCACTTCCCCTCTAGATCAAAGTCAGTTTGTTTTTTAAACCAAGACAGCCTTCTTCTTGGATTGTGGGTTTTTGAGTATCTAGTAAAGTGTTCCTAAACAATTCCCAATTATCATTCATATTTTTTCTGACTGAATTCTTCCTTCCAGCCTTTAATCCTTTCGAGTTAATAGTTGCAATGCCTGCCTCTGCTGTTGCTCATAGCTTCCAAAAGTGATACCAGAATAAAACTGACCAGGATCCTTGTTAGTTTCACTGCTAGAAACAAGGATATGAAACAGGGGGGAGGCATAACTCAGTGGTATGAGCATTGGCCTGCTAAACCCAGGGTTGAGAGTTCACTTCTTGAGGGGGCCACTTAGAGATCTGAGGCAAAAATCAGTACTTGGTCCTGCTAGTGAAGGCAGGGGGCTGGACTCAATGACCTTTCAAGGTCCCTTCCAGTTCTAGGAGATAGGTATATCCCCTATTATTATAATAATGGCAGTGGAAACTGACAAGAATCTTGGACATTTGCACTCTGCAGCAGCTTATGGAAGCTGCCTGCAGCAGTGCAGGCAGTGGAGCCCTCTGTCAAGTTTGGAAGAGCACTTATCACCTTAACCTCTGTTGATAAATTACTTTTGCAACCATAAGTGCTAGAACTGTTAAAAGCTTAGATGCTGAAAAAGATGGCAGCCATCCAAGAAAGTTTTCTAATCATCCTGCAAGTGGATTTCTCAAGCCCTGGTTACCCAAGCTCTAAATATATACATATGTATACATAAAAAGACACATAGCTCAATTAACTTGATGGATATAGTGGAGGGAGTTGTTTTTTTTCCTTCATATTGGGGTGGACTGCTGGATTACTGGATATCATTTCTGACAGTTAGCAATATGATTTGATACATGGATTTAATTTTGTGATGTACTCTGAAGAATTTAATGGGCAAACAATATTTAAATAACTAAAACTGCAGTGATATTTTTTTTACCCTAAAGATGATATCTTACGCTATCAAATCCTAGTACTCATTAAGAACATTCTTAAAGCCATTAAAATGTTGATGGAATTCCATTTTACAGAAAGCATAGGCATAATGTAATCACTAGTCTATAGGCCTTAATTATTAGTTACTCCAGCTACAATACTTTAATCAGAGATTGTAGTTGCAGGATGGTCAATACTGAAGATAAAGTGTTATTTCAACTCAACAACTTCAGTGTGCTTATATAGCTACATGAAACATAGTATGATCCCTGATCACTAGCTGATAATCCTGAAATATCCAAGTTATTCAACAAGTAGAGCAGTTAAGTACATGAACGTCTGATAAGAGGCATACCAATATTTAAACAAATTAACACAAATATTGCCAGAAAGAGACCATGGTATTCATAATACAGTATACTATCAGTTTAGTTAGTGCTATTCAGTTTCTAGAAACTTCCCCCTTTAAGTGGTTCCTTATGAAACATCAGTATTAGAATCATGCTGTTCTAACAGAAAATTCCTCAAAAGCAGATCCAAAGTTTTTTGGAAGAACTAGTCTTTTCCCTATTTTATGGTCTTCTTGCTAAAACAGCATTATAGTGATAAGGATTTTAGACTAGCTCCCCACTCTGGGCACATACAGCGAGAATTCGTAAGATTTCTACAACTGAGATATACTGGACTTTATCTACTACAGACAGTCCCAGAACCTCTTCTGAAAAATATATTACATGGCAAATGTGTACAGAATTATTTACAGAATGCACAGAGGGAATATAAGAGATAGCTGTGCAGGTTGGAGGTGTTGAACATCTGGGGGCTATTTGATAAACATGCTACAGGAACACCCTTTGAGCAGAAAGCTTTGAAAGGTTCATGCCCTCCAGAATTAGCAGAATGGTCATGTAGCAAATTTTATCAGCTAACTTATTTTTTTATTAGCAAACCCTAAGGTTCAACAATTTAGACTAGCAGCTCCTATTGGCCAAGATCTGATTCCTCAGTGTTGGAAGAGGATATTTTTCACAAAACACAGGAATGGTACAGTGAAATGATTAAGATAGCAGCTTTTGAGAGTTACTTATGAAAGATTGGACAGAGTGGCCTAATTTTTCAATTTACTGGATTGACTGGAAATTGTTCCTAATATGGCATGAATGGTAAATTATTTTGAACACAAATTATTTCAGTGTTTAATCAAACTGTGCCAAGTAGCTGGCCTTCATCCTCATTATTCACAGGCTTGAGAGATTACTTCACTGACTTTCTTGCCTGAAATATAAGTTTTTAAATCAATAATTCTAGAACTATTAATACAAACAAACTGAGTATGTAACTGCAGATTTAGCTTTTTTTTCCCTGAAATTCAGAATGAATGTTACAAAAATATTAAGGAAAAAAAGTACTTGTCTTACAGCACCACCTGACAAAGCAGTAATACCACCACCACCAGTTAATGACATTCAGCAGTTCCAGCACCCAATGAAGCAGGTCGCTAATACCCTGCAAATTCCCCTGGAAGAAGTCAAGGAATCCCATCACAAGCTCCTGGACATACTGCACACTTCTGTTTCAATATGGGTGGCACTGTCAATTAATAAAGCCCTTCTTGAGCCAGCCAAAACCACCTGGCAAACTCCAGCAATGCCTCCTCCATCCCCATGCAAGCGGGCCAATAAACAATACTACATCCAAACCCGGGATTTTAAATTTGTTTTTTCATCCAACACTAAATGCTCTGTTCAGGGATACACTCTGTGAAAGGAGCAGGGAACATACCAAAAAAGCCACCCCATAGATAGGGGAAGAAACATCTAGACCTTTCTGGTTGTAAAAGCTACTCTTCAGCAACATTACAGTTCAGGATAGCTAAGTGCCAGGTGCTGATGTCAAAATAAAACTACCTGAACTATAAGAAGTTTAATGCTTTTATTGACCATTAGCCACAGGAACACTGGGAACAGTTTAGCACCATGATAAAGTCAGCTCTTGGCAAAGACATCCCTGCAGATTTTGCTTAATGCAGCAGACACTGCAACCAGGACTGTTTCCTCCACAGTAATAATGAGTTGAGCTTCCTGGCTACAGTTGTTTTGGTTTTCTGTGAAGAGTACAACTGATTGTGGAAGATGTGCCTTTTGATGGCCACAAGCTCTTCATAGGCTCCACAGAAGACTCACTTCATATCCTAAAAGGACTATAGGGCAACACTCAGTTCTTTAAGGATACACACACCTGCAAATAAGAAAATTTAGCTAATCTCAATGTGTGCAAAGATCCCATCCTGCTCAATTTTCCATCTTCTGTAGGCCACCGGAACCACTGGCTAAAAGGTTGAGATTTTCTAAAAAGAAGCATGCAACTATCATCCCAGCCATTAATATTGTCCAAATTTCAGCTCAGATTGGTTTGGTCCAAAACAGCCGATAACCAGGGTTTTTCAGCTGTATTACACAACTCCCTTTCTTTGGTTTGGGCCCCTCTCTCTCTATTCCATCAAACATGGGAGGCTGTAACATCAGACAGATGAGTATTGGAGGCCATCTACATCACATTATCTATCCGATTTACCTCCATCCTACCCTCTTATCACCCTTCCCTGTCTCTCTTCAGGAACCTATCTCACAATTATTTGCTGACACAGGAGATCTTATTACTCCTAAGTCTAGTGGCCACAGAAACAGTTCCATTTCAACACCAGGGAAAAGTTTCAACTCAATGTATTTTCTTATACTCAAGAAAAACAGGGGTTGGAGGCCAATGCTAGATCTCAGACAACTAAACAGGCATGTCAGACATCTGGAATTCAGGATGATGTGCCTAGCAGCTATAATCCCCTCCCTGGAATCTGAGGACTGGTTTGCGATCCTCAACCTCAAAGATGCCTACTTCCATGTAGTATTTTATCCATCTCACAAAAAGATTTCTTCGTATCACATTCAATCACAATCTTTACCAGTACTGGGTACTACCCTTTGACCTGTCTTCTGCCCTACAGGTGTTCTTAAAAATCATGGCAGTTATAGCTGCCTGACGGAGGGGTCACTGAATTTCTACTATAAAAGTCTGATCTTTTTCCCCCCTTAATTTCATTGGACCATTATAAAACTTCCTTTGAATGTAGAAAAAAGAAATGCCTAAGACATTAACAACAGCACAGGATTCAGATGGTTTCTTACACTTTGCTGGGAAAGTGGAACCAAGCAGTTGTACAAGAAACTTCTTTAGATTTTGCTGTACTTGAAGAGTTCCACAAATCTGAAATTCATTAATGATTGTTAAAGTAGTGTTTTTGGTTCCTTTTTTAATAAAGGTAAATTTGGTGATGACTTCACTTTATGGCGCTATCTTAAATCTAGCTGTGTATTAGGTGTAGAAACACATTGGAAAAATTTACTGGTCTATCAAACACTGGTCTAAACCAAGTGAGAAACTTTTTTCTATCCTTACAAAAGATGTTTGGGGCAGCTTCTTTACAATCCCAGAGATTTCAGTATACAGTAAAAGCTTTTTTATCCAGAAAGCTGGGGAAATGGGGGGTTGCCAGAAACTGAAAAAATCTGGTTGACTAAAAGGGAGGAAGTTTGGGTGCAGGAGGGGGTGGAGTTGGCCAATGGGAGCTGCAGGGGAGGCGCCTGTGGGCAGAGGCAGCATGCAGAGCCACCTAGCCGTGCCTTGGCCTAGGAACAGCAGGGACAAGTCACCGTTTGTGGGGGGCTGCCTGAGGTGAGCGCCCCCGGATCCAGCACCCCGATCCTCCCTCCTACACCCCAACCCCTTGCCCTGATCCCCCTCCGGCACCCAAACTCTCTCCCAGAGCCTGCACCCCACATCTCCTTCCATCCCCGAATCCCTCGTGGCAGTTCCTCCGCCTAGGAGTAGCAGGGACATGTCGCCGCTTCCGGGGAGCCACGCAGAATCAGGTAGGGAGCCTGTGAGCCCCGTGCCAACCAGACTATAAACCGGACTTTCTACGAAGATTAGAAATGCTAGTTTATAGAGCTTTCAGATTGGTACAGGGCTGTATAACACAGCTTTCACTGCACATAGTTTCCACATATTAAAAAAAGTCCTTTTTTTAAACTAGTACTGTACACAAGGTAGCACATCATATACGTCCCTTAGCCAAATTACTGTTATCTAGTAAACCTTGTAGCTTTCAGTTTATTATAATTGGTATATACTTTACAGGAGCAGTTCCCAAACTGTGGGTTGCAACCCCGTTGGCTCATGGGTCCAACAGGCCAGATTTGGCCCGCGAGACAACACAGTCTCTCCCTGAACGTGTCTGGATCTTCTCCACAGATACCGTGCCAGGAGGCCTCCATTTTGATCTACAAAATGGCAGCCTCTGCACGGCGTGACCTCACACATGTGGTGCATTTGAGGTCATGCTATGCAGAGGCCACCATTTTGTAGATCAAAATGGAGGCCTCTTGGCATGGTGTGACCTAGTCACAGGTACCATGTGTGAGGTCACATTTTGTGGAGGCTGCCATTTTGTAAAATGGTGGCTTCCTGGTGTAGCATTTGTGGAGCCGATCTGGACACGTTGTCTGTGCAGAGGTGGCAGTGCAGATGCCATTTTGCCATTTGCACCATCCGGTTGTGCAACCATCCAGCTAAGAAACTTAAATCCAGAAAACTTATCTGTGGACAGCAGCCTTTACAGAACATCCTTTCTGCTTGAGCTCGTAGGAACTTGTGCTAGCCTTTTCTTAGATGGGAATTCGCAATGGCTTGTCAGCTGCTTAAGGCAGGGCCTGTATCTTCTTTTTTGGCATTCGATAAAGAATTATTGAGAGTCACTGTCTCTGTGCTGCCCTAATATAACCAGGCAGGGCGTTCCTAAGTCCCAGCCTTATTTGCTTAACAGTGAATTTGTAATAAGAGGCACAATGAACTCATTTTTATGCAGCATACCTGCTTCAACCTCCAGCAGTGAGGCTAGTAATGCAGTTATGAATGAAAAACAAGAGTGCAAGAAACATACTCACAAATATGATGAGGCTTTCTTTGAGTATGGCTTCACTGGTGTTTTTGTCAAGAATGAAGAAAGGCTCACATGCCTGCTATGGCGCACATGGTTATCTAGCGAAAGCGTGAAAACTAAAACTCTTGGAAACTTTTCACAAGTAACAGAGAAAAAACAAGGTAATTTTCCAGTGCCAGAAAGAAGAGCCATAACCATCTGACCACACTCAAAAGGCCTCATTTGAGCTGAGTTACTGTACTGCACAGGCCAAGAAGCCTCACCAAATTGGAGAGACTTTGATTTTGCCAGCTGCAATTGATATGGTGAAGATAACATAAGGGAAAACAAGGCAAACGAACTCAAAGCTGTACCACTCTCCATCAACACAGTGAAGGATGGAAACAATTGGAGCAGATCAGAAACACACTGGTGGAGCATCTGGGGGAGGAAAAAAAAAGGATGCTTTTGCTTTTCAAGCTGATGTGACCATTGAGGGTCATGATGCATATTTCTTGGTTTTTGTGAAATACACGTGGGAGGATGCAGTTCCCAAAGATTCTGTTCTGTCTCCCTCTTCCTGAACATGAGACATCACAAGGAATGTTCGATGTGCTACATGCAAGACAAAAATATCCCACATGATCACATGGTGGGCTTTTGCACAGATGGGAGCTCCATCTATGGTAGGCCACAAAGCTGGTCTCCATGCCTTGGTAAAGAAAGTTGCACTGTCTGCTATGTGGATGCACTGCATGATTCAGAGAGACTAACTGTCATGTAAAGATCAGAGTCCAGAGAACATAAGAGAGGCCGTACCGGGTCAGACCAAAGGTCCATCTAGCCCAGTATCTGTCTACCGACAGTGGCCAATGCCAGGTGCCCCTGAGGGAGTGATCCTAACAGGCAATGATCAAGTGATCTCTCTCCTGCCATCCATCTCCATCCTCTGACGAACAGAGGCTAGGGACACCATTCTTACCCATTCTGGCTAATAGCCATTTATGGACTTAGCCACCATGAATTTATCCAGTCCCCTTTTAAACATTGCTATAGTCCTAGCCTTCACAACCTCCTCAGGTAAGGAGTTCCACAAGTTGACTGTGTGCTGCGTGAAGAAGAACTTCCTTTTATTTGTTTTAAACCTGCTGCCTATTAATTTCATTTGGTGACCCCTAGTTCTTGTATTATGGGAATGAGTAAATAACTTTTCCTTATCCACTTTCTCAACATCACTCATGATTTTATATACCTCTATCATGTCCCCCCTTAGTCTTCTCTTTTCCAAGCTGAAGAGTCCTAGCCTCCTTAATCTTTCCTCGTATGGGACCCTCTCTAAACCCCTAATCATTTTAGTTGCCCTTTTCTGAACCTTTTCTAGTGCTAGAATATCTTTTTTGAGGTGAGGAGACCACATCTGTACACAGTATTCGAGATGTGGGCATACCATGGATTTATATAAGGGCAATAATATATTCTCAGTCTTATTCTCTATCCCCTTTTTAATGATTCCTAACATCCTGTTTGCTTTTTTGACCGCCTCTGCACACTGCGTGGACATCTTCAGAGAACTATCCACGATGACGCCAAGATCTTTTTCCTGACTCGTTGTAGCTAAATTAGCCCCACATCATGTTGTATGTATAGTTGGGGTTATTTTTTCCAATGTGCATTACTTTACATTTATCCACATTAAATTTCATTTGCCATTTTGTTGCCCAATCACTTAGTTTTGTGAGATCTTTTTGAAGTTCTTCACAATCTGCTTTGGTCTTAACTATCTTGAGAAGTTTAGTATCATCTGCAAACTTGGCCACCTCACTGTTTACCCCTTTCTCCAGATCATTTATGAATAAATTGAATAGGATTGGTCCGAGGACTGACCCTTGGGGAACACCACTAGTTACCCCTCTCCATTCTGAGAATTTACCATTAATTCCTACCCTTTGTTCCCTGTCCTTTAACCAGTTCTCAATCCATGAAAGGACCTTCCCTTTTATCCCATGACAGCTTAATTTACGTAAGAGCCTTTGGTGAGGGACCTTGTCAAAGGCTTTCTGGAAATCCAAGTACACTATGTCCACCGGATCCCCCTTGTCCACGTGTTTGTTGACCCCTTCAAAGAACTCTAATAGATTAGTAAGACACGATTTCCCTTTACAGAAACCATGTTGACTATTGCTCAAGAGTTTGTTTTTCTACGTGTCCGACAATTTTATTCTTTACTATTGTTTCAACTAATTTGCCCGGTACCGATGTTAGACTTACCGGTCTGTAATTGCCGGGATCACCCCTAGAGCCCTTTTTAAATATTGGCGTTACATTAGCTAACTTCCAATCACTGGGTACCGAAGCCGATTTAAAGGACAGGTTACAAACCTTAGTTAATAATTCCGCAACTTCACATTTGAGTTCTTTCAGAACTCTTGGGTGAATGCCATCTGGTCCCGGTGACTTGTTATTAATTGATAAACTCAACATTTCCAAAACCTCCTCTAGTGATACTTCAATCTGTGACAGTTCCTCAGATTTGTCACCTACAAAAGCCAGCTCAGGTTTGGGAATCTCCCGAACATCCTCAGCCGTGAAGACTGAAGCAAAGAATCCATTTAGTTTCTCCGCAATGACTTTATCGTCTTTAAGCGCTCCTTTTGTATTTTGATCATCAAGGGCCCCACTAGTTGTTTAGCAGGCTTCCTGCTTCTGATGTACTTAAAAAGCTAGGTCAGTAAGTCTTGTCTATTGTGAACTACATCAAGCCTCAGCCTTTTCAGGCACATCTATTTGCAAAACAGAAGATTGGGGAGAAGGGGGGTGTTGATCATGATGTCGTCTTGTTCCACACTGAAGCTTGTTGACTCAAGAGGAAAAGTACTGCGACAGTTTTTTGAACTGAGGAGCTGAGTGCCTATGCAATGGACTGCAAAGAGTGAATTAATTAATTTTTTTTCTATATGACCAAACAAAGATATGCCTTCTTGTCTATGTTAGACATATTTGGGAAACTGAATTAACTGAATATAGGTCCACAAGGGAAGGACAAGCACATACTTCAGCTGAGTGATTAAATCACAGAATTCACAAAGAATTTTTTCTGAAAGTATAATCTATTGAAGAGAGAGAAACGATGAATTCTTCCTGCACCCTTACAAGTTCCTGGCTGACAAAGAAATTATTCAGCCTCCCACACAGGTGATGGCTGAGCATCTCAGCCACCTAGAATAACAGTTTGCATCCTTTTTCTCTGACTTTGACATGACGAAGTATGATTGGGTGTGAAACCCCTTTCAAAGCAAGCCTGATGTCATGGATTTGCCAGCAGCTGAAATTGAACTGTTTATCAAAAGTTCCTGAGATCAATTCTTGCAAGGAACATATGCCCAATATTCTCTCTCAGAGTTCTGGTTCACTGTCAAGAATGAATATCCTGAATTGTCAACACATACCTTGAAACTGATGGTGCCATTTGCAAGCAAATATTTGCGTGAAGCTGAATTCAGCACACTTGTGTCCATAGAATCTTGATATTGATCTACTGTTGATACATCAGAGATTAGATGTGCAATTTCTACCATGATGGTAAACTTTGAGAAGCTGTGTTGCAACAAACAAACCCATGTAGCACATCAAAGAGCATTAAATAATGTACTTAACATGTAAATTTATTGGATTCCTTGATTGCTATGTTGCTTTCTGGGGTCACAGTAAAGAGTCAGTCTCAAAATGGGGCTAAGCAAGCAAAAAGTTTGGGAACTCCTGCATTATGGTAATGGTGGATAATTAGAGGTATTTAATATTCAAGTAAAAAGCTGGTTAGTTATCTAAGAACATATAAGCTTGCTGGTCTACGGCTGCAGATTGTTTGCTGACAAACAATCTGCAGCATGGCATCTTTTTGTGGTTTTTTCTTCCAAAATCTGACAAACAGCCCTATATTGCAATGACACACTAGTCAAAGGGTGGCTACTCTATGGTCTTTTCTCTCCAAATCAAGATTTCTGGGGAAAAAAATTAAATGAGTTACAGCATAATTACCAGAGATTAATTCTAGCTCTGCAAATAGTTGGTCTCCAACAAATTTAACTGATAAAACCTAATTGACCAATCTGTTTACATCATAGGCTGTATTCTCAGAAAAAAATAATTAAAGGTAAGTTAAGGTTGAAAGAATATTTCACTGCAACAAAACAAAAAACTTAGGATCATAATTTACCAGTTAGCCTTGAAATTTAAAGTTAAAGCTCAACTTTTCAACACCCAACCAAAACATCTGTATACTCTAAAGCCCAGTAAAGATCACCCAATCAACTTGAAGTAACTCTTCCATACATCTTTGCATTTTATAAGCGAATGACAGCTGAGGACATAATTTCATGCTAAATCAACTTTACCCCAAAACACTTCCCCCCATAAACATGTTTTAGTGATAGTGGCTTGTATATTAATGCATTAAAAACCAAGATATGAAGCTAAATGTGGGTAAAGTTATGGTTCCTAGTATGGTTTAGCTAGTGTCAAATATACAATGAAATCAAGTGAACTATTTGTAAGATGAACTCTTCCCCAAGTTCTGTAGATGTCTGACACAATAGATACTAACGTACAACTTGCATTTAAGACAGAACAGTATTAGAACAAGAGTGTTCTGTGGACATACCTTAATATGGACTGTAACTAATGCACTACTGCAGTACACAGCATTTTAAATGTCAGCACAGCAAGACTAAAAGTGAGGTTTTAAAAAACATAAAAGTTGTACTGAAGTGTGAAGCTTAAGCAAAATAGGCAGGAAATTCAGAGATATGGCCAAAAATCTGTCCAGTTATTTGTAGGTATTTTAGGTCTCCAAATATTAGGTGATTTTACATTATACAACGTACACAACACAAAGAATAGATGTCAGTAATAACACTGAAATTCCTCACTTTATTATGCATATTTTTATCGTAGTAGCATGCAAATGCCCCAGTCAGGTATTAAGATCCCATCGTGCTAGGCATTGTACAAACAATACAGTAGCTGCTGCAGAGAGCTCACAACTGGTTTAAAGCAGACAAATTAGTAGGGATTAATTATTTCTTAATGTTTATTTTTAAAAAAACAGGATTAGAAATAAGACTTCTGGTATTGTGTTATTTTAGTCTCTTGTCATCTGTCAAAGAAGTGATAATGGAAATACCATACATTTCCTTATTTAACAGAGGATACTTCTAGACCCTAAGAGTTGAAATGGCAGGTTGAGGATTTACCAGCAGAAGGACTTCATTGGAATCTAACATTCCATCTCTGTTTTAAGAAGTACAGGTTAATGTTCTATTTCTCTCTTCTTCATAATCAAGATAAAAGTAAATATTATAGCAGGTGTTTCGAGGCCTCCACAGACAATGACCTACAATATGCTGAGCACCTTCACTATTAGATGAAGTAAATGAAAGATGTTACGCTTTTCTTTGCATTTTCAGATGGCATTTTCAGGAATTTGGACACATTATGTCTAAAAAGAAACAGAACTGTATTAAATGGGAATTCATTTCCCCTATTTGCTTGTAGCTATTATTGGGTCATTTCTCATGGACTACCAGACATCTAACATTAATGTCAGTGTTGATTCTTTTACCTCTTGATTCATTTTTTCCTTTATATCTCCTTTGCCAGCATATTGAAGTGGTCATTCCAGCTGAAATCTGCCCAGAGGATGAAATTATTTCTTTAAATTTCTTCATTTCACGATACACTGAAGGCAATAATGTTAGTATAAAACAATGGTGCCCAACCTTATTACACAGAAGGGCCACAAAAACCTAAGCACAACCTTGTGAGCCAAACAGATTCTACCTATTTTTAAAAGATTTAAAGTCACCTTTATTAATTTATATGTTAAGTTCAGCTTGTTTTGTATGTATTTAAATAGACAATACTGTTCATAGAAACAACCTATTTACCCAAGTATGTAAACTAAAACGATGTAAACATGACAACAAAATGCAAATGAATCAGCTGTTAGTATACTGTGTTGACACAGGCCCTGTGAGCCTTATGAAATGCTTGGGGGGGGGGGGGAAGGGAGGCATGCGTGTACAGCCTGCAGGCCATAGATTGGGCACCCTTGCTATAAAAGAAGATTGCAGTTTTTCATATTTAAGTCAGTTTCCATTTGTTTTCACCCAATAATCAGGTTGATCTTCACCATTTGGGGGTGAGGGAGCTCCCTAAGACAGCATCTACATTAATTTGATGTTAAATTGTTGCTGGAGGTTTGGAAAATGGACTTGTGGCTACGTTTTGATGCCACTGAAAGTGTCTCAATACAGGATCCATCCTAAGTGTTCTGTTCTACTTAAATAGTTTCACTTTAAGATCAGATATGCTGTGAAGAATCTAAGAGAAATTGTTTTCTGCACTTAAGATGAGTGCATGTCCTTATTAGTTAATGAGACAATGCTAACATTTTATTATAGAAGAATTGCTTTCATTATTTCAGGTCTATTCAATTGCTTGTCTTCTATCACTTTCTCCAACACTGAGCATGCTGAACTAGATAAATTCACACAATGTTTGGGAGCCACTAAAAATTATTCACCCATTTGCAGAATCCATCAGTGTCTCATTTTATTAAAAGACAGAAGGCGACGCCAATACATGCAACTCTGAAGTCTGAAAAATAAGATGAGCTAGCCAGGTTTATAAGAAACTACATCTGATGCCCTGCCTACCTTCCAGAAGTTTTAGCCAACCAACCCCAATAACCGCTTACAGCTCTCTTTACTTCTTCCCTCTTTTCAACTTCCAATGACAGTTCATTCCACCCACTACCAATGCTGCCTTCTTCAATTCATGAGTCCATCCATTCCCCTGCCCCCAAGTGCTAGAAAAATTTATAAATGTCTTCTTGGTTTTTTTGTTTTTTGAAAACAATAACTCCAGTTTACATCTTTTCCTTTTTACCTTTCCAGAGTAAGTTTTCATTCAGAGACTGAAATTAAAGCATAATTTTTCTAGTATGAAAAAAACCTCTTATGTTCATGTAAATATTCACTTAGGAAGGGGAAAAACTTAATGCACAAATACAAAATGGGAAATAATTGGCTAGGCAGCAGAACTACAGAAAAGGATATGGGGGTTATGGTGGATCACACAGTGAATACAAGTCAATGTGATGCTATGCAGAAAAAGGCAAATGTCGTTCTGTTTTAAACAGGACTGTCATATGTAATCATGGGAGGTAGGAGATAGTTGTTCCACTCTACTCAGCACTGGTGAGGCCTACTTCGGGCACCACACTTTAAGAAAGATGTTAACAAATTGGAGAGTACCCAGAGGAGAGCAACAAAAATGATAAAAGATTTAGAAAACCTGACCTGTGAGGAAAGGTTGAAAGTATTGGGCATGTTTAGTTTAGAGAAGAGAAGCCTGAGGTGAGATATTAACAGTCTTCTAATATGTAAAAGATGATTGATCAATTATTATCCACATCCATGGGGATAGGTCAATTAGTACCTGGCTTAATTTACAACAAGGGAGATTAAGGTTGGATCTTACAAAAATCTTTCTAATGATAGTTAAGCACTTGAACAGGTTCCTGGAGAGGTTATCATCAGGATTCCAGGTTTTTTTTAATAAATTAGACAAAAATCTATCAGATAATCTAGGAGGTACCTTAACCCTGCCCTGGGGGACAGGGAGGTGGGGGAAGTGGGCAAGATGACCTCGAGGTCCTTTCCCATACTACATTTCTATGAATCGGTGTTATGGAGGTTCAAAGAGTGAAAAAACCTGATAAAGCCCCCACTGAGGTGAGGGAGTTTTGTTTGTCTGGGGGTTTAAGTTTTTTCACAGCTCTAGTTTATTCAACTTCACATATGCTGCAATACTGTGTTTGGTGTGTCATGTGCAGTGAAATTTGTTTTTAAAAAGTATTTCAATTGGAAATTTTTTATAAAAATAATTTTATACAGTTTAAAAAAAAATCAGCTTATGACGAACTTGATCTAGAAGTATCCCTTTAAAAAGAATGGGATTATGGCTTGGAAAAAAGAGGATCCTTTTAAGGACTGCTATTTATTTTGCCCCATACTAGAAAAACAATGAAACATTCAAATTAAAAGGCAACTAATTTAAAGAAAGTGATAAAAAGGAAATGCCTCTTTAAATATGCAAATTAATCAAACTGTTGTATATACTCTCTCAAGTTACTATAAAGGTGAATAGTTTAATAAGATTACAAAGACACTGCTAATAAGAAGATCCCAAGGTGCCAGCTAGGATGAAGGGATATCAGTAGTCATACTTTTAAAGGTATGACCACCACCAGCTAGGATCTGGAAGAATGTCCTTTGTTCCCATGTTTACAATAAACACCACCACAGTCAAATGCATATGTGGCTTTTTGTCTTCTCCTAACAAGCCAAACAAAGGCTATGGCTGGATACTTCCCTGGCAGATGGTCAGCTCTAGTACGGTAATTAAGATGTTCAATTATGTATGCCGGAAGGGAAGATCATCTTCTAACCTGCTCGAAAGTCAATGGCAAGAAAAGAACTCACCAAACATGCAAAACATACAATATGCGCAAAGAATAAAAACAAAACCACCCCATACATATAGAACCCACACAATATAGAACCAATCATACCATTTCCAAAAAGACCCAATGCTAGTTTAGTGTGGACAAAGTGCCCACATTTTAACCACCGTGGCATCCAAACTTACGCTGAACAAAGCGAAAGAGCACAAGGTTAAAACTCTGAACCCTTGTCTATACTAGTGCTCTCAATATTGCTACCACAGAGAACACAGCAATGGTAGAAAATTTTAGGGGACAGGACTACTGTACACAAGGTCTGTGAGAATATAGAGATAGTGGCAACGTATTAGATGTCACTGGAATGGAACACTGATACAGCAATTACTATTATTATTCAAATCAACTCTGAAACTCCATGTACAAATTTGAAAGGCATAGCCATCTACCCCACAGTTTCTCCTTTATAGCCACTGACTTTTTGATGGAGGTGTTTGATAGGTGTTCAACCTATATATAAGGTAATAAAGGTAATATTATAAACAAGGGATAGCTCAGTGGTTTGAGCATTGGCCTGCTAAACCCAGGGTTGTGAGTTCAATCCTTCAGGAGGCCACTTAGGGATCTGGGGCAAAAAATTGGTCCTGCTAGTGAAGGCAGGGGGCTGGACTCGATGACCTTTCGAGGTCCCTTCCAGTTCTAGGAGATTGGTATATCTCCAATTATTACCTAACCTATATATAAAGTGTTTCAGTTCTAGCCCAATAGCTGACTAGTCAACTCCATCCTGCTCAGTCAAGTACTTTGTCATCTCCTCTTTTCTTGGAAATAAATATTTCACTTAAGGGATTATCTAGATTAGAAAAAGAAGTGGACCTCAACCAGATAAAATGAAAGTGTAAAGAGTTATCCTATGCCTATGTTAGGGAAGAGAGGTCACAGTCAGCACAGGCTAACTGCCTTACTAGAATTTAAAGGCGTGTCATCAGAAGAACATGCTAGCTAGCACATTCTAACATCCTAGCGGTACTTGAGCACGTACTAGCTTGTCAAGTTGAAATCTAGGTTCTCCCATTTCCAATTTGACCAGCTAGCACACACTGAAGTACAACTTCCTTTTCTATGCTAGAACTTTTAGAATGTGTTTGCTAATATGTTCTTTAGGATACTTGATTTTTTTTTTTTAAAAAGGAAAAGTAAAGATTAGCCTTGCTTCTGTAAAACTTGGTGCACTGTATAAAAGATAATTTTTGAGCTTATTAGTAGTCAGAGAGAATGTGATAAAAGCCACAAAGCTATTTTCTTTCACTGTGTTCTAAAAGTTTCCAGTGATGAAAGTAACACTTAAAAAAATATATATATTTTTTTTTTATAGAGAACTCTTTCCAGATTTGATTTGTTTAACCAGCAACCTAAGGAGAAGTTACAATCATCTTTTGTAATTTACTTTTGGAGGGCAAGTTTAATAAAATAAGCTATAAACCTAAAATCACTCTCTGTACGCCTTGTCCTTTTCAGCATTTAAAGCCCCTTTAGACTGCCCCAATTCACAACCCTCCAGTTTAGCCATTTTAAGGCTAGAACATAAGTCTTACTACTTTTTTTTTTTCCCCCTTAAATCGCTTGTTTGCTTTTACTGCTGCTACACTCCATGGTTCAGTATTGGCCATATTAGTATTAAATATAGTATTAAAATATTTTTATTCTCCCAATATATTGACTAAAATCTAGGTTCTAATGAAAAAATTCAGAACATTCAAATGGAAATAGGAATTTCTAAAGCTCTGTTGGGAACACTGATTAAAGATAATTCCATAAAGTATACTAAAATAGAAATTTTAGACAATTCTCATAAATGTTATTGTACATTAGATGAAGGAATAGAAGATCTATATCTTATGGTAGTTTGGGAATCATACATTAATCTATTTTAAAAACAAGTTTAATCCTTAAAATATTTCAAGATTCCCAATAGATGTTCAAATCAGAAGGTAACTGCAGAGGTTCCAATATTAAATGTAATAGCTCTTTATCATGTGAACACTCAAAACTAGTGTTCAGTGAAGTTTAGAAAAACCATGAAGTCATTTATTAAGAGTCTCCTATATATACAATTTCCTGATTTGTCTAAAATTAAGGCACAAAAATAATTTAAAGACAAGTTTACATGGTACTTATCTTTTTTTCATGCAAAGATGTACATACCTTTAGAAAGGTGGGGAAATGAGAATTACTGGCATGAGAGAAAACTTAAGACCCAAGGATGGAGGAGGAGCTCCTTTTGCAAAGTTCACTCATGCCTGAATTTTGAATCATAATTGTGTTCTCCTTTCCGAACCTGTTTTGTTGTCTCTGAAGAAAATTAGGTGATGACATCTGGTAAGACTGATAGTATATTACAGAAAGAATTACACCTTAATCTATTTGGATTTATTATTTTATACTATTTTTTATTATTTAGTTAGATTGGCAGATCAACCAAAAAAGTTGCTGCTTCAGATTTCAACCACAAATTTGTATGTACAATCTTATATGCGTCATACATTCTGAATGTACGACTTGAACACCTCCAAGAGGAACATCATGCCATGTAACCAGAAAGATGTTTTCCTTAATTTGCAATGAGGTATCAGATTTGATTTATGACCTAGATATCACAATAATCTGAATAAGCTAAATATACCAAGTTTCTTGGGCAGGTACCTCTGATAGTGAAGCCATAAAGGTCAAGTGCTTCTGATGTAGTTACAAAGTTATTACTTTGGTCACATCAAATATTTTACAATGAGGAAGGGAAAAAAAAGCATGCAGTCACTTTTATGGAGCTATATATTTTTTCCAGCGAAGGATGAAATACAGTTCCAGTATACTGTATGCAGCAGTAGTTACCTAGCAGGCCAGGCCAGGCCCGTCACCCCACAGTGGTGGCTCCTGCACTGTGCGGCTGGCTGGGCTTGGCTCTCAGCTCTGGGTGTTTCAATCACTGGGGTTGCAGTGCCACTCAGGTTTGGCCCCACTCCCCTGACTGGGGCACGCAACCCTGTCAAACATTCTGGTGACCAAATTTTGGGTCCTAAGCCACAGGTTGAGATACCCCAGTATAGGGATAGGCTGAATTGGTGTAGCGATATTATTGCTTCTTTCCTGTCATACTGGTTAGAAACTACCATAGTAAAACTGCTCTAGTTCAACTGTATCAGAGCTAAAGATCTCACCCCAGATGTCATAACCAACTGGTACAACATATCATTGCAGAGCACCTGGGACACATAGCGGACATACCACAAAGCATCAAAAGCTCATTAGGTTCTGACCTACAGTTTTTGCAATGTCTTGTCAATGGGTCCTCTGTAAGAATTAAGCCATATTAAGAGACCTGATTTTATGCTACTTTATACTAGATTATGAACTCTTTGGACCACCTTTTTTTCTGTTTGTACAGTGCCTAATACAAGGAGATCCTGGTCCATGCATGAATGGCTGAGGTTCTGTGGCCCACAATGCGCAGGAGGTCAGACTAGATGAACGCAACAGTCCCTTCTGGCCTTAAAGTCAATGACTGGAGGTCCTAGGCACTACTGCTATACAAATAATAATACATGGTTTTCTTGGCCACTTTGCATCAGCCATAGCAGCTTTACAAACCCTATAGACCAGTGGTTCTTAACCTGGGGTGCACGTACCCCCTAAGGGTGCAAGATGCCCTTTCTGGGAGTGTGAGACATGCTAGATTTTTTTTAAGAGGGTAAATCATCAAAAATACAAGGCACATAAGTAGAACTACTTTGTTTCATCAAACCTATGTATTTATTAACATTATAAATTTAACAATTACTGTAATATACAAACAAAAGTATTTTCAAATTTTTAAGCTAATTGTAGTGAAATTATCTCGCTACAAAATACAGTGTACCACCAAGTTGCGGGGTATTTCCTGGCGCATGTGCAGAGGATGATGTGGCTTATATATATAAGTTATGATATATCTAGGTTTAAAGAACTGACCTACTTCAACAATTTTTGATAAGGGGTGCGAGAACATATTTTGAGAACCTAAGGGGTGCAGGCTGCAGTAAAGGTTAAGAACCACTGCTCTAGACAATGGTTTATAAACAGTTTAATGTTTTATGCAACATATCATGTGTAGAAAAGAGGCATGTCCTCCCTCAGAGATTGACAGCAAGGGAGGGTCAAATGCCCCCTAGTGGGCGGAACCAGGAAAGCCGCACCCACCATGTTGGAAGCAGATGGGCAGGACAGGAACAGGAAGTATATAAGATGGGTTCTACAACTCACTTAGGGAAAAACCACTGCAAAAGGCAGATGCTTCTATTGGAGCTAGAGCCTGCTGAAGTCTTCTGCTGTCCTGAGGACTTGTCTGAACTACCAGATATGGCTGATGCTGAGGAGTGACTGGGATTACTGCTTGCAGTGTACCCAGGGGAGATGGAGAACAACCCAGAGATCCAAGTGCACCCTGAGGGTAGTGGCCCAGGTACAGCTGACTACACTCTGGCTGGGTTGGTGCCTGAGTCTGGTTCAACGTGCTGCAGCTGGATCCCTGCTGACCCTGTGGAAGACCACTCTGCCACTGTTAGGACCCTGGACTGGTGTATGGTGGAGTCAGGTGGACGTGTGGCATGGCAGCCTCTCCACCTTTGGCCAGGAGGCCTCTGAGAGTCTACTGTCTGGTGAGCTAGGATCCTAGACTGTTGGGTGTTTGTCCTGGCCTCAGCCCCCCCTACATTGTGTTTGATGCTTGCCCCAGTATGAAGCTCTAGACTGTTGGTACCTCACCCTGCTTGTGGGCCAGGGTCCCTGGATTATTCAATGCTCTGCCCTACCTTAGGGTTGGGGCCCTAGACTGTGCTTGGTACCCTGCCCTGTCTGAGGGCCTGGGTTCCCAGACTATACCTGGGTCTCCCATGCCTGGGGTTGGGCGTTAGACTGTTTGGTGCTGTGTCCTGCCCGAAGCCTTGTGTCCCTGGACCGCTCACTGCTCTACCCTGCCAGAGGGATTGAGCCCTGAGACTGTTACCTTCCCTTATTTTACACTGTTACTCCAGGAGTGTGGCCTCCCTCCAAGACTGATAGTGAGGGAAGGCCACACATGCCTAGACCAGAGGTCTCTAAAGTGGGGTGCGTGCACCCCGGGAGGTGCACAAGAGGATCCTTTGCGGGGCACAGCAGGAGGAGCGCTGCCGGAGTAGTGCTGCTTTGGCAGTTCGGGGTGGGAGTCCAAGCGGCTGCCTTTTTTTTTTTTTGGCCTAGGGTGGCAAAAATGGGAGAGCTGGTGCAGCTGGGGATGCGTGCTCAAATTTTTTTTACTGATAGGGGTGCGTGATCAAAAAAGTTTGGAGGCCACTGGCCTAAACCTTGGCTTATACCAGCCTACGCTGTGTTAGAAAAGGGCCTGCCATACCCAAGTTAGAGATGGTTGAGTTTTAACAGCTGTGCTAAGTTTATAGTCCCGTGTAGAAGAAGCCTAAAATAAATGGTAGTAAAAGTTTAATTCCTAATGTGGATAGGGTATAAAGGTGGCCACGGAAACAGACTGAATAGGTGACAAATGTAAATTTGCTGTAGGATAAAAGTATCTTACTTTATTTAATGGAAATGGCTTTAAAAGAATGTCATACCTCCACCCTCCTGGGGGTTGCTAAAACCATTTTTTACATTCCTATTGATTTTGCTAACAGATGGTCAGCAAAAAAATAAGACTGAAGGATAACTTCCTTTTCTTTCCCACCCCCTAACCTGTCCATTGCCAGCTCACTGGAAGGAATACACAAAAACTTTTAAGAGAGAATAAAAAACACCCTAAGAATAACTTGTACTACAAGTTTTGAAATTCTAATTAACTTTTTATCACATATGCTTTGTTTGGCCAATAACAGGTTGATCAGTTTTCACCATGGCTCTCAGCAATTAGGACAATGTTGCAGAGTTTGCAACATCAAAAGATATTTTCATTTACCAAAATAAGTTTTAGAACACTACTATTCAAACACTGTATGCCTTATAAAACATATGCAAAAACTGAACTTTGGCCCTAACCTACTTGAAAGTTTTAGTTGTTTTGTTTGTTTGTTTTTTAAAGGTTAAGTTTAAAAAAAAATCACTTTTAGGTTGTCTAAAATTCTGTAGACAGAACTGCTATAACTGAAAGATTAAGAAAAAATTCTGGGCTTTTTCTTTCCAGTTTTAGTTGGGGCAGTTGACTGTATGCAACGTGCTGTCAATCTTACTCTTTCCCCTTCCACTATCAGTTTTCCTTTTGCTTGTAGGGCAGGAAAATGGGAGGAAATACAGTGAGACAAAATATCATCCTGTAATGGCATTATCATGGAAACTGTCAACTTTCAAGGGCATCTGTAATTGATTTACAGAATGAACCTATTTCAAGTTGACTATCAGCTGACAACAGAGAAAATACATACTAACCCACACACTGTATGGCTCCTAATTTTCAATACCTGGTCTAGGAACAAATGGAGTAGAACCTGTTCACCTCCAGGGAGGTATGATGAGAATTCTAGATTTTCATTGCATTGCAATTAACCAATTATAATTCCACTCTCAGTAAAGTTGTCTCTTGGAAACATTCCAAACTTTTCACCTGCAAGCACCTTATATTTAAAAAAAGGCAAAGAATTACACTATGAAAACAGATTCCAAGCATGTTCCTCTCTCCTTGACACTCTGCACGTCAACCTTGTGCTACTAAGAAGGCACCTTCTTCCTCCTCCCTCTAAGCAAGAAGTGCACAAAGGAAGAATTAGCCACTGCAATTTGTAAAGTCTTTCTCGTCCAGAGATGATCCTGGCCTGGCCAGCAGGGGTGTGCTGCCTCCGACTCCCGCCCAGCAAATGAGGAAGCAGCAGTGATGGATGAAGCGAGGGCTGCGCTGCGGGACCCCGAGCGCACACAGCGGGGGCCCGCAGCACCCAGGAGCTGCCCGCCCGCTCCCCAGTTTGGGAGGGACCGTCGCTTCCCTGAATTTAGGCTGGAGGCGCCGCCGGGGCTCGGACTAGCATGTGCGCCGCTTCCGGTGCCTGAGGAAAGCCGGGGACCCGCGCTAACAATAGGGCAGAGGCGGGCAGCGCGGCGCTGGGGAAGTACAAGGGCCGGCGGGAGAGCTGGCAGCCGGGCGGGACGCACGAGGCAGGGCGCGGGCCGCCAAGGAGAGCGGGATGCTGGGGAGCGGCCCCCGGGGGCAGGACCGAGTGCGGGGCAGCCCCTCGCGGCGGCGGCGGCTCAAGGTGACATCTTGGGCGGCAAGAGGAGGCGGCGGCGCCGCGCCAGGCCGCCCTTCCGCCCCCCAGGTGAGCCCGGCGCCGTTCCTCACCTGGCACCTGCAGACGATGTCCGCGTCCTGCGCCAGCAGATCCACCAGCTTGCCCTTGCCCTCGTCGCCCCACTGGGCCCCCAGCACCACGGTCACCTTGTTGCCAGGCGGCCGCGCGGCGCACTCGCCGTTGGGGACGGGGGCAGCGGAGGCGCCATTCTCAGACATGGTTGCCGCCGGCGGAGGCTCCTTTCCTGCTCCCCGGGCAGGGCACACATGAGGCGGCACAGGGGCGCGCTCAACGCCTCCTCCCCTGGCCCCGCCTCCTCCACGCCGGGAAATACCGCAGCTGCTGCTGCCGCCGCATCCAGTGGCAGCCCCTGGCTGCCCGGCCTCAAGCCCCGCCCACTTATCTGCATAGACGGAAGCCTCTCTCAACCGCTCCCTCACGGCAGGAACTACACTTCCCGGCATGCAGCGCGACCGTTCCCCGCAGGGCGCCGCACGGAGCTTGCGCGATGCTTGATGGGGCGAGTAGTCCCTTTGGGCCGCACCTGTGAGAGCGGCTTGTTGCTGCCTGGGGCTGACCCAGAAGGAGGGACCCTGTGTGCTAGAGGGGGCGCGGCTACTGCTCCCGCCTCTCCCTTCCAGAGGCGCGGGGGGCAGGTGCCAGGCGGTTTCTGTTGTGCCCCGCCGCGGGTCCTGTGTCACGTGATCGTATGTGCGGCAGTTTATTGGGGCCGTTGTTAGGCGGGCCCATGGCGCGAGCTCGGGAGCTGCTATGGGGCGCTCGAGGCCTGGCGCTGCTGTTGTGTCTAGGTGGATGCTGCGGCATATGGAGGTGGGAGGCAGGAAAATGGATGGGAACAGAATGAGATGTGAGACCGGAGGGGGCCGCACCTCTCAGGGTCCCCAGCTCAGCGTCGTGTCCCCCCCCCCATCTGAGTGGGGGAGGAGCCATGGGGTGACACCCGCCAACACGCCCCAGCCCACGCCGCACTGTGTAGGGGGTGGCTGACCCAGGCCAAACAGCTGACAGGCTAGGGTGATCAGACAGCAAATGTGAAAAATCAGGACGGGGTGGGGGGTAATAGGAGCCTATATAAGAAAAACACCCAAAAGTCGAGACTATCCCTTTAAATGCGGGATAGCTGGGCACCCTATGACAGGCATAGTGTAGCACTCTACTCCTCTACACTATGAGCTAGGGGTGTGATTTCCTCTGCTCACATACACATGCCCTTGGTGTCATCAGGCTTGCTGATGACCTGCAAAGAGGTGGTTTTGTCTTGTTGTCTGCTGCTTCTAGAAGTCTCTGGGCTCTGTCTTGCAAAGATCCTTAGGGTCTATAAAAGTCACTGGAAATAGGAAAGTCTAGCTGCCTCTACTAAGGACCACGAATAAGGATATGATTCTGTCTTGGATTCTGGGGCTTTGCAGGATGTCCATGACTTCTTCTGGGGCAGGGCTGGAGCAGCTGTCAGTCCCAGGGCTGCTGGAGCAGTAGCCACTGGAACAACTGACTGGTAGCCAGCCACAGAGCAGCAGCTGCTGCAACAGCTGGCTGGTGATCAGCCCCAAGGCTACCAGAGCAGTGGCCCCCAGAACAGCTGGCTAGCAGCCAGCCCCAGGGCTACCAGAATATCTGACAATCAGCCTGCTGCCAGAGCAGTGGTCCCCAGCCCACAGAAGTAGCGGCCAGGGCTGGGTCTCTGAGGCTGGAGCAGCTCTCTGAGGCTGGAGCAGCAGTGGTCAGCCCCTGTCACAGGAGCAGCAGTGGTCAGCCCCTGTCACAGGAGCAGCTGCAAGCCCTGGCAGCGCTCTGTGTCCCTTCCCCCGCCCCGAGTATTTTTAGTAAAAGTTAGGGCCGAGTCATGGGCTTCTGTGAACTTTTGTTTATTGCACGCGACATGTTCCTGACCTTTACTAAAAATACCTAGGACAGAATCTTAACCTTAACCAAGGATATATATATGGGAAAATGAAACGAATAGCCAAAGTAGGAAGCCTGATTATGTTTTTTCAAAAAAGATTAAACACATTTTGCATTAAAGACAGCTGAAAATACAGAAATACTTTCCTTAAATCACTTTTGAAAAAGTTTTAGGACTCCTCTCCTTAGGCCTGGTCTACACTACACAGGTTGACACATAAGGCAGCTTACATTGACCTAATTATGTTAGTGGCTACACGGCAGCCGGGTCCCACCGATGTAAGTGCCCTACCACACTGATATAATAACCCCATCTCCGTGAGAACTGTAAGGTTTATGTTGGTATAGTTAGGCTGGTGCAGTGTCTGTATAGACACTGCATTACTTAGATTGGCTGTTAGCTCTTTTGTCAATTTCACAGCTGTGAAATTGACAAGAAAGCCTGGCAGCTAGAGCCCACCTGCCCACTGTCACACCCCAAGGCCCTCAGGGAGTCCCCTCCCTCAAGGAGTCCCCTGGGAAGTCAGATCAGTATTGTATATTGCTAACGCTGTTGCAAGCATCGCAAAGCATTTTGGAGAGGGTCAAAAGTGTGTGAGTGGGGAGTGGAAGTTTCCTTTGCAGGTACGAGAGGCCGAGGGGAGGAGAAAAAGAAGAGAGCAAAGAACGGGTTAACTCAACATTTCAGCTAGCTCAGTCTGAAGATAAGTCGCTGGCCCCAGCCACCCAAGGACACTGGGCACAGCCAAGATTTGGCTGACAGCTGAGAAAGATGGGGGCTTGAATTTGCCCGAGCAGCCGTGAGAAAGAAAAATCCAACTGTACAGACCTGCAAGACAGCAAAGCCAGTGAAGAAGAAAACAAAGTCCAGGGCTGCGGAGATTGAAAATACAAACAAGACAACAAGCGGAGGGGCCGAGCCTTACATCCCGGGAGCCAGGGTGTTTTGGGAAAGCTAAAGAAACCATGGAAAGCCGGTTTGGACTGGCACAGAGGGCACCAGGAGCAAAGGTCCCTGAACGAAGCACCCCTCCCTCCCCTGAGGAGCCAGGACTTAAAACCCTCCTGAGAGCTGGAGCAATTTGGAGAGCAACAGCAGACCTGGACAGCCAGGGCCCAGCACAGCACTCTCATCCATCCTTCCCCTCCCCCCCTTCTTCTGACGTTACACCCAGGCCTGGCCAGTTTTGGGTAGTGCATGTGTGAGTATGAAAGTGGGTTAGGGCTTGGGGCGCTAACGCTTTCTTTCTTTCCCCGAGTGACGTTGCAGCGTTCCCAGCACTCTCTGCTGTTATTTTTTTATTAATAAAGCTTTAAAATGTAGATGCTTGATGTGTTCCATCATCTCCTCCCCAAAAGATCCTGTGGCTTCACCCTGATCACCTGACGCCTCAGGCAGATTGGTAACAGAAATCTGTCACACCCCTCCCCTGGAGAGCTGGGTGGCTGAACCCCACTCCTGGCTGGGATCAGGGCAAGAATGGACCCTGCTCCTGTCTGGGAGCTGCAGGCAGGTAGACTCCACTCCAGGCGGCTGACCCGTTCCCAGCTGGGAATAGGGAGATGAGACGCCCTGGGTGGCTTTCCCACTCCTGGCTGGGAACATTGGCTATCTTATCAATTTCACAACTCCATATTGGAGTCAAATTGAGAAGGCTGCCTGGCTCCTGGCAGGGTGGGGCTGAGAAGCTGGGGTAGCTGGACCCCACTCCCTGGGGGCAAGAAGCCTGGGGCAGCTTCCCCCCCCCATCCACTCCCAGTAGGGAAAGGGGAGGCCAAGGCCGGTGCAACCTATTAGGCGACCTAGGCGGTCACCTAGGGCGCTAGGATTTGGAGGGCGGCATTTTCTTTGGCAGTGACCGCGGCGACTGGATCTTCGGCTGCCCCATCGCCGCCGGCATTTAGGCTTTTAGGAGGGAGCTGGGGCATGAGGGTGCGGGGAGGGACCCCCTGCAGCAAGTAAGGGGGGGCAGCACGCAGGGGAACTCCCCGCCCCAGCTCACCCCTGCTCCACCTCCGCCCTGAGCACGCTGTGGCTGCTTCACTTCTCCCGCCTTTCAGGTTTGCGGCACCTAAGCTGATTGGCGCCGCAAGCCTGGGAGGCGGGAGAAGTGAAGCAGCCACGGCGTGCTCAGGGCAGAGGCGGAGCAGGGGTGAACTGGGGCGGGCAGCTGCCGCATGGCTCCCTGGGCCCGGTGGGGGGCCTCAGGGCGGAGGGGGGGTGGAGGAGCTGCCGCGGGGGAGTGCCTCAGGGCGGAAGGGGGGAGCTGCTGCGGGGGAGGGGGCACCTCATAGTGGGGGGGGCAGGGAGCCGCCGCAGGGCTCGGGGATGGGGGAGGGCGCAAGGTGGAAGTTTCACCTAGGGCGCGAAACATCCTTGCACTGGCCCTGGGAAGGCAAGAAGCCCCGGGCAGCTTCCCTCCGCTCCCTGTGGGGAACAAGGTGGAGAGACAGGGTGCAGCCCACCGGGAGCCTGTGGGGCAGCCCGGCTCCTGGCAGAGAACTGCCAGCAGAGCTGAGACACCTGGTTCTCAGCTCCCCACACTGTCCCTCTTAGGTCAGTGGAAGCGCGCCTGATGAGGACGCGCACCACCAACCCAAGGAGTACAGTGTGGACATGCACCATCTCAGTAATTACCTAATATAGGTCAACCCAAGTTTTTAGTGTAAACATACCCTAATTAAGCCATGATTGTTCTACCTCCTGGAGGCTGTGAGGTTAAGTAATGGTAGGCCTGTCGTTACATATATTGGAGGCCACCCAGGAACCTACAGAGCTGCAGGAAGTTTCCGGATGGTTCAATAGGTGGCAGTTTCCCTCTGAGTCTATTGAACCAATGCCCAGCATTGTGTTAGGCTACCCTGTTCTGCTGTAGGTGCCAACTTTTCATGTTAAATTTAAAGCTGAAATTCTAATGGTTATTCACGATTTTATGGCACTTTTAACAAAGTAGGGCTGTCATCCCTGATTAGATGTCTTGGCCTAAATCTAATTTGGGTACTTATTGCGCTTACATAAACTTCCATTGCAGTTTCAATAGACTACTATATTCTTCCCTTCCTGTCCTAAACAGTTGTATAGTGTTGCTATGTGCTGTTAAACAGCTGACACAATACACCTAAGAAGTGGTAACGTACCATTAAAGTGTGAGTAATTCTAGTTTGTCATATACAAATATAGTGCCAAATTTGGCTCTAATTTACACCAGTGTAAATCCAGAGTAAGTTTACTGACTTTGAATTTGATCCATGGTTTGTAGACTGTAATCTTATGCTTTTCACACAGCTATTCCCTGGCTTTCTGAAATAGCTTTGGGACCTCCAGAATATTGTCATAACATGATATTGCTTTGTGATGTTATTCTAATGCTGCTCTCTAGGGGGGTCATAGAGTCTCACTGCTATAGTATTTTTATTTGGAGAAGAAATTAATTTTGACATTCATACCTTAGTGCATTTTCTTTGCAGGTATAAAACGAATGTAGAAAACTATGCTCTCTTCACTACCAGAACCACTGTAAGTGTTGTTTAATAATGATCAAAACAAATCAGTCTTGATTTGTAACACACTGCTTCCAGCTTTTATTTGTGTATATTAGGGACTGACAATGTTTTGGGTCTGATTTCAAACACCCTTTATTTTGTAATGTCTTAATATTGCAAAGTAGAGTAGATTTTGCTGTATATAGGAAGATTTTTCTGTAAGGATGTTTCAGGACCTATTCAGTCAGGCCCACATGTTACTTCACAGATCCATGGAAAGCAGACAAGGCCTCTGCTTAAGCAGAGAAACCACTGCTTACACCAAGTTCTGGATCCATGGACCAGGTTTTATTTGCGAAGGCACAGGGTACGTCCATACTACCCGCCCGGGTCGGCGGGTAGCGATCGACTTCTCGGAGTTCGATATATCGCGTCTAGATGAGACGCGATATATCGAACTCCGAACGCGCTCTCGTCGACTCCAGAACTCCACCACCGCGAACGGCGGAGGCGGAGTCGACGGGGGAGCCGCGGACTTCGATCCCGCACCGTCAGGACGGGTAAGTAGTTCGAACTAAGGTAGTTCGAGTTCAGCTATGCTATTCGCGTAGCTGAACTTGCGTACCTTAGTTCGAACCCCCACCCTAGTGTAGACCAGGCCACAGAGTGCTACACCCAGTGATCAAATGAGGTGTAGCAGGCCTGTGAACTGGCTATATCACAAGGGGAAAGGCAGAGATTCTAGGTTATGACATGATCTTCTATACACACTATTACACATTATTTTTATCAACACCCCCTTCTATTCATCTGCTGTCCCAAATTTTTCCTTCCCTATTGGGTAATATTTATTGCTGTACATCATGTTCTGAATTATACAATAAGTTGCATAACACATTTGTTCCCGTTTTTAGCAATAATAAAACTATCATACTACTTGACAGGGATTTAGCTTGTTTTCTCTACACTCCCCAAAAACTTAATAACAGGATGTTCAGATCTTAATATTGTCAGGAACCTTTGTTCTCACTTTTCCATCTCTAAAAGTTTATACAGAGGTTATAAAAACCACACATGAGTACAATAACTCCTCACTTAAAGTCGTCCTGCTTAACATTGTTTCGTTGTTATGTTGCTGATCAATTAGGGAACATACTCATATAAAGTTGTGCAATGCTCCACTCTTGCGTTGTTTGGCTGCCTGCTTTCTCCACAGCTGGCAGCCTCCCTACACCTCCCCCCACCCCCAGCACCTCCCACCTGCTGGCAGACCCCGCGGATCAGCGCCTTCTCCCTCCTCCCCCTGCCTCCTGCCCGCGGCAATAAGCTGGCTTGCGGCATTCAGGAGGGATGGGGGAGGAGCAAGGACTCGGCACGCAGGTTCCCCCTCCCTCCCGAACGCAGCAATCAGCTGGCTTGTGGCATTAAGAAGGGAGGGGAGGAGCCAGGACGCAGCGTGCGAAGTAAAGGGGGAGGAGGTGGGGGATGAGAAGAGGCAGGTCAAGCGTGGAGGCTTGGGGGAAGGGATGGAGTGGGCGGGCTGAGGGTTAAGCCCCCCGCCCCTGGTGCTTGCAGAGTAGGGGAAGCTGCCCTGGAACCTAATCCCCCCTATTTACGTTAATTCTTATGGGGAAATTGGATTCGTTTAACATCGTTTCACATTTTTCAGGAACATAACTACAACGTTAAGTGAGGAGTTACTGTATGCAAGCCTACAAAACCTACACATATATTGTTTATACTTCTACTTATACATTCCTAATCAATTATCCACTAAATAAACATTGGGTCTTTACCAGGTCATATAGAGTAAGATCACCTAAACAATGCTTTACTCCCTTACATTTTCTCACATGGGTTTAATTAACCATACCATTCAATCATATGGATATGAAATATGCTAAATCTTGACAAAAGTTTATATATATGTTACATAATAAGTGTAACAGTACTTATGTCTTGCTAATATACAGGAGAGGTGTATGATAAAACTGTTAGTTTAGGTCATATTGTTTTTTCAAATTTAACAAAATTATTGGTGGAATATGTATAGCCAAAACAGTTATATCTATTTCAAATTTTAATTTGGACACACTAAAGCTTTACATGCAAATATACTTTCTTGGGAGATAAGAGGCAACTCTCATATAGGAACAGTTAGTAGATAATCAGTGATTACAAGTGGAGGGAGAGGAGCGTGTTCATCCCATTCCATTTAAATATACTGGAGAGATATTTAGAATGGTCACATCTATAGGCCAAAGTACACCTCTTCCTCAATATAACGCGACCCAATATAACACGAATTTGGATATAATGCGATAAAGCAGTGCTCCGGGAGGGCGGGGCTGCGCACTCCAGTGGATCAAAGCAAGTTCGATATAACACGCTGCGTCCTGGCTCCTCCCCTCCATTTTTAACGCAGTAAATTTTTTCGCTCCCGAGGACAACATTATATCGAGGTAGAGGTGTATGTATTTCTGGCAGTGAGGTAAGGACATCTCAAACCAGCATGATTATATATCTGTTTAAATTAACCAGTAAATATGTGTCTGATCAGTACATCAATTCAACTTTAACCTGTTTAGGGTTCAATACTGCCCCGATGATGCCAATGGAAGTTTTGCTAGTGATTTCAGTGGGAACAGGGTCAGACCCATAATCAGAAAGGAAAGTTAAGGATAAAAGTGGGAATAAAAGAAAAATGCTGTAACACAGTGGTTCTCAAATTGTGGCCTGTAGAGAAATTGCTGGTCATCTACAGAGCTGACTGGTTATATGGTACTAGCTCTTCCTCCTTATTAACTCCTGCTACATTGCATTAAAAGACAGGTGAAACAGATTTAATATTTTCTAATGTTGCATTTCCATGTTAGCAATTTATGAGTTTTCCAGAGCTTGCACCAGTTCAGTATCGCAATGTATGAATAAATGGTGCAGTTCTCAAAATCATTTGCAGTCAGCTTTAGTAATTGAATTAGAACCATTTTCTTGGTAAAAAAAAATATCCCACTGTTGCTACCACCAGTGTTTGTGAACACACTTGTGGACACACCATTGTATACGTCAACAGTTTAAAAAGCAAATGAAGTTGAAAAGGTTAGTAATTCTCTGCGCTACTAGGAGGGAAATTCAGATTTTATTAAACTGCCAGTCCTCTAGTCTTTTGTTTCTCTGGCACCAGGCATGAGAGTTCAGTGGAGTAAAATTATGCATTGAGGGGAGGGAATGCCTTGTCTATTGACAACAGTTTCTCTGGCCCATTGCAGAGCATCATCTAAAAAGCTCAAAGGCAGTTTTGAGTGTGCTTTTGTTGTGTGATGATGGCCTTGGCAGTAGTGAACTGTTCCCATGGTGGAAAACAGAAATCTTTACCGATGTAATGGACTAAAGAACAAAGAGCAAGATGAAAACTAGTTTACACTCACTGGCCCTCACAAAGATTGCACTTTGCAACAAGATTTCCTGCTCTGCTAACAGGGATGTCAGAAACGGTAGTTGTAATTCAAAACCTTATTTGCTAGTTTTATAGAAGACATGCCATTTTATTTTTGTAGTGTGCGTTATATAATTCAGTCCATTTTTCCCCATTGAAATTATTGACTGCAGTGGGAGAAGATTGTGTTTAATACCATAATAAATACAATTTTAAGTTTGAAGTTGTCCCTAGGTATTTTTAATATTTAAAGAGTTTAATCATTTTTGTGTAATAATTAAAAACCTGGTCAAAGAACATTATGGTTTTAAAACCACTATACAGTTAGATATAATGCAACAGATTATATATATTTGTATGTGCTACCCTAAGTTCTCTACTCTTTGTTTAGATATATTTAGAGTATGAAGGACATTCATTTGGGGAATGGGACATTTCTCCGCCATGTACTGTTACAAATAAAAGGTAAGGATTGCAAAAGTGAATAATAACGGCACAATGGTAACTCACATTGATTTTATTGGGTGCAGAGTTAGGTCAATTCTGAATACTTTTGAAAATTCCACCCAAAGTCTGAGAAGGCAGTTTCTGTATACACATTCAAGTAAGATGGGCTTCTGTTAAGCCTGGCCATGTGCATTCATTTGGAGATCTGTTGGAAAACAAAATCTTATTTTTATTTCCCTTAAGAATTATGAAGTACAGATCCTTTGTTTCAGAATAGGAGTTGTGGGTTGAGATTTGCGGAGGAGACAGAAGCTGGTCCTGAGGTTTCTATACAATTTATATTGTAAGTTAAATATTTATCAATGTAATGGAATATAGAATTAGGCATTGACATGTACATATAAAGTAGTTCTAAGTATACTATTTCTCCTAAACTTCCTTGCCTATGTACTGTACATGTGAGGAAACCTTAAGCCAAAAAGATTGATAAATACTTTAATATGTATATCTAAATTAAGAATTGCACAACATTTTATGTTCTTGAGGTTTTTCTTTTTTTTAATTTGGTCCAGTGCATTTACATGAACAATGCCGTAGAAATAATCTCTTTATATCCCAGAGATGTAAGGAGTCTATCACTGTAGAACATAAGTGCCAAATTGTATTCTATGTGTTATTTTTAACTAGAAACATGTCTGATTCCTTACATTTGGAGCAGCTAGGGTCTTCAGGAAGAGGACCCTATTTTAGACATTAGACTGCACAAAGGTTTCTAGATACATACTGTTAAGCGAGTGGGACTGACAAGACACAATCTTTTTTGTCTAGGTATTCTTATTTGATAATTTAATGGCCAAGATACCTAATGCATTTGTGAGCTCCAGATTAGACCCAGCTACACTAGGAGTAGGAAACCCAAAATACCATTTTTTTTAAAAAAGCATCTCTGCCCCTAAATGACTGTTGAACCAGAGTATGGTACAATCTTTAAAAAGATTTCAAATTAACAGAGGGATGTATTACAGCTCTTATCTGCATAGCACTGAGATCCAACAAAGTGTAGAGGGAGTACATAAAAGTTACACTAATGCAGCATTGTGGCTGAAAGTTTTGATAAGCAAAAGTCAGGTAAAAAGTTGTGGTTTCCACTGCAGCTTTAATTTGTCTATCTTGTTGTGTGTGTTTATATGTGTTATGTCTTTGAAATTATTGTATTGGTAAGCTTATTTGAATGTACAATCAGATATCACATATTTAAATAAACACATTTGAATGATTGTACATTCAGGCATATACATCTCTGGGTTAATGTGAATGTATTACCATTAGATTGCAAACCCAAATCCAGATGCAAAGTGTTACCCCCAAAATCCAGACTTACGGCACCCCCACAATGGTTTGCCTATTTCAGTAATCAATTGTCAGTTGTTTGTTTTGGTAGGTGAAAGGAGATGGCCCACCATAGAGGAATTGCCAGGGTTTTACTAGGGCTTCCCCTATGACCTTTAGGAAACCCCCCAGAACAGACTCACTTTGTTTTCCCTTGGGAAGTCATAGATATAGCCTTTCTGCTCAAAGGATTGACACTCAGGCAGTAATCTTTGAAAACAAAAATTTTCTTTATTTAATGTACCAATATTCCTGAAACAATAAGTCTTTTAAAAGAACCAAAGCATATATCAAGAAACATAAACAAATTCTATTAGCACAACTACGCACATTCAAGTACTCAATGCTGCAATGTCATACAGTTTGAAATGGCTCTAAGTGGTTACATTCTACATGCGGTGATCAATCACATGTAGGATGCTGACAGCAATTCTAATTAGAATACTATACTTTTATACATAGTAAGATATATCCAACTTTAGTATCTCAAACACACTTATATGTCCTAGCTCCTTATACCATAGTTCTCATGCTTACTTTCTACAGTCTTCTTTTCCCTCTGATCTGTCAAAAGGTCCTTCTGTTCAGTCTCAATGCCAAACTGCTGCTGCTGTTCTGCTCTGGCTGCTGCTGCTGCCGCGCCACTGCCACCTCTTTTTTGCTGCTGCTGCTTGCTGTGATTTCTTGATCCAGAACAATCTGGCCTTCTTCTTCCCTCTTCAGTGATTTTGCTCTCTTCCTGCTTCTTCTGCTGACAACCTCTTCCTTCCACTCACACATATCAATACCACCACCACCAAACTTGTCAGCTCTCTGCCTTATGTATGATTTGTGGCCTACTTTGGTTATTTCCGCAATCCTTATTATTATCATACCTCTCCTCCAATCATGTTTAAGACCTCTCTGATTGCTCCATTCTTATTAACCAATTACAGATGTTAACCTATCTGTCAATTAAAGCTGGACCTGATTGAAAACCTGCACCTGACATGATTGACCCCTCCCTTTAGGTTTTGGAGTAATCTTTATCTAACCTCAGCCTGCCTGCTTGCTATAGGCCAGATTACTCCAAGACTGCCATTTTAATCTTTGTGGCTCTGATTACCTGCAACTACCATTTTATTCTTCTTCGAGTGATTGCTCCAATGCATTCCAGTTAGGTGTGCGCGCCGCGCGTGCACGGCTCTTCGGAAGATTTTTACCCTAGCAACTCCGGCGGGCCGGCTGGGCGCCCCCTGGAGTGGCGCCGCTATAGCGCTGAATATATACCCCAGCCGGCCCGTCCGCTCCTCAGTTCCTTCTTCCCGCTCGTGACGGCAGTCGGAACTGTGGAGTGCTCAGTAGTCCTCCACATCCCTAGCTCTCTCTACTTGTTTTTGTATATAGTTCTTTACTGTTAGTATAGTTAGTTTTAGTGGTTAGTTAGTTTAGATAAGGATAGGGGGAGTACTTTCTCCCTCCCCCTCCCCCTCCCCCGTGCGGGCTCATGCCCAAGGCACCGGGCTTTAAGCCCTGTGCAGCGTGCCAGAGGCCTATGCCAGTGGGTGACCCTCACGGCTCCTGCCTCCGTTGCCTGGGCGAGGCACACCGTACAGATAAGTGTGCCATTTGTTCGGCTTTTAAGCCGCGGACGCATAAGGACAGAGACAGTCGCCTCAAGCAACTCCTTATGGAGGCGTCCCTCCAGCCCCCGGCACCGTCAGCGCCGGCACCGAGGGCTTCTTCGGTGCAGAGTGCACCCGCGGCACCGACCGGCGCCGGCACCGTGGCCACGGTACCTAGACCGCCGCCTAAGACGACCCGGCACCGCTCGCTCTTGCCTGCACGCAAGCAGAGACTGGCGAAGGCGGTAGCGAAGGCACGCACAGAGTCCGCCACGAGAGTGGATGCGGCAGTGCGTAAAGCGGGCCCTGAGCCCTCGACTCCGGCCCCGCAAGCGCCGTCGAGTCCGGCACCGCCACGCTCCCCGGCACCGACCGAGGTGGAGCCAAGGCTGCCTTCAACGCCGGAGACATTCTCCTCTGCCAGAGACCTCATCAGGCTCATAGAGGCTCCGAGCCTCCGGCCCCCGGCACCGCCGGTGCGGGCTGTTGTCTCTGTCGGCAAGCCAGCCAGGATGACAAGACCGCCCTCTGTGGACGAGCGGCGTGGAAGACGGTCGAGGTCCCGGTCCCGCTCCCGGTCCAGGTCCCAGCGCAGGTCCCCATCCCGCCGCTCCGAGTCTCGTCGCCGCTCCTCTTCACGGCACCGAGCACCATCCCGACGCCGGTCTGAGTCCCGGTACCACTCTCGATCTCGGTACCGGTCGCACTCCCGGCACCGATCCAGGTCACCGTACCGCCGGTACCGTCGGCGATCGTCTCGGCACCGCGACTCTCGGAGTCACTCCCGGCACCGCGGATCCCGGTCCCGGTCGAGCTCCCGGCGCCGGTCGAGCTCCCGGCACCGCCGGAGTCCAGGCTCACGGTCACCGTCCCGTCGGCGCTCTGCGTATCGACCCTCGGTGCCGTCGGGGCAGGGCCTCCCGCCTTCAGCGGTTCAGTCCGTCGGCACTACAGCACCGCCTTGGCCATCCCGCACGGCTTCCGTAGCCTCCGGTGCCGATGATACTACCCACCGGTGGCCTACCCCACAAGGACTTCCGCATGAGCAGTGGGGCTACTGGGTCCCGTGGGGACAGCATGAAGGTCAGGGTATCCCGTTTCCCAGGAGGGATGTGACCACCAGCACCAGGGTCCCTGAAGCGACTGTTAGCCGGCCGCCTCCCTCTCCTCCGCACGAGCCATCTGCTCATCCGGTCCACCAATCGCCCACGCTTCACGGTTCGGAGGAGGCTCACCCACCGGACGTAGAGCCGGAGCCGGTTCTGCAGGGTGCATCTTTGTCATCCTCGCCGGACGAGGCGGTGGCAGGGGCTGCGGCCAGCGAACCCCCGCCCATTGACCTCCGGGCCTTCCAAGACCTGCTTCGCAGGGTGGCGGCGTCCATGAATCTTCCCGTCGAGGAGGTCCAGGAGGATGAGGACCCAATCACCAATGTGGTGGGTGCGGATGCTCCCGTCCGCGTGGCGTTACCCTTCGTCCGGACCATTCAAAAGAACGCCACTACGCTCTGGCAGACCCCCGCTTCCATTCCTCCCACAGCACGCGGGGTCGAGCGGAAGTACTCAGCCCCACCATCAGGCTATGAGTACCTTTACTCCCACCCAACCCCGGACTCCCTCGTGGTCCAATCTGTTAACGACCGGGAGAGGCACGGCCAACCTGCCGCTGCGCCTAAGTCCAAGGACGCCAAGCGCATGGACTTGCTCGGCCGCAAGATCTACTCCGCCGGGGGTTTGCAGCTGAGGATCGCAAACATCATGGTCCTCCTCGCCAGGTACGTCTTTGACATTCTGACGTCCCTGGCGAAGTTCTCGGAGCTCCTGCCTTCCACATCACGCCAGGAGTTCTCCGCCTTGCTGGACGAGGGGAAGAAGTCCTCTCGGTCATCTATTACGGCAGCCCTCGACGCCGCGGACTCCGGGGCTCGGACCTTGGCATCCGGCGTGACAATGAGGCGCATCTCCTGGCTGCAGTCCTCCACCCTGCCGCCGGAGGTGCAATATACACTCCAGGACCTCCCCTTCGACACCCAGGGTCTGTTTTCCGAGAAGACGGATGCTCGGATCCAGACCCTGAAGGACGGGCGTGTTGCCATCCGCACGCTCGGAATGCACACACCGGCGACGCAGCGCAGGCCCTTCCGGCCGCAGCCCTCCCGCTATCAACAGCGCTATCGCCCCTATACCAGCAGACGACCGACCCAAAATCGCCGTCGTCCGTCCGGCAACCGCCGCAACCAGGGCCAGGCCGCTTCCAAGACCCCTCAGGGGGCTAAGCAGGCCTTTTGATGGGACGATCGAGGACGGCCCATCACTCTCCCTACCGGATCCTTCCCCTTTATTTTACAACCGCCTTTCCCATTTCTTTTCGGCGTGGTCCCGCTTAACATCGGACAACTGGGTACTTCAAACAGTCCAGTCGGGATACCGCCTTCAGTTTGTTTCGCCCCCGCCTTCCCACCCACCCTCCCTGTCCCTCTTCAGGGACCCCTCTCACGAGCAAGTCCTCTTGCAAGAGGTTCAGACTCTGTTGAGCGTGGGTGCCATAGAAGCAGTGCCTCAAGACAGGCGGGGCAGGGGATTCTACTCCCGTTATTTTCTCATCCCCAAGGCGAAAGGCGGGCTACGTCCTATCCTGGACCTTCGCGAGCTGAACAAATATCTGCTCAAGCCCAAGTTTCGTATGGTCACCCTGGGGACCATTATTCCTTCCCTGGATCCGGGAGACTGGTTTGCCGCCCTCGACATGAAGGACGCCTACTTCCATGTCGCGATCTATCCTCCTCATCGGCGTTACCTTCGGTTTGTGGTCAACAACGCCCACTACCAGTTCGCTGTGTTGCCGTTCGGACTCTCCACGGCACCGAGGGTATTCACAAAATGCATGGCAGTCGTAGCAGCAGCCCTCCGCCGTCGTCAGATGCACGTCTACCCGTATCTCGACGACTGGCTGGTCCGAGCTCAGTCCCGTCAGCTCGTGATAGAACAGATGGCAGAAATTCTGTCTCTCTTTCAGCGGCTTGGTCTTCTCATCAACACCGAGAAGTCCACTTTGCTCCCAACGCAGCGGCTGGAGTTCATCGGAGCGGTTCTCGACTCCACGGTTGGCAGGGCCTCTCTTCCCCGCGCCCGGCACCAGACGATGGCCTCCATCATCCGGGATCTCGTCGCCTTCCCGACCACAACCGTGCGCTCCTGCCTACGCCTTCTGGGTCACATGGCCTCCTGCACATATGTCACCGCATATGCGCGGCTCCATCTTCGCCCCTTCCAGTCCTGGCTCGCGACGGTGTACCGGCCTCATCGAGACCCCATCGACATGGTGGTCACGGTCAACAGGACGGCCCTCGATTCCCTCCGCTGGTGGCTCACCCCGGAGGTCGTGTGTGCGGGGGTCCCGTTCCATCCTCCTCGCCCATCCGTTACGCTGACCACGGATGCCTCAGCGCTCGGTTGGGGGGCCCACCTGGGCAAGCTTCACACCCAAGGCCTTTGGTCGCCCCAGGAACTCGCGCTACACATCAATGTACGCGAGCTCCGGGCCATCCGCCTCGCCTGCCGGACCTTCTGCTCCCACCTACAACGCCGTTGTGTAACAGTACTCACGGACAACACAGCTGCGATGTACTATGTAAACAAGCAGGGCGGAGCCCGCTCTTCTCCCCTCTGCGAGGAAGCGATCCTCCTGTGGGACTTCTGCGTGACCCACTCCATTCACCTAGAAGCGTCTTTTCTTCCGGGAGTGCAGAACACGCTGGCCGACCATCTCAGCAGGTCGTTTCTCTCCCATGAGTGGTCCCTTCGTCCCGACGTTGCACATACGATTTTCCAGAGGTGGGGGTTTCCCCGGGTCGACCTCTTCGCCTCCAAGGCGAACAGGAAGTGTCTCCAGTTTTGTTCGTTCCGAGGTCACTCGCCGGGCTCTCTGTCGGACGCCTTCCTGTATCCCTGGCAGACTCACCTCCTCTATGCCTTCCCTCCTTTTCCTCTCGTGCACAGAGTGCTCCAGAAGCTGCGGAGGGATCGAGCCACCGTCATACTCGTGGCTCCGGCCTGGCCGAGACAGCATTGGTACACCCTGCTGCTCGAGCTCTCCGTTCGGGATCCCATCCCCCTCCCGTTATGGCCGGACCTCATCACGCAGGACTTCGGCAGACTCCACCATCCGAACCTGCAGTCCCTCCATCTTACAGCCTGGTACCTGCGTGGTTGACCCACGCAGAGAGGGACTGTTCGGCGGCCGTGCAGCAAGTCCTGCTTGAGAGCAGAAAGCCTTCCACTCGCTCCACCTACCTGGCGAAATGGAAGAGGTTCGCGCTCTGGTGTGACCAACGAGGGCTCAACCCTTTTGTCGTACCCGTCCCTACCATCTTGGACTACCTTTGGTACCTTAAGGAGCAAGGTCTGGCGGTCTCCTCCTTGCGGGTACACCTGGCAGCGGTGTCCGCTTTTCGTCCTTCTCTGGAAGGTCGCTCCATCTTTTCCAATCCGATGGTCTCCCGCTTCCTGAAAGGCCTGGACCGATTGTACCCGCCGGTGCGGCGTCCGGCCCCAACCTGGGATTTGAACCTCGTCCTGTCCAAACTCATGGGTCCGCCATTCTAACCGATGGCCACATGTTCTCTTCTTTACCTCTCCTGGAAGACGGCCTTCCTCGTCGCCATAACATCGGCCAGACGAGTCTCGGAGCTCCGGGCGCTGACGGTAGGTCCGCCATACACCGTCTTCCACACAGACAAGGTGCAGCTTCGTCCGCATCCGGCCTTCCTGCCAAAAGTGGTCTCGGCTTTCCACCTCAATCAGGACATCTTTCTCCCGGTCTTCTTCCCGAAGCCCCATGCCTCGCCTCGGGAACAACAGCTCCACACCCTCGACGTCCGTAGAGCGCTCGCTTTTTACATCGAGCGGACGAAATCCTTTCGGCGGTCTACACAACTCTTCATAGCAGTCGCCGATCGCATGAAAGGCGAGCCGGTCTCTTCCCAGCGCATCTCCTCCTGGGTAACTCAGTGCATCAGAGCGTGCTACGAGCTGGCTCACGTGCCCCCGGGCCGCTTCACCGCTCATTCCACGAGGGCGCAAGCCTCGTCTGCCGCCTTCCTGAGCCAGGTCCCCATCCAGGACATCTGTCGAGCGGCCACATGGTCTTCGGTCCACACCTTCGCCTCCCACTATGCGTTGGTACAGCAGTCTCAAGACGACGCAGCCTTCGGATCAGCAGTTTTACACTCTGCCACGTCTCACTCCGACCCCACCGCCTAGGTAAGGCTTGGGAATCACCTAACTGGAATGCATTGGAGCAATCACTCGAAGAAGAAAAGACGGTTACTCACCTGTAGTAACTGTTGTTCTTCGAGATGTGTTGCTCCAATCCATTCCAGACCCGCCCTCCTTCCCCACTGTCGGAGTAGCCGGCAAGAAGGAACTGAGGAGCGGACGGGCCGGCTGGGGTATATATTCAGCGCTATAGCGGCGCCACTCCAGGGGGCGCCCAGCCGGCCCGCCGGAGTTGCTAGGGTAAAAATCTTCCGAAGAGCCGTGCACGTGCGGCGCGCACACCTAACTGGAATGGATTGGAGCAACACATCTCGAAGAACAACAGTTACTACAGGTGAGTAACCGTCTTTTATTCCTGGTCCTAACTACTTAAAACTGTCTTTATTAGTTATTAAATTCTTATAACTATAAACAATTCTTATTTTCTTAATGCATCTATATGCATCTTAATATTAGGATGCACTGTCACACTTCAATTTTTACCTAATTTTAGATCATTTAATTTTGATATTTCCTTCACTTCAGCTAGTGGTGGCAGGGCAATGTTCTTAATGCTGTATTCCGTACATAGAATAGAGCAGCTGAAAGATCTCTCATACCATAGTGTGTCTTACACAGGTGTTGAGATATGAAATAGGTAGACAGCTATTTTAAATATAGTATGTTTTATAAGGGTGTCGCACACTCTGTGGGCTTGTCTACATGTAGTTTTTATACCACTTTAAATATATCAGTTTGAAACTAATATAGTTGAATCAGTACGACCCCATAATGTGGATGCAGTTATATTGGTATAAAGGTGTTTTATATTGTGATGTACAGTTTAGGGTATGTCTACACTACAAACGCTACAATGGTGCGGCTGCAGCAGTAGCGTAGACACTTACTACAATGATGGAAGGGGTTTTTCCTTCACTGTAGTAAATCCACCTCTCCAAGAGGCAATAGTTAGGTTGACAGAAGAATTCTTCCATCAACCTATTGGTACATGGGGCTTAGTTCAGCTTAATTATGTTGCAGAGGGCATGACATTTTTCATAGCCCTGAGCAAAGTAGCTAGGTCAACCTAAATTTTAGGTGTAGACCAGGCTTTAGTCTCATAAATGTAAGGGAATAAGCTATACTGGTATAAGCCACCTGTACACTAGAATAACTGGGTTCACACTAGGGATTGTACTCATTTAGCTATTATGGTATAAAAAATACCAGCTCTAGCTGAAATAGTGACATGGGTACAAAGACTGTGTGTAGATTAGGTCTAAGCTGCAAAGCTGAGTACATTGATTTTAAACTGAACGGGCAATCTAATGATAGTACATTAAAAGCATTGTTGGGGAATAAGGAAGAGGAAGGTTTGCTCAGTTTGAAAGATGAAGGTTGGGGAGTAATTAGATCCTAAGTAAAAGTTAAGACTGAGTGGACCAGTCAGAAGTACATATGTCTAGTGTTAATTAATATTAAATACCTGGCTGTTTGTTTTTTAATTACTGTAGTTCACGTACAGCAACACTGAACTGTCCAGTTCCTGGAATTCACAAGATTAGACCAAAAGTTGACAATGAGGTAAGCTGTCAATAATAACTATAAGAAATTCATAGTGCACTGTGGTCAGGTCCGTGTGTTCTTAGTGATTTTGCAGTATTTGCCACAGAGTCCACTTCAGTGGATCAGAAACTAAATGTGAGTCAACAGTGTAATACTGTTGCAAAAAATGTTAATGATCCTGGAACATATTAGCAGGAGTGTTGTAAGAAAGACACTAGAAGCAGGGCCGCCTCCAGGCACTAGCGAAGGAAGCAGGTGCCTGGGGCAGCCAATAGAAAGGGGCGGCAGGTCCAGGGTGGCAGTGGCACTTCGGCAGCAGCTCAATCAATCTGCTTCAGTTTTCAGCAGCAATTCAGTGGTGGGTCCTTCACTCCCTGTCTTCCTCTTCGGCGGTAGCTCAGTGGGTTTGGGTTTTTTCCGTTTTTTTCTTTTTGCCGCGTGGGGTGGCAAAAAAGCTGGAGCCGGCCCTGACTAGAAGTAATTCTTCCATTCTACTCAGCACTGATCAGGCCTCAACTGAAGTACTGTGTCCAGTACTGGGCAGCGCACTTCAGGAGAGATGTGGAGAAAGTCCAGAGGAGAGCAACAAAAATTATTAAAGGTCTAGAGAACATAATCTACTGGGAAAGATTGGAAAAAAATGGGTTTGTTTAGTCTAGAGAAGAAAAGACTGACAGGGGACACGATAACAGTCTTCAAGTATGTAAAAGGTTGTTATAAAGAGGAGGGTGATCAACTGTTTTCTTTATCCACCAAGGACAAAACAGGAGGTATTAGGGTCAAATTGCAGCAAAGGAGATATAGGTTAGACATTTGGATAAATTTCCTAACTGTAAGAGTAGTTAAGCACTGGAACAAATCACCTAGGGAGATTGTGGAATCTCCATTGTTGGAGGTTTTTATTAACATCTTAGGCAAACACCTGTCAGGGATGGTTTAGATAACACTTAGTCCTGACCCAGTGCTGGTGACTGGACTAGATGACTTAGGCCTTGTCTACACTACAAGACTATTTCGAATCAACTTAGTTCGAATTTGTGGATTCGACCTTATGAAGTCGAATTTGTGTATCCATACTAAATACACTAATTCGAATTTCTGAGTCCACATTCACGGGGCCAGCGTCGACTTTGGAAGCGGTGCACTGTGGGAAGCTATCCCACAGTTCCCGCACTCCCCGCTGCCCATTGGAATGCTGGGTAGAGCCCCCAATGCCTGCTGGGGGAAAAAATGTGCCGAGGGTGGTTTTGGGTAACTGTCATTATTGAACCGTCACTCCCGCCCTCTCTCCCTGAAAGCGCCAGCGGGAAATCTGTTCGCGCCCTTCTCTTGTCAGTTACAGCGCGTACGCCACAGCACTGCGAGCATGGAGCCCGCTGCGATCATCGCTGCACTTATGGCCGTTGTCAACTCCTCGCACCTTATCGTCCACCTCTTCCACAGTCAGCTGCTGAGAAATCGGGCTAGGAGGCTCCGGCAGCGCGGTGAGGACAGGAATTCACAGAGTGGCGCAGACCTCTCACAAAGCAGGTTACGCCGTGCCGTGGAGATCATGGTGGCAATGGGTCAAGTTCATGGTGTGGAACGGCGATTCTGGGCCCGGGAAACCAGCACGGACTGGTGGGACCGCATAGTGCTGCAGGTCTGGGATGAATCACAGTGGCTGCGAAACTTCAGGATGCGTAAGGGCACTTTCCTTGAACTCTGTGACTTGCTGGCCCCTGCCCTGAAGCGCCAGGACACACGGATGCGAGCAGCCCTGACTGTGCAGAAGCGAGTGGCCATAGCCCTCTGGAAACTTGCAACGCCAGACAGCTACCAGTCAGTAGCGAACCACTTTGGCGTGGGCAAATCTACCGTGGGGGTTGCTGTGATGCAAGTAGCCCACGCAATCGTTGAGCAACTGCTCTCAAAGGTAGTGACTCTCGGAAACGTCCAGGACATCATAGATGGCTTCGCCGCGATGGGATTCCCAAACTGCGGTGGGGCTATAGATGGGACTCACATCCCTATCCTGGCACCAGCCCACCAGGCCAGCGAGTACATTAACCGAAAGGGCTACTTTTCAATGGTGCTGCAAGCACTGGTGGACCATAGGGGACGTTTTACCAACATCTTCGTCGGGTTGGCGGGCAAGGTTCATGACGCGCGTGTGTTCAGGAACTCTGGTCTGTTTAGACGCCTCCAGGCAGGAACTTTCTTCCCGGACCACAAAATAACGGTTGGGGATGTGCAGATGCCTACAGTGATCCTCGGGGACCCAGCCTACCCGCTAATGCCCTGGCTCATGAAGCCCTATACAGGCGCCTTGGACAGTGAGAAGGAACTCTTCAACTATCGGCTGAGCAAGTGCAGAATGGTGGTGGAGTGTGCTTTCGGACATCTTAAGGGGAGGTGGCGGAGCTTACTGACTCGCTCGGACATCAGCGAAAAGAATATCCCCGTAGTTATTGCTGCTTGCTGTGTGCTCCACAATGTCTGTGAGAGCAAGGGCGAGACCTTTTTGGCCGGATGGGAGGTTGAGGCAAAACGCCTGGCTGCTGTTTACGCTCAGCCAGACACCCGTGCCGAAAAACTATCCCAGCGGGAAGCGCTGTGTATCCGGGAGGCTTTGAAAGCAAGTTTCCTCGGAGAGCAGGGTAACCGATGACTCTACACTTGATTTTAAGAGAAGCTGATCCTGGGCCTGTGTCTCTATGTGTTGAGTGAGATCTGCAGTTACATACCCCGTTCTCCAAGTTTCCCCCACTTCCAAAACACGTTTTTAAACAAATTAAATGGAACACTTATTTTTAATAAATCTTTCCTTTACTTTGCATTTCTGTTCAGGGTTTGAAACATGGACGCATACTGTGCTGGGTACGGTGTGCACTGATGTACAGACCGCTTGTACAATACAGGACGGACAGCCTCCTGCTCCTACATAGGTCTCTGGGGTGGGGGACAGTTTCAAGTGGTTGTGCATGTAGGGGTGGGTTTGCAGGAAGGGGCGAGTGGTGCCGTCTTTGCATAGGGATTTGGATGCAGGCTCTGGGCTGTGGGTTTGGGCATAGGAAGGGGTGAGGGGTGTGGGGGAAGGGTGAGTATCTGTCCGTGGATGAGGGCTCTTGTTGGGGCTCAGGGCAGCGGAGAGGATCGCGCCTACGGTGGAAGTGCATGGTAAGGGCAGCATGCCTTAACATTAGGGGGTGGCAGGCGCTAGGACCGTGGACAAGCGTACACATCACAGAATGACCCGGGGCAGCATACACCACACAGAGGGACCCTGGTGACTACTGAATGCAGTCTGTGTGTGACCTGCAGTTGATCCTGCCCCCGATAGTCTGTACCCTGCTAATGTAGGCTATCCCGTGCAATTATAAATCCCCTGCCCCCCCCTACATACACAGTCTTCTGACACGAAAGACGTGACGGAAAGAGTGAACAACAGCAAACAGCTTTTATTAATCTACTACATAGTGGGGTGATGAAACTTGGATTTGGGACTGGGTGATCCTGTAAGGGAAGCGCTTCTAAACAGTTATAGCGTCAGAGGTGTGTGGAACATTAGCGCTCAGCTGTGGTGCAGTGACAGTTCTCATGGCCCCTACCGCCCCTCCGTCTTGTAATTTTCGGTGAGGGGGGGACAGGACTTCTTGGTGTTGGAGGGTGGTTGCAGATACAGTGCAGGGGGGCTCTCTCCTCCTGCCTGCGGTCCTGCAGCACATCAACAAGGCGCCGGAGCGTGTCCGTTTGCTCCCTCATTAGCCCAAGCAGCGTTTGAGTCGCCTGATGGTCTTCCTGCCGCCACCTATCCTCCCGTTCGATGTGTGTGCGATGCTGTTGACATAGGCTCTCCCTCCACTGTCTCTGCTCTGCCACCTCGGCTCTGGAGCAGGACATCAGTTCCGCGAACATCTCTTCCCGAGTCTTTTTCTTTCGCCGCCTAATCTGAGCCAGCCTCTGCGAGGGGGATGCCGGGGCAGTCCGGGAAAGAGCAGAAGCTGTGTGATGGGAAACAGTAAATGATTTCCTTGAACAGATACATGTTTGCGAACAGTGAACACAGTCTAGTCAGTTTCTCTGAACAAGACCATACAGGGCACCAAGTCTCACGAGATCTCAGGAAAAGTTCGAGATTTCGGAATACGCTCTCATTGGCGGCGCCATTGCACAGGAGAGCGGACAAGCGGGGAGATACAGCATAATCCGTCTTGCAGACAGTCCTGGTAAGCCTTAAAGTAGATCATGCTTATCAGTTAGTGGATAGCTGTGCTCTCCTGCTAAAGGCAATCTGGAAAGCAGAAAGGCTGAGCCTTTTCCAGCCCCTCCCGCCAGTGCACGGGAAAGATCAATGTCTGCTTGTTCTCTGTGGCCTCCAGCACCTGGCTGTTAAGCGAGGGTCGTTGTTATGCAACCTAATTGTAAACCGTTAACAATAGTAACAATACACTAATTGCCCGACTTAGATGCAGCCTGTCCAGACCGACATCACCCTGAGGCGGGTCACTCGCAGTCAGAGAGAGCGGATGCTACTGGAAGCCCTGCACAGACCAGGACCATATGCAGCAATGCTGGTGGAGGCGATGATTCCTCTCTACATTAGGATCTCCTGGCGCGGAAGAGTGTGCTTCCATGGAGCACCGAATAAGGCACCTCTCCCCAGGAACCTCCTGCGGAGGCTTTTCGAGCTGCTCTCTGAGAGCTTTGTTGAACTGTCCCAAGAGGATTATTGTTCAATCCCTATATGTGTGGACCTACTATTTATATAGTTTGACATGTAAAATTTTGTATATAGTATTTCTATTTTTTCTATACCCGTTTTTAAAAAAATAAAAGTTTCCATGTTTATAGCACTTACCGCCTGATCCTTCCCCTGATTCTGAGTCCGGGTTAACGGGCGGGGAGGGTTGGTAGGGGATCTCTGTGAGGGTGATGAAGAGATCCTGGCTGTCAGGGCAAGCGGTATTGTGTTCGCTGTCCCCTGCGCCGTCCTCCACAAACCCTTCCTCATCTTCCCCATCGGCGAACATCGCCGAGGAACTGTCTAGGTACACTATGCCATCCTCAGAGTCCACGGTCACTGGTGGGGCAGTGGTGGCAGACCCACCGAGAATGGCATGCAGTGCCTCGTAGAAGCGGCATGTCTGGGGCTGTGCTCCGGAGCGTCCGTTTGCCGCTCTGACTTTTTGGTAACCTTGTCTCAGGTCCTTGACTTTCACGCGGCACTGCATCGCATCCCAGCTGTATCCTTTCTCTATCATTGCTTTAGAGACCTTCTCGAAGGTCTTTGCATTCCGCTTGTTGGAGCGCAGCTCCGAGAGCACAGACTCCTCGCCCCACACAGCGATCAGATCCAGGACTTCCCGGTCTGTCCATGCTGGGGACCTCTTTCTATTCTTGGATTGGCCGGACTCCTCTGCTAGAGAGCTCTGCATCGTTGCAGGTGCTGCGGAGCTCGCCCTGATGTCCAGCCAGGACGTCAGATTCAAAGTGCCCAGACAGGAAAAGGAATTCAAATTTTCCCGTGTCATTTCCTGTGTGGCTGGTCAGAGAATCCAAGCTCAGACTGCTGTCCAGAGCGTCAACAGAGTGGTGCACTGTGGGATAGCTCCCGGAGCTACTAAGTTCGATTAGCGTCCATACCTAGCCTAATTCGAGCTAGCCATGTCGAATTTAGCGCTACTCCACCTGTCGAGGTGGAGTACCAAATTCGAACTAAAGAGCCCTCTAGTTCGAATTAAATGGCTTCCTGGTGTGGACGGTTGAGCGGTTAGTTCGAATTAACGCTGCTAAATTCGAATTAAAGTCCTAGTGTAGACCAGGCCTTATCAAGGTCCCTTCCAGTCCCACATTTCTGATTCTATGTTTAGCTTTATAATATTGCTCCAGAATCAAATCTTTCTAGCCCTAATGGTTGTGAAAGAAACCTTCCAAATGTCAACTGAGTGTAACCAATGCAGTGATGTGTTCCTGAGTCTGCTAACAGACTGAATCAATAGCTCAGAGATGTCTCAACAGCCCCCATTCATCATATTGAGGTTTGTGATGAGGTATACAAACACCACACTGGCCAAGGTTAATAGGATGATGTGGACTCAAACAGCTCCACCCCCTTCTCCTGAAGAGCTTTCAGTCTTGGAGGGGGGCACTTGAACAAAGGAGAGAGCTCATTTGTGAATGGACTTGAAAGGAGACTAGACTGGCAGCTCCTTTGTTGTGTGAGAAACCTGGGTAGAGCCAGGAGCTGACTAAAGACCGTGATCTGCTAGGACCTCCCTGTGGGAGATGAAGCCTGTCACTGACTATTAGTTTGTTTTTTTTACCATGAACCTGTGGGTGGCTGGGTGGGTGTTAAGACGAGCCGCTGCAGGTGGGGTCCTCCTGAAAAGAAGGAGGCTAAAAACTGAGCCCAGCAGCACTGAAGATTCTTTTGTTTTGTGTTTATGTTGAACTTTGACTTGAAGGTTCCACTTCCCTGGAAGGGACTGAACACTGTCAGTGACCTGGCCAGCATTTAAGCCACATCAATTACTCCAATAATGCAAATTTCATTATCAACATTACCATTATCATTACCTATTTTATTAAGGGGGGACAAGATAGAAGTCTATAAAATCATGTATGATGTGGAGAAAGTGAATAAGGAAGTGTTATTTACCCCTTCACATAACACAAGAACTAGGGGTCACTCAAATAAATTAATAGGCAAAACAAACATAAGGAAGTACTTCACACAATATGCAGTCAACCTGTGGAACTCGTTGCCAGGGGAAGTGGTGAAGGTCAAAAGTAGGGCTGTCAAGTGATTAAAAAAAATTTATTGTGATTAATCACGTGATTAAAAAAAATTGCGCTGTTAAACAATAATAGAATACTATATATATAAATATTTTTGGATATTTTCCACATTTTCAAATATATTGATTTGAATTACAGCACAGAATACAAAGTGTACGGTGCTCACTTTATATTTATTCATTATAAATATTTGCACTGTAAAAATAAAAGAAATAGTACTTTTCAATTTACCTAATACAAGTACTGTAGTGCAATCTCTTTATCATGAAAGTTTAACTTAAAAATGTAGACTTGTGTAAAAAAAATAACTGCATTGAAAAATAAAACAATGGGAAACTTCAGACCTACAAGTCCACTCAGTCCTACTTTTTGTTCAGCCAATCACTCAGACAAACAAGTTTGTTTACATTTGCAGGAGATAATGCTGCCTGCTTCTTGTTTACAATGTCATCTGAAAGTGAGAACAGGTGTTTGCATAGCACTGTTGTAGCTGACATTGCAAGATATTTACATGTCAGATTCACTAAAGATTCATATGTCCCTTCATGCTTCAACCACCATTCCAGAAGACATGTGTCCATGCTGATGACGGGTTCTGCTCAATAACGATCTAAAGCAGAGTGGACCGACACATGTTCATTTTCATCATCTGAGTCAGATGCCACCAGCAGAAGGTTGATTTTCATTTTTGGTGGTTCAAGTCCTGTAGTTTCTGCATTGGAGTGTTGTTCTTTTAAGACTTCTGAAAGCATGCTCCACATCCTGTCCCAATCAGATTTTGGAAGGCACTTCAGATTCTTTAATCTTGAGTCGAGTGCTGTAGCTATCTTTAGAAATCTCGCATTGGTACCTTCTTTGCATTTTGTCAAATGTGCAGTGAAAGTGTTCTTAAAAAGGCATGCTGGGACATCATCTGAGACTGTTATCACATGAAATATATAGCAGAATGCAGGTAAAACACAGAGCAGGAGACGTACAATTATCCTCCAAGGAGTTCAATCACAAATTTAATTAACACATTATTTTTTTAAAGAGTGTCATCAGCATGGAAGCATGTCCTCTGGAATGGTGACCAAAGCATGAAGGGGCATACGAATGTTTAGCATATCTGGCACGTAAATACCTTGCATTGTCGGCTACAAGAGTGCCATGCAAACATCTGTTCTCACTTTCTGGTGACATTGTAAATAAGAAGCGGGCAGCATTATCTCCCATAAATGTAAACTAACTTGTTTCTCTTAGTGATTGGCTGAACAAGAAGTAGGACTGAGTGGACTTCTAGGCCCTAAAGTTTTACATTGTTTTGTTTTTGAGTGCAGTTATGTAACAAAAAAAATCTACATTGTAAGTTGCACTTTCATGACAGAGATTGCACTATGGTACTTGTATGAGATGAATTGAAAAATACTACTTCTTTTGTTTATCATTTTTACAGTGCAAATATTTGTAATACAAATAATATAAAGTGAGTACTGTACACTTTGTATTCTGTTTTGTAATTGAAATTAATATATTTGAAAATGTAGTAAAACATCCAAAATATTTAATAAATTTAAATTGGTATTCTATTGTTTAACAGTGCGATTAATCATGATTAATTTTTTTAATCGCGATTAATTTAGTTGAATTAATCGTGTGAGTTAAATGTGATTAATTGACAGCCCTAGTCAAAAGTATAACTGGATTAAAAAAATAATTAGATAAATTCATGGAGGATAGGCCCATCAGTGGTGATTAGACAAGATGGTCAAGGATGCAACCCAATGCTCTGGGTGTCTCTAAACCTCCAACTGCCAGAAACTGGGACTGGATGACCAGAGATGGATCACTCAATAATTGCCCTGTTCTGTTCGTTCTAAGGCATCTGGCACTGGCAGAAGACAGGATACTGAGCTAGATGGACCACTGGTCTGTCTCAATAAGGCCATTCTTATATTCTTATGTCTTTTGCTTCTAATTTTAATATCCAGTAATGTGCTTGCCTCACAAACCTGAACTGCCTCCTGGATCTTCCCTCATGTCAAAACCCAACTGTCTCCTATTGAACAGCCAAAACCTTCATCTTCCTCACAAATATCTATGATACTGTTAAGGATTTTTGTATCAAATTTTGCAATACAAAGAAAGTTAACAAATGAGGAGCAGTGTACATTGATTCTAATGTCAAATTAAATAATGTGATGTGATACTATAGTGAATGCATTATTCATTTTCATATTTAGTTAAGTAGAAGCCTCAGTTCTAAATTTATTTGTGCCGGTCACAGAATCTCCAATCTGTTGCATTGGAGTGCCACCGATTGCAGGGATCTTGCCACAGAATTTTGGTTAAGCTTGCCATGAAGTTCCTGGGATTTGACTAGGATTATTTTTTTATTTTATTTTATCAAGAATATATACAGTATTGTGGGAGGAGGGAGCTCAGTGGGATGTGGTTATTTTAAAATTTTCTACAAACAATTGAGTGTTTTATACAATAAAGAACACGTAAACATACTCTTTAAATCACCCCAAAGAGGGGAAGAAATAAATTTAGCTTTTTATCAATCTTTTTTTTTCATGGGTCCCCACTCTGTTTTATGTCTATGCCCTGTAACGTGCAAGCTAGAAACTCTCTACATAGGTGTGTCCATTGAAGTTGCTCCTGAACCCTGACTATCTCCTTTTATGGGATGCCATCACAGAATCCCTAGGGATCAGGCTTTCTTTAAGCATGGAGCCCACTTTGCTGATGACCAAAACCTTGACATCAACTATCATGGAAATTCTGTGAAGAGCACTGTAATGAGCGGGGGACAGGGATGGGGCTTGTAGGGCCAGTCAGCCTAGTGGTCGGAGTACCTAGCTTCCTGCCCCTGCTTCTGTGGTCAAAGGGCCTCAGCCTCTCAGGTAGGGGGGACCCAGGAAGTCCCATTTCACCAGGTCCCAGCCCAGGGCTCTGTGTGAATCACCCTTGAGTAGGGGACTTCCCAGCAGGGAGTCTACATTCATTGCCCTGGGCTACTTCCTACCGTGGTCCTTTTAGTTTGGGGTGTGTAGCCCTGTGGTCTCTGTCCCTGTGGTGCCTGGTCTCTTAGTAGTGTCCCCTCATGGACCCTGGGTAGCATCCTCCTGCAGTCCCAGGTTCCTCCAGGTGCAGCAGTCATAAGTTTGGTAGGGTCAGAAAACGCCTCCCTCCCCACCCCAGGTCTCTGCTTCAGTTACAAGGGTTCCTCTCAAGCCAGGTGTTCCTAGGCCTCTTTCTCCATCTCCTTTGCCAGGACAACACTGCTTGGTCTCTGGTGGCTGCCTCAGCCAACAGGCTAGTGACCCTTCCCTCAGGTAGAGAGATAGCTAGCTCCTGCCTCTTCACTGGTCAGCCCTGAACTGAGCCAGGCTCCCTCCTTTTCTCTCCTGCCATGCCTGGCATTGGCTGTGGGAATTACAGGGTGAGCTTGCTGGGCCCAAAGGCTCTCCTTAACCCTTTCCATGCTGGTGGGTGGTGTCTCTACTTCACCACAAGCATCTTGGAAGGGATGAGGCCTACATGGCTACCTCCACCAGATAGCACTTGAGGCAACTTTCTCAAGCCGTGAGCACATGGAACTGTGTTCAGGATTGTGCTTCCTGTACCATCTCAATGATGCCTTGTAACAAAGGAGGAGATGCACAGTGGAATCCTGGATAGAAAAAAGGGTACAAAGGGCTTAAATCTTGGCAAAAGTGACCTAACATTAATTAAAATAATAAAACACAGAAATGTTGTGTAAAGGGATTAAAGAAGCTTGCAACATATACTGCTGAGTTCCTGCTCACTGCCTATGGCCCTCAGGTAGGGGGGACCCAGAACATCCCATTTCACCAGGTCACAAGTGGTAATTGTGGCTTCCATCTTTATATACCTTCAGATAGGGTGGCACAAGGACATTGGCAGGATGCACAAGTAACCCCAACAGACTGGATGCAAGCAAACAATATGCATATTAACATGGCTAAATGTAAAAGTATACATCTAGGAACAAAGAAGGTAGGCCATACTTACAAGATATGGGACTATCCTAGGAAGCAGCAGTTCTGAAAAAGATTTGAGAGTTGTGGTGAATAATCAGCTGAACATGAGATCCCAGTGCGACACTGTGACTGAAAGGGCTAATGTGATCCTTGGATGCATAAACAGGAGAGATATTTTACCTCTATATTTGGCATTGGAGTGACAGCTGCTGGAATACTGTGTCGAGTTCTGGAGTCCACAATTCAAGAAGGATGTTGATAAATTGGAAAGTATTCAGATAAGAGCCATGAGTATGATTATAGTGATAGACTCAAAGAGCTCAATTTATTTATTTTACAAAGAGAAGGTTAAGGAATGGCTTGATTACAGTCTATATGTACCTACATGTGGGACAGATATTTGATAATGGGCTCTTCAGTCTAGCAGAGAAAGGTTTAACATGATCCAATGACTGGAAGTTGAAGCTAGACAAATAAGGCATACGTTTTTAACTGTGAGAGCAAATAACCATTGGAACAATTTACCAAAGCTGGTTGTGGATTATCCAACACTGTCAATTTTTAAATCTCGATTGGATGTTTTTCTAAAAGATATGTTCTTGAAATTATCTTGGGGAAGTTCTATGGCCTATGTCATACTAGATAATCACAGTGGTCCCTTCTGACCTTCAAATCTATGACACTGCTATTGAAAAATGTCCAAGCTCATGCACCTAGTGTGAATCCATGCAAACAACCATTTTGAAGAAGCAGAATTCACAGATAGTGCAGCAAATAATTGGAATGTCTTCCAGAAAATATTTTATAAAGATCCAAGGAAGGAATATGATCAATGATTACAGAGGGTACGTCTACACTACGGGACTATTCCGAATTTGCATAAACCGGTTTTGTAAAACAGATTGTATAAAATCGAGTGCGTGCGGCCACACTAAACACATTAAATCGGTGGTGTGCGTCCACGGTCCGAGGCTAGCATCGACTTCTGGAGCGTTGCACTGTGGGTAGCTATTCCATAGCTATCCCATAGTTCCCGCAGCCTCCTCCGCCCCTTGGAATTTCCGGGTTGAGATCCCAGTGCCTGATGGGGCAAAAATCATTGTCGCGGGTGGTTCTGGGTACAGCCTCACCCCTCCCTCCCTGAAAGCAGCAGACAACCGTTTCGCGCCTTTTTTGCTTGGTGAACTGTGCAGACGCCATAGCACAGCAAGCATGGACCCTGCTCAGCTCAATACCGCAATCGTGGATGTTTTAAACACCTCGCGTACTCTCGTGCAGTATATGGTGAACCAGGACCTTCACACCGAGGCGAGGAGGAGGCGGATACGGCAGCGTGGCGATGACAGTGATGAGGACGTAGACACAGAATTCTCTCAAACCGCGGGCCCCTGCGCTTTGGAGATCCTGATGGTAATGGGGCAGATTCTATCCATTGAACGCCGATTTTGGGCCCGTGAAACAAGCACTGACTGGTGGGACCGCATTGTGTTGCAGGTGTGGGACGATTCCCAGTGGCTGCGAAACTTTCGCATGCGTAAGGGCACTTTCATGGAACTTTGTGACTTGCTTGCCCCTGCCCTGAAACGCCATAATACCAAGATGAGAGCAGCCCTCACAGCAGAGAAGCGAGTGGCGATAGCCCTGTGGAAGCTTGCAACGCCAGACAGCTACCGTTCAATCGGGAATCAATTTGGAGTTGGAAAATCTACTGTGGGGGCTGCTGTGATGCAAGTAGCCAAAGCAATCACTAAGCTGCTGCTACGAAAGGTTGTGACTCTGGGAAACGTGCAGGCCATAGTGGATGGCTTTGCTGCACTGGGATTCCCTAACTGTGGTGGGGCGATAGATGGAACCCATATCCCTATCTTGGCACCACAGCACCAGGGCACCCAGTACGTAAACCGGAAGGGGTACTTTTCAATGGTGCTGCAAGCACTGGTGGATCACAAGGGACGTTTCACAAACATCCATGTGGGATGGCCAGGGAGGGTTCATGACGCTTGCGTATTCAGAAGCACTACTCTGTTTAAACGGCTGCAGCAAGGGAATTACTTCCCAGACCAGAAAATAACAGTTGGGGATGTTGAAATGCCTGTCGTTATCCTGGGGGACCCAGCCTACCCCTTGATGCCATGGCTCATGAAGCCATACACAGGCAGCCTGGACAGTGGTCAGGATCTGTTCAATTACAGGCTGAGCAAGTGCAGAATGGTGGTGGAATGTGCATTTGGCCGTTTAAAGGCGCGCTGGCGCACATTACTGACTCGCTCAGACCTCAGCCAAACCAATGTCCCCTATGTTATTGCTGCTTGCTGTATTCTCCACAATCTCTGTGAGAGTAAGGGGGAGACCTTTATGGCGGGGTGGGAGGCTGAGGCAAATCACCTGGCTGCTGATTACGCGCAGCCAGACACCACGGAGATTAGAAGAGCACACCAGGAAGCAGTGCACATCAGAGAAGCTTTGAAAACGAGCTTCATCAATGGCCAGGGTACAGTGTGACTGCTGTGTTTGTTGATGAACACCCACCCCCCCTTGATTGACTCATTCCCTGTAAGCAACTCACCCTCCCCCTTCGAGTACAGCTTACTTATGCAAATAAAGTCACTCTCATTTAAAAATCATATATTCTTTATTAATTCATTATAAAAAGAGGGAGAGAAGTAAGGGTGTGGTTTGGGAGGAGGATAGGAGGGATGGAGAAGGCCATTAAAAAAATTTCACAGTAATGACAGCCTTCTGGTTGGGCTGTCCACGGGGGTGGAGTGGGCGGGTGCACGGAGCCTCCCCCCACGCGTTCTTACACGTCTGGGTGAGGAGGATGTGGAACATGGTGAGGGTTGAGGGTGGTGATACAGGGGCTGCAGCGGCACTCTGTGATCCTGCTGCCGTTCCTGAAGCTCCACCAGACGCCGGAGCATGTCAGTTTGATCACGCAGCAGCCCCAGAGTTGCATCCCGCCACCGCTGATTTTCCTGCCGGTCTTCTTGCCGCCACCTCTCATCTCGGGTGTCCCTCCTGTCCTCACGTTCACTGGCCTCTTTCCTGTAATTTGATACCACGTCCTTCCACTCATTCAGATGAGCTCTTTCATTGCGTGTAACTTCCATAATAGCCGAGAACATTTCATCTCGCGTCTTCTTTTTCCTCCGCCTTATCTGTGCTAGCCTTTGGGATGGAGGAGGGACACTTGAAAAATTTGCAGCTGCATGAGGGAGAGAAATATTTAAAAAGATACATTTTACAGAACAATGGTTATACTCTTTCACAGTGAACAGCACTATTCACCTTACATAGCACATGTGATTTCCCTACAAGGTCGCATTTTTTCATCTTAATACTGAGTGCCTGCAGCTCTGGAGTTACAGATCTCACAGATACAGGTCCGGGCATCAGAATTCAGCTTGCATGCGGCCATGGTAAGCCACTGTCTTTCGGCTTCTGTAGTGATTTACCCCTCCCCCCAACGCATGGCTAATACTAGCTCCCTGCTAATCAACACCCTTCCCACCCCCCCGCCCCACTGCGTGGCTGGTAGCTTGGGGAAGCCCCGCTGACCAAACACAAAAAAGTTCATTGGCATTTCACTCCTCCCCTCCCCCCGCTTGGCTACGTGCAGGAAAGGATTTTTTTTTAAGCTGCTGCAGTCCACGAACCCAGTAGGAAAATGGCCATCCCTCTTACTTAAATTCCTGATTTTTAACCAGGTTATCCTGAACGATATCACTTTGCTGAGGATAACACAGCGAGATAAAGAACGGATGCTTCTTGAATGCCAGCAATCACCGGGACCATACGCTGCTATGCTTTGCCATGCAATGATACCTGATTACTTGCTACATGCATGGCGTGGTAAAGTGTCCTACCATGGTGGGCGGAACAAGGCTGCCTTGCCCAGAAACCTTCTGCAAAGGCTTCTGGAGTACCTACAGGAGCGCTTCATCGAGATGTCCCTGGAGGATTTCCTCTCAATCCCCGGACATGTTAACAAACTTTTCTAAGTAACTATACTGTCTGCGAATGCATCCCAAGTCCTCAGGGCAAATCAATCATTAAAAAACGCTTGCTTAAAAAAAAAAGTTTGCTATTTGCAAAGGTACACTCACCAGAGGTCCCTTCCATGGCGTCATTGTCTGGGATAGTTGCTTGGGAGGGCTGGGAGGAGGGTAATTCCGTCAGGGTGATAAAAAGCTCCTGGCTGCTGGGGCTCACGGAGTGCTGTGTGCTCTCTGCTAGGTCGTCCTCCTCTTCTTCATCTTCATCTTCCCCGTCTGCATAATCCTCAGCCATGGCAGAGATTACAACCCCCACCTCGGAATCCACGGTCAGAAGTGGGGTACTTGTGGCGCAGCCCCCTAAAATTGCATGCAGCTCAGCATAGAAGCGGCATGTTTTTCGACCTGCCCCGGACCTTCCGTTTGCTTCTTTGGTTTTCTGGTAGGCTTGTCTGAGCTCCTTAACTTTCACTCTGCACTGCAGTGAGTCCCTGCTGTGGCCTTTATCCGTCATAGCCTTAGAAATTCTTTCAAATACTTTTTCATTTCGTCTTTTGGAACGCAGTTCTGTTAGCACTGAATCCTCTCCCCATATAGCGATCAGATCCAGTACCTCCCGTGCAGTCCATGCTGGGGCTCTTTTTCGATTCTCAGGAGACTGCATTGTTACCTGTGCAGATGAGCTGTGCGTGGTCACCTGTGCTGATGAGCTCTCCACGCTGGGGAAGCAGGAAATGAATTTCAAAAGTTCGCGGGGCTTTTCCTGTCTACCTGGCCAGTGCATCAGAGTTCAGAATGCTGTCCAGAGCGGTCACAGTGGTGCACTGTGGGATACCGCCCGGAGGACAATACCGTCGATTTGCGGCCACACTAACCCTATTCCGATATGTTAATCCCGATATTAGCGCTACTCCTCTCGTCGGGGAGGAGTACAGAAACCGATTTAAAGAGCCATTAAAATCGATATAAGGTGCCTCCTAGTGTGGACAGGTGTGGCATTAAATCGGTTTTACGCTCCTAAAACCGATTTAAACGCCTAGTGTAGACCAGGCCAAAGTCTCCCCAAAACAATCTAATATTTGTAGGTCATTCCAATATATGATCTCCCAAAAAAACAAGTCCATACATACTGGACAGTGAACACATATGGACTTTTGACAGTTAATCAGATTAACAAAAAAAAAATCTCTTCCAGTGGAATGTTTCTTAGAAGGTGTCACAGATCTGGTCATGCTCCCGCCTGCCAACCACCCACCAGAGTGCTGTGAGGGGAATCCAGTCCTTTGGATACCTAGGTGTTCTAACGTCTTGTGGGTTTCAGCAGGCTGCTGCACTATTTCCTCTCTTGGCCTCTCTGGCACATTTCTTGGGCACTAACACTCAGTCTGCTACGCCTTAGTCTACCTGCCTTAAGCCCCCAGAGTCAGTGCTAACCTGCAAAATACCCCAGTAAACACACCCTCTCCCAGAATCATAAGAACATAAGAACATAAGAAAGGCCGTGCCGGGTCAGACCAAAGGTCCATCTAGCCCAGTATCTGTCTACCGACAGTGGCCAACACCAGGTGCCCGAGGGAGTGAACCTAACAGGCAATGATCAAGTGATCTCTCTCCTGCCATCCATCTCCATCCTCTGATGAACAGAGGCTAGGGACACCATTCTTACCCATCCTGGCTAATAGCCATTTATGGACTTAGCCACCATGAATTTATCCAGTCCCCTTTTAAACATTGTTATAGTCCTAGCCTTCACAACCTCCTCAGGTAAGGAGTTCCACAAGTTGACTGTGCGCTGCGTGAAGAAGAACTTCCTTTTATTTGTTTTAAACCTGCTGCCTATTAATTTCATTTGGTGACCCCTAGTTCTTGTATTATGGGAATAAGTAAATAACTTTTCCTTATCCACTTTCTCAACATCACTCATGATTTTATATACCTCTATCATGTCCCCCCTTAGTCTTCTCTTTTCCAAACTGAAGAGTCCTAGCCTCTTTAATCTTTCCTCATATGGGACCCTCTCTAAACCCCTAATCATTTTAGTTGCTCTTTTCTGAACCTTTTCTAGTGCTAGAATATCTTTTTTGAGGTGAGGAGACCACATCTGTACACAGTATTCGAGATGTGGGGGTACCATGGATTTATATAAGGGCAATAATATATTCTCAGTCTTATTCTCTATCCCCTTTTTAATGATTCCTAACATCCTGTTTGCTTTTTTGACCGCCTCTGCACACTGCGTGGACATCTTCAGAGAACTATCCACGATAACTCCAAGATCTTTTTCCTGACTCGTTGTAGCTAAATTAGCCCCCATCATGTTGTATGTATATTTGGGGTTATTTTTTCCAATGTGCATTACTTTACATTTATCCACATTAAATTTCATTTGCCATTTTGTTGCCCAATCACTTAGTTTTGTGAGATCTTTTTGAAGTTCTTCACAATCTGCTTTGGTCTTAACTATCTTGAGCAGTTTAGTATCATCTGCAAACTTTGCCACCTCACTGTTTACCCCTTTCTCCAGATCATTTATGAATAAATTGAATAGGATTGGTCCTAGGACTGACCCTTGGGGAACACCACTAGTTACCCCTCTCCATTCTGAGAATTTACCATTAATTCCTACCCTTTGTTCCCTGTCCTTTAACCAGTTCTCAATCCATGAAAGGACCTTTCCTTTTATCCCATGACAGCTTAATTTACGTAAGAGCCTTTGGTGAGGGACCTTGTCAAAGGCTTTCTGGAAATCTAAGTACACTATGTCCACCGGATCCCCCTTGTCCACATGTTTGTTGACCCCTTCAAAGAACTCTAATAGATTAGTAAGACACGATTTCCCTTTACAGAAACCATGTTGACTATTGCTCAAGAGTTTATGTTTTTCTATGTGTCTGACAATTTTATTCTTTACTATTGTTTCAACTAATTTGCCCGGTACCGACGTTAGACTTACCGGTCTGTAATTGCCGGGATCACCCCTAGAGCCCTTTTTAAATATTGGCGTTACATTAGCTAACTTCCAGTCATTGGGTACCGAAGCCGATTTAAAGGACAGGTTACAAACCTTAGTTAATAGTTCCGCAACTTCACATTTGAGTTCTTTCAGAACTCTTGGGTGAATGCCATCTGGTCCCGGTGACTTGTTAATGTTGAGTTTATCAATTAATTCCAAAACCTCCTCTAGTGATACTTCAATCTGTGACAGTTCCTCAGATTTGTCACCTACAAAAGCCAGCTCAGGTTTGGGAATCTCCCTAACATCCTCAGCCGTGAAGACTGAAGCAAAGAATCCATTTAGTTTCTCCGCAATGACTTTATCATCTTTAAGCGCTCCTTTTGTATTTTGATCGTCATGGGGCCCCACTGGTTGTTTAGCAGGCTTCCTGCTTCTGATGTACTTAAAAATCCCAGTGAAGGTGAGAGACTTTGGGGTTATAGTTTAACTCTCTCAGGAGGCAACTGATAGTTGTGAAGTATGTAACACACATGGGCATTTTGCACAGGACTCTAATACCATTGCTCTTTTACTTAATGGATAAAGCACAGAAGAGTAAAGATCATTTAGAAAATAACAGTAGCTCTCTCTTTCTTTGGGGGTTTATCAGTGCACAAGAAGGCAGGTTTCTCCCCGCCTCATCAGGCTCCTACATGCAGCTCCTCTCTGCTTGATTTGGTGAAAAATGGCTGAGAAGTCCCGCAGGAGAGCAGCTCTTGTGTTTTTATACCTTCTGTGAAGTGGAGACTGGTAGCATGCTCCTTTGATGCCACCATCAGGTCAGGTTCATTTTTTATTGTTTGGTGCTGAGGAAAGAGAGAGCTGTAAGAGGAAATAAAAAGGGAATAGATAAGAGGAAACTGTGTTATGATTGAACTGTTCCTACATTTCTTTCTTCACCAACATTGCATTAAATTGTAATAAACAATACATGAACAAATATAACAAACATGAGATATAAAAGTATTTATATGTAGTTACCTGGACACACAAAATACTTGGAGTGAAATCCTGACTCAACTTCAGTCAGGTCAGGATTTCACCTTTGGCCTCTAGGGCCCTACTCCTGTGAACACATACACACATGACTAGTTTCACTGAATTCAGTAGGACTACTTGTGTACATAAAAATACTTACATATATAAATGTTAACATGATCAGAGCCTAAGGGTGGTATCATGTAGATCATATATGAACATGAAGCATGTTTTTTTCCCCTGTTTTAGACATTTGAGGATGTGGACCGCTATTTGCCTATCTCTGAACAGTTGAATTGCTTTTTGTGGTATGTGTTGAAAAGTTCTCCAGAGCAGAGGTAGGTGATTTCATATGAGACCTTCTCTCCATGTGTATATATTTGGAGATGTATAATTTAATTGTATTTGGCTATCTTTTGTGATTTATCTAGTGATTTGACACAAAAATGGTCGATAATAATTTGTTATGCTGCTCAGTTAAGTTAAAAAGTATGGGCCAGATATAAGGGTTGTTTATAAAAGAAAAAAGTGGCAGTTAATTCAGGCTTGCAGCTGCTTTGCCTTACTTGAGTAGTCCAAGCAAGCTGGAGTGTTCCAATGGATCTGGTCCAAAGTGTGTGCAAGCAGTATGTAAGGTAATGTCTTTGTAGCTTCTCAGATTTCAGGACAGTGCAAGACAACAGTGAATGAGAGTCATTGTATGTAATTTGCAAAAAGGTATCTTTTTTAAAAAACATCCATTACTTAAAAATGGTTTGACTAACTGCCCTGAAACTTTAAAAGAATATCTATTTTAGTTTACCCTGAAAGTAACTTAGAAAAAAATATTTTTCCCATGCAAAGTTATAAGGGAAGTGAATGTAGCCGTTCACTAAAATTCTAATTACAACTTAAACCAGGGCCTGGTCTACACGAGGGAATTAAGTCAGAATAACTGTGTCACTCAGGGTTGTGAAAAATCCACAGCCCAGAGAGAACCAGTTAAACCAACCTAACTCCCAGTGTACACAGTGTACACAGTGTACACAGCAACAGTAGACCCAGCTACCACCTCTTGGGAGAACCCCTCCTGTCAGCATCTTTACTGAAGCGTTACAGTTTATGTGTAGACAAATTCTATGGAACTGCTGTTGAATGGCTCAATATTTAGGGTCATTTTTAATTACTCAAAAAAAGCTTGACCAGTTTTCTTCCTACTTTGCAGAAAAACAATTGGAAACAACAAATCCATTGTTATAAATGATTAATTAGTGGCTAAACCACACACATGTGCACAGCTGGGACTAGATCTTCTGTAATTTAGCACCAAGAATATAGAGGTGAAATCCTGGCCTAATTGAAGTCAATGACAAAATGCCCATTAACTTCAGTGGGGCAAGGATTTCTCCCCAGATCGCTACCTCCTAAGCTAAGGGAAATCTGTTAGAGTTGTAATGAATAGACAGAACCTTTTGTTCTCTCTAAAATGCAGTCCACTGCCAGAGGGCAAGCTGCTCATAAACACAATGTAGCCATTAAAATTAGCACTCCTGGGGAAATTCTGTGACAAAAAATTAAGAATTCTATGCATAATATTTTAAAATTCTGCATATTTTATTTGTCAAAATAACACAATATAATCATGCCAATTTCAATTATTTTTGTAATTTATTTCAAAATACCTGTCAGCAAGTATGTCTGTAAAATCCAGCCAACAAAAAGATTCAGGAAATGATTTTTGACAAATAGATTCCTTACTAGGCATATTAATACAGAACTTTGAATAATAATTCATTTAAACTACAATACAGAAATGTATTTCCCGAACCTCTCAGAAGCAGCGCACATGCTTGTGGGAGTCAGGAGTAATAGAGGAGCTGAGGGAGAGGGAAGTAATTGCTGGGAATGAACCTGGAGGGTTTTGAGTGTGGGTGGGGGAAGTATGGAACAGGTTTTGGGAGGGGGGGAATTGTTAGGAAGTTGGGGAGACTCCTCCATGCAGACCCTGGCTGACCTCTAGCTTATCCCATTCAGTCAGGCACATCTGCCCCAGTCCTCATGTGTGTCTGCTCCACTACTTGGACGCCCCTCTTCCCTCATCCCTATGTGCCTCTGCACCCCTACTTGACCACCCCTCTTCCTCCAGTCACCATGTGTCCCAGCACCCCCATTCGGCCACCCTGATCCCCGTGTGTCCCTGCACCCCCTCCCTCTATCCCCAGATGTCCCTGCACCCCCACTGCCACGCCCACCCCCATGTGTCCCTATACCCCCACTCCCATTCAGTCCCAGCCTCAGTCTATCTCTGCCCACTAGCCCAGTCTATGTGGCTCCCCCAGAAGCCTCATGTGTCCCATTCTGTCTGTGCCTCCTCACCTGGCCCAGCGGACATATTGCTTTGAGGAATGCAGCCACTCCTCCTCCCGCTTGGGTGCTACCACCAGTGAGCCGGTTGCCCTCTGTTCTGGCTCCACAGTAGTCCCTGGTGGGCAAAAGATGTAATTGCAGCACTTCTCTGGCAGAATGTATTTTCTGCAGAGAAAAAAAATCTGCAGGGGACATGAATTCTGAATGTGCACAGTGGTGCAGAATTCCCAGAGGAGTAAAATTAGATAAAACATTAATTAATAACTTTACTTAATTACAACCTATTTTGTTCATATATAGAGTTTCTTCTTACTATGTGGAAAGTTTGTCAGAGTAGTAATAAGTCATTTTTGTGCTAGTGGGACATAAAGAAATGCCAGATGTAAGTCAATGTTTCTGTGAGGGTGATATTTTAATGACTCGCAACTCAAAACCTAGCAATAAGACAGCTTAACCAATTTTCTTCAAACTTTGCTGAAAAATTCTTCTTAGCTTTCTGAATAAAACTGGCAAGGTCCAGGTCAAGACAGTAGCCTATGTTGTCCCTTTTTGGGCTGTTACTAGATGTTTGCAACCATGTTAGCCCATTCTGTATGATCCTCTGCTAATCACTTTGTGGATTAATAGTCCTTTTGATCCACCCAGAATACATCGTCCATCCTAGCTCTTTTTTTTGTCTTGCATTCTTCTACCATCAACTTTCCCTTCCAGGGCCTGAAAACATGCATCATCTATTGAAACTCTTAAAATGCGTCCTGCAAATCAAATCTTTTTTCATAAGATTTCCAACTAATGTTTGTTGAGTTGTTTTTGATAGGAGGATACATTGATGATGATACTAGCTGTATATTTATTTGATGCAGTCCTGTTTATTTACAAAGAATGTACACAAAGTCCTGTTTCCTTCAACATAGTAGAAACAAACAACAGCAGGCAGTTTCCTGGCTCACATTTTCCAAGCTTGTCTTTCTTGTAAGTAATGTACTCCAAGGAACTCTCTCTCTCTGCTCCCCATCAGGGCCACGCTCAAACTGCTTGTCTGGCTTTCTGCCTCTCACACACCCATACAAACATAGATGCAACCAATCAATCCCCTAACTCTTGCTTTTGCAGTCAGTCCCAGGGAAACCCATCAGCCTGCATGTCGTCTGAACTTCTGATAGACCTGGCCATACAACCTTGGGTGATGTCTTCCTATTGTTTCCAGTTGTCAGTACATAAATGTTGTTTGAAATGTTGTAGCCATGTTGGTCCCAGGATATTAGAGAGACAAGATAGATGAGGTAATTTCTTCTGTGTGTTAACTGCTTATCCTAGACCAGGGGTAGGCAAACTATGGCACGTGTGCCGAAGGCAGCACACAAGCTGATTTTCAGTGGCACTCACACTGCCCGGGTCCTGGCCTCCAGTCCGGGGGGCTCTGCATTTTAATTTAATTTTAAATGAAGCTTCCTAAACATTTTAAAAATCTTATTTACTTTACATACAACAAAAGTTTAGTAATATATTATAGACTTATAGAAAGAGACCTTCTAAAACATTAAAATGTATTACTGGCACGCAAACCCTTAAATTAGAGTGAATAAATAAAGACTTGGCACACCACTTCTGAAAGGTTGCCGACCCCTGTCCTAGACAGTCTGTTTCACCTTGTGTTTAGCTGTGACGCTCTGGGTATGTCTACACTGTGATAAAAGACCTGTGGCACAGCTGTGGCTGGCTCAGGTCAGCTGGCTCAGGCTCGTGGTTCTCAGGCTACAGGGCTATAAAATGGCAGTGCAGATGTTTGGGCTCGGGCTGGAGCCTGGACTATAAAACCCCACAAGGGGGGAGAGTCAGAACCCAGGCTCCAGCCTGAGCCCGAACATCTACACTGCAATTTGTAGTCAAGCTCTGTGAGCCCTTGTCAGCTGACTCAGGCTCTGAGACTCAGGTGCCCCGGGTTTTTGATCAGTGTAGATGTACTGTGATGGGGCAAGGCCAGATGGCTACAGTAAAGTAGTGAGGAACAGGTACGTTAGCCCCAGGCTAAACAAATCCCTGGTACCATGGTAACCAAACGGCAGTTGCTCCAGATTAATCAAGACACCTGGGGCCAATTAAGATCCTTCTAGAAGGCAGTGGAGATAGCTAGATTGATTGGGATACCTGAAGCCAATCAAGGGCTGGCTGGAACTAGTTAAAAGCCTCCCAGTTAGTCAGTGAGGTGTGGGTGTCAGAAGCTATAGGAGGGAGTTGTGCTGCTGGAGGAATGAAGCAGTACAAATCCATATCAGGTGCAAGGAAGGAGGCCCTGAGGTAACAGTGAAGGAGATATTGAGTGGGGTCTCCTGTGGGGAAGTGGCCCAGGGAATTGTACATGTCCTATTTCCAAAAAGTCAGCTACCATAGCTGCTAATTTTAGGCCCTGGGCTGGAGCCTGGAGTAGAGGGTGGGCCCAGGCTCCCCCCTCCCCTCCCTGATTAATCACTAAGACTGGGAGACAACAGAGACTGTGCGAGGGAGGGTTGCTTCTCCTCACCTCCCTTGTTGGCTTATGATGAAAATGGCTCAGTAAGCTGTGACCCTTGCCTCTAGAGAGAGAAGGACTACGTGGAGGGTCATAGTGAGCCTCTGAGGCTAGCAAAATCCACCAGGCACTCTGGGGACAAGAAGCAGGATGGGTTGGGGATTCTGAGGGGGCAGTTGGGGGGCAGGATGTGGGTGGGGGTCGGATAGGGGGCAGGACCAGGCTGTTTGGGGAGGCATAGCCTTCCCTACCCTAAAGCTCATTCAGCAGTTTTGAGGCTTGCAGACAGCTGTTTAACACAAAGAGCCAAGCTGTTATCTTTTCCCTTAGGGCTTCCATCCCTTTCACTTCTCAAATGCCAAATTATAGCCTACATTTAATTTCTATGCCATAGGGAAATTCATGTCAGGGGAGGGTAGCTTCATTAAAATTAGCCACTTTAGAATAACATTGACAGAGCCAAGAGAGCCACGGGGGAGGAATCACATGAGAAGAGCAATATCCTACACCACCTACCTCCTTCCCAACCCTACCAAGGGAGAGCCCCCTCCCCTGCATCCCCCGAGGCTTTAGAGGGGTTAATTCAGTGGTTCTCAAACTTTTGTACTGATGACTCCTTTCACATAGCAAACCTCTGAGTGCGACCCCCCCCTTATAAATTAAAAACACTTTTTTATATATATTTAACCCTATTATAAATGCTGGAGGCAAAGCAGGGTTTGAGGTGGAGGCTAACAGCTCGCGACCCCCAGTAATAACCTCATGACCCCCTGAGGGGTACCGACCCCCAGTTTGAGAACCCCTGGATTAATTTAATTTTAGCACCCTGTGTCCATTCACATGAATGTGCTATTTTGAGCATTTCAGTTTTCACAACATAGGCTCATCCCAGATTCTGGAACAAGCTCAAATGCTCAGTTTGTGGAGTATGTACATAAGCTATGCTAAAGACAAACCCACAGTAACCGTCTCCAGTTTGTGAGGGACCCCATGGAGCCAGTCTCTAGGAAACAGATAAATTCATGGAGGTTAAGTCCATTAATGGCTATTAGCCAGGATAGGTAAGGAATGGTGTCCCTAGCCTCTGTTTGTCAGAGGGTGGAGATGGATGGCAGGAGAGAGATCACTTGATCATTACCTGTTAGGTTCACTCCCTCTGGGGCACCTGGCATTGGCCACTGTCAGTAGACAGGATACTGGGCTGGATGGACCTTTGGTCTGACCCAGTATGGCCATTCTTATGTTCTAACCTAAATGAACCCAACAGGGCCGTCCTTAGGATTTATGGTGCCCTAGGCGAGATTATTAAACTGGTGCCCCTGTGCCTAATCTGCTCTTAGCAACACCAATATAAGCATACAGTATTGGAAAACTTGCCACATTCACGTTATTAAAACCAGTTTAACTTAATTAAGCACACTGTAATGCTGATGCACTAGCACTAAAGAAGTAGCACTATAGAAAAAATTCTGATTTGACAGAATGATGCAAATAATATAATTGTTTTAATTTGTCAAAATTTTATTGGAAATTTATATGAAGAGGTATTGAAACAAAGATTTGTTTTTAATTAAAAGCAATCTTTCTGGCTTTTTTGGCTGCAAAATCAGTTTAATAAGCTGGGTTTCCAAACAGTGGGAAAATATAACCCTAGTTTTACCGCTAGGTAAAGCACAAAGTGACCAAAATGAAGTCAGCACAGAATCATCTCATCTAGATTAAGGTAGCACAGAAATGTTACAGAAGTCCTATTGTGCCTTATTTTTGTTTGGAAAGACATTGGCACTAGCAGCACATTCACATGATAAAATACATGATAAATCACTGTCTCTAAAGTTCCATCAAAAACTGACATTTTCACAGCTCTAGCATGATCTGCTATACAGATTCTTCACAAGGAAGTGTCCCTGGCCTTTTTAACTCATATTAACTATGTATTTACTTTATGAAAGTTGGAGAAAACATTGTGAAAATGTAAAACATTGGCTGCCCAACTTCTGGGCTGGCAAAAGCTATACTGACTCACAGGAAAAAAAAAAAAAAGCAGGAGAATCTTAGTACAACATATGGTCAGTCTATACCAGGGGTCGGCAACCTTTCAGAAGTGGTGTGCCAAGTTCACTGTAATTTAAGGTTTCTCGTGCCAGTAATACATTTTAATGTTTGTAGAAGGTCTCTCTCTATGTCTATATTATATAAATAAACTATTGTTATTATCTGAGGTCCTGCTCAGGCCACTACCAGCTGAGTAACCCCAGACCGGCAGCGGGCTGAGCGGGACTGGGGACTGGAACCCTAGACAAGGATCCCAGGCCCTGCTCAGCCCGCTGCTGGTCTGGGGTTCTGACTACCAACTCCTGCCACCCAGGATCCCGGCCGCCAACCCCCCTCAGCCTGCTACCAGCCTGGGATTCTGCTCACCTAGGCTGGCAGGAGGCAGAGTGGGGCCGGCGGCTGGGCTCCTGATTGGCAAGGGGCCGGCAGCCAGAACCCCAGAGTAGCAGTAGGCTGAGTGCTGCCGGCACCCCAGACTGGCAGCAGACTGAGCCACTCAACCCCCCAGCCCGCTGCCGGCTGAATGAATGGAACCCCAGGCTGACAGCAGATTGAGTGGTTCAGCTGGCCTGCTCAGCCCTCTGCCAGTCTGGGGTTCCTTGGGGGTCCCCAGGCCAGCAGCAGGTTCTGAGTGCGGCCGGCTGGCAATAGGGCAGCAGCCGGAACCCCAGAGCAGTGATGGGCTGAGCCGCTCAGCCTGCCGCTGCGTGCCATCAAAAATCAGCTCACCTGCCACCTTTGGCACGTGTGCCGTAGGTTGCCGACCCCTGCTTTATACACTAGTAAGGAGATGAGCATATTACAGTTGTTGGAGGGCTCTTATCAGGAGTAACAGGCTATAGGAAAGTCAGTCAACATTTTTTGTTTCTCTGATGAAAACTGGCCCACTCCCTGCCTCAAACCAAACCTGTCACTAATAATTGTCAACAACTTAATTTTCTGTTTTTGGCTAAGATATTAATTTAAAAAAAATATTGAAATTGGATTCAGGATTGTTAGCAAGAATTTTTGGCAAAGTTGTTAAATGACAATCTAAATGGCAACACAGTACTGCTTTCATGCTTGGCTCACCCCCCAGCCTGCTGGTCCAACAGCTGCAGTAGACCCCAAAATCCACCTCTTGGGGTGCAGAGTGGCAACAGCAGCAGCAAACCCTCAGGTCCAATCACACGCCAATGGGCACCACCACCAGCCTTACGGACCATGGTGAAGTTAGCACAGCATCTGATCTCAGGGACAGGTCACCCATGGAGCCACAGCAGCTAATCCTGCCCAGTGCAGCTCCCCCCGGATGAGATGGATCGCTGGCAGCTGCCAGCCCAGGGGAGAGGTGCTCCCCAGCTAAGGTGACCAGATCCAGATGTCCTGATTTTATAGGGCCAGTCCCGATATTTGGTGCTTTGTCTTATATAGGCACCAATTACCCCCACCTAGAGTGACCAGACAGCAAGTGTGAAAAATCAGGAGAGGGGGTGGGGGGTAAAAGGAGCCTATATAAGAAAAAGACCCCAAAATTGGGACTGGCCCTATAAAATAGGGATATCTGCTCACCCTACCCCAACCCCCTGTCCTGATCTTTCACACATCTGGCTAACCCCAGCCCAGCCCTGTGTGACATTCCAATCCTGGCAGAGGAAGTGAGTTACTTTCACTTTCATTCCTCAGCAGGCAGGCAGCCAGCCTCCTCCCCCCACCTACCCCCCAGCACCTCACCCAACCCAGCCCTGACGGAGGGGAGGGAGGAGAGAGAGAGGGATGCTCCTGGGGAGGAGGGAGAAAGGAGGGGGTGCTCCATGGGGCATGGGGGAGAAGAATGGATGTTATGGGGGACAAGGATACTGGTTCCAGAGCCGCAGAGCCTGCCTCACCTCACTTCAGCCAGGGGGAGAGTCACACTCACAGGTGAGCTCCTTCCCCAACCCCTCCCCCCTCCCCTTCCCAGAGACCCCAGCAGCCAATCCCCTCCCTCAGACTGTGCTGCATTCGGCTCTCTCTAGGACCCAGCAGCCTGCTCTTACATGCTCCACTGCTTCCCGTCTGTCCCGGCTCCCGGCAGAGTGGTGCCCCCAGACCTAGTGGTGCCCTAGGCGGCTGCCTATTCTGCCTATGCCTAAGGACGGCCCTGGAACCCAAAGTTGTGGAGACAGATATGAGTCAAGGAAGCCAGCAGAGTAACCTGGAAAAATCTCTGACTGGATGGGCTCAAGTGTGGTTAGTTCAAGCTGAGGTGGTTCAATAGTTTTGGATTTTTTTTAAGCAGAAATTTTTTATTGTTTCTTTAAACAATCAAACACAGCAAGCAGCAAATATTTGGCCACACACTTCTGGAAACCCCAAACCATGTTCAGGTTTTGGCAGACTAATTTCAGCTTTTCAATTAAAAAAACCACGACACATTTTGAAGGAAAGCAGACATTGTCCATGATTTTTTCTGATTTTTAAAAACCCCTAGTTTTCAATCCAAAAAAAGTTTTGACGGAAAATATTTGTCCAACCCTTTTAATGAGCTTTAGTGCCTTTTAGCACTAGCTGATGCTGAGAACCAATGATACCTTGTGTGACGGAGCGATTCTGGCGGGACCCAACTGAGAGTGCCAAATCAGGACCAATTGCTCAAACAGGGCAGTCACAGCCCTAGGCTGGGGTTTTTCCACCTCTAAGGCCAACCAAACCAGCCAGACAAAAAGGACTTTGGTCTCACCCCACTGGCTAACCACAAGTCACACAAGCAATTTCCTTAGACACTCCAGTCTCCCAGCATCACCACCAGTGCACTCGTCCTGGGGATGAATGGTTATGAAAACCAACACCCCAATAAAAGAAAACGGTTCCCTCGATCCCAAAGGACCAAGCCCCAGACCCAGGTCAATATACACATCAGATCTTACCCACAAATCACGCTGTTGCCAATCCTTTAGAATCTAAAATCTAAAGGTTTATTTACAAAGGGAAAAAGGTGGAAATGAGAGGTAGAATTGGTTAAATGGAATCAATTACATACAGTAATGGCAAAGTTCTTAGTTCAGGCTTGCAGCAGTGCTGGAGTAAACTGCAGGTTCAAATTGAGTCCCTGGAATGCATCCCACACTGGGATGGGTCGTTCAGTCCCTTGTGTAAAGCTTCAGTTTGTAGCAAAGTCCTTCCAGAGGTCAGAAGCAGGATTGAAGACCAGATGGAGATGAAGCATCAGCCTTATATAGACTTTTCCAGGTGTAAGAATCTCTTTGTCTTCACTGTGGAAATTTACAGCAAAATGGAGCCTGGAGTCACATGGGCCAGTCCCTGCATACTTTGCTGAGTCACAAGGTGTGTCTGCCTTCTCTCCATGGGTCCATTGTGTAGCTGACGGTCCTTAATGGGCCATCAAACAGGCTAGGCAGAGCTAACACCAGCTTGTCTGGGAGGCTTCCCCCAGAAGCACAGCACAAACTTGAAATACAGACAGCATAGAGCCAACATTCATAACTTCAACTAAACATGATACAGACATATAGACAGCATAATTATAATCAGCAACCCAGAACCTAGTCTTAGACACCTTATATGACCCCCTTTACTTAGGATTTGGAGCCACTACAGGACCTTGGTTGCAACCCATGTTCTATATGGTCCCCATTTATATCAATAACGTCACACCCCCAACGCAAAATTGATGCAGGAAGGGATGACAAAACATCGCTGACTGCATCCCAAGAGCCCCCTTTCCTTGGGTCTGTCTCACTACAGCTAGTGTTGGGCTAGAGGCCGTACCAGTGTATAACCGAAATGGTTTATCAAAGTCATGTTCAATAACATGAATGGATCTCTTTACAAACTCAAGGTATAACTTGGTTAGCTTTTGTAGCATGGTTCCTGTATATTTCATGTGATCTTGCCAAGAGCTAAAGAAAATAGCTACTTTATCCATACCAGTTCTGGCCAATGTTTTGAACCCAAATAACATTAAACCAATGTAGATATTGAGGTTGTTCATAGTACAGGAATCTTGGCATTTAGCCATGAAAGCAATATGGTAGTGTGCCTCAGTTTCCCCTTTCATACAGCACATCAGGTCTGGAATGTATTTTCCCCTGTGAAAAGTTCCAACACTGTTTACATGCATTAACTGTGAAACATCAGTATAGCAAGGCCCTTTAACATAAAGTGTGTTTTCATGTATTCCTTTCAACATGTTTAAGGGATTTTCCAAAAGATTAGGCACATTGTACATTGTTACAGTTCTTGGCCATAGCAACACATTAGTTACAAAAATTAGCATTAGCAATAACAACAAATTCATTGCAAGTGTCCATTTACAATCATGTTTGTCATGCCACACCCTTGGCTCAATACCATTGGAGTTTGGGCATTTTAGGGTTAACCTGTGGCTTCCCTTTGCAAAATTCAGTCTTCTCTTTCCTTCTGGATTAAACCCTGATTTCTCTTGCTTAACAGAATTCACTGGCTGATGGGGCGGGCCCTCTGTGCTAACAGCTATTAGCAATTCTGTCTTCTCCCTGCCAGCCAAGTAATTCGCATCAACACAGACACTAGCTTTTAACTCTTCAGCTGCTATGGATTCCAAGGCTGGACTTTGTCTCACAGAGGTACCACACAAATCCAAAGAGTCTGAGGGTGAGAGCTGGCTTGCTCTCCCCTGCCTCCTCAAGCATTTAGCCATACAACTGTTCTGCTCTGAAACACCAGTAACTGAATCTGTCCTCAGATCCTGAAGCACAGACTGCTCACTTACAGATTCAGCATGGAGACATTCCTGTCCCAACAGCATTGTCTCCCCACCAACAAGCTGGCCACACACAGCCAGGTGGTTATAGGGCTGCTCCACTTCCTTAACAGCTTCTACTCCACCTGAGACCTTTTCAAAGCTGCCCACACTGGATCTCTCAAAAGGAAAGTCAGTGGATCCATTCACAACAGAAAATTTCTGGCTGTTAGGAACTGAAACTTTCTTGATTAAATCACTTTTACACCCTTCAGTTGCAGTAAACTGCTTGCACAGGCTACCATGGGGATTCCTTTCCCTAGGAGCTTCTCTAAGCAGCAATTCACCCCTCTCAGAAATTCTGCCCTTCCCCTCTTCACCTAGGGCTTGCTCTAAAGGAACACTTCCCTGAGCAACCACAGATGCTACAGACTTTCTAGATAACAGGTCAGAAGCAGTCTCCTTCCCTTGGCCATGAACAAGTTCAGGAATCTTTTCCTTCTTGCTACAAGTTGTCAAACTGTCAGTCGGTAACACAATTAAATCACCTTTATGCTCTCCTTGTGCCCTGGCTAGGGTATCACCCTGATCAGACAGAGTTGCTACACCCTTTTCCAACCACACATTAGCAACTGGCAAACTACAAGCACCAGAACTGTCTGGTCTTTGGGACCTTGCTAAGACACTAACTGGATGCAACCTAGTCACAGTGCCATTCTCCCCAGCAGACACAAACTCCGGACTATTCCCTTCCTGGGCTTTAGCTGTATTTACAACCAACTCCGAGACAACTGAATCACCCTCAACCATCACAGGCTGAAAGGCCCCTTCTGTTTGCTCCACAGACACAGAAGAGTCGGAGACACATTCTCCTTTACCAGACACACAGCTTGGGATCTCATTTCCCTTGTCCCAGCACACAGGGCTGTTCACAGACAACTGCTTGGAGACCGAGGTAGCTCCCTTCATAGGCAAGTCAATACCCCTGACAGAGACAGGCACATTCCCTTCACTGTCACATTTCTCCACACAGGAAACAGGTAAGGGATATGGACACTCATCTTCCACTATCCCTCCCTTCCCAAACTGCTGATTAGACAAAGCCATCAGCTCACAAGGCTGCCTAGGCTCCTCCAAACTTTCCCTACCAGGCACATTGCCTCTCCCAATAGAGAAGCTGCTGCTTTTTTCACTACACTGAGCTACTTTTAGCAAATCACAGTTACCCATTTCAGGTTTACTTCTACAAGCTGCACTAGCCACCAATCCATTACCCATTACAAATTTACCCTCTCCCTCCTCAGTTAGGGATTTAACCTGAGAAACATTTTCCTCCCCAATGAGATCTTTTTGCTCTTGATCTAACTCCAGATTCACTTCTGAGACATTAGACAGACATTCAGAAACTTCATTCCCAGACAAACTGCTTTTTTGCACAGACAAACCTTTGGAGCATCCCTCCTCAGGCAAATCATTGCTCACAATAGACACAGGTTTAAGATCATTCCTCTCCTGTGACTGGCTACCTGGATTGAACAAAGCTTTAACATTTTCCCCAATTAAAAGATCTTTAGGCAATAACTTTCTGACGCCAGCTATCACTTCATGCTGAGCCCCATTCCACTCAAGGTGGATTCTGGCTAAAGGCACACGGACAGTAAACTCACAGAGGATCACAACATTCACACTCTGATTTGGTAAATAATCTTCCTCTTTGACCAGATCTGCTTTAACAAGAGTGATGTTAGAAGCCATAGTTTGCCCTAAACAGCTTTTACCATTGACTTTTACACTCTCATACATAGCACTGCCACAATTTATGGGGCCACCCCCTACTGAACACCCAGTAACAGCATTGACATAAAAGGTGGCATTGTTGGGGTACATTTGGTTACCCCCAGACAACTGCTCAGAGTTATACCACATACCAACATTGTTACAAACTGGATTTTCAAGAGGATACAGTCTCTGCCGTTCTTCCCTTGCTTTTTTGACTTGGAGCTGGAGTCTAGCAGTTTCTTGTTGCATTTTGTGAGTCTCCTGCTGCACCTTGCGAGTCTCCTCCTCAGCAGCCAGCAGCTCCAGACGTCCCTTACGAGCTTTTTCTTCTCTCTCATCAGCCTCTCTCTTTCTCTCATCAGCCTCTCTCTTTCTCTCAGCTGCCTGTCTCTTTCTCTCAGCCGCCTCTTTCTCCAGCTGGGCCAAGACTTGCTTCTCTTCCATTCGAATTTCTGCCAGTTCTTGCTCATAATCAAACTGCAGGCTGTCTCTCAAGGCTTGCAGTTTCCTTGCTTTTCCTGATGCTTTCTGTCTCATGGTCACTGATCTTTAACCAACCAAACTCTCAATCCCAAAGTTAAAATTTGGATAGCATGGGGTTCTGACCCAAAGCTTAATTGACCTGGTTCTGTGGATCCTGCCGACTACGCCACTGTGACGGAGCGATTCTGGCGGGACCCAACTGAGAGTGCCAAATCAGGACCAATTGCTCAAACAGGGCAGTCACAGCCCTAGGCTGGGGTTTTTCCACCTCTAAGGCCAACCAAACCAGCCAGACAAAAAGGACTTTGGTCTCACCCCACTGGCTAACCACAAGTCACACAAGCAATTTCCTTAGACACTCCAGTCTCCCAGCATCACCACCAGTGCACTCGTCCTGGGGATGAATGGTTATGAAAACCAACACCCCAATAAAAGAAAACGGTTCCCTCGATCCCAAAGGACCAAGCCCCAGACCCAGGTCAATATACACATCAGATCTTACCCACAAATCACGCTGTTGCCAATCCTTTAGAATCTAAAATCTAAAGGTTTATTTACAAAGGGAAAAAGGTGGAAATGAGAGGTAGAATTGGTTAAATGGAATCAATTACATACAGTAATGGCAAAGTTCTTAGTTCAGGCTTGCAGCAGTGCTGGAGTAAACTGCAGGTTCAAATTGAGTCCCTGGAATGCATCCCACACTGGGATGGGTCGTTCAGTCCCTTGTGTAAAGCTTCAGTTTGTAGCAAAGTCCTTCCAGAGGTCAGAAGCAGGATTGAAGACCAGATGGAGATGAAGCATCAGCCTTATATAGACTTTTCCAGGTGTAAGAATCTCTTTGTCTTCACTGTGGAAATTTACAGCAAAATGGAGCCTGGAGTCACATGGGCCAGTCCCTGCATACTTTGCTGAGTCACAAGGCGTGTCTGCCTTCTCTCCATGGGTCCATTGTGTAGCTGACGGTCCTTAATGGGCCATCAAACAGGCTAGGCAGAGCTAACACCAGCTTGTCTGGGAGGCTTCCCCCAGAAGCACAGCACAAACTTGAAATACAGACAGCATAGAGCCAACATTCATAACTTCAACTAAACATGATACAGACATATAGACAGCATAATTATAATCAGCAACCCAGAACCTAGTCTTAGACACCTTATATGACCCCCTTTACTTAGGATTTGGAGCCACTACAGGACCTTGGTTGCAACCCATGTTCTATATGGTCCCCATTTATATCAATAACGTCACACCTTGTAAAGGTGACTTGAAAAGAAGTTTTCTCAAACTGGGTCTGTGCCGAGATGCGGAAGGTTTTTAAATGTTTATTTTTTCCAGGGCTGCCCGGAGGGGGCAAGTGGGGCAATTTGCCCCGGGCCCCACAGGGGCCCCCACGAGAATATAGTATTCTATAGTATTGCAACTTTTTTTTATGGAAGGGGCCCCTGAAATTGCTTTGCCCCAGGCCCCCTGAATCCTCTGGGCGGCCCTGCACCACACATCACCTCCATATTGGTGCACATGACAAAATTCATTCTGCACATTAATGTAAAAAATTAGAGGGAACATTGGTGGGTGGGGCCATGCCTGACTGTCTGGGGAGGCACAGCCTCCTCCAGCCTATGGTACCTGCCTCCACGAGGGGAGTAGCTACCAGCGCTGAGAGTACAGCTGCTGTCTACACTGCCACTTTACAGCACTGAAACTTGCAGTGTTCAGGGAGGTGTTTTTTTCATAGCTCTGAGTGAGAAAGTTTCAGCGCTGTAAAATGGCAGTGTAGACAGGGCCTAAGTTGATCTAACTTATGTCAGCATACAGCTGCCAAAGTAATTACATCGCTTGTGTGTGTCTACACTTTGCTCCTTGTGTGCGTCCTCACCAGGAGTGTTTGTATCAATTGTACTGTCAATGAGGAGCATTGTGGCATGGCTTTTGAGAGCCAGTAACAATGGTTGTAAGCAACACTGACACTGCATTGACCTAACTACATTACCGTTGACCTATGCCTCTTGTGAAGGTGGAGTTATTAAGTCAGTGTAGTGAGGCAGTTATGTCGGCGGGGGCAAAATTTTAGTATAAATACTTACATAGTTAGGTTGACGTAAGCTGCCTTACATTGACCTAACTCTGTAGAGTAGACTTGAGTTACCCTAACTGGTTGGTCTAGGGCAGGGGTCGGCACACGTGCCAAAGGTGGCACAGGAGCCGATTTTGCCTGACCACACGGCTGCCAGCTGGGGTCCCAGCCGCTGGCCCCACTCAGCCCGCTGCCGGCTGAGTGAATGGAACCCCAGGCTAGCAGGAGGCTGAGCAGGGCCGGCAGCCAGGACCCCAGACCGGTGGCAGGCGCACCCCCCAGAACTCCCCTCACTGTGCTCGGGTTCTGCAGCTCCCGGGAGTGTGAGCCACCGGGGCGCGGGGCCCTGAGCCTGCTGCGGGAGGGGCAGCGGCAGCGGTTCACACTCCTGGGAGCCGCAGAGCCCAAGCGCAGCGAGTGGGGAGCCGGGGGGCGCACAGGAACTGCTGCCCACATGCATCCACTGCAGGAGCCCCCCGGGGGGGGAAACCAGGCCACAGCTTGGGCAGGCGCCCCCCCGCCCGGGTCACTCCTCGCCGCTGCCCCTCCTGCAGCTCCCTCCCTCCCGCTGCCTCAGCACTCCACATGGAATTTTGCCTCCACATGGAGCCAGTGACTGATTGGCATGGGCATGGTAAGGGGAATCCCAGGGGGCGGTCAGGGAGCAGGGGGAGGGTTGGATGAGTCGGGAGTTCTGGGGGTCCTGTCAGGGGGCAGGGAGTGGTTGGATGGGGCGTGGGAGTCCCAGGGGTCTGTCTGGGGGCAAGGGTGTGAATAAGTCAGGGGACGGGTAGGGTCCTAGTGGGGCAGTTAGGGTGGGGGAGTCTCAGGAGGGGGCAGTCAGGGGACAAGGAGCAGGGAGGCTTAGGTAGGGGCTGGGGTTCTGGGGGGAAGTTAGGGGCAGGGGTCCCAGGAGGGGGCAGTCAGGGGACAAGGAGCGGGGGGGATTGGGGGTTTTGATGGGGGCAGTCGGAGTGGGAAGTGGCAGGGAGTGGATGGGGGCAGGGCTAGGGCAGGGCTCTCCCCTCTTTTTTGATTGTTGAAATATGGTAACCCTAGGTGAAGGGGGAGCCGGGGGGCACATGGGGGCTGGCGCCTGCATACATCCACTGAAGCCTGCAGGAGCCCCCAGGGGGGCACTGGGCCTCAGCCTGGGCAGGAGGGGCTGGGGGGGCGCGGCTTCACCCCGCTAGCAGCACCACCGCCTTTGCAGGGCTGCTGTCCCCCTTCACCACGCCGGGTTCCTCCATGGCTGAGGTCACTGCTGCCGCAAGCGAGACGTTCTGCCTCTCCGATGCCTCCGAAAGGCAGCTACTCCCTGCTGAACTGCTGCAGCGGCCCAAGCCCGGCAAAGCCAGTGAGTGGACTCAGGGCAAGGGCCACCAGGTTGGGGTGGGGTCCCTTGCAAACAGGACATTTTAACAGAGGAAGAGGAGCACCAGACCAGAACAGGGGACCAGTTTACAGAGGATGACTTTAGAGCATTCTGAGACCTTTTGAAGAGGATGGCAGAGATGCTTGAGATTCCTCTTGAGGTGATTGAGGGAAATCTTATACATTTTTTTTTATATTCTTCGGCCAGTACCTCAGGGTTGCATTGCAATGTCAATAAATGAAGGTATTATGGACTTGACCAAAAATCTGTGGGCTATACCTGTGTCACTCTCTGCAATATTTAAGAGAGAGGACCACAGATATCAAGTCCCATCCAAAAGGTATTAGTATTTTTATACTCCTCCTACCCCAGGTACTTTGGTTATGACTGCCATACAAGTTGGATTGATTTAAATCAAAGTGACTTAAATCACCTATTTTAATAATATTGAAATCAGCAAGCAGGAAACTTTGATTTAAATAGTAAATTTTAATCTTTTTTTTGCATTTGTACTTTTTAGTTCTTTTCCTAAAGAAAGGTTGATTCTCATTGGCTAAGTTGATTTCTGACTAAATATAACTTCATCTCCACTAGAATTAGAAAGAAGTGTTGGACATATTTGGGACATGTACTCTGGATGCCAACACACAGACTCCCATATGAAGCTGTCAAGTAGAAACCAACTGGTGTGAGGAAACATGGGCCCCCAAGAGAAACTTTAAGAAGAACCCTTAGCAGGGAGGGCAGAACAGTCATTCTCAATAATATTGAACAGATGGAGGCAGCAGTACATGAGAGAAGGATGGAAGAGACTAGTTTCAGCCCTGTGCACCAGTACTGGTGTGAGAAGGATGTAATAACTAATAATAATAAATAACAACTTTTACACTAAATTTGGTACTTCTATTTTCTAACCAGGAGGTGTGACCCTAACAGCCCCTAAATGCCCACTGACAAAGGGTTCACTATCATGTAACAGCAGTTCCAAGAAGCCTGACAAATTTACTATGCCTAACATATTGCTGTCATTATATTTACATATAAAGAATGTGGTGTGAGATATCAAATGAAAGCGGGTCACAAACTGGTCATTAATGGCATTGTGAAATGTATGTATTAACAGAGGAATTATGGATACTTACAGATAGTATGCTTTAACGTGTGTACCCAAACAAAGGGGGAACCAGGTTTTCTTCCAAACAGGAGGGAAGATAGTTATCTCCCTTTCTGTAATGTAAATTGAGCATGATAATGCCAGAGACAATTGACAGTTTATTTGCATCAGAGGTAAGGAGAAGGAACAAATTAACATGTGGATGTGAAATGAGCATGGGAAGGCACTGGATTCTGAACCCCAGGGCTTCATCCTGACTCTGGTGACAAAGATGATAAATTTCAGGATGTCTAAGAAGAAGCAAAAAGACATTTTAGTTATCCGTAACTGAGGAAACAAAGAGGTCAGCACTCTTTGCATCCATAAATGGTGAATCCCCAGTCACGTGAGTTAGTGGCACTGAGACGTGACTGTGGGTGAGCAAAAGTGCTTTAGACAAAGACTGGAGCCTGATAAGGTCATATGTAGTCTCTTATAAGTGTATTATACTTTTGTTTCATTTGTAACCATTTCTGTTTCTTGGTTTTGCTATAAATTCATCTCAGTGCTGTAATACTAAAGTAAAGCGTTTGTCCTCAGCTGAGCTAACAGGATGGTTTGCATACTGTCTCTTTGGAGACAGCGGACTTGGTAATTTCTGTGGTATCCAGTGATAGGCTGGATACGGGAGAGGAATGTTTCTGTTTTCAAGGAGGCCCAAAAGGTTGGGGTCCACCTAATGTTAACCTGCAAGGCAAGGATCGGACTGGCAGAGTCCTGAGGAGAGAGAGACTCTCATGCTGGAGGTAGGGGGTAACAAGGTCACCCACAGTCCTGCACATATTGAGAAAGTGTCACAGGAGGATACTGTATTTGTACACATTTATTTAAGCAATTGTGTATCTTAAAAATCTGAATAAATGTAAGTTAACGTTTAGTTTTTATTATGTTAGAAAATGGTGAACTATGCTTTTCTTATTTACTAGATGATTTATTTCTACAGGAATGGTGTGTTCAGTATCAAGTCAGCCTTTATGTATTCCAGGGGATAACAACTATTTGGCAGATCATCTGACCAAAAGAGTGATGCTAATGTCTGAGTGGTCCCTAAAAGACTTCATTCTGCATCAGTTCTTTCAAAAATGAGTAGTCTCATGGGTAGATCTGTTTGTGACCAGGGAAAACAGGAAGTCTTGCAGCTTTTGCTCTCAAGGGGCAATGAGTCTGAGGTCTATATCCAGAGGTGAAAGTTAGCCAGTACACCCCTGGGGAAGCGGCCTGGCTTCCCCAGGGGGCAATTTAAAGGGCCTGGGGCTCCCAGCAGGGGCTGGAGCCCCAGGCCCTTTAAATTGCCACCAGAGCCCCACTGCTGGAGCCCTGGGGTAAGGCTGCAGGGCTCTGGGGGCATTTAAAAAGTCCAGGGCTCCCGCTGCTTCTACCGCCCTGGCCCTTTAAATAGCCGCTGGAGCCCCACCACCACTACTCCAGGGCTCTGGCAGCTATTTAAAGGGCCGGGGCGGTAGAAGCAGGGGAGCCCCAGGCCCTTTAAATAGCCCCCAGAGCCCAGGGTAGCGGGGGGGCTCAAGGGGCTATTTAAACAGGCCAGGGCTCCAGCTGCCTCTGCCGCCCCGGTCCTTTAAATAGCTGCTGGAGCCCCGCCACTTCCCCAGGGCTCCTGTGACTATTTACAGGGCTGGGGAGGTAGAAGCAGGGGGGCCCCAGGCCCTTTAAATCGCCCCCAGAGCCCCGGGCTGCTGCTGCTGCTACCCCAGTGGGGAGGCACTTACCTTACAGGGTGGGCTGGGGCTGGCTCTGACTCCCTCAGCCCCGCCCCTTCCACCCTAGTCCCTGCCCCTTCCGGGGGTCAGAGCTGGCCCCAGCATATTGGTAAGTCACTGGACTTACTTTCACCCCTGTCTATATCCAACACTTTTCCATGAATGTATGCCTTCTCACCATTTCTGTTCAGTCCAAGGATCCTTTGAAAAGTGAGGCAAGACAAGATATGTCTGATTTTAATAACTCCAGCATAGCCACACCAATTTTGTTATTCAGAACTTCTACCTCTCCCGAACTAACCATGGATAACATTTCTATCTCTGCCAGATATAGTCTCTCAAAATCATGGTCTAGTCCTTCATGCAGACCTGTTGCCTCTACATCTGACAGCATGGCTGTTGCATGGCTAACATCAGTAGACAGAAGTTGATCTGCACAGATCTGAGATTTGCTTTTACAGAGCAGAAAGCCCTCCACTTGGCACAAATATGGTTTAGAATGGAAACATTTTTTTTCTCTTGGGCAGCTCAATGACAGCTTAGCTCATTAGGATCTTTGATTCCTGATATAATGGATTATATCTTTAAAGCATTCAGGACTATCGATTAGTTCGATCTAAGTGCATTTAACAGCAATATCTGCTCATCATCAACCCATCCAAAATTACTGTGTCTTTTCACACACTGTTGCTCACAGGTTCCTGGAGGGATTATTACACATTTTCACATTACACATTACCTAGTTGATTGGTTGGCTGTTTGAACCCATGCCATCGTGTTCACTTAATCACCAGACCATCACTGTTCCCAATGACAATCACTTATGCATGGAAATTGAATGAAATTCAGGCTCTGATTGCTGGTCCTCTATAGACAGTCTTCCATACAGACAAAGTAATTATGAGTATGACTACACTGCAAAAAAAAACCCATGTCAGCATGCCTCAGAGTCTGGACCAACTGACTCAGGCTCACACAATGGGGCTAAAAATAGCAGTGTAGATGTTCCTACTCTGGCTGCAGCTTGGGCTCTGAGACCCTTAGCCCCACAGTGCTTCCAGGGCCCTTTATACTCTCTCTTTTGTGGGTGGAAATCCCTTTGTTCTTCTGTGCAAAGTCACAGCAACAAGATGGAGTTTGTAGCCTCCTGGACAAGTCACATGTCCATGAATGATTCAGCTTTTTGTAGGCTGACGCCATTGTTTACATGTTAATTTGAACATTCCCAGGAAAGCTCAGATGTGGATTGGCATCTACCAAAGTCCATTGTCAGTTAAGTGTTTCTTGATTGGGCACTTACTGAGAAGGGGATACAAGTACATAGCCAATATTCATAACTTCAAATACAGAAATGATACACACGTACAGACAGCATAATCATAATCAGCAAACTACAACTTTTCCATAGACACCCCACTTCACCTCCTCTGTACAAGACCTGGTGAACCATAGGACCCTGGTTGCAACAATGATCTATATGGTCACAGTTCATGTCAATAACCTCACACCATGATCCACCCTTCAGCTCTGTGGCTCTGAGTTTTTAACTGGGATTCTGTGCAGTAAAGGAACTGAGTGGTGGTTGGGAATGCTCTGCCCATTATGTGCTTGGGGAGAGGAGTGCACAAGGGCATGCAGTGCCAAATGGACACTGCTGGTTAGAACATTCTGAACTCCAGCATATGGGGTGCATGTATGCTAAGAGTGGGGTCAAAATGTACAGAACATCTCAAAGAACTACAGTTACTGTAAGGTAAGTAACTTTTCTTTTCTTTTACAAAGCAGTGGTTGTTACTTATAAAAGTAACTGTTATTTTATTTTATTTTTATAGATCCGTTCCATCCTCAAAAAATGATAGCCAGGTAAATTTAATTTTTAAGTGCTATCTTTTGCTTAATGTTTTAACTAACTTTAACTCGGAAGTTATTTCTCACTTCTCCAAAACAGTGATTTGATACAAATTTAGTCCAGTCAGAAGAAAAGGTCAGTGGACTTCAGCCAACCCTTTCTTTATTCTTCTTCTATATATTTGTGTTTTCTGGAGCTTTGTGAAATGCATGTTTCATGCCCAAGCTAGAGTTTTTTTAGTGAGTTTGGATAAAAATTTTAATATACCATAAATGTTATGGTCTATCATTCACTCTGTAAAATGCCTTGTTATTTCACAACATTTGCCAAAGCTAGTATAAGCAAATTACATATTTAATCATTTCTCATGCCCTCCCTCTTTCTTTTTTTCTATTAGAGAGATTGTGTTTGACTGGGAAAATATGGAAACTAAAAGAACATTTACCTTTATTGATTATGGACCAAATACATGGCACTGTTGCATCTGTATATGGAGCCTGCCAAACAGGCACAGCCTGGTTGGACTCCCTTAGAATGAGGGGTGTTGTGCTCAGCCGCCTCTGAAAGAGCAGCTACACAGTTATCCAAACCTGCCTCTCTACTCAGGGGCAGATGCCAAGATCCTAAGGGTACTTCACTGCAATTATACACCCTCAGCTGGTCCATGTCAGCTGGCTCAGGCTCGTGGGACTCAGGCTCCTGGGCTGTTTAACTGTAGCGTAGATGTTCAGGCTCAGGCTGGAGGCTGGGCTCTGGGACCCCACGAGGTGTTGAGTTCCTCTGTGGCTGACTGATATGGACCATATAGTTCATCAGAAATGGTTGTGTCTTTGAGGAGCAAAATCCAAGGACAGTCAGGCTGAAGACCCATAGCAATCATGGAGGCAAGAGAAAAAGATGCATATTAATATCTCCTGCTAAGAGACTAATTTGTTGTTTCTTTTTAGAGTTAAGTACCCATTTCTGATCCCTCTTTTGCCATACTGCAGCAGGATTGTAAAGTAGCGTGGGCCCAGTAGAATAAGAGAGACTATGGTATGTGAAGTACTGCTGAGGGACGAATAGAAGAACTGAAAGGAAATAACTCCCTTTCTATGAGGAGTGGATCTGGATCCCCTCAGTCTCCATTGCCTACTGAAGTCAATGGGAGTTTTGCTTTTGTCTGAGTAAGATCAGGCTCATGACTTAATTTTGACATTGTCCAAATTAATGCTTCTTTATATGGTATTGTTACTACATTCTAGTATACATCTAGTCACCAAAAGAAATCGCACCACAGTGACAGCATATTAACATGTTTATTAACAAAATATTATCATTCACCTTTTTTATTTGCTAGGAGTTAATCTTATGGATATACGATCCAGAAAATGCAGAACCCTCTGAATTGAATCACACTGCAACGTCTCCTCCACCGGTATGTTAAAATAGCTCTATATTTTCTTTTAAAAACATGGGTTTGAAAGTGCAAGTCTACTCTGAAAAGTTACTAATTAAAAATGGCACTGTCATATTCATTAGATATGTTGCCTATGTGCATCCATAATCATTTCAACTTAAGGGAGTGACAAAAATAAGTTTTTGGTGTTTTTTGTTCCAGTTAATACTGCAGAGGTGACACAGCTATAGGGGAGTGAGGTGGTTTTGTTTCCATCTCAGCATTAAAAACAGAATTGTTAGCTAAATTCCAGTGGCAGAGTAAATTCTACTATCAGTACACTTGTGTTAGGGTCAGAATTTAGCCCACAGCTATTTTGCTGCTGCTGGTGGTGGGTGAGAAGGAAAGATCCAAGCTTGACTTTCACATTCTAAAGTGAATTTGCATGGCTGACACTCAGAAAAAAACTTTTTACGTTTTGTCTAAGTAATTATGATAGGACAGTAACAAGACATAATAAACAGTGAACCCATTATGTCATTTTTATAGAGCTGAATTTAACAGTACAACTGGACTTTACCATTTAAGGAGGTACATTATGGCCCTGATCCCACAAGCTGATATGTACAGATGGATTCTTGCACCCAATGAGAATCCATGTGAGCACAAAGTTTTTCCCACATGGATCAGCTTGCAGGATTGGTATATGCAGTAAACATTGTCAGAGTATGCACTCCTGATGCCTTTGTGGGGTGATTGATGATATTTAGCCTTTGGCATCATACCTTATGTGAGGTGTGCATCCATGACCAAGGGATGCCCTTTAGGAGTTATTACTTTATTATAAATTGCCATGCTGAATTGCTTCTCTTTGGCATCTTTTAATATTCGTTTCATAAATGTGTTGATTTGCCTCAGAGTTACTAGAATTAAAATTATATGATTAATTGAAGTACTGGAATTTGGAGAAGAACATCACATTTTCATTATTTTCCATAAACTTTTATTAGATTTCTGTGTGATTTTTTTAAATTTCATGCTATATATACTTTAGGAAATATTGCAAAGAAAGTTAATTTTGGTTCCAAATATACTATATTCTAGTGTGGATAAAATGTGTAAATGTGTTTAATAATGCACCTTTATTTGGAAGTATACTTTAGAATGTTATTTAAAGAGTATTTTAACCCAGAGATTTCTCATATACAGCCTTAAACTATATTGACATAAAAATGTATGATAACTAACAGCCTTTATTTTACTTAAACAGAATTCTAAGACACTTAGCAAGCAGTTTTGGAATTTGGGACAGGAACCTGTTGTTCAGACCTATTTTAGAAATACCAAATACTTTGCCACTGCATTTCCAGAGTTGGGGTACTGTATTTCATTTAACTTTTTCTGAACAGAATTCCATTTAAAATGATTTTTCACACACATATGATTGCACATTTATAGCTATGTAGATATATTATAATGTAAGCATCTTACAAAACACTCGGTTTAGTTGGTAATGTATACTGTCGGACGCTTTCCTGATACCATGGAGGGACCATCTGTTTTACGCCGTTCCTCCATTCCCATTAGTCCACAAGGTCCTTCTCAAATTGCAAAGGGACAAGGCCCGCTTAATACTAATTGCCCCGACGTGGCCCAGGCAGCATTGGTACACCACACTCCTCAACCTATTGGTGACCACACCAATTCCTCTCCCGCTGTGGCCGGACCTGATCACCTAGGAGCACGGCCGACTGTGTCATCTGGACCTACAATCCCTCCATCTCACAGCATGGATGCTGCATGGCTAACTCAATCTGAGCTGCATTGCTCCCGCTCGGTGCAGCATGTTCTCTTGGGTAGCAGAAAGCCCTCTACTAGGTCCATGTATCTGGCCAAGTGGAAGCGCTTCTCCTGGAGGCATCAGTACCTGCCATCTTAGGGTAGGTCTATACTTACCGCGCGGGTCGACGCGGAGAGTTCGACTTCTCGGAGTTCGAACTATCGCATCTAATCAAGATGCGATAGTTCAAACTCCCCACGTGCTCCGGTCGACTCCGGAACTCCACCACCACGAACGGCGGTGGCGGAGTCGATCTTGGAGCCGCGGACTTCGATCCCGCAGCGTCTGGACGGGTGAGTAGCCCGAACTAAGGTACTTTGACTTCAGCTACGCTATTTGCGTAGCTGAAGTCGCGTACCTTAGTTCGACCCCCCCCCTTAGTGTAGACCAGGCCTTAGACTATCTTTTGTCCTTGAAACAGCAGGGCCTAGCGGTTTCATTCATCAGAGTGCACCTAGCAGCGATTTCGGCCTTCCACCCGGGCAAAAATGGGCGCTCGGTCTTCTCCAATCCTATGGTCAGCAGGTTCTTCAAGGGATTGGAATGTCTGTACCCGCACATTCGGCATCCGGCCCCTACGTGGGACCTCAACCTGGTCCTTTCCAGACTCATGGGTGTCCTGTTCGAGCCAATGGCCACTTGCTCGCTCCTGTACCTTTCCTGGAAAACAGCTTTCCTTGTGTCTTGCCGAGGTGATAGCGACGTCTCGGAGCTTCGAGCCCTCACGTCAGACCCACCGTATACTGTGTTTCATAAGGACAAGGTACAGCTGCGACAACACCCCGCCTGCCTTCCTAAGGTGGTGTCTGTCTTCCATGTCAACCAAGACATCTTCCTTCCAGTCTTCTATCTGAAGCAGCACGCTTCTCGTCGGGAACAACAGCTGCACTCCCTAGACGTTCGCAGGTCCCTCGCCTTTTACATCAAGTGAACAAAACCTTTCAGAAAGACATCCCAGCTGTTTGTGGCGGTGACAGACCGGATGAAGGGCCTCCCAGTCTCCACGCAGCGTGTCTCGTCCTGGATTATATCATGTATCCAGGCATGCTATGACTTGGCTGGCACCCCGACTATGCATTTTACTGCCCACTCAACTCGGGCTCAGGCTTCATCCTCCGGCTTCCTGGCTCATGTCCCCATACAGGAGATCTGTAGGGCAGCAACTTGGTCATCAGTACATACCTTCGCCTCCCACTGTGCGATAGTGCAGCAGTCCAGGGGTGATGCAGCATTTGGTTCAGCGGTCCTTCACTCCGCGACATCTCACTCTGACCCCACCGCCTAGGTAAGGCTTGGGAGTCACCTAACTGGAATCGATATGAGCAAGCACTCGAAGAAGAAAAGATGGTTACTCACCTTTGTAACTGTTGTTCTTCAGGATGTGTTGCTCATATCCATTCCAAACCCACCCTCCTTCCCCTCTGTCTGAGTAGCTGGAAAGAAGGAACTGAGGGGGCACTGGGTCGGCAGGGGCATATATCTTGCACCATAAGGGCGCCACTTCAGGGGTCGCCTCAGCCAACTTACCAAGTGTTACTAGGGTAAAAATCTTCTGACGATCGTGCACATGGTGCGCGCACACCTAATTGGAATGGATATGAGCAACACATCTCGAAGAACAACAGTTACAAAGGTGAGTAACCGTCTTTTTCTCTACTTTCTTCACTGTTTGCTCCATCTTCTGGCAACATATTAATTTTAATGACTAATGCTATAGTATTTACAAAACTATGTAATATATAACAGAAACACTAAGGGCCAAATTCAGCAGGGATGTAAATGATGATATAATTTATACCTTGGTGTGAGCTGATCAGAAAATAGATGTGGTAAAGAAGAATAACTTGCACTGATTTTTTTTTTTTTTTATTCAGTGGATGTGCAAAGCACGTGTGTTTTCCATCAATGTGGTACTCTGCGGTAACAACATTCTGCCCTGCACAAATGCTCATTGAAGTTAGTGGGAATTACACAGGCTTACCACAGGGCTAGATTTGGCCCCAGGAGTATTGAAGATGATTCAGTCTTAGATTAAAGTGTAGCGGGCTCTTTTGTTAGCTGCATTCCTGAAACATGCGCGCCATCTGTCCCTTTGACTTTTAATTTGCAGTTGTTTTTACACACTCTGAATACCATATTAAAACAAGTTGCACTAATTTTCATCTTACTGCCTTTTTCTAACCAGTTTACATTCAACAAGTAACTTACACCACTGTTTACATCACTGTTACATTTGGGTTAGAGACTGAATTTGGCCTACTGTCATCTCTGTCAAACATCTTTTTCAACTGGATCTCATCCATTTCATCACTAGGTGGCAATATAGCAACACATCATTATATCAAAGAAATTTATCGTCAGATAAAGGCTTTCTCTAATATTTGCACTTAACCAAAGGAATAGAAGCATTTTTGGCAAATTGGATAAAATCCTTTTATAAATTATGGCAGTTTTAGTAAATTGCTGTTACGGTGAAGTGAGTTGTAATATCTATTTTCTGTCTTATTTTTAACCTCTTCTTTCTCTATATGACAGTAGTATGAAGAACCAAATAAAAGAGAGTGGAAAAACAAGATCACTCATCATATAGAGTAATAGGGTTTGTTTCTCCAATAACACTGATGCATGCCCACATAGAAAGTTTTATTACTTCATTATTATTCTTCTCTATGGACCAAATTTTGCCTTTGAATACATGCATACAATTTGCATTGAAATCAATAGCAGTTGCATGTGTATATCTAAAGACAAAATTTGGCTGTTTTTTCTCATATTCAACTATCTCAGCTCCATTATTAAAACAGCCCTATTTTTATAGAATTGTGGAAGTTTGGCTACCTCTACCACTAGCTAAACATTGACCCAAGTGAATTTGTGACCAAATAATTCATATCCTGATATTAATAACATACCTTTTTCATCCACTAGTGTCATCAGTGTCACCTAAAGTTAGGAAACTCATTTTAAGTAATGCAGCTTTTACTGTTCATGGCAAAAGTGACTATAAGAATGGCTCTATCTGCTGTTGCCACAGTAATCCATGATGTCATAACCAGTCCTTGTGCTCCCAGCTCCAGAGAATGTACATTTCTTACCCGTTTATGTGAGACCATTCAGAGATGTATGGGATATGTGAGGGATAGCTCAGTGGTTTGAGCTATTGGCCTGCTAAACCCAGGGTTGTGAATTCAATCCTTGAGTGGGCCATTTGGGGATTTAGTTGAGGATTGGTCCTTCTTTGAGCAGGGGGTTTGGACTAGATGATCTCCTGAGGTCCCTTCCAGCCCTAATAATCTGTGATTCCCAGCGTTTACTGAGACACTGAACATTAGAGGCCTGGCTACTGTTGCAGGTTAAAGTCCCACTGAAGGCAGATTTTGGTCTCCCTCCCCCACCCCCAATTTTATTTTAATTTTATATTTTACATTTGGTGAGAATGGGGGAATAGCAGGAAACAATTTGAAAAAGTGGTATGTCCCTACAAATAGAAATGATTGTGATCAGGAGTGCACAGCTTGTCTATAGTAACAACAGTACCACTACTCTAATAGCTGCTGGCATATGTGCTGAACACTGTGACCGTAGGGTGTGCCTGAGAATATTGTGACTTGAAAAATGTTAAAGGTTTAGAGAAAATTGTTAAAAAGAAATGGGAAATAAATTGTTTTGGAGTTGCTACAAACTCTGAAATTTGTCAGGAATTATTTTTCTTAATGAATCTGATATAAAGTTTAATTCTTGCCAATTTATCTGTCATTTCTTCCATTTTCAGATTCTGGAAAATTAATGTACCTGCAATGTTAGATGACATCATAACTAATATCCATGGAAAGGCAATAGCTTTCCAGGATTGTTTTGTTCTAGATAGTCCCTTTATCATTTCCAGGCCTGAAGAGCCATTTCCTAACAATGTAAATGACAATTCCCTCTGTTCCCCAGCTGGTAGTGAGCCCTTCATTGAGTGGTCTGCCTGTTTTCCAACAACTGCACTTTTGTTGTCAGAATTTGGAACTTTCCATACAAATGATGGATTCATAACTTATAAAGAAATCAAAGCTCCAGCACACATTTTGGGCTTTGACTTAAGTCATAAAGTAACTGATATTGTTTTAACTAACGATGGAATCTTATTTTTAATAATGGGGACAGTTTACAAAAGAGAGTCCAATCGGTTTTTTAAACTTGGATCTGAATACAATCTACCAGAAACAGGAATAACTGGAATACAGTCAAGACTTTGGTGTTCATCTGAATATCCAGTACAGGTGAGTCACACACAATTCTTGTTTTACATTTTGAAATATGAAAGTGCTTCACTAGGCCTGGGGATTAACCCATTGTCCCCTGATATAATACTAGGTTTGGAATTAGAAGTGCACTGAGTGCAACAAATTAATTTTCAGGTCATTTAAAAATAAGTACCTGATGCTACAGTTGGCTCTACATGGGTCCAGAGGAGTACCCACATGGAACTAGTTCCAAGATGAGGACTTAAGTTTGTGAATATGATGTCCCAGGTCTATGAACCCAGGCCTAGGAGTCCCCAGACAGCAGCTGCCTGCTGGTCTCCACCTAATGTCTTCTGAAATCTGATGGGCCAAGAAGCTTGTAGGACTATAGCCTCACCCAAGGCACTAATATTGGGGGATCACCCAGCTCCACCAATTGCTCCAACCATGCTATTTAAACCAGAAGGAGGCACAGGAAGTTTGTCTGAGCAACAAAGTGATTTCCTGTTGCGGCTGCTTTGGACCCTGCTTGTGCCTGCCTCCGGCACCCATCCCTTTTCCTGCTCTACTCCTGGCTACTGCCTGACCCCTGCTTTTGCTCCTGTTTACACCATGCTCCTGCACTGTGCTTGCTCCTTGCCTCTCTTCTAGTTCCTGCCTTTATGTCTTACCTCCAATCGTCAGTTACCACTTTTGGCTCTGACCCCAGCCTCTAACTTCAGACCCTGACTCTGCTTTGACCCATGGCTCTGGCATTTGGTCTCTGACTCTCAGCTTCAATTCATGGTTCTGACTCTGGCTTGACCCCTGGCTCTGGTAACTGGCAGTTGACTCTGGTGCTGACCCTTGGCTTCATTCCCCAAGCTGGATGCCTGCTCTGCCCACTAGACATGACTTCTGTTCTGACTACTAGGCCAGACCACCTACTTCCCAGTCCATAACAGCAACTTGACTCTAGTGGAGCTAGGCTAATTACATCAGCTGAAAATCTTTTTTACTTTTTAATGGAGATACTGGTATCATTTATGCAAAGCTTGAGAGGGAATAGTTTGTACAGTGTCTTAAGGTTACTATTTATCTAATAGCTTTGTTCAATTTTTATTTTTATTTTTTTACAGAGTGGAAGAAAATTAAGTACAGTAGCAATATGGACACCAACTGAACAATATCTAGGATATGATGGCAATGTGTTTATTAAAATAACAGATACAACAACCCTAAAGAAGGTCCTAGATTTGCCAGTGACTGCTTCTTTATCTATAGGCACTGTTTGCTATGACTCACGCCCATCTGAAGTTTCTTTGCTAATGGCCTGCGTTGGGTGCAGCTCCTCCAGGGTGTTTTATCTGTCAGCTTATAATGAAGACCGAGATTTGTGGGTCCTAAGAGACTTTTCCTTAAATGCTCCTCCCCAGGGTTTTATGCTAATGGAATTTGTATATTCAGCATCACCATCTATGCTGTTGTGGAACAAGGAAATGGTCTATTATAGCTATAAAAACAACACAATTAATGGATTTGTTATGGTAATTGGGTTAAATCAGAAGCTATCGGAAGTATCTCAAGGGAGCACTATTCACCAACTGGTTATTGGTTAAGTATATTACATTTGAATACATAATAATTTGGGTGTAAGACAGCAACTTTAGAAATAAGGGGATCCCTGAAGACATCTCTTTTCTAGATGATTATAGCAATTATGTATTTGATTAAATTAATTGGTTCAGAAGGACTGAAATCTACCATTTTTAGATGAATAGGCATATTTAAATTATAGTTAACAAAATTTTGCCCTTCAAGTATTGCCACATGGATAACCATTCTTGAGAGTTGCATGCCACAAGTAGGGAAACTTGAAATCTTCTAGCCAACAGTATCTATTGGGGCAATACATGCATCTCCCTCACGACTAAAGGACTGCAACCACCCCTCAGGTCCTTCTGTATATAAAGGACTGCAACCACCCCTCAATTCCTTCTGATTCCCGACAAACAAGGACTTAACAGTATCTTTTACACATTTTTCCATCATTTTCCCACCTTATTAGTGTTTTTAGTATTATTAAAAACAAAAACCTTTTATGTGCCATTGTCTTAGCCACCACCAAGAAGATTGGCTGTATGCCTAATGTGTTATGCAATTTCATAATGTCAGACATGATGTTCATGTATGATGGCTGAAATGCCTTAGTGTGAGGCACAATACAGGCAGAAGCTGCATGTCTTTTTCAGTACCATTCCCCAAAGGTCTAGAGATGGGAGTGCTGCCTTCAATTCTTACTGTTGAAGAATTTAAGGCCAACTTGAGTAAGTGTGGTGCTGAGTGTCTGGCTGCATTCACATTGAAAGGCACCCTTGACATCATAGCTATATTTGCCTTAAGTAAGCACCTGTGCCTAGTAAAATTGGTGTAGAGAAACCCTTGACTATTTCTATCAAAACCAGATTATAAAAAGTTGGAACTAAGGCTTCCTCTGCATTGAGCTCTACTAAGAAGGCCCAGAGGTTAAACAGGATGACTTTCTGGTGCTTAGACTTTGTCTTCTGAACAGTGGGAGAGAGAAAAAGTACAGGAGTTATGACTCTGACTTGACCTTCACCATTCTCACTTGGCATTGGGGAAGGTAAGGAAGCACAGTGACAAAGCTGGCTGTGTATTCAGTAGTTCCTAAGTGTAGAAGGAAACTGGTGTGGGTGATGTCCCAACTTTGTGCCCTTTGGTGCTGAGATCTGTGTATTCAAGCCCTTGCATTTCTTGTGCTGTGCAGGAATCTGTGATATTCGGTGCCAAGGAGGCACATTGCATCTTATCTCCATTTGCCATTGCAGTGAGCCTTCCATGTCAGGACATTTACTAGAGTAAGTTAGGCTTCAACATTTTCCTTGTTGCAATCCCCTGGGGCACATGAGCTCTGTAATAAGGTCCCTTGGTCCCTGGGAGGCCCTAGACTGTTCAACTTCCACAATTTCATGGGCCCTGGATCTGTTCATCCTTTTTTCCTAGACCTGTGCTTATTCCTTTGATGACTCTTTTCTGGGTTCTCCTTGGCTCTTGAAACATCTCATATCTTACGGTCCTCTGGAACATCTCTGCCTTAGTGGAAACTGATCTTCTGGCCTTGTTCATCTGAATGGTCAGTTTAGCCTTATGGCAAAAACATTTCGCCCATGAAATTCCAGAAGGGGCCTGTGACAGGTTCGATCACAGAAACTCCCTCGGGACTGTCATCTGATGCATTGAGACTACCTCTGAACCAGTTTTCTCTGCCAGTTTGGGCCTCCAGAACCCTGCTTTGTTGAGCCAGATACACCAGCCTGCTCCAGCACAGACCCAGGGTCTGAACCACATGCCCCAAAGCTGCAGACTTAACTGAAAACAGCTTAAGAAGTGCTCCTGTCTCCAGCACCCAGACACCCAACTGCCAATGGGATCCAAACCCCAAATAAATCAGTTTTACTCTGTATAAAGATTATACAGTGTAAACTCATAAATTGTCCACCCTCTATAACACTGATAGAGAGATATGCACAGTTGTTTGCTCCCCCAGGTATTAATTACTTACTCTGGGTTAATTAATAAACAAAAGTAATTTTATTAAATATAAAAAGTAGGATTTAAGTGGTTCCAAGTAATAACAGGCAGAACAAAGTAAGTTACCAAGCAAAATAAAACAAAAAAACGCAAGTCTAAGCCTAATACATTAAGAAACTGATTACAGATAAAATCTCACCCCCACAGATGTTCCAATAAGCTTCTTTCACAGACTGGACTCCTTCCTAGTCTGGGTCCAGCAATCACTCACACCCCTGTAGTTACTGTCCTTTGTTCCAGTTTTTTTCAAGCATCTCTTTGGGGTGGAGAGGCCATCTCTTCAGCCAGCTGAAGACAAAATGGAGGGGCTTTCAGGACCCTTTATATTCTCTTTCTTGTGGGCAGAAACCCCTTTGTTCTTCTGTGCAAAGACACAGCAACAAGATGGCGTTTGTAGCCACCTGGGCAAGTCACATGTCCATGAATGATTCAGCTTTTTGCAGGCCGACACCATTGTTTACATGTTAGTTTGAATGTTCCCAGGAAAGCTCAGATGTGGATTGGGGTTTCCCGGAGTCCATTGTCAGTTAAGTGTTTCTTGATTGGGCACTTACTGAGAATAGTCCTTTCTCAAGAAGCCGACCAAATGCTTCACTGAGGCTACTTACAATCAAACACATTGAGATACAAGTACATAGCCAATATTCATAACTTCAAATACAAAAATGGTACATACATACAGACAGCATAATCATAACAAGCAAACTACAACTTTTCCATAGACACCCTCTTGACCTCTTCTGTACAAGACCTGGTGAACCATAGGACCCTGGTTGCAACAATGATCTATACGGTCACAGTTCATGTCAATAACATCACAGGGCCTTCTCAGAGAGATCCATTCTACCTGGCAGAAAAGATTATCCAAAAGCATTACATTATTCATGCATGTTTGATACCTGGCAGAGGTTACAGTAACTGACCACCTCCTGATATTCTACTAGGTCTGAAGTAGCTTCAGCTGAATGTCTCTGTAATATTTCCATAACTGACATAAATAGTGCTGCTTTTAGGAGTCCAACACATGCCTTTAACCTGTAGATTTGATGTGAATTTTGGGAGACCAGTCATGGAAGTATTAATTGAATAATTGTGGAATGTGGGTTTACTGCTTGCTTATCTCCCAGGAGTGTTGATCTGTATAGACAGCACTTGAAAGAGAAAGAAATGCACTAGCTGTAGTTCTTTGAGATAATTGATTCTATGGATCTATACCCCTGCTCTCCTTCTGCACTTCTTCCTCATTTCTACAGTCTTTTCTTTGGATTCCTGGAGTGGTGATTGGGACCAGGTACTGGGCAAGACACCATCCTTAAGGCTGTGTTAAGTTTTTCACTTGAAGTAGAGATTCAACCTCTTTGTTTTATATGATGAATACAGTGTATGTTCCCCTAGTTGACAGCACATAATCTGTGACAAAAGACCAAGTTTTCTGAGAATTTTAAAATAAAGCTGTCCATTAGTTTGAGTTAAACCAATTTAAAATGGGCCCTTTAAGAAATTTGTCCTGGTTTTACCTCTTTCTATTCCTCTAGGTAAAAATAATAATTGCAGTTGAATAAGCACCGGTTTTCTCACACACAGGCGGAGAATCTCTTCAGCTGGGTCTACATTAGAAACTTTTGCCAGTATGATAACATGTTATGGGTGCGATTTTGATTATATTATTTTACAACATTCCTATACTGGCAAAAATCCTAGTATAGGTGTAGATATACCAGCATAAAAATGTTTTTATTTGTATAGCTTATTTTTCTCAAGGAACCAGGATAAGCTATACTGACAAAAGTACTTTTTTGCCAGTATAAACTGCATCTATAGTAGGAATGTTTGCTGGTATAGCCCTGCAAGCAAACTTTTTCTAGTGTAGACCTGATTTTAAACACAAGTCACTAATCTAATCTTTAAAACAAACAGAAAAAAGTATTTCTCCTCATTCATCATAACTATTTGTTCTTCTTCAAGTGATTGTCCTCATGGATTCGTCTATTGGGACACATATGCCCAGTGCTTGCAACATTGGATTATTTTTGGCCAGCAGCATTCACTGGGGCCACACCTGCATGCCCGATCCCTCATGCCCCCCTCACACCATAGCCTGAGTGCATAAAGGGCAGAGTGGGCCCAGCCATCCTCAGTTCCTTCTTACCAACTGTGGCAGCAATTTGGAACTCTTTGCAGTGTCTGCCTGCTTCTCTGTAACTCTATTGCAGTTAGTGTTCATGATTAGTTAGTAGAGTTACAGATAGGTAGTTAATTTTTAGTTTGCTTCTTGCCTTTAAAAAGGAAAAAATGTTTATTTGTAATAGATAATTAGTAGACCTGGAGCTCTGCCCCTCCACTCCTGCTACTGGGATTTGAGTGGAAGCTAAATCTCTGGGATATAAGACATTCCCCTCCTGTGATGCTTCTATGCCACTCAATGATAGGTACTCTTAAGTGCCTTTTTTGTTGTCGTTGTTGTTATTTAGGCAGCGGGTATATCCCTGACCATTGCTCCATCTGCTGTTTTTTTCCCAGGTCAACTCAGAAAGCTAGGGACTTTTGTCTAAATTTATTTCTTCTGGAGCTCTCCATGAAAGGACTAATAGGTCAGATATAGAGTGATTGCTTTGTGAAAAGTGTTCAGCCACAGGTGATATGGTGGCTTTAGTCTTTTATCTGTTTCCGGAATGAGTTCATTTGTGACCATAGTAATTGTCTGGTTTCACACCACTACATTGGAATACCTTTCCCCACCCCCTCTCATCTCCACTGGGATTTGGCATCCCTACCTCCTTAGTGTGTGAGGTTCAGTTTAGGGTGACTCCCTCAACCAGAGCAGGCTAACTACAGTTCTGCTGCCTTTCACTCATACAATAAGGATAACAACGTTTTATTACCCCCACACTAAAGTGATTTGTAACCCAACACCAGCCAAAAGTGATAATTTTGGCAAAGCAGTGCCATCATGCTGTGCACCTAGGCAGAGTAGGTGTGTCTATGCAAACATGATCTGTTCCTGAAGTCTTTTCCCACAACCCATCACTAGATGTCAGGGGAGAACTCATTCAGACCCTGCTTATATCCTTTGTGGATGAAAGCAGCACCAGACTCTGCCAGAACAATTTTACCATAAAATGGACTATAGCCTTGAACCTAATTACACAGAAGCATTGTAAGTACTTTGTAATTGTTAAAGATACTTAAGATGATGTAGATGGTAATTTATACATATATTGAATACCACAGTCCATTGGCTCTGATTTAGTATAAATTAAAAGTGTTTTAAATCCATAGAGCTCAAGACAAGTGTTAATTGATTTTATCTGCTTTGCTTTTGAAATGTAAAGTTGTATATTTCAATTTTATTTTAGGAAGTTGGGCCTGATTTTGATCTAATGTACACAATATAATCTCATTGATTTCAATGGAGTTGCATCTGATTTATGATACAATAATGTAACTAAGGCCCCAGTTCTAAAATCTTGCCCTGTCTCTCTAATGTCTCATGAATGTCCAGCAGTCAGCTTAAGATCAGCCTGGCCAAAACAGAGCTCTTAATCTTTCCCCGCAATCCCTCCCTGCTACCTCATTTCTCAGTCACCGTGGACAACATCACCATCTTCCTATCACTTAGGCCTGTATGTCTTCTTTTAGTTGGCCCTCTCTCTAGATTCTCACAGGCTTGTGTAAATCTTGCTGCTGCTTCTTGCATAATATCTCTAAGATGCAGCCTTCCTCTGTCCACACAGCTAAAACACTTGGCAAGGCCTTCATCATTTCTACTATTGCTACCTCCTACCCTCTGTCTGTGACAAAGGCAGTCTTGTCCCTCTTATATTCATTCCAAACACTGCTACAAAGATCATATTCCTAGCTTTTTTGCTTTTTCCATGTCACCCTTCTCTTTGCATCCCCTCCAATGGCTCCTCTTTCTCGGTCACCTCAAACATAAGCTACTTGCCTTTGCTTTCAAGGCCCTTTACCGCTTATCTGCACCCTACTCGTTATCTCTGATGTGCTATCAAGATGTGACTTCCACCTCTCCTGTGATAATGGTGCCAGCCTCCATTTTTCAGCTTCTTAAATTTTCAAACAAGCATGTTTGTGTTTTCTCCCATACTGCCCTTCACATATGGGAGGAGCTCCCGTAAACCTCTGCAAAGCAACCTCATTGTCCTCCTTTTAAATCCTTCTCTAAAATTCTCCTTTGCTGTGATGCCTACAAAAAACTTGATAATGGTAAGGCAGCTGGTATGCTGAAACCACTGCCTTATCATGCCTACAAGTATTGTCTTATTATTTCCTTGTGCTTCCCTGTCTGTCTGTCTCTACCCACACATTGTCTTTTATGCTTAGGTTTTAAGTTCTTTGGGGGCAGGCACCATCAGTTTAAGTATGTCTATACTTGAGTTGGAAGATGTAAATTCCAGCTCATGGAGACATACCCACATTAACACCGATTGAGCTAGCATGCTAAAAAGAGAAGTGTAGCGACAGCGGTGCAAGCAGAAAGAGGGGCTAGCTGCCCCAAGTATGCATTTAGGTTCTTAGAGTATGTCTACACTACAGGATTATTCTGATTTTACAGAAACCGATTTTTGGAAACAGATTGTATAAAGTCGAGTGCACGCGGCCACGCTAAGCACATTAATTTGGTGGTGTGCATCCATGTACCGAGGCTAGCATCGATTTCCGGAGCGTTGCATTGTGGGTAGCTATCCCATAGTTCCCACAGTCTCCCCCACCCATTGGAATTCTGAGTTGAGATACCAATGCATGATGGGGAAAAAAACATTGTCGCTGGTGGTTCTGGGTACATCCTCCCCCTCCCTCCGTGAAAGCAACGGCAGATAACCGTTTTGCCCCTTTTTTCCTGGGTGAACTGTTCAGACGCCATACCACAGCAAGCATGGAGCCCACTCAGCTCAAGACATCAGTCATGAACATTGTAAACACCTCGCGCATTCTCATGCAGTTTACGCTAAACCAGGACCTGCAAAACCAGGCGAGGAGGAGGCAGCTACGGCAGCGCGGTGACAAGAGTGATGAGGACATGGACATGAACACAGAATTCTCTCAAACCGCGGGCCCCAGCGCTTTGGAGATCATGCTGTTAATGGGGCAGGTTCTAGCCATGGAACGCCGATTTTGGGCCCGGGAAACAAGCACAGACTGGTGGGACTGCATAGTGTTGCAGGTGTGGGACGATTCCCAGTGGCTCCGAAACTTTGACATGCGTAAGAGCACTTTCATGGAACTTTGTGACTTGCTTTCCCCTGCCCTGAAGCACCAGAATACCAAGATGAGAGCAGCCCTCACAGTAGAGAAGCGAGTGGCGATAGCCCTCTGGAAGTTTGCAACGCCAGACAGCTACCGGTCAGTCGGGAATCAATTTGGAGTGGACAAATCTACTGTGGGGGCTGCTGTGATGCAAGTAGCCAAAGCAATCACTGAGCTGCTGCTACCAAAGGTAGTGACTCAGGGAAATGTGCAGGTCATAGTGGATGGCTTTGCTGCAATGGGATTCCCTAACTGTGGTGGGGCGATAGATGGAACCCATATCCCTATCTTGGCACCGGAGCACCAGGGCAGCCAGTACGTAAACCGCAAGGGGTACTTTTCAATGGTGCTGCAAGCACTGGTGGATCACAAGGGACGTTTCACCAACATCAACGTGGGATGGCTGGGAAGGGTTCATGACGCTCGCGTTTTCAGGCTGCAGCAAGGGATTTACTTCCCAGACCAGAAAATAACAGTTGGGGATGTTGAAATGCCTTTCCTTGGGGACCCAGCCTACCCCTTAATGCCATGGCTCATGAAGCCGTACACAGGCAGCCTGGACAGTAGTCAGGAGCTGTTCAACTACAAGCTGAGCAAGTGCAGAATGGTGGTAGAATGTGCATTTGGACTTTTAAAAGGACGCAGGTGCATGTTACTGACTCGCTCAGACCTCAGCCAAACCAATATCCCCATTGTTATTGCTGCTTACTGTATGCTCCACAATCTCTGTGAGAGTAAGGGGGAGACGTTTATGGCGGGGTGGGAGGCTGAGGCAAATCACCTGGCCACTGATTACGCACAGCCAGACACCAGGGTGATTAGAAGAGCACACCAGGAAGCGGTGTGCATCAGAGAATCTTTGAAAACCAGTTTCATTATGGGTCAGGGTACGGTGTGACTGTTGTGTTTGTTTCTCCTTGATGAACCCCCACCCCTTGATTGACTCATTCCCTGTAAGCAACCCACCCTCCCCTTTGATGACAGCTTGCTTTCTAAGGAAATAAAGTCACTATCATTTAAAAATCATGTATTCTTTATTAACTGATAATAAAAGGAGGGAGAGAACTGACAAGGTAGCCCAGGTGGGGTTTGGGAAGAGGATAGGAGGGAAGGAAAAGGCCACTTCAGAAGTTCAAAATAATGACAGCCTTTTGGTTGGGCTGTCCACTGGGGTGGAGTAGGTGGGTGCACGGAGCCTCCCCACCCCCCACCCCGCGTTCTTACACGTCTGGGTGAGGAGGCTATGGAACTTGGGGAGATGGGAGGGCGGTTATACAGGGGCTGTAGCAGCACTCTGTGATCCTGCTGCCGTTCCTGAAGCTCCACTAGATGCCAGAGCATGTCAGTTTGATTACGCAGCAGCCCCAGCGTTGCATCATGCCTCCTCTGATCTTCCTGCCACCACCTCTCATCTCGAGCGTCCCTCCTGTCCTCACGTTCATTGGCATCTTTCCTGTACTTTGATACCACGTCCTTCCACTCATTCAGATGAGCTCTTTCATTGAGGGTCGATTCCATGACTTCAGAGAACATTTCGCCTCGCGTCCTTTTTTTCCACCTCCTTAACTGAGATAGCCTTTGGGACGGAGGAGGGAGGCTTGAAAAATTTGCAGCTGCGGGAGAGAGGGTGGGAAGGAAAAAAAGGGAGAGAAGTATTTAAAAAGATACATTTTACAGAACAATGCTTATACTCTTTCTCGGTGAACAACACTATTCACATTACATAGCACATGTGATTTCAGTACAAGGTCGCATTTTGCATCTTAATATTGAGTGCCTGCGGCTTTGGTGTTAGAGATCTCACAGAAACAGGTCCGGGCAACAGAATTCGCCTTGCATGCGGCCATGGTAAGCCATTGTCTTTCGGCTTCTGCAGCCTTCATATATCCAGCGCCCTCCTTTCCCACATACCAAGCAAAGCCCGTTGAGTGCTGCGGCTTTCCTGTTAACGTGCAGCAGCAGAAACCAAACTAACCCCCACCCCATCCAGTTATCTGGTATGATCGCTTTACCCCTCTCCCCACCACGTGGCAGGTATCAGGGAAGATCCCTGCTAGCCACCCCCCACCGCATGGCTGGTATCAGGGAAGATCCCTGCTAGCCAAACACGAAAAAGCTCAGCACCAATACCCCTCCCCTCCGCTTGGCTAACTGCAGGGAAGGAGTTCTTTTCAGCCTCTGTCCATCATGGCTTTGGAGATTTTTTTCAAATGTTTTGGCATTCCGTCTTTTGGAACATAGTTCTGCTAGCACAGAATCCTCTCCCCATATAGCGATCAGATCCAGTACCTCCCGTACAGTCCATGCTGGTGCTCTTTTTTGATTCTCAGACTGCATGGTTACCTGTGCTGATGAGCTCTGCATTGTCACCTGTGCTGATCAGCTCTCCACGCTGGGCAAACAGGAAATGAAATTCAAAAGTTCGTGGGGCTTTTCCTGTCTACCTAGCCAGTGCATCCGAGTTCAGATTGCTGTCCAGAGCGGTCACAATGGTGCACTGTGGGATAGCTCCTGGAAGCCAATACCGTTGAATTGCGGCCACACTAACCCTAATTCGAAATGGCAATACCGATTTCAGTGCTACTCCCCTCGTCGGGGAGGAGTACAGATATCGATATTAAGAGCCCTTTATACCGAAATAAAGGGCTTCGTTGTGTGGACGGGTGCAGGGTTAATTTGGTTTAACGCTGCTAAATTCGAGATAAACTCGTAGTGTAGACCAGGCCTTAGATGGGATCACACTCAGAGTGGCTAGTCATTGTTCACATTGCAACAGCTACACTTTTATTTTTAGCACAGTAGCTTGATCAGAGTTAGGATGAGTATGTCTCCTCTCCTGGAATTTACACCTTCCAGCTCCACTGTAGACATATCTGTTATTATGTGCTTGTACAATACCTTCAAAAGGCAAGCCTGGGAACTTAATTTCATAACTCTGCTAGCAGGGGCGGCTCTACAAATTTGGCCGCCCCAAGCAATCATGCCCGGGAGGCGCCCCCGAGCCGCGGGAGCAGCGGACCTCCCGCGGGCATGACTGCGGAGGGTCCGCTGGTCGCGCGGCTCGGCTGGACCTCCCGCAGCTGCGGGTGGTTCGCTGGTCCAGCGGCTCCGGTTGAGCTGCCGCAGGCATGCCTGCGGGAGGTCCAGCCGAGCCGCGGGACCAGCGAACCGTCCGCAGTCATGCCTGCGGGAGGTCCACTGGAGCCGCCGGCCAAGCGTCCCCTCCGCAGTCATGCCTGCGGCAGGTCCGCTGCTCCCAGGGCTCCGGTGGACCTCCCGCAGGCATGACTGCGGCAGGTCCGCCGGCCCAGCCTGCCGCCCCCCCGGGAAAGGGCCGCCCCAGGCGGGTGCTTGCCCCGCTGGGCTCTGGAGCCGGCCCTGTCTGCTAGACACTAAAACCATGGACTCAGAGACATTGGTTTTATGGCACATTACAACAATTTGTAACACACCGCTAACCCTTAACTGCCCACTTCATTTTAAGCAATCTTCTACAGTAGATGTGAACCCCTTATGCTTAACAATCTGTTCCAACTTGTATTTAGCTGAGATATTTTTGTTACCTTCCCCTGACTTGAAGAAGAGCTCTGTAAAGCTCAGAAACTTGTCCCAGACCAAAAACTTTGGTCCAGTAAAAGATATTACCTCATCTATCTTGTCTCTCTCATATCCTGGGACAAACACGGCTACCACAACACAGCAAAGCATCCTTCAAATACGAATGGCTTAAATACCCTACTGCCACCAAACAAATACCTTACTATAGTTGCAATTGTGTAGTTAGTTTAGTTAGTTAGTGTATGTCTACACTTCAATAAAACTCCTGCACCTGGCCCATATCAGCTGACATGGGCTTGGGCTGGTGAGCTATAAATTTGCAGTGTAGGCATCTAGGCTCAGGCTGGAACCCGTGCTCTGTGACCCTTCGGGAGCGGGGGAGGAGAGGGGAGGGAGGAAGAGTCTCCGAGCCCAGGCTCCAGCCCAACCCTGGATGTCTACACTGCAATTTTATAGTCCCACAAGCCCGAGTCAGCTGACATGGGCCAGCCATGGGTTTTTTATTACAATTTACAGTGTAGATATACCCTTAGTTTAGTTAGTTAAATGCTATTACTGATTTATTTTCAAACGTATGTAAATCTTAATATTCTTGTTGGGGGGGCGGGGGGTATCCCATGTAGAATTTCATCCACAGGTGTTATGACAGTTGAACTACAACCTAGTATGTCTGGAAAAATGTGTGCAACACACAATAAGGTAAGTTTTGTATCTTGAGAAACTTATTTGGCTAAAATATGGCGGTGTTACATCTTAGATTCTTATGGTGAAATTCTGACCCCATTGATATTGATGGGAGTTTTACAGCTGAGTTCAGCGGGGCTAGGATTTCATCTTTAGGCTATAAACGCCAATTCATGTGGCTCCAGTTAACTAAAGTAAGGGTATATCTTCCAAAGGTTTCTGGTTGCTGCCTAAGTAGGGCTGCAGAAGAGGGAGGGTTCACAGCAGGGTGCTGGTGAGAAAGTGTTCAAGACAGGGGAAAAGTGATGATGTGTCCTTGACATTGAGGAAGCCGTAGAGAGAGGTAGAGTTGCCCCTATATTTAGATGAAGTTGCTGGCCCCCATTAGCATCAATGCCTCCATTCAGACTCCTCAAGTCCTGAGGACAAAGGCCCATTTTTGGAAAGCTTAAAAGTTCCTCAAGGCTTCAGAAGCTAAGCTCCTGTGGAACTTTTAAGCTTTTGGAGTGGAGCTCCTCATAATTCAAATCACTGATTATCCAAATAGTTCAAATGTGCTTTTAGACAGTTGGAATCAACTTATATAACTGAACTATTTTTTAATAATAAAAAGATATTAAACATTTTAGGCTTAAGACTTGTCTTTTAATGATAAAAAAGCATAAACACATTTATACACTGCAGTTTGTATTGCAACAGATATATATTTTGACTCATATATCAAATTAATTTACCCTGTTTGTACATATGCATATATGTAATTCTGTGCTAAAATCCATCATGGCTCAGCCTGACCTTTTTTCATTGGTTAACTTTATGTAAATTAATTATGTATATAGTAGATGTACATTAATTATGTATATGGTAGTATATGCAAAAATATAGATATTGTAATACAGGAGGGCCAGGGAGCAGTGGTCAAAGCCAGGGAAATATATAAGCCCTAGGCTAATTAAAGCGTGGTTCCTTGTAGACGAGGGAGGGTTGCCACAAGTTAATTGGAGCACCTGTAGTCAATTAAGGCCCTGTCAGGAACCTAATAAAACCCCCTGCTTCAGGCAGTCAGAGGACTAGGGCTAGGGCGTGGGAGTGGGCGTGGGCGTGTGTTGTGAGATCTCAAAAACCAGAGAACCAAAGTAAGAGAGATTCTGCCCTGTAGGGCAGGAAGACTCCCTCCCCCAGTGTCTAAGAACCGAGGGTAACCCCACCCAAGGGGGAAGAGGGTAAGAAACCCAGAGGGGTTGAGAGGGGCCGGGACTCAGAGCGAGGAGCAAACCTAGACCCCTCCCCCGCTTCCCTCCTCTACCACCTTCCCGGGCCACTAGTGGGGCCTTCGGCACCCAAGAGCAGGGGCAAAGGGTGGCATCTTAGGCCCCCAAGTAAAGCACAGGACCCACCATATGAACATTGGCCATATTGTCACAATATAGATCTGTATGTAATATAATGTATTTCTTTTCAGCTAACTCATTTTTTTGTTGGCTGTCCTCCATCAAGGCATATTGTCATTCACAGGCAAGTTTTAATTATCTTATTATTTCTGGTTTATTTCATTTTAAAACAGAAGTATTATTGTTAGCCTATTATGCCTCAGTTATCCCATTTGTAAAATGTTTTACTTTATATTGGTTTTATACATAATTAAAAGAGAAAAATACCTCTCCCATGCTGTGTACACCTTTTAAAAAAAATGTACATGACAAAATACATAGATTCAGCGTATCTCTCCTTAGCACTCAAAAAACCCTAAACACAAACCCCAAAATAAAAAAAATAGCTTTAAAATACACATTATCCCTTAATATACCAACTCTCAGTCACCTCCTCCTCCTACAGAAGAATTAAAAATAGATGAACCTTGTAGCATAAACAGAAGCTCAATAAATGTTAAGTTCCATAGTCAAGGGGCTCTAATGAAAAAACAGCCCAGCTATGCTGGCCACAGTGTGGACATCTCCACCAAGGCACCAGTCTCTGACACCGGTGGGAGCAGCACCACTCTTGTCACTGGACAGAGATTCATCATCTTCCAAGTCTGAGATTGGGTTTTACTTCTCCCATCCAAGGAGCTGCTCTTGCCAGTCTTCTAGGCATTTCCAGTTGTCCATGGTCCCAGGCACAGGAGTACCATCAAGTGATTGGCCAGGAGCTCACTGGGGGGCAGCAGGAGCAGAGCCAGAGGCTGCACCTGCCCCAGGTAGACCACCTGGGCACTCCAGCACCCCCATAACTCACCACAATTGATCTGGAGCACGGAGTCCTCGGGCCAGAAGCAAGTGCGCATGGTTCTCCCCGTGTGGGCTGGACTGGCTGCTCCACCCTGCAGGGTGTGCATGGCTGGTGCAGGGGGCAGTGCAGCAGGGGGCTGTAACAGCTGCTTCCTCAGGGACCCAGGGATGAAGTGAAGTGCTGAGCCAGCCTCTTACTTCCAGCCTTGGTGCTCTGTGTGCATCCCACACATAGGGCTGTGCCACCAGCTGAGGCCCCACCTGGCAGCAGCCCAGGCTCTCCCTCTTTCTTTCTTCCCACTCCAGTCTCGCACTTAGCTTCATCTTCTCCTGCCTGGTGAGTCTGGGGGAAAGGGGCCTGTTCTGCTGGGTCTCTGGGGTCCTTAAATGGCCAAGCTCCCACTGATGCAGCCCCTTCTTGGGGCTCATTGGGCAGCTTAGATGAGTCTGTCTGGCACGCTGTGGGCCTGTAGAGAGCTCACAGTCTGCCCAGACTGAGCTGGGCTGCTACCTTTTATATGCTGCCTCCCTGCTGAGCATTCCCAGCAGGGTCAGAGGGGTGGGACTTCCTCAACCCACAAAGCAGAGTTAACCCTCTCAGGGCTGGTGCGAGGTAGGTACACCCCGTCACAGGGCTCCAACTGGACCCTGGGATACAGACCAGACCCCCTTGTCCTACTGGCACCTCTGGATCTGGGCTCCCCCAGATTCCATAGTGAGTGCCTCAGTGGGAGGGGACTGTGGCCGTGTAACGGGTCGGACTCACCCCCACGGCGCCTCCTGCTGGTGACTCCAGGAATTAGCTCTGTCCAGCGCTGGAGCGCCCTCTGCAGGCTGGTGATCTGCATGTCTTCAGGCCCCCGTGTCCCGCCTTGGACCCGGTGCCCTTTTACATGGAGGCTGCTCCCTAGCAGTAACCCCGTTCTCTCTGGGTTTCCCCTGCCCAGGGAACCCTCACCCTCTATCCCCACCTTGCCTCAGTGTATGGCTACTGCCAGTCATTGTCTAGCCCCACACTCTGGGGCAGACTGCAGTATCAGCCTACTCATCACAGGCAAGGAGGGTTTGGACCTGCTGCCTTGGCCTACCCCTGGGCTGCCCTTTGCAACCCCCAGTACCTGTTGGCCCTTTGCTAGGCCGCAGCCTGGGGCTTTCTAGGCTGGAGCTCCCCAGCTCCTCAGCCTTTCCCCAGCCCTGCTTCACCCTAGGTACCTTGCCTATAGCCCCTGCAGCCAGGCCCTTCTTCCTCTTCAGGAAGAGGAGGACTGTCTTGGCTTCTAGCTTCCCTGGCCTTCTTATAAGGCCCTGTTCAGTTTGGGGCATGGCCTCACCTGCAGCCACTCCCTCAATCAGCCCAGCCTAGAGCAGCAGCTCTCAAGCCCTGCCAGGCTGCTTTTAAACCCCTCAGGGCAGGAGCAGGGTTCCACTCTGCTACAGGCCCCTAAAGCTCTGGGGAGGGATGTGCTTTGCTGCAGGAGCCCCTCCTCCATTCAGTGTGTCTATGAGCCATAAAGGGGTTGGGGCATGGTGCTATCAGTGCTCTGTCTCCATTCAGCACCTCAGCCATGGTCAAGCTGTGATGAAGACATGGAGGAGATCAAGCTGGCTGCCCAGGCTTGGGGGCATTGGGTCACTGGGGGAAGCATTGAGGGCAACTTTGCCCACTATGCCATTTTCCCTAAGTTACAATTTGGAATTGCAAACCAGCAAGCACTGCTGGGCAGGTATGATTGTAACATGTGGGACTCCATGCAGAAAGTGAAGGACTTGCTCCCACAAGAGGCCAGGCATGAGTTCTCTCTAGTGGACGAGGGAGAATCAGCGGCGAAGGCCTCTTTACAATCTGCTTTGGATGCAGCTGACTCAGCAGCCAGGACCATGGTTTCGGCAGTTGCCATGCACAGGAGTTCATGGTTATAGTCTTTGGGACCTCCCTCAGGAGGTCCAGCTGACACTTCATGACTTGCCTTTCGAAGGAGCTTCACTTTTTTTGGAACAGACTGATGCGAAGCTTCAGGGTCTAAAAGACTCAACCCTTCTGGTACTCCACCCTGATTGGGCCATCAGGATCTGCAAAGGAAGAAAATCAGGGGGTTTAGGCATAGGCCACCCCCCTTCTACTTGAATGTTAATGTCTGCCCCACCCAGGAATCCAAGGTGTTCTAAGCGGGCGTTTTGATGGGACACTCGAGAATGCCATACCAGCTCCCATGATGCTAGACCCTGTTTCTTCTTTATTTGCAAACCACCTTTCCTGTAGTCCCAAGGTATCACCACGGGCTGTTGTGTGTTGAGCACCGTGGATGTGGGATATGCCCTCCGGTTTATTTCTACCCTTCCTTTCCACCCTCCCTCCCTGTCCCTCCTCAGGGACCTCTCTCACAAAGAACTGCTGGTCCAAGCGGTTCAATCTCTCCTTTAGGTGGGACCTATGGAAGAGGTTCCACAGAATTTAAGAGGGAAGGGGTTGTACTCCTGTTATTTCCTAATCCCATAAGTCAAGAGAGGGCTCAGACCATGTAATGGGTTGGGATTCACCCCTGCGGCGCCTCCTGCTGGTGACTCTGGGAATTAGCTCTTTCCAGTGGAGCGCCTCCTCCTGGTGGTGTCCCGTCCGTCGTTCTGTCCTCTGTTGTTGTCTCTGGACCCACGTTGCTGCGTGCTCGGCGGCGTCCTCTTCGAGGCCACTGCCCTCTGGCAGTGCCCCTTAGTCCATCTGCACCCCCTTCCGGGGGTCGGTGCTCAATAGTCCCACACCTCAGTCACTATGTTCAACCGCCCTTTGAGTCCAATCTCTTTTGTCAGGGATCTGGCGTAGCAAGATGGCCACTCCCTACGGCCAATGGCTGGGTGCACTGCAAGGAGTGAAGGGGGGGGGGGACCCAGGCCCGCCCTCTACTCTGGGTCCCGGCCCAGGGACCCTCTGGCGTCAGCCTCGCTGTCCTTCTCTCCCCTTCGGCTGTCTGTTTCCCTGGGCCGCTTCCCCTACGGCCCCTTGCACCCGCTAGGCCCTTCCCTTCAGGGTCTGCAGCCTGGCAGGCTACGGGTTCAAGCTCCCTAGCCTCCCTGAGCCTGGCCAGCGCTGCGCTGCGCTGCGCTGTCCACGGTGCTAGTCTCCTCCCTTGGAGACTGACCTTCCCCTGTCAAAGGCCTGGGACAGACTGACTGCTCCAGCTCTGGGCAGCCTTTATATATGTCTGAGCCTGGCCCTGATTGGCTGTCTCCAAACTGGGCCCTAATTGGCTCTCAGTAAGCCCTTCTTTGATTAGCTCCCTGTCTGCGCAGGCGCCCTGGCCTGCCGCAGCCCACTCTCACAGGGAGTGGGGCAATCCACCCCACTACAGACCAATTTTAGACCCATCTCAAGAAAATAAAGTTCCTCATGATCACGCTGGCATCCCTTATCCCCTCACTGGATCCCATAAACTGGTATGCCACCCTCAATTTAAGAGATGCTTATTTTCACGTGTTGATATACCAAGTCCACAGAAGGTTCCTCAGATATGTAGTGAACAACTCAAATTACCAATATATGATGGCATACAATTACAAAATGTATGGTGGCATAACTTCTGAGGTTGGTCTCAATGGTCGGTCTAGGGATCAGGTAGTGTCCAACATTCAACTCATCCAATCAACGTTCAAGGCCCTAGGCCTTCTGATAAATGCATAAAAGTCTACCCTCACTCCACTGCAGAGGACAGAGTTCACTGGGTGGTGCTCAACTCTACCTATTCCAGAGGTGCGATTCCAATCAATCAGATCCCTAACAACACACCTCAAAGGACATCCAATTACAACAGCCTGAAATTAATTGTATGAGGCTTTTAGATCACATGGTCTTGTGCACATACATGGTACCACATGCAAGGCTGCACCTCAGACCCTTCCAGACATGGCTGGCTTCCATGTACTCGCCAACATGCCACCTTGTACTCTCGGGTACCTCCACAGGTTCTTGTCTCTCTAAATTGGTGGTTGGATCCGCTTACAGTTTGTGTAGGAGTCCCCTTTAAGCACCCTCAACCATCAATGACCATGGTCTCAGATGCATCAGTGCTAGGGTGGGGAGCTCACGTGAGCTCCCCATAGAACTCAAGGCCTTTGGTCTTTGGTGGAAATATCAGTCCACATCAATGTTAGGGATCTCAAAGCAGTTGGCCTTGCCTGTCAGGCCTTTCTGCCCCACTTTATGGGCAGAAACGTGTTTGTTCTCACAGACAACACTGTAGCCATGTTTTATCTCAACAGGCCAGGAAGAGCTTGCTCTTCCCTCCTTTGTCAAGAAGCAATACAGCTATGGCAGTTTTACATAGCCAATCAGTCTTGAGGCCTCTTACCTTCCAGGAACGCAAAACTGGCAGATTACCTCAGCAGGTCTTTCTCCAGTCACCACGAGTGGTCCCTTCACCTGGATGTGGTGAGAGATGTTTTCCAGCAGTGGGGGACTCCCTAGATAGACCTATTTGCAAACAAGTACAACAGAAAGTGTCACCAGTTGTGCTCCCTAAGAAGCCACAGTTCAAGTAATATTATAGATGCCTTTTTAATACCTTGGATGGGACATCTTTACTATTCTTTACCTCCTAGTCCACTCATGCAGAGGGTGCTGCTAAAGATCAAACAGGACCAGGACCAGATTATTCTGATGGACCCTATATGGCCCTGCCAACACTGGTTCTCTGCTAGGCATCTCAGTGGCAACTCCAATCCCACTTCTGTTGCATCCAGACCTGATCTCCCAGGCCCACAGTCAGCTGCTCCACCCAAACCTGAGCCTCCTTCATCTAATGGCTGGAAGCTCCATAGCTAAATCTCAGAGAGCAGGCTTTCTCAGAGCAAGTTTGTCAGGTCCTACTTGGTAGTAGAAAGCCCTCTGCCAGCCCTCCTTTCTTGAAGTGGAAGCAGTTCTCTGTTTGGGCATCCCAATGTGGAGTCTCACCCATACATTCATCCATACAAGATATATTTGAATATTTATGGCACCTGAATCAGCAAGGCGTAGCAATCTCCTCTGTCAGGTTCACCTTGCAGGGGTATCAGCTTTCCACCGTTGGGTCAATTTTTTCAGATCACCTGTCTGTCCAATTCCTCAAAGCCCTAGAAAGGTTATACAGTACCCTCGAGTAAGAACCTGTTCCCCCTGGGACCTGAACCTGGTCTAATCAATGGGGCCACTGCTTGAACCTTTGGCAATGTGCTCCTTGTTATATCGCTCCTGGAAAGTGGCTTTCTAAGTCACCATCACTTCAGCCAGAAGGGTCTTGGAACTCCATGCCTTCCCAACAGAACCTCCGTACACAGTCTTCATTAAGGGTAAGGTGTATTTACGTCCTCACCCCCGTTTTCTCCCAGAAGTGGTTTCACAATTTCATAGCAATCAGGCAATCTACCTACCTGTCTTCTATCCAAAGCCTCATGCAAATAGGAATGAACATCTTTACTCATTGGATGGATGAACCCTAGCTTTCTACATAGAAAGAACTAAACCATTCTGAAGGTCCACTCAACTGTTCATAGGTGTATCTGACAGGATGAAGGGTCTCACAATCTCTTCATAGATAATTTCATCCTGGATTACTTCATGTATTCACACTTGTTAGGATCAGGCAGGTCAGCGTTTCACTACCAACTAACCTGACTGTTCATTCCACAAGGTCATAAGCATCCCCAGCAGCATTCCTAGTGCAGATTCCTATTCAGGACATTTGTAAAGCAGCAACCTGGTCATAGGTGCACACATTCTCCTTCCATTATGCCATCACTCAGCATTCCGGAGATTATGACAATTTGGCCGAGCTGTTCTGCAGTCTGTGTGTCCATGAACTCCAATCCCTCCACCTATTCAACTGCTTGGGAGTCACATAGAGTGGAATGCACATGTGCAATCACTCAAAGAAGAAAAAACAGTTACTAACCTTCCATAACTGTTCTTCTTTGAGATGCACTGAACATGTCCATTCCATGACCTGTCCCTCTGCCCCCTCTACACTGGAGTTTTCCAGAAAGAAGGAACTGAGGGGATGTAGGGTCGGCTGGACGCTTTATACTGGTGCTGTTGGCATGCACTGGCAGGGGGCACTCTGACGGGTTCCATTAAGGGAAAAATTTCCTGTGATTGTGCTTGGAGAGCACACATACCTAAATGGAATGTATATGTGCAACATTTCTCGAAGAACAACAATAACCAATTTTTATCACTGAAATGGGTGCTCAATGCAGATGAGAAGTTGGATCCATGAAACTTTGCCCTGCACAGCTTCAGCTCCAGAGTAGATTAGAGCAGTACTAGGGCTGCTCTAACATATGCCAGCTGGCAAAGGCCCCCCAAGGCAGACCACAGTGGCATTCCAGCCTCATCCCTTTTCCCCCATTTGGCAAATGGAAAGTGGAATAAGAACCAGTTATGCTATGCTGACTCTATGTCAGTTGAGAGCTTCTCTCTGCTAAGGGAATTCACATTAGCCAGATGTGGCCAGTGTATGCCCATTTGCACTGCCAGAGTGGTGAAAAAGGGGCCAGATTGAGAGAGAGAGAATCTAGCCCATAATTAATGTATCAAAGCATTTGAGAAAGTTTTGGTGAATACAGGTCAAAATATAGACCAAATATTGGACAGTGATAATTCTCAGACAATACTAGCATGATGTGTTCAGTCATTTACATTTTCATGCACTACTTTAGTAACAAATAAAAACCCTTAAATTATACTGATCATCTGTTTTATTTCCACAGACCTTCAGATATAACCTGTATCAAACATAATTTTACTACTTACAAAATACCTGGGTAAGAAACTTGCTTTATTAAATGACCATAAAAAGAAATATAGGGCCTTTTAGATATATGTTATATATGAAAATGCAGGGAGCCACATTATTTATATATATATTGTGGGAAAATTAGAATATTTCAATATTTATGTATTTAATCTCAATTTTATTTTCTTTCTCAGCATAGCAATGCAATACCAATTACTTTAAACAAATTAGTATTCTAAATATTTGTAAGGAGACATTCTCAACTTGAAACCTAGTCAAAAGAAAGAAAGAAAGGAAAATCTAGCTAAAAGTAGTTTACTACACCTGTCCTTTAGTCTCCATCACAAGTTTTGTGTTTGATCCAATCACATCATCAGGGCCAGTGCAACCATTTAGGCGACCTAGGCGGTTGCCTAGGGCACTAGGATTTGGGGGGCGGCATTTTCTTCAGCAGCGACCGCAGCGGCTGGATCTTCGGCCGCCCCGATCGCCGCCGGCATTTAGGCGAAGGGAGCTGGGGCAGGGGAGCGCGGGGAGGGCCTCCTGCAGCAAGTAAGCGGGGTGGGGGGGCGGCACGCAGGGGAACTCCCCGCCCCAGCTCACCCCTGTCCCGCCTCCTCCCCGAGCATGCCGTGGCTGTTTCACTTCTCCCGCCTCCCAGGCTTGCAGCACCTAAGCTGATTGGCGTCGCAAGCCTGGGAGGCAGGAGAAGTGAAGCAGCGACAGCGTGCTCGGGGAGGAGGCGGGGCAGGGGTGAGCTGCACATCATCCAATTTTTTAAAAATGTTTTTCTCTCCAATGTTGCTGTCTGAAATATCCACACAAACAAGGGAAACAACTAAGGGTCTAATCCTTCACCCATAGAAGTTAATGGGAGTTCTGTCATTGGATTTCAATGGTAACATGATCAACCCTCAAATGACTATACAGTGAAAGTGACTGTACACAAGGAGTGAAACCATGGCCCACTGAAGTCAATAGCAAAACTCCCATTGAATTCAATGGGGCCAGGAGAGCACCCAAATGCTCAAAGAGAAGAAACTTGGGAGGAAAAAGAGCTATTTTAGTTACTGGTTATGAGTAATGCTTATAACAGTAGTTGCTTACAGATTGTCAGATGCAAGTGCTATTTTTAAGTTGATGTCTCTTTAAGATGTCTAATGATATACATTACAACTGGCAGAGTTTACAACTTTATAGCAGGGGGATTTGGAAAAGCTTGTTTTGCATGTTTTTAAACTATGAAGAAAAATTGCATGCTCAGTTTTAAATCTGCCTAATTAAATAATCCAATATATTTTATACCAGAAAAGAGGGGAATATGGTTTTAAAAGGTGTAAAACCAACAATAAGTTTTTCCTTACACTAGGGAATATCTGTGGGATCCAACAACTGAAGACCTGGTAAGAGAGTTATAGGGTTTTATTTTAGTTGATGTGAGTGTGCATGTGTAATGCCGACAGACGGACAGGCTTCAGCGAGGGACCTTTGGAGCTTAGTGCATGAGTCTCTACAGCATGAGCTAAAAGCCAACTGCCTGTTAGCTAAGGCTGTAGAACAGACTCATTTTATCTTTCTCTCTAAATGGTCTCAGTGCCATTAGATGAGACACAAGACCACACCCAGAAGGTGTGTGGCTTACACATGCAAAGAAGAAATATAGAGAAATATACAAGATATTACCACAACTTTTCTCTTTTAGGTGGTAAATTATGATTGGGATAAGTATGGCTGCCTAATGGATCTTCATTATGCAATACCTTTTCATCCTGATATTGCCTTGTAAGTATAAAGCTGAAATATTGTGTGGCAAGAGGATTCCTTCCCACAAAGCTGCATAGTTCTCTGAAGCTGTAATGGCTACTCCAGCTGAATGGCAAGCGTAACAATAGCCAGCCCAGTGCTGGAGGAAGGAATATCCACACTGCAGAAGATCCTTTGGTCCCACCCATGATGCTGCATTCTATTTGCCCACAGTGCACTGTTGTGTAGGGAGTCCTCAGAGCAAAGCCTCTGGACCAGGGGTGGGCAAACTTTTTGGCCTGAGGGCCACATTGGGGTTCTGAAACTGTATGGAGGGCCTGGTAAAGAAGGCTGTGCCTCCTCAAACAGCCTGGCTCCTGCCCCCTATCAGCCCCCTCCCACTTCCCGCCCCCTGACTGCCCCCCTCAGAACCCTCCAAACCATCCAACCCTCCTGCTCCTTGTCCCCTGAGTGCCCTCCCAGGACTCCAACCCCCTGTGTTCCCTGTCCCCTGACTGCCCCAACCTCTATCCACACCCCCATCCCCTAACAGCCCCCCCCCAGGACACCCACGCCTATACAATCGCCCCCTGTCCCCTGACTGCCCCCTGGGAGACTCTGCCCCTTATCCAACCCCCTCACCCCCTTACCATGCTACTCAGAGCACCAGGACTGGCAGCCGTGCCGCCCAGCCGGAGCCAGCCACACTGCCATGCTGCCCAGCAGGAGCTCGCAGCCCTGCCCAGAGCACTGGTGGCATGGCGAGCTGAGGCTGTAGGGAAGGGGGGGACAGCAGGGGAGGGGCCAGGGGCTAGCCTCCCTGGCTGGGAGCTCAAGGGCCAGGCAGGATGGTCCCGCGGGCCAGATGTGGCCCGCAGGCCGTAGTTTGCCCACCTCTGCTCTGGGCTGTACATTCCCTGCTTATCCTTTACTCCTTTTGCACAGCAGCACTGCACTGTCCATGTTTCCCACCAGGGCCATGGAGTGAGAGGTATTTGCCCATTTATATGTTTTTACTGAAGCATTATATTATACCTGTATTGTTTATAGATACGATGGCAGCACATTTGTTAAAACAGTTGAGGCAAATTTTATATTATGGGAGGTTCATGGCAGAAGTGACTACAGCTACAACTCATCTATGAAGCAGGTAAGGCATCTTTTTATTTAGATTATATTTGTCATTATATATTGTGTGCAGTTTAGGGTGACCAGATGTCCCGATTTTATAGGGACAGTCCTGATTTGGGGGGCTTTTTCTTATATAAGCACCTATAACCCCCGACCCCTATATTTTACACTTGCTATCTGGTCACCCTAGTGCAGTTGAGTAAAGCTTGTTTTTATACATGTTCAATCCTCTTCAGTCTGAATCACCCTGTTTGAATGGAGGTATTGTATAGTAGTTGCAGTTTTCATTACTTGTAACTTTCAGCATTTAATTTATTGATTTTGACTGCAGACACTGTTCAAAACTGAACACATGAATAAAAATCAAGAGGTAATTAAAGAAAAGAAAAAAGAATTATGTGCATGGTAGTATGGTTCAGGAAGTGAATCTTCAAAACCATCTTGAAGTTTTAGTCTGCCCTCTGTGGGGAAATGGGAATATAGGACTATCCATATAGAATCACAGAAATGTAAGGTTGAGAAGCTCTTAAGAGATCATCTAGTCCTTCCTGCTATGTATACCTAGACCATACCTGACAGATGTTTATATAGCCTGTTCTTAAAAAGAGATCATTGCAATCTCTGAAGTCAAATTCCGCCCTCAGTAATACCCATGCAATCCTATGGAAGGCAATTTCTATATAACTGAAAGCAGCATAGGCGCCGATTCCATGTGTAACCCCTTTGGGGTCTAGAGAGCATGGCCCCTTTAAATCTTTTTCCCAAATGGGGAGGGGGAGAGTAAGAAAAAGGAGGGAAACTCCAGGGGGCAGGGCTGGAGCTGGAGGGAGAGAGAGGAGAAGCAGCATGGCTGGCCCTGGAGAAGGAAGCAGAGAGAACCTGCTGGAGGCCTGAGGAGGACAAGCCCAATTGGGGACAGCCCAGGACAGGAGCCAGGAGAAGTCCTGTGCCGAGGGGAATCGCCCGAGAAGGACAGGCCGGAGCTGGACCCAGTATCACGGCTGCCCGGAGCTGCCTGGGGCTGTGAGTACTGGGGCTTGTGACTCTGCACTGGGAATAAGGAGGGAGGCTGTTAGATAGTTAAGTGGGGAGGTGGCCGCTCTGTGGGGCTTTGCTGAGAGCGGCAGAAGAGGCACCGGAGGGGTTTGCTGGGGAGAGTTCACTGGCGCTGAAGACAACCAGGAGCACCCAAGACTCACCACCGGACTGGAACTTTGCTCAGGCCTCCTGAACACTGTGTACAGACACATTGCTCGGTATCTGCCCTGTCAGATTGTGCTACCACTGGGTCCGTGGGGCCTTGGTTTGGATGCAGCCCTGTTTTACTGCTCCCCCTATATTTCCCCTTGTTGTTTTTCTCCTCCCAGCCCTCTGTAAATAAATATCTCCCTTTGTTATATCCATTGTACTTTTCCTGTGGGTGTGTGTGTTTCACTCTGGGGGGTTTGGAACAGGTGCCCCTGGGGTGGAAGGGATTTCTCCTGCTGCATTCCTGCGCGCGCTGTCTCTTGGCCAGAGCTGCCTGCAGAGCAGACTCCATCTTGGCCACGAGGGTGCTAAAGTTACACTTGGTGGCCCGTACGGGGACTTTGCAGTACACACACACACATACCCACACCCCTACGTTGCGCACCCTGGGTTTTTTCTTCACAGAGAAAAGAAACTCCTGAGTGACTTTCATCTCAGTAAAAAAAAAAAAAAATGGAGAGAGGATTATTAGAAGACCTGTGCCGAGGGGCACGAATCCCAGTAACCAAAGCTGTGCTGGTGGCGGGGTTCCCAGAAGAGATGGAACCAAATGAGATTGAGGAGAGCCTAGATGCAGCTGAAATACTGGGGAGGGTAAAGGTCCACACTCGTATTTACAACCGCAAAGTGAAGGGCATGGTAGCACTATGTACTCACTCCAAGGAAGCAGATCTTGACAGAGTGCCCAAAGAGGTGAAAGTAGAAGGTATCCCCTGGACAATTCTCGGGGCAGAGCAGTCCCCTCCTAGTGTGCCTGAGTCACTTGAGGTGGATTCTTTAGCACAGAAATTGCAAGCTCTGATGGTAGATGAGAAGCGGACAAGAGAAGAATTAATTTTAGCATTAGGAGGGGCTCCAACACCTGCAGCACCCAGCCTGGTGGGATGGGCCAAAGAGCTGGGAAATGCTCTCAAAGATGCATTGAAGCCGGTGCATGAAAATGCTCCATACAAGCGATTACGTTCATTCTCGGGGGTGTCACCTGTACCCTCAGGGGAGGATGATTATGAAACATGGAGGGATTTTACGGTGCCACTTGTCCAAGAGTGGGAATGCTCTGATGCTGAGAAGCGGAAACGGGTGCTTGAGAGTCTGAGGGGACCTGCCATGCGAATTATCCGAGCCCTGAAAGACTCACAACCAGCTGCCACAGTGCAAGACTATTTAACCGCTCTTGAGAGTGTCTACGGTGCTACTGATAGCAGTGAAGACCTGTATTATCGTTTCCGCCATACCTATCAGGAGCCCCACGAACGATTGTCTGATTTCATCAGGAGACTAGAGGATTTGCTACAGCAGGTAGTGCGGAAGGAGGGCATCCCCACCAAGCGCATTGATTTCGCTAGGTTGGACCAAATCCTCCGGGGCACCCGACAAGATGGGTTGATGTTGTGGAAACTGCAGCTGAGGGAGCGGGCCCAAAACCCACCCCCATTCCACAAGCTCATTCGAGAGATACGTGAGGAGGAGGAGCGATTGTTGCAAGCGGATGCAGTGTTGCAGCCGAAGATGGCAGGGAGTCACACCACCACAGTGCTTGGAGAGATGGAAGATGCCCCATCAGTGGCAGCAGCACTGAGAGATTTGACCCGAGAAGTGGCCATGATGAAAGCTCAGGGACATACTGTGCCATCCTCAAGAGAGGAGAGTAGCAGAAGGGGTGATAGCCAGCGTGAAGGTTTCTGTTATAACTGTGGAAGAGATGGTCACTATGCCTTCGACTGTCAAAACAAGACAGATCATGCAAGGGTATCTCAGAGATTGCAGCAGACCATTAGGAGGCTTCAGGGAAACACCAACAGGGCTTGGGGAAGGAGCAACCCAAGACCCTGAAATTCCAAGGCTCCCCAGAAAAAACCACAAACAGAGGCTACCCACGTGGGCTGATAGGCCCCCAAGCTATAGTACCTGTTCGTATAGAAGGACGATTGTGTGAGGCATTGCTGGACAGTGGATCACAGGTCACCATACTTTATGAATCTTACTACCGAGAACACCTGCAGCACTTGCCCCTGCGTCCCCTGTCTGGCCTGACAGTCTGGGGAATTGGCTGTGACTCCTGCCCCTATCGGGGATATATCCTGTTAAATGTTCAGTTCCCAAAGAATGTTGCGGGGGTAAACCAGGAAATAGAAACTTTGGCACTGGTCTGCCCAGATCCAAAGGGAAGAAAGTATGCACCTTTAATCCTAGGGACAAATGCAAACCTGTTCCAGAGGTTGGCGTGGAAATGCCATGAGATGGCAGGGAACAACTATCTGCAGGAGCTGCCAATGCATGCGTTATGTAAAGCTGCATACCAGCGAGCCAGGGGGCCCCCATCCCAAGAGAAGACCAAGGCTAGGCCTTTTGGGAGGGATAGTTTCCAGTTTGGGGATTCCCCCATTCCTGCTGAGTGGAAGGACCGCCTGTGTGAGAAGTTAATCAAGAGGAAGGCTGTTTTCTCTATGCACGAATGGGATGTTGGGTGTGCACATGATGTGGAGCACCATATCCAAATGCAGGATGGTCGGCCTTTTCGAGAGAGGTCGAGACGATTAGCCCCCGCTGATATTGAAGATGTGAGGCAGCACCTACAGGAACTGGTTCAAGCAGGTATCATTGAGGAATCCAGGAGCCCCTACGCATCGCCGATCGTCGTAGTACGAAAGAAAAGTGGAAAGGTGCGCATGTGCATCGACTATCGCACTCTGAACCAGCGAACGATCCCTGACCAATACACAATGCCCCGGGTGGATGACGCTTTGGATAGCTTGAATGGTAGCTGCTGGTTCTCTGTCCTTGACCTCTGCAGTGGATACTATCAAGTGCCCATGGCACCCGAGGACCGGGAGAAGACAGCATTCATCTGCCCTTTAGGATTTTACCAATTTAATCACATGCCTCAAGGAGTATCTGGAGCTCCAGCCACATTTCAGCGACTCATGGAGCGGGTGGTAGGAGACATGCACCTGTTGGAGTGTCTGGTATACCTGGATGACATTATAGTGTTCGGGCGCACTTTAGAAGAACACGAGACTCGGCTGTGCAAAGTCCTGGATCGTTTGGAACAGGCTGGCCTCAAGTTATCCTTAGACAAGTGCATCTTCTGCCAGACATCCGTGCGGTATGTGGGACACATAGTGTCTGCAGATGGTATAGCTACAGACCCAGAGAAGGTGAAGGCGGTAACTACCTGGCCGAGGCCCACAACTCTCAAGGAATTAAGGTCATTTCTGGGATTCTGTGGCTATTACCGCAAGTTTATCAAGAATTTTTTGCACATCGTACATGCACTTACAGAGCTCACCAACGGATACCCCCTCCCCCCAAATAAGAAGAAGGGGAACTCACCTCGCCATAAATACTTCAATGTGGGTGCACCTTTTGGAAAACGGTGGACTGCTGAGTGTGAAGAAGCTTTCCATAAAATCATTCAACAGCTCACGCAAACACCTGTTTTGGTGTACGCTGATCCCACCCAGCCGTATGAACTTCATGTTGATGCAAGCTACACTGGTTTAGGCGCTGTCCTTTATCAAGAGCGTGAGGGCAAACTCCGACCGGTAGCATTTGCAAGTCGAGGTCTCACACCGCCTGAGAGAAACTACCCTGCACATCAAGTGGAGTTCCTGGCATTGAAATGGGCCATCACAGAGAGGTTCCATGACTACCTCTATGGGGCCAAGTTCACTGTAAAAACTGATAATAACCCTTTGACATACATCAAGACAACAGCAAAATTATCCGTAGCAGGACACCGGTGGTTAGCGGCACTCTCTGCCTATGATTTCACTCTGCAGTATCGACCCGGTCGAACAAACATGGATGCAGATGCCTTGTCTCGGCAACCTCACTCTAAGGATTTATTACTCAATGATCAGATGAATGTGGGGACCTCTGAACTGAGAGCTTTATGCCAACGGGTATCCATTGTGGAGGAAAAATCCACAGCCAATGGAGAACGGGCAATTGACTGTCTGGGTGCACCACCAGAAGCCATACCCATAGCCTACTCAAGTTTTATTAGAGTACAGGACCCACAGCTGCCCAAACTAAAGGATCGAGAGGTAGAGTATGCCCAGCGAGCTGATCCACGGATGAAGGACATCCTTTATGCATTGGAAAGGGGAAAAGATCCCAGGGCTATTCGACCGAGTCACCCAGAGGAGGCCCTTTTGCTGAAAGAATGGGATCGCTTATTGGTTCGGGATGGACGACTTTACCGAGGGCAGAAGCATCCTCAGAGGCCTCACCATAAGCAGTTGGTTCTACCGCAGAAGTACCGGCAAGGCGTGCTAGAGGCCTGCCACGATCGAATGGGGCATCTGGGAATCGAGCGGTTGGAGGCCCTAGTTAAGGCAAGATTCTATTGGCCCCGAATGGGGCCTGACATCGCCCACCATATTCGCACCTGCACCAGATGTATCCAACGAAAGACTCTGCCTAAGCAGGCAGCTCCTCTTGTCAGCATCACAAGTTCTGCACCCATGGAGCTTGTCTTTATGGACTTTCTGTCATTAGCCCCTGACCGCCGGGGTACTGCAAATATCTTGGTGGTCACTGACTATTTTACTCGTTATGCCCAGGCTTATCCCACCAAAGATCAAAAAGCTTCCACGGTTGCCAAGATCCTGTGGGAAAAGTTCTTCGTCCACTATGGGTTGCCCGCCCGACTACACTCAGATCAGGGACGGGATTTTGAAAGTCGATTAATAAAAGAACTTTGTAAGATCATGGGAATAAAAAAATCACGCACCACCCCTTATCATCCCCAAGGGGATCCACTACCAGAACGATTCAACCGCACACTACTGAACATGCTGGGAACTCTGGAGCCTCAGCAGAAAAAATACTGGAGCCAGCACGTAGAGCATTTGGTTCATGCATATAACTGCACTCGACACGATGCAACTGGGTTCACACCCTACATGTTAATGTTCGGTCGAGAGGCCCGGTTGCCGATCGATCTCTGTTTTGAAGTGTCTTCAGATGGGGCACTCCCAAAAACATACTTGGGGTATGTGGCGCGCTTAAGAGATCAACTGAAAGAGGCATATCGAATAGCGACGCAAGCAGCTGGTCACCAGAATCAAAAGAATAAAACCCGATATGATCAGCGAGTGAGGCAACAGGAGATTCGGGTTGGTGACTGAGTTTTGGCCCGAAATCTCGGCCTACAGGGAAAACACAAAATTGCAGATCGTTGGGAGTCACACCCGTACATTATAGAGAAGAAACTTGGGGATCTACCAGTGTATCGCATACGCCCTGAGGGCAGCCGCGGCCCCACCAAAACTCTCCACCGGAATCATCTGTTACCTATAGGACAAGTATTGTTTCCCTGTGAGGATGTTTCCACAGATTCTGAGACTCCCGGACCTGCAAGTCGGACACGGTCCCAACGACGGAAATATACCCGTCCTCTGCAAACACCCAGCTCCTCGGAGAGTGAGGATGAAATAGGGTTTGGTGAACATCCAGTTGGGAATGACCTGACCCTAATGGATCCTTTTGTTGTCACGCAAAGAGATGGTGAAGGGGAAGACCCCACACTGAGCATTCCCGAGGCCTCACTGTCCCAAGCTGTGGAGACCCCCCAAGAACATGATGAGGAAGGCTCAGTGCAGGCAGAGAACCCTGTACCCCAAACAGCCACTTTAAACCCAGATGCACTTGAATTTGTACCTCAGGGACCCATCATCTTGCCTCCATGTCCAGTGGTGTCACCTCAGCCAACATCCGACAGCCAGCCTAGACGTTCCTCTAGGGAAGGGAAGCCCAGGTGTGTGCTGACGTATGATCGTTTAGGGGAACCCAGTGACCTACAGCTTCCTGGGGTGCCACGGGGGGCGAGCTGCGTCATGGGAAACCTGTTCCACCCCTCGGGGTCCTGTGGGATGGATGATGGGAATGTTTCTGACGAATGGGGGCCCTGGGTCTCCTGCTGGGGATCCATGGCTTAAAGTTGCCTACCTTGATGGGGACATCAAGGATTATTTCTTTTGGGGGGGGAGAGTGTAACCCCTTTGGGGTCTAGAGAGCATGGCCCCTTTAAATCTTTTTCCCAAAGGGGGAGGGGGAGAGTAAGAAAAAGGAGGGAAACTCCAGGGGGCAGGGCTGGAGCTGGAGGGAGAGAGAGGAGAAGCAGCATGGCTGGCCCTGGAGAAGGAAGCAGAGAGAACCTGCTGGAGGCCTGAGGAGGACAAGCCCGATCGGGGACAGCCCAGGACAGGAGCCAGGAGAAGTCCTGTGCCGAGGGGAATCGCCCGAGAAGGACAGGCCGGAGCTGGACCCAGTATCACGGCTTCCCGGAGCTGCCTGGGGCTGTGAGTACTGGGGCTTGTGACTCTGCACTGGGAATAAGGAGGGAGGCTGTTAGATAGTTAAGTGGGGAGGTGGCCGCTCTGTGGGGCTTTGCTGAGAGCGGCAGAAGAGGCACCGGAGGGGTTTGCTGGGGAGAGTTCACGGGCGCTGAAGACAACCAGGAGCACCCAAGACTCACCACCGGACTGGAACTTTGCTCAGGCCTCCTGAACACTGTGTACAGACACATTGCTCGGTATCTGCCCTGTCAGACTGTGCTACCACTGGGTCCGTGGGGCCTTGGTTTGGATGCAGCCCTGTTTTACTGCTCCCCCTATATTTCCCCTTGTTGTTTTTCTCCTCCCAGCCCTCTGTAAATAAATATCTCCCTTTGTTATATCCATTGTACTTTTCCTGTGGGTGTGTGTGTTTCACTCTGGGGGGTTTGGAACAGGTGCCCCTGGGGTGGAAGGGATTTCTCCTGCTGCATTCCTGCGCGCGCTGTCTCTTGGCCAGAGCTGCCTGCAGAGCAGACTCCATCTTGGCCACGAGGGCGCTAAAGTTACACGTAGGTACTCCCGGGCTGGAGCACCCACAGGGGAAAAAAACTCTGCACCCACTGGCAGCCAAACTTCCCACCCTCCCACCCCAGCTCACCTCTGCCTCCTCCCCTGAGCGTGCCGCATTCCCGCTTCTCCTCCCGGTGCTTAACAAGCTGGGGGAGGGGGGAGGAGCAGGAATGTGGTGCGGTCAGAGGAGAAGGCAGGGAAGAGGTCGGGGTGGAGATTTGGGGAAGGGGTTGGAATGAGGGTGGGGCGGGGCAGGAGGGGGCAGGGCAGGGGTGGAGTCGGGGTGGGGGCGGGAGGGGTCAAGCACCCACTGGCACCTGGAGAATTTGCCGCCTATGGAAAACAGAATATAGCCTTTCATTTTTAAGCAGAGTGACATGCTCCCCAGGACACTGAAAGCCAGATCATGCTGTGAAAGTAATGTGTGGAAGGCTAGGAAATGGAATTATTGCTAGACTAGGCCAGAATTTGGCAAAAATAGGGATGAGCCTTAGCTGAATTGATGCGTCACAGTTTGGAAGATGGAAATGGCTGGCAATAGAAAAGCCATGGCTTGTGTGGCATAGCTGCTCAATACATCATCATCCCTACCCCTGCAGGAAGATACTAAAGCAAGACTGTACTAACATTGGGTTTGATTAAAACAATAATGGAAATCAATCATTGACTTCAATGGCTTTGGTTCAGGCCTCTTACCTGAATTACTTCTTGCTGAATCTTCATCCATAGTATGGGATTGTGGGAGCTCAGGACGGCAGACTGGATTCCTCTGTCAACAGTTCATAAAAGAGCCCTAATGTTATGGGGACTGGAGTCTTGGGATGTAGTCCTTCTTATATAAGTGAAGTCAGAGTATAGTCCTAAGAGCTGCAATGGTCAGTACCTGAATGACCATGATTGATGAAGGAGCACCTGTGGAGGGTCACTGTCTGGCTCCTCAGCTATGTTGCATCCCACTTTGTTTTGATGTCTCATTGTTTCTTGGACACCATACATTTTTCCTAAGGCTATGTCTACATTGCAATTAAAAACCCACGGCTGGCCTGTGCAAGCTGACTTGGAGTCGTTGGGCTCAGGCTATGAGGCTGTTTAATTGTGGTTTAGACATTTAGGGTGGGTGGACCTGGGCTCTAGAACCCTGCAAAGTGGGAGGGTCTGAGTGAGAGCTCAGGTTGCAACCTGAGCCTAAACGTCTATACCCTACACCGCAATTAAACAGCCGATTAGCCCAAGCCCTGCGAGCCTGAGTCTAATTGCAGTGTAGACATACCCTAAATCCTTCAGTGTGTCAGTCCCCCTTTTTTTTTTTTTTTTTTTTAGTTTATTACTGCCTTTCTGGTACCAACTCCTGACAAAATGGACAGCTCAGATATTGTAGATGCTGTAAGGGCTACAAGTTCACTTGTTCCTTTTCCTTCTCAGAATGTATTTTTGCTATGGCTACAATTTACATTAGTGCTATTTACATATCATGGTCAACAGGGATGGCTCCAGGTTTTCTGCTGCCGCAAGCAGCAAAAAAGGGGAAAAAAAAGCCGATCGGCAGCACTTCGGCGGTAGCTCAGTCGCGCCGTTCCATTCTTCGACGGCAGTTCGGTGGCAGGTCCTTCACTCCCTCTCTTCCTCTTTGACAGCTCAAAGAGGAAGAGAGAGACAGAGGGCCCACCGCTGAATTCCCGCCGAAGACCCAGACGTGCCATCCCTTTGTATCGGCCACCTCAAGCACCTGCTTCCTTCGCTGGTGCCTGGAGCCAGCCCTGATGGTCAAGTCAAGCCCATTTAATTTGGCTCCCTTCATGAAGCTTTTATTTTATTCTCATCGGTGCTGCCTACTTCAATCAGTACAGGTAGCTATTGAAACTTGAAGCCCTACTTGATGTTAACATTCTTATTCCTAATATTATTACCCCAATATTTTATTTTAAAACAATGTACCCCCTAAGGACAGAGTCTTTCCCCAAGTATGTTTTGTTGCCTTAGATTTGTACCATGGTTCTTTCACTATAGGAGCTATATAAGAAATAAAATATGCAGAACCACAATGCCCAGTACCTATGTAAATACTGCATTACCCTTCAGAAAATAACAGAGGGATACAGAACTAATTTTTTTTTATTTTGTACATTTGAATTCTTTTGAATAGGTGGGTTGTTTGTGTGAAGCACAGACTTGGATTTCAATGCTTGAGGAACATGAAAACAGTACATTAGACGAAATATGGGGGCCACAGGTAGGAAATTCTATATTGACAAATAGTTTATGAAAAATATGAATGAACTCTGCAGCTGTCTTACTTGGCATTCTCATACTATTAGTATCTCAGGGAGGGGGAAGCCTAATTAAAGCATGATGGAGCAAGTGGAATACAAGTCAGATGGCAGTACAGTAATTATCTGACAATGCTATGAAAGGATATTGTTATTCCGAAAGACACTAACCCCTTATTGTCATGTGTCTGGTTGAAAGAAAATCACAAATAAAATAAATGTGTGTACTAAAATATTGTATAGCTTTAGGAGCAATTGAACTTCTTTTGTAGTGCTAATCAGCTGGACATGAGAGATATGGCAAGCCATGTGGCCAGAGGGAAAGTATGGAACTAATGGATTTTCCCCAGGCACAACTAGGGGCTGTGGGCTGTAAGAAGGCTGTGTGCTTAAGCAATTAGAGTGAGTAAGCAGCAGCAGCATGTGACCCTGTTACAGCAGTTTCTTAGGCACAGGGCTGGAGTCTGGCTTGAGATTTCATGTGTGCTGTATGTTCAGAGAAACAGAATTTTGGGTGAAATCCTGGGCCCATTAAAGTCAATGAAAGTTTCATTATTGACTTCAATGGGACTAGGACTTCACCAATATAATTCTATGTATAAAAGAATTACACCAAGGATTACCTCAATTTTGTTTCACTGATTTCTCATCCAAACAAAATCACTTCACGAGGCCCCAAATTGGCTTTCTGCTGGCCAAAGGGGCATTCATATGATTCGGATTCACTGAACTATTGTAATCAGCACTGAAGTGTGAGCAGCCAAGTCCTGGAAGATCAATGGCCCAGAGGGGCAAGAAGCTGGAGGATTCCTGGACAGTGGGGAGGAACTTGGGGGCGGGCACTATCTTGGCAGAAGTGTGTGGTTGGGAGAGTGAGGGCTGTGGGGAGGGCTCAGTGAAGGAAGGACTGTGTTGCCCTACGTGGGAGGGTGCATGAGCCTGGGGAAAGGACTATGATTGAAGGGACAAGGACACAGTTGAACTGGGAAAGGTAGTGAACACTGCACTTAGACTAGCATGTGTTCCAAGAGAAGGTGAAGGCTGAGTAGCTGAGGAGCAATATATTCCACCAGGCCAGAGGTCCAGACTGAGCAGCCATCTAATAGCCATGTCACCACACTGTGCATCTCATCTTAATGTGCACCACCAGGGCAATTAGAGGCCTCAGGTTGGGGGTAAAGGTTTTGGGCATCTCCACAAATAAGGGAAGTTAGTTCTACTGGGTTTTTTTTTGTTTTGTTTTGTTTTTTTTGTTTTTTTTATGTTTCAGTGTTGACGTTGAATGCCCTTATGTCCCCATGCCTTTTCAGCCCATTGGTCTGTCTGAACCCATTCCCTTATGTCATGTTCTGGGGTGTGGTTGTTTTACCACCAACCCTGTAACTCTGGGTGCCTTCAATGCTCTGCTGCTGTGGCTCATAGCCTGGGCACTGACAGCCAGGGCCGACTCCAGCTTTTTGCCGCTCCAAGCGGCGAAGGAAAAAAAAAAGAAAAACCCGATTGAGCTGCCACCGAAGAGGAAGAGAAGGAGGGAGGGAAGGACCCGCCGCTGAATTGCCACTGAAAACAGAAGCAGAGTGATTGAGCTGCCGCCGAAGAGGAATCAAGGAACTGAAGGACCTGCCGCTGAATTGCCGCCACAGACCCGGACGTGCCACCCCAACGACGGACGGAGTGTCGCCCCTTTCTATTGGCCGCCCGAGGCACCTGCTTCCTTTGCTTGTGCCTGGAGCCGGCCCTGCTGACAGCCAACAGACAAGCATGCACTGTTTGTTTGTTAAGCAGCTCTGGCTCAGCACTCTGATTCCAGCAGCTTGCTTGTTACACCCCAGCCTCATTCTAGCATCTACCAGCTTTGGTTACTACTGGCCAAGTGACTCCAACACACCCTCAGTCCTGAATTTTCCCCAAACTATCTGCTCTGAAATGTCCAGATCTTTCCTGGAGCATTCAGAGGGCTAAGAAGGTTTGCTTGCTCCTTTAAAGAGTAAATACCCAGCAGCTTGCCACATTAACTGGAGTTAATGAATCCCAGTCACTTCAATTCAGATACAACACTGGGTTGGTTTAGATTTAAATTAAACAAGTTTAGTTTAGGGTGTAGACTGTTTGAAACAAGGCAAGGAACGTGTGGGAACCAGGCTTCTCCCGTCCTTCCTAGCCAACATAACTGGATCTCCAAGGAGTTATTGCTTTGTCATATATATATATATATATATGCTTTGTCATATATATATGGTTTGTGTGTGTGTGTGAGAGAGAGAGAGAGAGAGAGAGAGAGAGGGGCAGGCAGGTAATTACAAGTCTAGAAACTCAGACAAGTAGGTGTAATTGTTTGTCAAAGCTAGTTTAAAAAAATCTCCTTTATTGTTTCTATTCAGAATTACAGATCCTGCTTTCAATCTGAACTTGGACCTCTAGGAGACCTAAATCAGCTGTATCAAATTTTGAACCACTCTGGTTACAATTCTCTCATTTGGCCTACTGAGTACAGTGGCATTTATGTGTTCAGAGTGAAAATAGTGGACCCAAATTTCAGGTTAGCTATCTTTTTTGACATGTAAAAAGTCTTTAATGATTGATTTAGGATTCAGATTAATAAAGTAACCACTGCTGTCATTTAAAAAAATTATTTTGCTTGAGGTATCACTTGGCCATAGATGTTGCAGGTATTTTCCACTACCAATTCTAACTGATGGATGGTTCAGATATGGTTCTGAGTGTCCTCAACCCTTTCATTGTGCAGCTATTATTTTTTCCTCTTAGATTTCTAGTCATTTTCTGTATAGGCTGCTATAAACATAATGTTCATCCTGCCCTTATGGAAAGGAAGGTAAGAGGCCTTCAACATGTGGATTTGACAACAGGGCCCACTGGGCCAGATTGTAATCTCTATTACATTAGTGTAAATATGAGATCTGACAGTCAAACCAGTTTTTGTCTAAAGTGACTGTAAAAATGTCATCTATCTTAACAGATTTTCTCTTTGCATATATTCAGAGTAATCTCTGCAAATTTAGGCTAAGTGACTAAAAGAAAGTTATTCCTGTTAGCACTGCAGAACTAACCCACGTAAGAGTTGGTGAACTGGATCTATGAATGACAATTCAACTGCATAAATGCCACTGAGAGTATACTCTGAAGACAGTGGGGTTGCACAGCTGTAACAGAGGGTCTAATTTGGCCTAAAGGTGGTGATATATGTCTGAGCAAGGAGAACCCCAGCTTGGTTCTCAGAGCTCAGGTTGAGTTTGGAGGGCTGGTATTTGGAGAAAAAAATCTTGTGTGAACTGAATATATTTGATATGGAAATCATTGAAAGATAAGAAATATTGAACTGCACAATGACATTTTTACAGTCACTTATCAAAGGTTAGCCACACCTTAAGGATATTTGCCTTCCCTTTAATAAACCATTTCAGTTTTTCATTGTATCTTCGCCATAATGTAAAGGAAATTTTTAATAAACTCCATAAGGGATTCCATTTAGGAATATATAGTAACACGAATCCTACATATTTTCTGAAATATAGTGAGAAAGACCCATAAATACCGAACACTCACAAAGGTATTTCATTGATAAAACGTCAAAGGAAGGATTTCATCCTTGCCTTATGGCCCCTTTGTGCAGGCTACACCCTCCCCTGAAGGAGGCCCTGAGAGGATACACTAGCACAGGGGATGTGTCCACCAATGCAGGTGCAGATTGAGGGCAGGATGGGCACTGGCTAGGATGTCCCTATGACCCAGCTATTCCCTGGCTGCACAAGGCCCATAGCAGCTAGAGCACAAATTAGGCCCTACACCAGCCCTAGTGCCACTGCTAGGATGAATCTTGTCCAACATGTTTTTTTCCAAAGCAGGGAAGGTGTCACAACTCACCCCAGGATGCTCCTGGAAGTCAACACCATTACAGAAAGTCAGTGTAACGCCCAATATATATAAAAAAATCAATATTACATTAACCATATTGCCAACCCCAAATGTTCAAAAGTCATGAGTGAACCCCCCCAAATCATGAGATTTTATTTTTAAAAATGTGTATTGTGTTTTTGGTTTATCTTTTGAGTTTTGAACTTGCTCTGGCCTTTGCTGTTATGCATGTTATAATTACTGTCAGCCATTCTCCCAAATTTATTGGGAAGGTGATTTTGGTCCCTCTGCAGGAGCTCTCACCTCCACACCTGCCCATCCTCTTCCTAGCAATTTATTCTGCCCCCAACTTCCAAATCAATCCTTTCCCCCTGTCACAGAATCATAGAATCGTAGGACTGGAAGGGACCTCAAGAGGTCACCTAATCCAATCTCCTGCGTTCATGGCAGGACTACATATGATCTAGACCAGGGGTGGGCAAACTTTTTGGCCCGAGGACCACTTCTGGGAATAGAAATTGTACGGCGGGCCATGAATGCTCCCAAAATTGGGTTTGGGGTGGAGGAGGGGGTGAGGACTCTGGTTGGTGGGTGCGGGCTCCAGGGTGGGGCCAGAAAGGGGGAGTTCAGGGTGTGGGAGGGGGTGAGGGTGGGGGAGGAGGTGCAAGGGGGGAGGGCTCCGGCTGGGGGCACTGGCTCTGGGGTGGGGCTGGGGATGAGGAGTTTGGGGTGTAAGAGGGTGCTCCAGGCTGGGACTGAGGGATTTGGAGGGTGGGAGTGGGATCAGGGCTGGGGCAGGGGAATGGGACGTGGGGAGAGGCTCAGGGGTGCAGGCTTCTGGTATCGCTTACCTCAAGCGGCTCCCAGAAGCAGCAGCATTTCCCTTCTCCGGCTCCTACGTGGAGGTGTGGCCAGGAGGCTCTGCACACTGACCCATCCACAGGCTCTGCCCCTGCAGCTCCCATTGGCTGCGGTTCCTGGCCAATGGGAGCTGCAGGGATGGCGCGTGGGGTGGGAGCAGTGTGCAGAGTGGAGGCTTCTGACTTTCCCTACACGTAGGAGCCAGGGGGGGCATGCCGCTACTTCCAGGAGCCATGTGCTGTGGCCCCCAACCCTGCTCCCAGGATGGAGTGCCAGAGGGGGGGCCATGCCACTGCCTCTGGGAGTCGCGTGGTGCGGCCTCCAACCCTGCTCTCTGGCTGGAGCACCAGAGCAGGGCAAGCCCCAGATCCTGCTCCCCACAGGCCATAGTTTGCCCACCCCTGATCTAGACCATCTCTGACAGGTGTTTATCTAACCTACTCTTAAAGATCTCCAATGATGGAGATTCCAAGTACTCCCTGGGCAATTTATTCCAGTGTGTAACCACCCTAACAGTTAAGAAGTTTTTCCTAATGTTCAAACTAACCTGCTCTTGCTGCAATTTAAGCCCATTGCTTCTTGTCCTATCCTCAGAGGTTAAGGAGAACAATTTTTCTCCCTCCTCCTTGTAACAGCTTTTTATATATTTGAAAACTGTTAGCATGTCGCCTCTCAGTCTTCTCTTCTCAAGACTTAAGAAACCCAGTTTTTTCAGTCTTCCCTAATGGGTCATGTTGTCTAGACCTTTAATCATTTTTGTTGCTCTTCTCTGGACTTCCTCTTGCTTCTAATGTATTTGTAGAATGTTTTTGTGTTACCCTGTACTGCGTCCCAGCCCTGAATCAATCCCTGCATCCGTTCTGCCTCCACGTCAGTTCTGTCCAGCCTCCCCAGCCCCACATCTACCCATCCTTTCATCTTTTTTCCCCTCCCAGCCCCCATCAGTTCAGCTAACTAGTCCCCATATAACACCTAACAATTTCCCCTCCCCATCCCCACCTCTGCTCCTCCTGGAGTTCTTCACCCCTTCTCCAGCTCCAAGGGGATGGAGGTGCTCCAGCAGAGTCCCATCCAGACTAGGTGGGCAGCTCCAAGGGTTCTTCAGCTCCCAAACCATTTCAGGCTGGGTGTTACAACAGGTGAGGTGGGAGGAGCAGAGGAGCTGTCCCGTTGCTCACAGGAGAGAAGTAGGGAGGAGGAAGTGGAGCTGCCCAGTGCTGCTGGTCTCTTTCTGTTCCCCATTATCCTCTCCCCTCCTGTGAGAATGGCTTCAGGTTGCAGAGGTTAGAGGGAGAGTGCTCTGCTTGCTCCTGCAGCAGCTCTGGTTGGCTGATCTTCCCCAGGAGGCAGGCAACTGGAGAAAAGAGCCAGTCAGTGGGTTTTCCCCCAGGTAGGCTGAAATTCACTAGAGAGCTAAAGCAACTCACATCATTGCAAGATTGGCTCCAGCCCCAGGTGAAATCCCATCACGCATGAAAAAATCAGTAGAATTGACAACATTGCATTAAATTATGAAAGTTACATAAAAGTACACCATTTTAAAAAATGGTTGAATGTGTTTATTTAAGTTTAAATAAAGTTTTTAGTTAGTACATGAGGTGGGGTGAATGTGGGCACCAGATGGTTTCATTGTGATTCTGTATTTTCATTCTGAATATTTTTATAGTTGAGAAAATATTTAACATTCTTTTTTTATATTCCAGTTTTTGTGACTTAAATACAATCTTTGCAGTCCGTACATATGGCATAGTAGAAAGGTAATTGCTAGTAGCCACAACTAAACATAATTTATTATTATTTAATATTTATATAGGGATAAAAATATTGTTATCCTTTGGCGACACTCCCAGTCTTACAGATAGGTAATGAGATCTTAGAGATGATATCCAAATCCAAGCCGTTAGCCTGATGGTAGGGTACAATTTCATTCCAGTTCTAATGGTATTCCCTATTTTAAGTATAGGCAATATCTCTGGAACCAGTAATATTTCTATACCAGAATGAACTTTTATAGTGTGGAAGCAGGGAAAGAAAGAGAGGGTTTAAGTGCAGCCATTTAAGTGTCAGAGACAGAACAACTGTTGAGCTAAGTCGTAGCCTAATATCACAGGACCTGTAGAAGCAGAGCTCACGTCAGAAGCGAGTGGAAAACAGCAGAATAGTCAGTGTGACCTAGCCTTGAGATAACGATGTTTTTGAGAAGAGAAAGTGAGAAAATACTGGACTAGATAGCAAATAGTCTAAATAAAATGTAGATGTTTTTTAATTTCATGCACATCAAAAAGAGGTATAAATGCTTGTGTGATTTTGCTTGTACTTTGGAGAAACTGAGGCAGAGATGCTCTCTGCCAGTTGTATTCTTCCCCTGCAATTGCTTGAATAAAGCTGTCTCTGATTTTGTTGCTTCCAACCTGAGAGTGGAGTTTTGTTTCTTCCACAATAGTTTGCCCATTGTACTCACTCACCTCTTTATAAAGTGTTTGATCATGGTCCCACTAAAATCATAGAGTCTTGCCATTGACTTCTCTGGAAAATCATTTGGATTTTGCTCTTGACTTCTACATCATCATGACCATAAAGAAGAGTAAAAGAGAAACTTAATCATTAATCAGCTATATTTTCATGAAGATGCGTATCATTTTAAGAGTTTTCAGAAGACATCATTCCAAATAGAGTTATGTCTTCTGTCAATATAAAGACAAATAGAGTCTTGACTAAATAAGGGGAGAATTTGAAAATTTACCACATCTATTCTTAATCGAATCTCATTTGTATTTCAGTCCAAACATTGGTAAGGTTGCTGGCTTTTCAATCCTCATACTGTCCATTTTTGGGGGCATCCTTATTGTAAGCTACTTCAGGTATGTGAAGATTTATCGAGCACTCATTTATGTTGATCCACTGCCATCACATGACCAACAAGATCAAACAAGAAAGACAGCACATGAGTTGAAGAAGGACCAATAATTTATCTACCATACTGATGGCATTCTGTATAAAGAAATTGTAAGAGTACATTGGCTTTTTAAATAATTTCAATATTGTTGGATTGTTAAGGGTTATTTTCACAAACAGCTTTTCACCTTTCATATAAGACTATTGTGACTCGTGTTTAGTTTCCAGTTCCCGTTTAGTTTTCAGCTCTACCATTGAGCTTAACATATCCCATTGGTTTCCTTTGTGTGTATAGACGGAGGGCAGTTTATGGCCCCCTTAGTAGCCACCTCTCAAACCAAATTAAATTAAAATATATGTATGATCTTTAGGCTTGATTCAGCCCCAGTTTATGCTGGCTTTCCTCAGCATAACCAGCATGCATGGCTTTTGGCAATTTGAAACCTGGGGGACAGCTGCCTCAGTACAAAACTTCCACTCTGTCAAGGGCCTGTATGCAGCCGCTGCAGTCCCCAAAGTGAGCAGCACTGTCTCGGGCAGGGAGATATGCTGATTCAACATATTTTTGGATGGTGTATAGTGACTGGGCTCCTGTGAAACCCCAGTTGCACTTTAAAGCTGCCTTTCCGCATGAGTGGGTAACAATGCCTCCCCTTCACAAGTCTGAGTCAATGAATCCCCTTGTCCACAAGACAGTTAGAACCAGATTGTCAGCTGGTGAATGTTGGAGCAACTCCATTGATTTCAGTGTAGCTACACTAATTTATACTAGCGGATGATCTGGCCCTCGGATTCTAATAATCACTTATACTTTGAATAGATCAGAGCCTTGTATAAAAAATATGTTTCAAAGACTTGGTAGATAATGCTACGTCTAAAATATTCTGACAGCTATAATTCTCAATGTCTATTATACATTTTATGACAAATAGCAGTTACTCAGATCTGAAAACTTCTGTGATCACATCTTCAATTCAAATATATTATTGGTTGTAATTTATTGAATGTGAATTTTGGTAGCTGCAACTGCATGCAAAATGTACTAGATTTCTGTTTACAAACTTGAAACAAATTTTGTAACCTTTTAGTGAACTCAGATGTTCAACAGACCCCAACTTCAAGTAACTAGTATATTTTGTAAAGCTTCAAAAGAGAATCAAATCACATCAGCTACTGTAACTTAATACATTCAGACACAGCAAATTGAATATTTTTATTACTAACCTAACAGGTATTGTTTGAGCATTTTAAATAGAATTTACATTGTTTAAAGTTGCAATTGATTTTATATTCCTGAAGGAATTTTACTGGTCTGATTTTTATTGGTGCTTAATAAAAATGTTAATTTATACAATAAAAATGTAGAGTGGCCTAGTTTATCATAAAAGTTTATCATCTACTTTAATAGTTAATCTCGTAAAAAAGTTGAAAGACATGATGTGGCAATTACAAACTGTAAAAAACATTTTAATCAGTTTCCATAGTTCCATTTGAAGACGTTTCCACTGCTAGCCAACATTTTCTAGTTGTCAAAGTTAGTTATTTTGAAAAGCTTATATTTTTAATGCATTGGTTGTTTTAGCTGGTGTAAGATGATCGGTGCAATTACAAATCCACACAAGTTAATGAATAAATATAGCTCATTGGACAGGGTTAGAATCACTTTCTTTCATAAAAGATAACAGAGCCACACTCTGCTGTGCATGAAAATCATAAAAGCTAATACAGTGATGCAAAACTGGCTCAAAGAATTCATGAGCTTTTTAGCATGATTCACACCTTTGACATTTAAGTAGATTAGAAATTTTGCATTGAGGCATACAAAAAATCATAAAGCCAATTTTGCTTGAAAATTTTCAGCTGTGAATTTTTGACCTGAAGTGAAAGCAGTTCATTCCTACTGAAAACATAAAAGTGATTATTTATGTCCTTAAAATAGGATGGTGTAGTTAGTGCATTGAATGCAGAGTGGTAGCCAGGAACTCCCAGGTTCTCTTTCTATCTCTGCCAGTGACTAGCTTTAATAACACTTTGCACTTACATAGCTCATTACATTCATTATTTAGGCAGACTTCACAACACCCCTATGTGGAAGATATATATCACTATTTCCATTTTTGAGATGGGAAAACTGATGCTTAGAGACCCGCTTAAAGACCCATAGCAAATTAGTATCAGAGCCAGCTTCAGAAATTCTGACTCGCAGACTCTGCGTAACTCAGAAGCTCACAATGCTCCTCTCTTCCCCTGCCATCTTAATTTTTCTGTCTCTCTTTACTTATTACTAAAATAGGAATAACAACACCTAGTATGAGAGGATTGAAGGGAACTTTTTTTAGCATTCTACAGTTTGCTAGTTACATCTCATTTAGCATAATTTGCATGTAGACTATACATGCTTCCAACAGTGCCACTCCATTGCATTTGTAGACTGCAGAACTTTAGCAGATTAAACTGCAGATCTAGTTATGTTTCCAGAACTGGTTGATTTGGTCTTGATAGCCGTGGGATGTACTACTAGTAGAAGGTATTTCTTACCACATGGCTCTAATTTCTTAGTATTATGAAACTGGTAAAAGACATCCCTCTTCAAAGTGCTGCTCAGAGATATGATGATATATATTCTAGGATCTTCAGTATTTCTTGAGAAAACAATGAGCCACAGAAGTTCTGAGTGAGTTCTCTGATTGATTATTCTGAAGTTTTGCTGAATCCAATCCAATCCTTCCCATGATTAAAAGGAATGAGAATGAGCTGATGTGAGCAGAGTTCATCACCATTCTTGCAGTCCAGAAAATACACAGCTTTCCTCATAACATGACTGCCTTTTGGATAATTCATTATAGTTTCCTCTGCAGAGAACTGATTCTTCTCCCCAGCCTTTCTTTTTGACCTTGCTAGCAGTACTTCTTTGGTCACCATGTTTGGGGGCTAGTCTGATTTTCCTTGGTTGTAACTAAAATACCAAATCAAACCTTTGGTTTGTCTAAGTCTCCAGTGCAGTCCAGAGCTGTCTACTATCTACTCAATTCCATACATGCCTGGAGTTTCAAATTCTTCTTGTCATGGGACTCCAACTCTCACTACCTCAGTGTATGGTTAGTAGTTGGCCATGTAATTATGGTATGGGGACTGCTTTTGGCAGAAATGTTGCTGCCATGGACCCATCTCTGATTTTGTTAACCCCCAAGAATGGGAATTGATTACAACTAGTATTTTTGGATAAACTTAAATTATTTACCTCAGATTCTTCTTTTTTAAACAATAAATTGTAATAGATTGATACTCTCCCACCTGTCTTCCAAAGCTAGAGCTGCTTTTAGCATTAGTTAATGACCTTGGCCTTTTGCCCACAAGGATATAATCTAATAGAGTTTCTAGAGCATATATTACCAAATTGTCTAGGTGCCATTTACTGGGAGTTAGGCACTGAGTCCCAGGTCCACAAAGGAACTTAGCTGTTGTGATGCTGAGCATTGCAGAGCCTAATTTTAAGGTACCTAGAACAACACAGCAATCCACAAAGCCTGAGTTAGGACCTACACAATGAATGGAGAGAGACAGGCACCTTTGATTGTGAATCACAAAGCTAGCATGCTAGGAGGGGAGCTAGCCAATGGGAGAGACTGACCAGAGGAGTGTGTCCTAAGCCCCAGCTCTCTCTTGGAGATAGGTGTCTAGCTCTGCTTGCGATCCACAAACGCGGGGAGATACGTATTTGACCACCTAAGTCAGGTGAAAGGCCCGAAACAAAACAGGAAGACCTCCCTTATAACCATCAGCCTAGTGGATAGGGTGCTCATCCAGCATGAGAAGGAGAAGGGATTTGAACAGGGATTAACCACCTCGCAGGTGAGAACGTACTCCAACTACTAGGCTATGGAATATACTGATGCAGGGCTGAGGGGTCTCCCTCCGTCTCTCCTATTGAAGTTGTTCTACTTTAATTAAATATTAACTGGGGCTGTGACAGATTTAGAATGACTCTATAGCAGTGGTCCCCAAACTTTACCTCGCCCCCCCCCCCTTATGCCTCACCTTGAGAGCCAGGAGTGCGGCCACAGCTCCGGAAGGAGAGGATGCGGACAGGGGTAAGGGGGCTGAGGCTGGGGCCACAGCTGGGGGCAGGGGTGGGAGTGGACCCTCAGCCAGGGGACGAGGCCTGCAGCTGCAGCCGGGAGCAGAGATGGCAGCCAGAGCTGGGGTCAGAAGTGGAGCTGGGCAGCGCTCCCTCCTCGCCCCCCGTGGGGCTGGTTCGGGCCCCAGCCGCAGCCCCCTGAATGATACTATGCTCTCACCTACGGGGCACACCCCACAGATTAAAGACCTCTGCTCTATAGCATAGTGGTTAGGGCACTCCCTTGAGAGGTGGCTGAGCTCTTGTCAAATCCTTTCTTCCCCTCAGTAGGAGTGGGATTTGAACTGGGGGCTGGGGGAGTGTTTCCCACATCCTGGATGAGTACACTAGGCTAAAGGTTACATAGGAAGCCTCCCCTCTGTTTTGTGTGAACTAGCCTGAAGGGCCCAATCCAGTAGGCAGCTTCTGACCATGCCTAGTGGATTGGACCTCTGCAAATGATTTAGGTGGCTGAATGCCTATCTTTCCCAGTTTGTAAGTCACTCTGGAGTTTAGACGGAGATAGGCATCCAGACACCTAATGTGGGGAAGTGATCATGCTCAAGCAGTTGATAGTGAGGCACCTGGGAGCCTAGAGGGAGGTGGCAGCGTTCATGCCCAGAGGCAAAAACTGAAGTGCCGAGTGAAGTTAGGTAGCAGCCGAGCAGTTTTTTTAATCGCAGTGGTGCCCCAAAACGGGACTTATGAGAGTAAGTACCTTTGTGGATTGCACCAGAGTACATTCAGCAGGGGTGAAATATACAATTTACTATAGTTGAGAATAACAGTTCTGAAAACTCATTAGTCTAAGATGTTTCTGCTGAGTTCCAGCAGATGGCACAGACCCAATGTGATCTGTCAGAATTGGTGGTCTTATTTCTCTGTTACAGTGGTTTACACTGAGGGAATTCCATTGAAATCAGTGGAGTCACACTGGTATAAAACCAATGCACTGGAGTGGAAAATCAGGCCTGATATCCTTAGAGAAGTATTATTACAGGTAAGTATTTTTCTTTTCTCATGAACATATTACCTTTCCATCTTTTATTTTTCCAGGAAGAATGGTGTGCATTAACCTGTATAATAACTTTTGCTCTATATTAGAAAAATAATAGAAATATGTTTTTAAAAATATGATAGGAGCAATGAGTCCAGAGCAAGAAAGAAGTGACCTGCACATTTTTAAAAATGTTTACTTTTCATTATGTTTACTTAATTGTTTTTAAATATTGAGGCTAGAACTACAATTTTGTGTGCAAGAATACTTTTTGAAAAAAATCTGATCATTGCAATAATGTAATAAATACAGTTTATGCAGAAACAGAAGGTGAAAAACCCAGGTGAGGAGGCGACGGCAGCATGGTCACGAGAGTGATGAGGACATGGACACAGACTTCTCTCAAAGTGCAGGCCCCAGCAATGTGGACATCATGGTGTTAATGGGGCAGGTTCATGCCGTGGAACGCCGATTCTGGGCCTGGGAAAGAAGCACAGACTGGTGGGATCGCATAGTGTTGCAGGTCTGGGATGATTCCCAGTGGCTCTGAAACTTTCTCATGCGTAAGGGCACTTTCGTGGAACGTTGTGACTTGCTTTGCCCTGCCCTGAAGCACCAGAATACCAAGATGAGAGCAGCCCTCACAGTTCACAAGCGAGTGGTGATAGCCCTCTGGAAGTTTGCAACGCCAGACAGCTATCGGTCAGTTGGGAATCAATTTGGAGTGGACAAATCTACTGTGGGGGTTGCTGTCATGCAAATAACCAACGCAATCACTGAGCTGCTACTATCAAAGGTAGTGACTTTGGGAGATGTGCAGGTCATAGTGGATGGCTTTGCTGCAATGGGATTCCCTAACTGTGGTTGGGCGATAGACAGAACCCATATCCCTATCTTGGGACCTGACCACCAAGGCAGCCAGTACATAAACCGCAAGGGGTACTTTTCAATGGTGCTGCAAGCACTGGTGGATCACAAGGGACATTTCACCAACATCAACGTGGGATGGCCGGGAAAGGTTCATGACGCTTGTGTCTTCAGGAACTCTGGTCTGTTTAAATGGCTGCAGGAAGGGATTTACTTCCCAGACCAGAAAATAACTGTTGGGGATGTTGAAATGCCTATAGTTATCCTTGGGGACTCAGCCTACCACTTAATGCCCTGGCTCATGAAGCCGTACACAGGCACCCTGGACAGTAGTACAGAGCTGTTCAACTCTAGGCTGAGCAAGTGCAGAATGGTGGTAGAGTGTGCATTTGGACATTTGAAGGGTCGCTGGCGCAGTTTACTAACTTGCTCAGACCTCAGCTAAACCAATATCCCCATTGTTATTGCTGTTTGCTGTGTGCTCCACAATCTCTGTGAGAGTAAGGGGGAGACGTTTATGGCGGGGTGGGAGGTTGAGACAAATCGCCTGGCCACTGATTACGCGCAGCCAGACACCAGGGCGATTAGAAGAGCACATCAGGAAGCGGTGCGCATCAGAGAAGCTTTGAAAACCAGTTTCATGACTGGCCAGGGTATCGTGTGATAGTTCTATTTGTTTCTCCTTGATGAAAACCCACCCCCTTGGTTGACTCTAATTCCCTGTAAGCCAACCGCCCTCCCCTCTTCGATCACAGCTTGGAAATAAAGTCACTGTCATTTAAAAACCATGTATTCTTTATTAATTTATTATAAAAATAGGGAGATAACTCACAAGGTAGCCCGGGTGGGGTGTGGGAGGAGGGAAGGAAAAGGCCACTTCAATACTTGTTGAATGACAGCCTTCTGTCCACTGGGGTGGAGTGGTTGGGTGCCTGGAGCCTCCCCCCCCCCGCCGCGTTCTTGGGCATCTGGGTGAGGAGGCGGCTATGGAACTTGGGGAGGAGGGAGGGCAGTTAAACAGGGGCTGCAGTGGCAGTCCCTCCAGCTGATGTTCCTGTACCTCCACCAGACGCCGGATCATGTCCATTTGTTCCCGCAGTAGTCCCAGCGTTGCATCCTGCCTTCTCTGATCTTCCTGCCGCCACCTCTCCTCACGTTCACTGGCTGCTTTCCTGTCCTGTGCTATTGTGTCCCTCCACACTTTCTGCTGAGCTCTTTCAGTGCGGGACACCTGCATAAGCTCAGAGAACATTTCATTGCATGTGCATTTTTTTCGCCGCCTTATCTGAGATAGCCTTTGGGATGGAGGAGGGAGGCTTGAAACATTTGCAGCTGTGGGAGGAAAAAAGGGAGAGAAGTATTTAAAAAGATACATTTTATAGAACAATTGGTATACTCTTTCACGGTGAACAACACTATTCACATTACATAGCACATGTGATTTCGGTACAAGGTCATTTTTTGCATCTTATATTGAGTGCCTGCAGCTTTGGTTTTAGAAATCAAACACGCTGGGCAACAGAATTCGGCTTGCAGGTGGCCACGGGAAGCCATAGTCTTTCGGCTTCTGCAACCTTCATAACAGCAGCACTCTCCTTTCCCATACCAAGCAAAGCCCGTTGAGTTGTCCATTTAGGGCTGCGGTTTTCGTGTTGACGTGCAGCAGCAGAAACCAAACTAACCCCCCCACATCCTTTTCTCTGCGATGATCGCTTTAACCCTTCCCCAACCTCCTGGCTGGTATCAGGGAAGATTCCTGCTAGCCAAACGCGAACAGCTCAGCGCCAGTGGGCCCCTCCCCCCCACCGCTTGGCTAACTGCGGGGAGGATTTCTTTTCAGCCACAGGCAAATAGCCCAGTAGGAACAGCCACCTATGAATGTCCCCTTAATTAAATTCTCATATTTCAACCAGGTTACCATGAATGATATCACTCTCCTGAGGAGATAAAGAATGGATGTTCCTTGAATGCCAGCAAACGCCGGGACCATACGCTGCCAGGCTTTGTCATGCAGTGATACCAGATTACTTGCTACTAGCATGGCGTGGTCAAGTGTCCTACCATGGAGGACAGAATAAGGCTGCTCTCCCCAGAAACCTTCTACCTCCAGGAGAGCTTCATGGAGATGTCCCTGGAGGATTTCTGCTCCATCTCCAGATACGTTAACAGACTTTTCCAGTAGCTGTACTGGCCACGAATGCATCCCAAGTCCTCAGGGCAAATTAATCATTAAAAAACGCTTGCTTTTAAACCATGTTTTATATTTACAAAGGTACACTCACCAGAGGTCCCTTCTACGGCTTCATGGTCCGGGATACCGCCTTGGAAGGGTTGAGAGGGTATTTCAGTCAGGGTGAGAAAAAGATCCTGGCTGTTGGGGAGAACGGTGTGCTGTGTGCTCTCCTCAACCTTGTCCTCCTCCTCATCTCCCCATCTGCAAAATCCTCAGGCATGGTGACTGAGAGTACCCCATCATCGGAGTCCACAGACAGGGGTGGGGTAGTGGTGGCGGCCCCCCCCTAGAATTGCCTGCAGCTCAGCGTAGAAGCGGAATGTCTGTGACTCTGTCCCAGAGCATCCATTTGATTCTTAGGCTTTCTGATACACTTGTCTCAGCTCCTTAACTTTCATGCTGCACTGTGTTGAGTCCCTGTAGTGGCCTCTGTCCATCATGGCCTTGCAGATTTTTTTCAAATGTTTTGGCATTCCATCTTTTGGAATGGAGTTCTGATAGCACAGATTTGTCTCCCCATACAGTTATCAGATCCAGTACCTCCCGTACGGTCCATGTTGGAGCTCTTTTTCGATTCTGGGACTGCATGGTCACCTGTGCTGATGAGCTCTGCATGGTCACCTGTGCTGATCAGCTCTGCATGGTCACCTGTGCTGATCAGCTCTCCACGCTGGGCAAACAGGAAATGAAATTCAAAAGTTCGTGGGGCTTTTCCTGTCTACCTGGCCAGTGCATCTGAGTTCAGATTGCTGTCCAGAGCGGTCACAATGGTGCACTGTGGGATAGCTCCCGGAGGCCAATACCGTCGAATTGCGGCCACACTAACCCTAATTCGAAATGGCAATACCGATTTCAGCGCTACTCCCCTCATCGGGGAGGAGTACAGATATCGATATTAAGACCCCTTTATGTCGACAAAAATGGCTTCATTGTGTGAATGGGTGCAGGGTTAATTCGATTTAACGCTGCTAAATTCAACCTAAACTCGTAGTGTAGACCAGGCCTAAGAGGAAGCTCAGTATCATCTCACCAGAGTGCTGTCCTTGGACTCTGTTGAGGACTGCATCTCTCATAACATATGGGAAGAAAAAATAGATGTCTGATTACATTTGAATCGACATCCCAGATTAGTGGCAGGAAGAGAAACGGGTCTTTGTCTGTTCTCCCCTGCAAAGCCTCGTGCCTATGTGACTTTATATATTCTCTTCCCTTACCTCATAGTTACCTGTGAAGGGAAGATCTCTGCTATTCTAACTGTCCAGCAACCTATCTGCTGTTAGTGTTTGTGTAGGGGGAAGAAAAGGTTTTTGTTACTTTATTCTTGCCCCGGCCTCTATTTTATAGAGCCTTCGCTCTTGTGAATAGTTCCAGTACCTGCCTCTGGTTTTTCTTCCTAGCTTCCCCAAGCAGCAATAACATTGTCAACAATCATGTGAGTTTTACAGCTGCTCATTGGAATAACAACTGTGCAATTAACCATTTTTATTGATTGCATTCTGCTCCTGCTTGGCAAAGCTATGAGCTGCAACAGAGGCCCTGAAGCTGTTTCACCCTTAGAAAGATAGTGCCGCATCCATTTATACTCATTTCACATGTAGGTCAATAGCAGAACCCTAGGGATTAAAACTTAAATTGTATTTTTATAATGAATGTTATGAAAATTATGCAGAAAGTGATGGGTTAATCTCTTCCCCTCCATTCTCTAGAGAAAACAAGTGGATTCTTCCTGCCTCATATATTGATGTGGAGAAGTGCCCCATGGGTATATTCCATAGGTGAGTTGAAGGCAGATCTCTCTGCATTTGAATATTGAAAAGCTTGAAGGTGGTTATTTTTTTGATGTGCCACATTTCACCACTTCCAAAATTTGCTTAGTCGCAAAACACTGGACAATTTTTCCAGCAGTGGAGTTAAAGGAACAAATGTTAATCAAAATGTCAACATATTTGTGTGTTTTGTAGGTAACTGGGATGTGGGCAAGGCACCAATACTTCACACCCTTCCTCATGGGTGCAGGGATCTGCCTGTGCAAAGCAGCTTTAAAGATTGGAGCTTCAGTGCTTAGTTTACAGGCTATATTAATGAATTTTAACATAGTTTTAAAGTATTGAAAACACAAACCAGTATTTCTAATAGCAAGTTGCATAGTTTATTGTGCAGGGTAGTCAGGATAGTACCTAGGGATTATGATTCAAGAATGCACAGAAAACTTTATTTTGTAAATGTATTAGGGGACGTGGGAATCTAGCTGTAGTTGGCACTGCCCTACAGAACTTAAAATAAACCTGTGGCTAGCAGCCCCTGCTCCCTGCAGCTCAGCTACATTTGCACTTCGTGCTGGGACCACCCCACGGCCTCGCCTCTGGGCAGCGGCCGGGGCGGGGTTCGAACCCCAGCGGGGCCCCGCGCGCGCTGCGTGGCATGCTGGGAGCTGTAGTCTCCCCGCCGCGCTGCATGCCGGGACGTGGCCTCTAGGCTCGGCTGAGGCTGAGGGCGGGCTCGAGCGGCTCCATTTTGTCCCCGCTGGAGGGAGGCCCAGGCCGCGCGGGGGCGGATCCCCGCCCTGCCCCTGCCTAAGACGCCGGGGTGGGGCCCGAGCGGGAGGCGGTGCCGTAGCTGAGCCCCGCCCCGGCCGCAGCCCCGCGTCCCGGCTTCCCCCCTCTGCCTGCCGCGGGGCGAGCGTCTCTCCCGGGGGCGAGGCCCCGTCCCCCCGCGGCAGCGGCTCCATGGTGCCTGCAGCAACAGGCAGGACGCGGAGGAGGCGCCCCCCGGGGGTCCCGCCCGCCCAAGCTCCGGGCGCCCCGCGGCCGCCGGCCTGACAGGCCCCAGCGCGGGGCGCGGCGGGAGGATGGCGAACCAGCTGGTGATCCTCAACGTGTACGACATGGTGAGTGCGGGCCGGCCGGCGGCGCCGTGCCCCGGGCGGCGCCCCCAGCCCCGGGATCCCGCAGCTCGTGTCCCCGGGGCTCGGCTCCCAGCGAGCGCAGCGGGGCTGGAGCCGCGTTAGCCCGGCCGGGCGGAGGGTGCGTCCCCGCTAGCAGGGCGCTGGGGCCGCGCTGGTGTGTTGGGGGCTTAACTCTGTGCGGGGAAGGAGGGGCTCGCCGGGGCATCAACAGGTGGGAGAGTCGGGCGGAGGGCGATAGGCTTCGCTGTTGGCTGAATGCAGGAGCCTTAGGAGAGAGGACACCATCTGTTAGCAGTAACAAGGGCGACTTGTGGTCATATCTGATGTAAAACTTTGCCCTTCTAGTGATGTAGCGAAGAACATAGTATTAATTTGGGATTTAGACTCCTCTTGACTTACCAAAAGAACAAACGAGGGGAAATGATTAAAATGAAGAGGGAGGGGAAGAAACAAAAATGATCAAAGACAGAAATTGAAAAGTGGGAACGACTTCAGAACAAAGCAAACAAATCTGTACTCTATAATTATGTGGCTTTGAAACCTGATGAAATGATGAGACTCTGAGTCTAGTTCTGGATAGGGTGAGAGAGAACTTTTGACTAAATATCAGACGAGCTCCACATAATGAGGGACAGTGGAAGCGTTCTGAAGGCTTGTCCATACTACCACCCAGGGTCGATCTAAGATACGCAGCTTCAGCTACGTGAATAGTGTATCTTAAGTTGACATACTTAGATCTACTTACCGTGGTGTCTTCACTGCAGTAAGTCGACCACTGAGCACTCTCCCGTCAACTCCGCTTGCGCTCCTTGTTCTGGTGGAGTACTGGAGTCGACGGGAGAGCGCTCAGCGGTCGATTTATCACATCTATACGAGATCCTTGCTGGATTGATCGCTGCCTGTCAATCCAGTGGGTAGTGTAGATAAGCCCTTAGAGTGAAAGCTAAGCTTTCAGTTAGTTGAAAGCTTGCATCAAGTTTAAATTCCTTTATATAGGTCTCTAACCAGGAGAAAACCGCAGTTTTGTTGCTGCTGATCCACACACAGAATGTAGTCTTGATATTTGGGAAAACAACAAACATCTGAACTAACAACAGCATCTGAAGAATTGTTTTTTTACCCATGAAAGCTTATGCCCAAATAAATCTGTTAGTCTTTAAGGTGTCTCACTGTTTTTTGTGGATGCAGACTAATACGACTACCCCTCTGATACTTGATATTTATTTGTGGGCGCTCTTAATACGCTGGATGTTCTTGTTTTGTTTTACCCAGGAGAGTAAGCCTGTCTTTCTCAAATAAAGATTGGCCTGGTAAAGAGTCAGTTGCCACATCTTCTGAGGTATGCATTTGGGATCGTTGGACTAGATAAGGCTTAATGTTCTAACTTTTAGGGTGACTTAAACCTCTGAAGCTGTCTGACTTTGGTTTGTCCTTTTGCCCTGCATCTCTTTTGATTTCTTTATTAGAGCAGGGGTAGGTAACCTATGGCATGTGTGCCGAAGGCGGCACGCGAGCTGATTTTCAGTGGCACTCCCAGTGCCTGAGTCCTGGCCACTGGTCCGGGGAGCGCTCTGCATTTTATTTAATTTTAAATGAAGCTGCTTAAACATTTTAAAAACCTTATTTATTTTACATACAACAATAGTTTAGTTATATATTATAGACTTATAGAAAGAGACCTTCTAAGAACATTAAAATGTATTACTGGCACATGAAACCTTAAATCAGAGTGAATGAATGAAGACTTGGCACACCACTTCTGAAAGGTTGCTGACCCCTGATTTAGAGAGAGGATGATTATTCTGTGAGGTTTCTTCTCTCTTAAAAGAGGGATGCTGAATTGGTGAGCAGTTGGTTCTGGTTCTTGTAGACTCACCAGTTCTGAATTTCCTGGATTATTTGTGCCAAAATGTAGTAGTATTTTTAAATTCTTTTGTATATTTCCTTATTTTTCTTAGACTGCATGATGATGGAGCTACTGTACTTCACTAAGTAGCTATTCATTAAAAGTTTAACAATGTACTAAGAGAATAAATAAATTCACCTGTAAAGCTGTCTTTTCTAACTTAGGAGCAGTAAGTTGTTCCTTTACTCTGCTGTTTTTAAAAGCTAAATCGGGCATTCCTTTTCAATCTGCCATAATACGCAAGACTTTTTTTTTTTGCTATTTCTGAAGGATCAGAAGTGCATAATATTCTTTTAGTATCATACCCATTTATTTCTTTAGACCAGGAGTTCCCAAACTGTTTCATGGTGTGACCATAACTTAAGAGAGCATGATATATGAACCACTTCCATCCCCTTTGCAGCCCCATGGAGACAACTCTCCCCTTCCTTTTGGAATTCTGTAATTTCCATTTGACATCTACAGCAATTGCTAAATTGCTTAATGTTTTACTGGAAGGTACTCAAATGCTATGGAATCAAGTGGTATAAGAACCAGGAGACGTGGATAAAGAATATGAGAAAACAAAGTGTGTTTTATCTGGATTTAAGGCAGTTTCCAGCTAGACATGAGAACCAGCAGCAGCCAGCTTGCCACAGACCACAGCTTGAGAATCTCTGCATTATCTTGTAATCTTTTATAGTGGAATAGCAGGCGTGGTTAAATAAAACTAGCTAGAAAATATATTTTGGATAGGCTTTTCCCTAACACTAACTGCTGTACTGGTTTAAAGTGCACTTGTGGTTTGTTTGTTTGCTCTACGGATGAAGGGTCCTGTGACAGGGTGGGGACTCATCATCACCTGGCGCCTCCTGCTGGTGACTCCGGGAATTAGCTCTGTCCAGTGGAGCGCCCCCTCCTGGTGGTGTCCCGTCTGTCCTCTCGCCCTCTGTCGGCGTCTCTGGACCCACGTTGCTCCCTGCTCGGCGGCGTCCTCTTTGAGGCCACCGCCCTCCTGTAGTGCCCCTCAGTCCATCCGCACCCCCTTCCGGGGGTTGGTGATCAGCAGTCCTGCACCCCAGCCACCATGTCCAACCACACCCTTTGAGTCCAATCCCTCTTGTCAGGGATCTGGCATAGTATAATGACAGCTCCCTATGGCCAATGGCTGGGTGTACTGCAAGGGGGAAAGGGGAGGACCCAGGCCCGCCCTCTACTCTGGGTCCCGGCCCAGGGACCCTCTGGCAGCAGCCTCGCTGTCCTCCTTCTCTCCCCTCGTCTGTCTGCTTCCCTGGGCCGCTTACTGACACCACTTTATGTCCTAGCCCAGGGTAGTATAACTATTGTCCCAAGCATATACTTGTTACAGCTGTCTCCATCAGCAGCACTTCAGTAACACAGCCAGAGGTTAGAAGTCTATTACAGGAGTGGGTAGGTGAGGTTCTGTGGCCTGCAATGTGCAGGAGGTCAGAGTAGATGATCATAATGGTCCCTTCTGACCTTAGAATCTGAGTTTTCCTTCATTCATGGGGTGAGTTCTTCAGACTGGTGCTGTTCATCCCTCACAGTTCATTTCTATAATTAGGCACTGTCAGTTATCTGGTCAGAGCTTGGTTTCTCCTGTGGTTCCTGGCATAAAGCCCCTCATTCGTTTGTCACAAGTTGGTATTCCCATAGCATCGTTTGGGGGTGGGGGAGGCTGGATGTATGCCTCCCTCCTCAGTTTCTTCTCAAAGTGGGATGAGGCACATACACTTCATCGGTTATCCCATTTTCCTAATTCTCCTTTATACACTTGTTGCCCTCCTAGCTACCACAGAACCTTTTGGCCCAATAGTCCTTTCCTTGATAAAGGGACATCACACGGAAAATTACTTTCCTGCTATTTTTAAGCTAGTCTGATGTAAGTTGGAAAATGTTGCACTCTTACAGGTGCATACACATTCACTAAAACATTCATGAAATATACAGAATATTCTCAAACCAGTGCCAGCCCAATATGCCTTAGCATATTTAAGTATTAAGTATTTCAGTGACCAGTGTTCTCCATTGTGCAATACAGAATAGCAAACAATATTGTGGGTCCATTAATGGAATAAGTATCCAATCCTTAGGCCTAGTTGACTTTTACTGTAATCTTGTATTAGCATTTGCTGTGCAGGATGGACTGTTTGACTGGTACTTCCTGAATTAATTCTTGGACTATTACCAAAAGATACTGATACACAGAGGGGCAAATATACCTTTTAAAATTAGGTACTTCCTTGATTTAGCAGGTTGCAAGATACTATATCATAATATTTACCCATCCTTTGGATTAACTTGTTTGTTCCCCCCCCTCCCCCCCCGTCCACTTCAATTCCAACGTGATTTTAGTAGTTAACTCAAATCACTAGAGCTAGGCTTTGGAACATGTTTTCTGAAAGCTTGTAATTCCAGCTTTCAAATAGTATCAAGTATTAATCTCCAATTCTAGTGCTGCTAAATTCCATGTCAGTGAAGTGGAGGAAAAAGCAAGATAGTAATTGGAATGACAGGTAATTTTTAGGTCTGAATGTCAAACTTGCTAAGCCTAGGAACTTTTTATTGGACAAATACAAATGTTTTTTCCATTTACTGGTCCTGACCCAGTGATCAAAGATAATTTTATCCTTGCCTAGATAAAACCAAAGGCAGTGTAGCTTTTGTATGTGAGTGGAAACTGATTTTTGAAGTAATTTAGGTAGAGCACAATAAATAAGTACTGAGCTCACATCTGTGCTTTTAAAAAAACCTCCCTCCTCTTCTTCAAGTAGTGTCTCTGTAGGCGCTCCACCTTGCGCCTTTGATTGGATATTTTTGGTAGTGCCCGTTCAGCATGCTCATGTCCTGTATATCCTTATTCCCCTTATCGAGGCTAAATAGGGCTGTGTGGACGAATCGCCCTCAGTTCATACTTAGCAGCCTTCAGTCAGAGATGGAGTTTAATGTGTGCCTGTGTGCTCTTTATATGAATAATTAGTTCTTTATTTGTAGTAGGTTTAGTACCTTTTATAGTTATTGGAATGGTTGTCCCTGTTTCTTTTTAGGAAAAGAATTCTCTCTTGTGGTTTTTTTCCCCGGGTGTGTGTGTCTCCAAACAATTTTTTCTTCTGTCTAAGATGCTGGGCTCCCTGGAGTTTAAAAGATGCCTCTCTTGTTGAGACTCCATCCCTGTCAGTGACAGGCTTTCCTAGTGCAAATGTTGTTTGGGAAATCTTTCTGTAATGGGGCAGACTCACCACACCAGCGCACCTTCACTAGGGGTGTCTCACCCACTGTTACTCTCTTGGTCTCCACCGTCCTCACAGTCAGACCCACGTCACTCCCGGACCGCAGCATCCGTTTTTGGGCACTGCCCTCTGGCTGTGCCTGCTCTGCTGGCTTTCCACCCCCCTTTCTCTTCTCTCCCCCCCCCCCCTCCCCCAGTGGACCAGCAGCTTCTGGTTCTATCCCTTGCTTTAGTGGCTCACTGCAGTCCTCGGTCTAGCCCCTTCCTCCAAGGGCAAACTGCAATCTGGCTTAGCCACTCTCATCACTGGCGAGCTTTTTTTGGGGGGGGGGGGGGGAGAGGGCGGCGGCAGAAGTGTCCAAGCCTGCCTGCTATTCTGGGCCCTGACCCAGGGACCCTCTAGTGGCAGCCACTTACTACCCTCCTCCAACTCTCCTCTACTGCCTACCTCCCTGGGCCACTTCCCCGTAGCTCTAGCACCTTCTCTACCCCTTTGTGTCAGGGCTGTAGTCTGGCAGTCGTCGGCCTAGAGCTCTCCCAGCCTCCGCTGACCCTGCCCAGCACTGCTCTGTCTTAGGTGCTTCTCTAAGAGCCAGTTTTTCTTCCTTTCCCCTCCAGGGAGAGACTCAGCTCCTCTCTGCCCTGCAGCCTTCTTATAGGGCCCAGCCTGGCCCTGATTGGCAACTTTCAAGCCTCCACTTGATTTGGCTTCCAATAAGCCCTTTCAGGATTGGCTGGGGCTCTGCGCAGCCTCTTTGGCTTGCTCTAAACCCCTTCCACACCAGAGTGGGGAAGCTGCCCCACTGCACTCTCCTGTCCCCAGCAAGTGCAAGATCTGCACTTCTCTTAAGGGAAGACCCTATAAGGACAGTGAAATAAAGAACAGGCTCTTAATGAGGGAGCAAGCCTTAAGACCAACTTCGGACCTGGGTACAAAGACCCTCCTCTTCTGTCAGTGCCCCGTCAACATCATGGTTACCAAGACATTCACCGGTGAAGAAAGCATTGAGGTCCTGGTCTCCGATGCTCTCCATGAGAGGGGTACAGATAACCATGCCAGTGGTACCGAGGTTCCCACTCAAAGATTAAGGAGGGTGATAGGAGGAACTTTCTGTTCTGCTCCTCTTCAAAGAAGATTCAGTCACTGGAGACCTGCAGCCACAAGCAGTGTGCTAGTGAGGCTCCACATAGTTGAAGTCTTAGGCCTGGTCTACACTAAAAAGGGGGTTCGAATTAGGGTACGCAAATTCAGCTACGTGAATAGCATAGCTGAATTCGAAGTACCCTAATTCGAACTACTCACCCGTCCAGACACGGCGGGGTCGAACTCCGCGGCTCCAAGGTCGACTCCGCCACCGCCGTTTGCAGTGGTGGAGTACCGGAGTCGACCGCGGGGCTTCCGAAGTTCGAACTATCGCGTCTAGATCAGACGCGATAGTTCGAGAACTCTTTACTTCTGAGGTCTGGGACTCACTTTGGGTACATATGGGGTGGCTTTTTGAGTTCCAGAAATATCTGGACCTTTCTGGTTGTAAAAGCTACTCTTCAGCAACATTAAAGTTCAGGATAGCTAATTGCCAGGTGCTGATGTCAAAATAAGACTACCTGAATTATGAGAAGTTTAATGGTTTTATTGACCTTGTGCAACAGGAACACTAAGAACAGTTTAGCACCATAAGTGAAGGTCAATTCCTAGTAATGAGATGATCTTCCTGGCTTCAGTTGTCAGGTGTTCCATGTGGAGTACAATTGATCATGGAAGATTTACCTTTTGAGGGCCACAAGCTTTTCGCAGATGACTTTCTTCATACTGTAAGCATGGGCAGACTCACCTGGCGGCGCCTCCTGCTGGTTGTCCTTGGGAGTTAGCATCCAGCCTCCGGAGCACCCTCTTCAAGCTAGTGTCTCACCACCACTGCTGGCCCCCATGTCCCTTCCAGGACCCTGGTGCCCCTTTAACTGGGTGCTGCCCCCTGGCAGTACCTCCACAGTTCTGGGTCTGTACCTCCCAGGGGAACCCCTACCCACTATCCCCCCTTCGCCTTAGTCTTGGCTACTGCCCAGTCTCCATCTAGCCCCCATTCACTGGGGCAGACTGCAGTATAAGCCACTCATCACATGCAAAGGGGTTCAGACCTGCTGCCTCTGCCTACCCATGGGCTGCCCCATTGCAACCCTGCACCTGTTTGGCCTATAATCAGGCCTGCAGCCTGGGGCTTTCCAGGCCGTAGCTCCCAGCTCCCCTGGCTCTTCCCAATCTAGGTATCTTGCTTAGGTCCCTGCAGCCAGGCCCTTTTCCCTTTCCAAACAGAGGGAAACTTAGTGGGCTTCTGGCTCACAGCCTCTTATAGGGGCCAGCTGGGCCTGATTGGGGCATGGTCCCAGCTGAGCATACTTTCCCCAATCAGCCCAGGCTTCTTGCCCCAGCCACTGCCCTCTCCTGGGTTGTTTGACGCCTGCAAGGCAGGAGTGGGTAAGCACCCCGCTACATACCCTAGAGTCTTTTAGGGTAACACATAGATCTTTAGAGAAAATTTATCAGGTCAGAGTGCAAAGATCACATCCTGCTCAATTTCCTGCCTTCTGTAGACTGCTGGAACCACTGGCTCAGAGAGAGAGAGATTTTATTTTATAAAAAAAAAATAGTATGCAGCTACCTCAACTGTGTCATCCCAGCCATCAACATCCTCCACATGCCAATTCTGATACTCAAAGAGTCCACCCAATAACCAGTTTCTCAGCTGCATGATGCTACCCCTTCGTCCTCAATTTGAGCACCACCTCTCTCTATTCCATTGAGCATAGGAGGCTATAACATTGGACAAATGAGTATTGGAAGCTATTATCAGGTTGTATTATTCAGTTTACCTCCATCCTGCCCCTCCCCCACTTCCCCATCCCTCTTCAGGGACCCCCTCACAATCATTTGCTGGTGCAAGAGATCTCATTGCTCTTAAGTCTAGGAACCACAGAACCCTTCTGCTTCATCACAAAGGAAAAGGGCTCTATTCAGCACACTTTCTGATACCCAAGATAAACAAAAGGTTGGAGGCCAATTGAACAAGCATGTCAGACATCTGAACTTCAGGAAGGTATCCCTAGCAGCTGAAATGATTATATACTTGATCACAATCAAGCAGGTCCTATCCTTTAGCCCAGTGGTCCCCAACGCGGTGCCCGTGGGTGCCATGGCACCCGCCAGGGCATTTATATGCGCCTGCCTAGTGGCCAGCAGGGGAGAGAAGCTGTGGTCCCGTGCCTGCCGGGGACAGAGAACTCCGGGGCTGCGGGCGCCGGCATTCTCTGTACCTGGAAGGCGCAGGGCTGCGGCTTCTCTCCGGCTTCTCTGGGGCTGCAAGCACCAGTGTTCTCTATCCCCAGCAGGCGCGGGGCCGCGGCTTAAGCCGGAGAGAAGCCGCGGCCCTGTGCCTGCCAGGGACAGAACTCCGGGGCTGCTTGGGGCGGCAAAAAGCCAGGAGCTGGCCCTGGCCCGAGCCCTGCCGCTGGAGAGCCAGAGCATCATGCCCTGGAGCCAAGCCCGGGCTGCGGCAGCGAGAGGGGCTCCCGGAGTGTGTGAGGAGCCGGGTAGGGAGGGAAGCAGGGCCCGGGAGGGAGGAGGGGTCCTGCTGCCGCTCCGAGTCTCCCCAGAGCGGCGCGGCGTTTGCCCGCCTGAGTGGGCTGTGCAGGGCGCCGCTGGGCAGGGGGCGTGGATCCCGGCTCGCGCCCTGATGGGGTGAGTGGCTGGGCAGCCCGAGCTGCCAGGGAGCTGCCCTCTTCTGCCCCTGGACCCAGCCTGCCACACACCTCCCCTGCCTCAGCCCCACGCTGCTTGCCCCGGGCCCCCACAGCGCCAGGGGTGGGGAGAGGCAGAGCCCGGTTCCGAGCGGGGCAGCTGGGGATACTGCCCCGCTGGAGGACCTCTGTGGCTCGGGCACTGGGGGGGTCAGTGTCCGTCTTCTCAGCTCTGTCTGCACGGGGGTGGGGAAGCAGCTGTCAGTGCCTGCCCCTCTCAGCCCTTGCACCCCCCATCCTGCTCACAGCCTCTTCACTTGTACCTCCCTCCATTGCTCCTTCGCCGAACCCCTTCCCCTTGTACTCTCCCTTCACCCGCACCTCTCCCCTCATGCCCTCCCCCAGCCCTCTCCTCCCGCACCTCCCCCTGCACCTCTTCTCCCACAACCCTCCTGATATCCCCTCTCCTCCTCGAGTACATCACAGCCCGCTTCCCTGCCAGTGTAGAGCCCCCCAAGCACCCCCACAAACGCTCCTCTGCCTGAACCCTCTTTACTAGATCCCCATCCCTTTCTGGGTACAAGGTTTGAGGGTTAGTCCCTATGCCTTCCATGTGCATTTGGGTGCGTGTGGGGGAGGGCACTGATTGGGGGGGGGGAGAGCCCAGGGCTGGGGGTGTGGGGGGGGAGGCAGGCAAAACATTTTTTACTCAGGGTGGCAAAAAATCTAGAGCCGGCCCTACCCCGGCAGGCACAGGGCCTGCCTAGTGCCCAGCAGGGGAGAGAAGCTGGGGCCCCGCCCCTGCTGGGGACAGAACTCTGGGGCTGCGGGCGCTGGTGTTCTCTGTCCTTGCGGCTTCTCTCCAGTTTCTCTCTGGATTCATATATTATGTAATATTAAATAGGATGTTTTTCATATTATTTAATGTACAAATACAAAATAAGCCTTGAAAAATTGTTGGCGCCCGCCATGCTCTTCTGAAAACATGAATGTGCTACTGGCCACAAAAAGGTTGGGGACCACTGCTTTAGCCTGTCTTCTGCACCAAGGGTGTTCTCAACTCATAACAATTGTAGATGCGTACCTGTGTCATCTAGGAATGAGTCTGTTCTACCTTGACGATTGGCTCCGCAAAGGTTGGTCTCATCAGGAGGTGTGGTTAGCAGGTCAAACAACAACTTCAGTATTTCTCAGTGTAGATCTACAAATCTCAAGAAATCAGTCTTGACCCCCTACACTGCAAATACTCCTCATAGGAGTGTTTCTTGGTTCAATAATGGGCAGAGCTTAGCTCAGTCCTCAAGTTCCAGCAAGGACATGTCTTCAATTGCTGGGGCACATGGGGGGAGAGATAGCTCAGTGGTTTGAGCATTGGCCTGGTAAACCCAGGGTTGTGAGTTCAATCTTTGAGGGGGCCACTTAAGGATCTGAGGCAAAAATCAGTACTTAGTCCTGCTAGTGAAGGCAGGGGGCTGGACTCGATGACCTTTCAAGGTCCCTTCCAGTTCTAGGAGATTGGTATATCTCCAATTATTACACCAGGTTGCATCTTAAGTGGCTCAGGACTCTGTGTGTGTGTGTGTCACATAAAATCTGAACAAACAGGTGTTTATACCCAGCTGGGTCCTTCAGTCACTCATCTGGTGGAAAAATCCTTCTAAGGTTTGTGCAAGAGTTCCATTCAACCAGAATCCCACTACAGTCATGTTAACATCAGATGCTTCCCTCTTGGGATTGAGAGCACATTTAGGTCCTCACACAGTCCAAGGCAAACGTGCAAGCATTGCTCCTGTTGTAGCCATCAGTCTAATGGAGTTAAGACCGGTCAGAAATGCTTTCCTTCACTTTCTTCTCTTACTCAAAAACAAGTCCATCAAGATAATGACAGACAGCACAATTTGCATGCATTCTATCAGCCATCAGGGCAGAGTGTGGTGTGTTTTTTTGTGTGTGGGTTTTTTCCCCCCCTTAATCTGCACTGAAGCATTACAGCTTTGAAACTGGTGCATAGCCAACCAGATAGTCATCTCAGCTTCTTACTTCCTGGGTGTACAAAACATCATGGCAGATGATCTTAGCAAACATTTCTCTGTAAATTATGAATGGGAGTTGGACTCTCAAGTCCTCAACAAAATAATCCTAGCTTGGGGGTTTCCAGAAGTCAGCCTCTTTGCTATGGCAGCCAACATGAAGTGCAGGAAATTCTTTTCTAGAGGGGAATTCGATCCCCAATCTCTAAGAGATGCTTTCCTCATTACATGGACAAAGAGTCTCTTTTATGCACATCCTCCAACTCCTTTTAAAGATCCTCATCAAAATCAAGCAGGACCAAACCAATGTAATTTTGATTTGTATCTGGTTGGCCAAGACAAGTTTAGGTTCCTTACATCAAACTCGTCTATCACCCTCCGTGGTGGCTTCTGACTAATCTTTGACTGTCTCAGAATGCAGGTCAGATGCTGGGTCCCAGTCTGAATGTTCTGCAACTACAAGCATGTTTCCTCAATAGCTCTCAAGAATAGGGGAGGCCTTGTTCATCAGGAGTACAAAATGTTCATTTAAATAGCAGAAAGGAACCTACAAGATACACTTACCCCATCTCCACTTATGAAGGTTTCTCTAGTATAACTGGTGACATCTTTGATCTGTTCAATCATCTCTTTCTACAATCTTGGATTACCTGTTTGATATTGAAGATGTTAGGCCTTTTTGTGAGTTCCATCAAGGTTCATTTAGTGGCAAAAACATCTCTGCTCATGCTAGTAGAAAGTTTCTCAATATTTGCTTCATCTGATCAGTGAGATTCAGAAGGCCTTTCAGGAATCTTTCTGCAGATCAGAGCCCCTACCCCACATTGTTAAGTAGAAGGTTGAGATCCCAATCTCATGAAACAGCCCTTTTAAACCACTAGCTACGTACTCGGTGCTACATCTGTCTATGAGAAAGACCTTTTTGGTGACCATTACTTCTGCCCAAAGGGTTGGGGAGATGAGGGCTCAAGGGCAGACTTTCCATTTACTGTGTTCTCCACGGAGATGATGTCATGGCCCCATCCAGAATTTTTACCTAAGCTTGCTTCTCAGTTTCTCATAAACCTGTTTTTCTTTTCTAAGACAAAACAGTCTAAACAGAAGTCTGCTTTCCCTATAATGGATGTTAAGGGAGCTTTAGCCTTTTACTTGAACAGGGCAAAGCTATTCAGGAAGACCCCCTAGATTATGTGTCTGTTGCAAGACTGCAGTATGGTGCTCAGTGCATATATTTTTTTCTACCAATTATGCTTTGGTTCATGCTGCAAGATGAGATACTGCAGTAAGCAACACACTTCTTGTTCTGTGGTGGACTTTTTTTTTTTCCTCCCTGATGCTCCCACCTCCATAAGGGGTTGCTACTAGCAAGTCACCAACAAGGATGCTACTTGAAGGAGAGGTTATTTGCCTTGTGCAGTAACTGGAGTTCTTCAAGGTCTGTGTCCATGTGAGTGCTCCACTATCCTCTCCTTTAGTTTTCTCTACATGGTTTTGTGGTAGAGAAGGAACCAAGGGCAGTCACCCCTATATAACCTCTGTATGGGGCACAAGGATATGTAGGGCACATGTGCAGGTTGAATGGGTACTGCTGCCAAAAATCTCCAATCAAAGGCGCAAGGTATATGCACTCCTGAAGTGGAGCACCTGCAGGGGGGACGCATCTTGAACTCCAGTTACTGCATGTGGAGAGTAACCTCCCTTTAAAAAAAAAAAAAAAAAGGCTATCTAAAGGCCCAAGTACATAAGACTAAATGTTATAGATATCTGTTACTCCTGGGGGAATTCTGCACATGTACAGAATTTATGTCCCACGCAGATTTCTTTGCTTCCCTGCAGAAAAATGACTTTCTGATGGGGAAGCAAAGGGAAGCCATGAGTGGTCATGTGACCCTTCCCAGCAGTCTGTTTCGGGTGCCCAGAGCAGCCGTCAGACGTAAATCACTGTGGGGCAGGGGGCAGGACTGGGGAAGACCTGGCTGGTGGCTCCTACCCTGTGCCAGGCTTAGCTGCTAGTCCTGGCTGGGCTGGGGAGGATGGGACTTCCTCCTCCCCTGCACGGCATCTGCGGCTGGGTCAGACCCACCCCCAGAGATCTCCCTCAACTGCAGGAAATTCTGCAAACTCTTCCCCCTGCTTCCTGCACTCATCACTCCTCAGCTGCAGCGAGAGCGGTCCCTCTACAGGGAGCTGCTCCCCCATTCGCACAAGCCCCATGCATCCAGACCCCCTCATACTCAAACCCTTCCACCGAGCTCCCTCTCCCCACTTATAACCCCTCCCCCCGATGAGCTCCACTCCCCGTGCACCTGGACCACCCTCACAAGCCACCCGGATCCCCACCCCACTGAGCCCCTCGCTCCCGGCATCTGGACCACCACTGAGTCCCCACACCCAGCCCCCCACACACACCTGGACCACCCCAATGAGCCATCCGGCCGCCCCCCCGCTGAGCTATATCCTCCCCATACCAGACCCCTGCCACTGAGCCCCAACCACCTTCTCCTGAACCCCCCCCGCAGAGTCCCATTACTGTTGCACCCAGAACCCCCCCAACAAGCCCCTGTGCATCTAGTTTTCCCCCTGCCCCATACCCGGATCCCCCACTGAGCCGCCCACACCTGGTGCACCTGGCATGGAGGGGCAGGGTCCTGGGGTGTCTGGGGCAGTCACAGTCCTTGCCCTGTGTCAGGGTTGGGTGCAGCCTCACCGCCATGTCCCGGGGGGAGCAGCCAGAGGCCTGTGTTCCCCAATGCCATGCTGGAGCCTCCACATTTATTTGACAAATAAAATTCAGAATTTTAAAATTCTGCACACAGTTTTCTAAATTTTTTGGCACAGAATGCCCTCTGGAGTAATCTTAACCTTTTCTGCAGTTGTAATGAAAATGTAAAGTTTTGGGAGTCTTTTGCGTATTGTTTGTGTCCAAAGTAACATTCTCTCTTTCTCTGCCAGTTAAGACTTAAATGAGTAAATTTACAGTTCTAGTATTGATGGAAACTTTTTAGAAAGTAGCTACAGAAATGTAACTATAGCATTGTTTTGTGATGTAATGTCTATAATTTTTCCCTTATCCCAATGGCAACTTCAACTAATGTGCATCTAGTAAAAGAATTCTTTAATAGAGCTGGTGGTACAAAAATATTGACTTTTAACTTAGGTGTTTTAGAATACAATATTCCTTTTTTACAACAATTATATTTTTACTGTGACCAAATACACTTCACTGAATGTGAAAATGAATCAGGCTCATAATGGAGGTGAGGAATTATATATATTGGATTGTTTTGGGATTTTAGAACTTACAAGGACACTCTGACCAGTCTTTGTCCATTTTTCACCCCATATTTTAGGTACTTTGAAAGGATTGTATACAAATTATTTAACACAGGCTGCCAACAGCCTTACAGTATTTTGCAATCCCCCACATCTCATTTACTCTTCTTTGTGGGAGTTAAAAGGAATCTTGTTCAGGCAGAAAATGTGACCAAGCTTTCAATGGCAGGTACAGATAAGTAGTAATTATGCATAATTACTATTTCTGGGGAAAACTAATTCTATCTTACTGGAAGTATATAATGGAAATATAAGAATTTCAGTAAGACTGGAGGTAGAGTAATCGAATTACCAATGTGCTTTATGCAGTTTTTGTAAAACTGCTCACAATTGTGCAATTATGATTGCTCAATAATTGTTATTCAAAACACTCCACCTATAGTACCTTAAACTTTATAAATACGTTAAGTCTGCACAATTGAATAGGATGTCTGTCAGGCATCTAGGATGCGGCCATAACGAGGTCATACTGCCTACCTGTTTTGCAGAGGGTGGTGTTGAAGCCTTGCAATCTGATCCTATTTTTGTCTGCTGCTGTCTTGTACTAGAATATGGATGAAAGTCGTTCTGTGTGATGATTTTCGTTATGTCTGCAATTTAAACCACAGTTTACAGTTGCATCGCAAAAAAATAACTGTAAAGTCACCCTCTTGAACACTAGAGCTGCTTGTTTGATCATATCGGTTTTATTTTGCTACGGTTTTTCATTAGTTTTTACTCCTGTTACCCATGTAGAGCACGGCTATGAGAGAATGAGATGAATTCTGTTTTGGCCTGGACATTACCAGAAATGTTAACTGAACTGAGTTTGCAAAATCTTCTTTTGCTATTGATACTTGGACCTGCTTGACTCAGATCTCATAGCAAATTTTACAGGGTTGACCATTTAAAAAAAATTACTTGTACACAAATATGGTTGCTTACTGCTGTGGCTTTTGGGGAGTGCAACATTTCAGCTTACTTGTGGCCAGAAGTGCTGTTTATGTTAATTTTATCTTGCCCTGAGCCCAAAAAAAGTGCAGATATCATTATAAATAACAATTGAGACCAGTTTGTCTTGACTGTAGAAACCAGCACAATCCTACTTTTTGCTTTTCCTTAACAAGAAATCGAAAATCATGACCATGCTAATACATGCCAATTTGTATAAAAACTTTACCTGCTTCTAGCACATTCCATCTGAGAGGTTTAATCTATGTGCAACACAGTGGCAAGAGAAACAATTTAGATCTTGAGATTTTGATTGCTCACAAATGTCATTTTTAGAGTAGAACTTAATGGAATTAGTCAAATCCATGGCTGTGAATTTTAATAGTGTGTTCTGTAGTTGACTTTCCAAAGAATGATTACATAGTTTCACTGAACGTTCAGCTCTTGTGCTTTGATATTCAGGACAGATAATTCAGATCAATTTTGTGCCCAAATATAAATTATTTGTACTGGAAACTCATTTGAACTTTTTTCTTTTTTAGTATTGGATGAACGAATACACTTCCTCCCTTGGAATTGGAGTATTCCATTCAGGAATAGAGGTTTATGGCAGAGGTATGTACCTTCAGGAAACTTTAAATTTACTCTTTGTTCTAGATAAACACTTTATCTATACCCCAAACCATCTTTCATGTATGCCACCAATGGGGCAGAAGTATTGTCTGGTTCCCATATCTTGTTTCATATTTTTGTTCTCTCCCTGCAACAAACCTCGAACACCAGTCGTCTGGCTATCCATTCACATGCTTCCATGTAGCTGTGCAACTGTTAAAAATAAGCATATCTGAGCAAACTAGTTATAGTGGTATTTAATTTGGGTTTAGGACTCTTAATTGTGATTAATGTTAATACAGTCCTATCATGTATTTCCTTCCAGAATAAGATGATAATTCTTCAGTGTAATAGGCCATGAATAGATTAGGCCAATAGATTGTATTTTTAAAAGTGTTAACTTATATGGTTTTTTAAACAGGACTCTCATCTCTTGTAGACAAAGCACTTCTTTAAAAATGTCATCTGATCATGGTTAACCATAAGATAAGGATCAGAGGGGTAGCCGTGTTAGTCTGGATCTGTAAAAGCAGCAAAGAATCCTATGGCACCTTATAGACTAACAGACGTTTTGGAGCATGAGCTTTTGTGGGTGAATACCCACTTCGTCGGATGCAAGTTGCATCCGACGAAGTGGGTATTCACCCACGAAAGCTCATGCTCCAAAACGTCTGTTAGTCTATAAGGTGCCATAGGATTCTTTGCTGCTTTCATAAGATAAGGGTGTGTTGTGAGTTTGGGGGAGAGGAGGGGAGCATGAGGTAAAGAGCGTAATGTAAAGTCTCTTGTGTTGTGTGTACTGTGTAGCATTTTCTTTATTCTGCAGAGACAGAAGGAAGTTTCTTGTGAAAGATAATGGAGTTTCACTTAGTGTGCTATGTGATCTATTCCTTTTAACTCTGGTGTTTATGCCAGCAGATGTGAAACACAGACTTTAGATCTGTGTACTTTATCTTTCTTTTCTTCTAGCTTAAAGAAAAGGAAATTTAATGTAGTAATATTAAAGTAAAGAATTTAAATCCATAAATCAAGAGATTCACACACCAGCCTTGGTACAGTAATGCTAACTGTAATCTGAGCTACACATCTGATTATTTTATTTATTTATTTGTGCGGGCTGTATTAAATTTGCTGAATTCTCTTTCAGAATTTGCTTATGGTGGTCATCCTTATCCTTTTTCTGGAATATTTGAAATTTCCCCGGGAAATGCTGCTGAACTAGGAGAAACATTTAAATTTAAGTAAGGAAGGTATTTTATTTTAGTCAAAAGTGTGAAGACTAAAACTTTGCTTTATTGCATTAATTCCTGAGCTTTTGTCACAGTCTAATCTGATCACCCAGGGCAGATAGAATTTCTCTGCAAGTGGGTCATGAAAGGATGTTGTGAGGAGTTGCGAGGCATTGAAAATGTTGTTGTTACACTCTTAAGCAAAGAATCTCCTACTTGTGCACCCCTATTGTTCAAGATTAAGTATTCTTTCATCCTCTCAAAATACCCATTGTATAAACTTATTGTTGTTAAATATTGTACTTATGTAGTAAATATAAGATGGCAACACCTTATTCAAAGGGAAAGGATTTCATGACAACTGTCGTTTGTAGTTTCTTCATCACTCACCTTTTAAATCAAGTTTGAATGCTTTTCTAAAAGATATGCTCTATGACTTATGCTCTGACTTATTTTGGGGAAGTTATATGGCCTGTGTTAACAGGAGGTCAGACGAGATGATCAGTGGTCCTTTCTGGCCTTGGAATCTGAAACGTTGAGAGGCTTCCTACCTCTCATCTCTATTCCCACAGTACTGTTAATGTTTCCTTGACACTACCTCCAGCAGCTGGCTCTCATCTACTGCTCACCTGCTATGTGCTAGCTGCCTTTTAAAAGATCTGGGAAACAGAAATTGTATCCTCTCCAAAAAAAAAAAAAAAAAAAAAGAGCCAATTCTCAAAGATGATAGTTCTGCTTAGCTTAATGAGAGGACTTCTGTTGGAGAAGGGGAGACCTTCTGTATGGAGGACGTTAAGAGTGGGGCATGGGAGGAAGAAAGTAAAAGGGAATAGAAAGGTAACCACACACAATTTGGTTGTACTACCACATCACCCACAGAGCAGTGGGAGAATAGTAGTTTGTCTTGTGTCTTAAGTTTGGAAGCATTGTCACCCTATTATCTCTTCTTGTTTTTAGAGAAGCTGTAGTTCTAGGCAGTACTGACTTCATGGAAGATGACATAGAAAAAATTGTAGAAGAGCTTGGAAAAGAATTTAAAGGAAATGCCTATCACTTAATGCACAAAAACTGTAATCATTTTTCTTCAGCTTTATCAGAGGTAAACAAATATGGGCTTTATACCTTTCTGCAAAACTGCTTTCTGAATGGTTGGACAGCATCAGTATTTTCTTCCTGTCATGTAGATTGTGCATGCCTTTGTTTGCCATTTTATTTTTCTAACATTTTTAGGTAAATATCTCCCTTATTTCAGGCATAATGATTATGCTTATGTCCAAAATCCAAGACTTTAGTGCCAACAGAGCTCAGTAAATTAACTTTATTTGAATGCTACCAATGTTCTTCTCTCATTATGAAAACAAGATCCAGTCACTGCCCCCAAAGAAACTACATTCCCAAGTCAGATACAACTTTTAGATAATGTTTTCACCCCTCATGGGTGTTGGTATAAGTTTGAAATGGCTTAGGAGTCTTGAGATCATTGCTGAAAATAGGATGGATGACTCTTAAGTGAATTGCAACAGCAAATCCTCAAACATGCAACTGTTGCATTTGAAAATACATCAAGCTTATCAGAAATGTGGTGATGTGTGTTTCATATTAGAAATGAAATAACAAAGTATTTGAAGTTCCACAAAATCACCTTAAATCTAATACTGTCTCCTCAGCCGCTTATAGGTCAGAAAATCCACTTTTATCCTCTATGAACCAGATCCTCCCCTCTCCCTAAACAGGTGCTATGTGAGTATAAATCCACTTACTTCAGTGGAGATACTCCTGATTTTCACTGAACAGAGATAAAGGATCAGAGTTAACACTGTTCATGGAATCTTACCTCAGAATTACTTGTTTCAATCCCTTAGTTTTCTGTGCTACGTCCTACTGAGGCTTGCATTTCAATGCTTAATTATTTTACTGCTGATCAAAGCACCCCAAAAAGAGGAATAGTTTCCTATATAAACCCTCATGGAATTTATTACTTTTTTTAAAAGGAAACTTAATAAAATCTACAGTAAAAGTGTTCCAGTTACAAAATGCAACTGGGAAGTGTCAAATGTCAGTTATGAGTGTACATGCAGTCTTAACTATGTCTGCTTGTGCATGTATGGAGTACAATCCTGGCCTCCGTGAAGTCAATAGGTGTTTTGCCATTGACTTCAGTGGGACGAGGATTTCATCCATAGTCTTCAATTACATGATCACAAAATTTGTGCTGTACCCTGTACAGTGTACAGTTAATAAGACAGAGGTATGTAATGAAAAGCAGGACTAATTAATTAAGACTAATGCTGTTCAGTTTTAATGATGAAAATCAAGGTAGAACTCCTGATAGCAATTAACTTATTCCAAATTTGCACTGGAGTAAGTGAAACCAAAATTGGACAGTGTGGTGTCACTGAGACAGCGCTCCTCCCATTATATAGTGAGGATAAAAATTTAGTATAGTTAACTTTATATTAAAAATGCTTATTTTTACTGAACCTTCATAAGGAAAATAACATCTGATAGTATGCTGTGCAGATCTTGTCTTCTGTTTGATAAACTTAAACATTGCACATATGAATAATTTACTGGGCAGCATTTAGCTTATTCACTGAATGAGACAATGGTCCTGTATGATCATGTCACTGAAAACCATCATAATGAATATATGCAGCTGGGCAGAGTTAAGGTTAAGTATACAAATATAGCTTTGATGTTATCTTTCTCTTGAGAGCTTTCTTTTGTGACTTTCATTGGTGGCTTTAATTTCTTTTAGTTTTATAGAAAAATCTATATGAACAGTGAGCTTTTTCTTAATCTTCTGCCTTACTTCTGAGGAATTCTCTACAGATATAAAACTTATACTAAACTCTGATATCATTCCAGTGCTTTTTGTATGAGATTTCTGAAAAGATTGGGTATTTTTGCCAGATTAGACAGATTAATGCTTCTCATTTAAGAGCTGACTTTTGAAGTGACATGGGCGTCTACAGCATCCACAGGAATGTTCTTCTTGATCTTTCTACCAAGACCACTTCCTTGGGAGGGTGGGGGGTGTGTGTGTGTGTGTGTGTGTGTGTGTGTGTGTGTGAGACTGACTCATTGACGTTTTTGATATAAGCCTTTAGGATGCCGTAGTTGGGACTTGGAGTTCATTTTTCTATACAGCGATCTGTCTACTTTAGTCTGTTAGTGATCTAACTATAAGGCAAACACTAATCCCCTCTTTCTTTTTAGATTCTATGTGGGAAAGAGATTCCACGTTGGGTGAATCGCCTCGCCTATTTCAGCTCTTGTATACCGTTTCTCCAGAGCTGCCTACCGAAGGAATGGCTTACTCCTGCAGCCCTTCAATCTAGTGTCAGCCAGGAACTACAGGATGAGCTGGAGGAAGCAGAGGATGCTGCAGCAGCTTCCCTGTCAAACTCTGCATCGGGATCTAGAACTGGGCGCCACACCAAACTATAAATCTCTCTCCAAAGTAATAAATAGTTCTAAACACTTCAGTTTAATATCTCCAGCAATTGGCTTCATTACTCAAAATTAAAGAGCTGACTTTTGAACAATTCTTTTGTATGAAAAATGGCTCTCTCCACCCCCAAGACCAGTTATTTCAGCTCAGGATTATAAATGTAGTGAAAAGAATCACTGGGCGAAAGGGGAAGATATTTGTGTGAAGCCACTCTTTTCACTTTCACCTGTTCTGTGAACTTGGATTTATATAACAGATCTTGTATAAAACTGAACTGAAGTTATTTGTTTACAGTATTGTGTACTGCTGTTTACAAGTCCTGTAGGACTCCTGCCACCATGAAAGAAGAGAAACTCTGAGCTCAGTTTATTCCTTGTGCAACTCAAAAGGGCAGTGGAGTCACACCAGTGATAAATTTTGCCCAGTTACTTCATGAATTAGGCAGGCAAACTTCCTCCACTTCTGACAGTTGCCAGAGATCTATAGAGCAGAAATGGCTAAGTACTGTATATGTGAACAGGGTACTGTACACTTAGAGTGGTTGATATAAGAGGGTAGTTTCTAGGATGTGGGGAGATTGGTTTAGTGTGTAACAAACTGTTACTAGAAGTATGACCTCCACATTAACTAAAGTGTGGAGTTTTGCACATATGAGGGGAGAGTTTATATGTAATTACAATCCGCATTGTGTTTACACATCTGATCCATAGCATCATATTTCAATCATATAGTAATTACATTTCTTATTTTTAAAAGTTGTCCCATATTCCTCCTCATTTTAAATTCTGCTAGGGTAGAGATGTAGAATCATTTTGAGTATCACCAGTTCAAACTGTCACACATCGGTTCACACTGGTTTATTTAATTTAAAATGTGGAACAATAGGATTAAGAACATTAGTATTTGAATTGGTTTGTATGCTTCATGTAACATTGGGCAGTGTAATACATAGCATGCGGATGGGATGGGAATGGCCATACTTCCCCCTACTCATGATTGCTTCATTTGAGTTCTGTAACCATTCCTAACTCATGAAAACAAAATATGAATTATTCCCTGCTAGATTCTCATATGTCCATACACAAGTGATAGGGAGAAGCTGATTTTATTCATTAGCTCCATCTGTGGCATTAACTTTCTGGTCATATGCATAGAAGATAAGAAACTTGAAGATTACATACACCTACATATATACACACAGCGGAGCTCCACTAATCTGCATGTGTTATTACTCACGTCTCAAATTGGCAGATTTAATACTTAATTATTTTAGAAAATGACAGACTCTTGCTGGTAGCTCATGGATTATAATTAAAGCTAAATTATAATTAGTGATCGGAATACATTATGGAATGCCTTATTCTTTTTATTGTTCACTTACTGCATTTTGAAAGTTAATTAGAAACTTGCAGTGGTTTCCCCCAGTCATTAGTACAAATCAGTGAGGTTCTACATTGTATATAGAAATACAGTAGCAAAAGATGGGAGTGAGACTTTGTTTTTTATTAGATTTTGCTGCCTTAAGGAACTTTCAGTGAAGAGCAAAAAAAAACCCCAAAACTGAACACCATTTATAAACGGATTGGTTCACACCGAGATCTGCATTCTAAACAACTTTTATGGTTCTTCCTCCCCTCCCCCAGGTGTCACTAGATTTGCTAAATGTAACTGTTATGTTAGAGTAAGGACTTGTTTCAATAAGCTAAACGAAAATGCTGACTTGGTTTTTGTTAATAGCTGAACCTGCAGTTGCGGGGACAGAACCATACTTTTAGGTTACAAATATAAACCTTAGGCAAGTAGTACCACTTAACCTTTCAAAAGTGCAGATTAGGCTACATCATTCTATTTATAACTTCCAGGAGAACCCAGTCCAGTTCCTGTTGATGGCAGTGGAATTGCTGCTACTGGCTTCAGCAGCAGTTAGATTGGGCCCTATGGAAAAAGTTTGCAAACTTTAATTTATATTGGCTTCCTGTTGGAGGTAATTGTGTGTTAATACCATCAAAAGAGAGGTCAGATAAAAGAGCTTGTAAAAAATTGTGATTTTTTCAGAACTGAACCATCTATAGAAATCACATAAGCTATTTCTAGAGAAAACATGAGGTACCATAATCTCATTTAAAAGTAGGTTTTTGTTACATATTTTTCTCTCTCTCGCTCTCTCTCTCTCAGTAACAAGTCGTTGTTCGAGGCGACTGACAAATCTACTGTGACAGCAATTTCCTTTGGTGACTAGTCAGAGTATGATTATTTAGACTTCAGAAGACATAAAAGTTGACTTTCCATGTTGATTTATTATCATGTTTAATTCTGAATTGAGGTCAGTCTTACTTTCTCTAGTGAAAGTGAATAGGGTGGTCTCTAGTCAATTAAGGATAATTGAAGTAAATAAAGCACTACATACAGCTAAGACAGTAGGAAATTGGTGGTTTCTGCCTCAAATCTAGAGCTGAGGTGGTAATGTGCTATCTCTTGGCAAGGCAGGTTCTTGTTTTCAGCTCAGGGTTGAGGCCATTGGTTGGTTTTGTTTTGTTTTTTCAGATCTAGCATGTATTATAGGTTTTTTCTGTTTTTTGAAAGAAATACAACTGGTTTTCATTGCTACCTAAATTTTATGTACCAACATCAGATTTTTAGGCTTCTAATACACCCAGAGCGCTGCCACAAATCTCTATACTTTCATAAAGTGACAACTGCAGCATCTACAATGCAAGAAACAAAGTACAGATACACAGCACAGTTTTTATTGAAGTAAAACTTAATATTTTTTATAAAGCAGACTGGTTGGAAAGTTTGTTACAAAAATATGCTCGTTATTGGTAGTTGTACAGATGAAGATACCGTCGTATGTTTGACTGTTTATTTCAAGCCATCCATTCACTTGTTAAATCCTGTGGGGGAAAAAAATTGACATCTGAACCCTGAAGTCTATTCCGTATTGCATCTTAAAGTGATGGTCATGTGCTCTAAACTCAGTCTCCACTTAATGCCTAAAAAACCACCCTGCCTATGGTTGCTCTCATTTGTTAGCAATAGTGCAAGTTACCTTTCACCAGCATTACTGTCAAGCAGGGAATTACACTTTTAGTCAACTAATGATCACACTGTGTACTAGGAATAGAACACTCCAAAAGGCTGTGAGAATGCTGGACACCTGGAGTCTTTCCATCATAAAACGGGTAGAAAAATAATTCATCGTATCAGGGTTCTAAGCTGTTTACTTTCTGTTTTTTGTTTTTTTTTAATTTTCTGTAAGATAGTATTTTTGATACATGCTGTATCTTTAATTACAAAAAATCACTTTTATTTAAGATGCCATTTTTGTTCAGTGAGCCAAAAATATCCAATGTACTGTCAGTGCACAACAATAACTTCAAAATTATTTGATAAAAATGCAGTTGGTTTTCTTTAAAACTTGCAGTGCAACTCTAATCACAGTTGATATGTGAAAAATTTCACTCTTGGAAGGTGGTTACAAGTTGTTGAATCTTCAGATTTTTGTAAACTTGAATTCAAGTTTACTGTAATTCATAGTATTTGTATAAAATATTCAGAGATTTGACTTTTGTTACCTTGACATGTCAAGAAGCTGTCTATCATGTTAAACTTAGTCTTCAGTTTATTAAAAATACTTTTATAAAAATTACTGTTTATAGTATTCTTACCATTTTCCAAATATTTTTGGTTGATATTTTGTCTTATCAGTACTGCTGTATTAGCTCATCACTTTCTGACAACTTGCAGGAGAAGAGTATGTTACTCAATGGGTAAGAAACACATCTGATTTTTTTAGTTATATGGGCCCTGATATTCTAGACTACTTATGATTTAGTACAGTGGGTGCGTTTAAAGTTCATTCCAGTTGAAGCGATTACCAGTTCAGACAGTGTTCCTCACTGGATAGAAAATAACTTCTGAAGCTGTAATATATCAAACTGAAATGAACTTAAATGTTGCTTCTATGCAACCACAAGTAGGCAAGTTTATTTTTTTTAAAGCTGCTATAATATTACTGTGATATCTATAGGATTTCCTGCAAGAAAAGAAAATACAGCAAATACCACAATAAAGCCAGTAGTGACTGTGGAAATTTTCTGTAATATTTTTGAGTCGTATGTGTGCAGTCTTGCCCATTGAGGGGATAAGATTTGGCTGTCAGTGGGAAACTGCTCCCGCCTGGAGTATGATCAAGGGGGTTAGACCAAGAGAAGATAGCTTGAACAGTGGGGTTCACTACAGCTTGGCTAACTAGAATGGTCTGTGCTTTAACCTTCAGTTGTCTATGCCAGTGGTCCCGAAACTTTTCATGGTAGTGCCCTCCCTTACCCTGTCTGCGTGCCCCCTCCCCCCCCAGGAGTGGAGGTGGAGCTACAGCTGGGGGCAGACTGTGGGCTGGAGCTGGGAAAGTTGCTGAGGGTTGGGGCCAGTGGCTGGGGGTCAGAGGCAGAACCAGAGTGGGACTAGGTTGCATGGTCACATTTTATTTCAAAAATGATCAAGCATGGCATAGGTTAGGGGTTGCTACAGGAGTGGATGGGTGAGATTCTGTGGCCTACATTGTGCAGGAGGTCAGACTAGATGATCATAATGTTCCCTTCTGACCTTAAAGTCTATGAGGTGATGCTCCCTCCCTGCTTCCCGTGGGGGCTGGCCCAGGCTTTTCTGTGCCCCCTGATGTTTCTCTGTGCCCCTCTACGGGGACATGGACCACAGGTCTGTGCTAACCGAAGGACTTCCTATACTGTGTTCCAGTTGACTAATAAACCCAACTGTTTTGACGACACTGAGTGTCACTGCAATTGCTTTGTGAAGTGCATTAATCCCTGGAGAGTGTACAAGTCTATCTCAGCTGGACTCTCTGAACAGAGCTCACAATGAGAAGTAGGTATGCTGACAGCCCAGAGGTCGAGTCTTAGGAGGCAGTGAAGCTGCTTGGCTTGCAGGGGAGAAAGAGGTGAGACCCCTACGGATTCTGGCACACTGAAGGGATTCCTCCTAGAGACTGTTCCAAAGCTGGGGCTGTAGTACAGATCCTATAGATCTGTGACAGGTTCCCAATGTCAATGTAGAGCAGTCATGATTCCTGCAGTACTAAAGTTATAAAAGCCAAATGAATGTCCCACAAGTTATAACTGGTGGAACTCTAGAGGTCATGGTGTTAAATGTGAAATCTGTTCAGAATCTTTCCTGGAGTATGTATTTCCCGAGAGGAGAATGCAGTTAAGTTTCTGAGAAACAGAAATTTGGTATGTGGCTCCACATATTAAAGGTCGGTTTATTAGTTTTGGGATGTGGCACTGTCTCTTGATACGTGGAGATTTGTGAATATCTACTTCAAAATGGGATGTAATGTATATAAATGTAAGACAGGTCATACTTGGTCAGACCAATGGTCCATCTGTCCCAGTTTCCTGTCTTCCGGCAATAGCAAGTGCCAGATGCTTCAGCAGGAATGAACAGAACATGGCAGTTATTGGGTGATCCATCCAGTCGTTCAGTTGCAACTTTTGGCAGTCAGAGATTTAGAGCCACCCAGAACATGGGGTTGCATCCCTGACCATCTTGGCTAATAGGTTCATGGAGGATAGGTCCATCAATGGCTAATTTTTGTTTAACCCAATTATTCATTTAGCCTTCAAAACAACTCTTGGAAATGAGTTTCATAGGTTGACTGTGCATTTTGTGAACGACTTCCTTATGTTTGGTTTTTAAACCTACTGCTTATTAATTTCATTGGGTGACCCCTGGTTCTTAGTGCTATTTACCCCTTCAAATTTCTCTACATCATTCATGATTGTATCGACTGCTATCCTATCCCCTCCCTCACACCTTAGTTGCCTCTCTTCTAACCTGAAAAGTCCCAGTCTCTTTCATCTCTCCTCATATGGAAGATGTTCCATTTCCCCTAATTGGTTTTTGTTGGCCTTCTCCTTTTCCAATTCAAATATATATATTTTTTGAGATGCTGCTAACAGGGTGGATTTGATTTAAATCAAATCATTAAATCATGATTTAATTCAACTAGTCAGGAAGATTTAATCATGGATTTCTGCATAAAAAGTGGTTTCTAGAAAAGTGATTTCTACATTGTTATAACATTAATACATATTCACAACTCAGAGGCAGATGTAGGTTTCATTTTTAGAAGATACACGCTATACATTTTTAAGTGATTTTGGAAACTTTTCAGATTAGTTTTACAGCTATATCAGAAAATGAATGATTGTTTGGTTATTTCATTTTCCAAAGGTAATTGAAGCAGATAGTTCACCTCCCAATGACTTCATAAATATCTCCAATTCAACATGTTAATCATTAATATTTGGAGGATTTTCTTGCTATGCTGTATTAGGAGGAGAACGTCACCAGACAGATATTTAAATTGTTTTATTTAACTAAAACAACCTTATCTATTCTGGATTTTTTTCTTCAACAGCAAACATATAATATTTTAACAAGCATATGAATTTTTGAATGTAGTGAAACATTCAAGTTTTTTTTTAAATCAGGTTTGTTTTTAATTGTTTTAAACTAAAATAGTTTAAATGAAATATTTTAAAAATTAAATTGACTCTGTCAGCCAGGTCAACATGAGAAAAAGACGGTTACTCACCGTTGTAACTGTTCTTCGAGATGTGTTGCTCATATCCATTCCATGTAGGTGTGCGCGTGCCGCGTGCACGCGCTGCGTGCACGTTCGTCGGAAGACTTTTAACCTAGCAACTCAGTGGGTCAGCTGGGCGCCCCCTGGAGTGGCGCCACCATGGCCGCGGATATATACCCCAGCCGACCCACCCACTCCTCAGTTCCTTCTTGCCGGCTACTCCGACAGTGGGGAAGGAGGGCAGGTGTGGAATGGATATGAGCAACGGTGAGTAACCGTCTTTTCTTCTTCGAGTGATTGCTCATATCCATTCCATGTAGGTGATTCCCAAGCCTTACCTAGGCGGTGGGGTCGGAGTGAGACGTGGCAGAATGCAAAACTGTCGAGCCGAAGGCCGCATCGTCTCTAGACTGCTGCACCAAAGCGTAGTGCGAAGCAAACGTATGGACTGATGACCAGGTCGCTGCACGGCATATCTCCTGGACCGGTACATGTGCCAGGAAGGCGGCTGAAGAAGCCTGAGCCCTGGTAGAATGGGCAGTGAGGTGGCCCGCTGGAACATGAGCCAAGTCATAGCACGTGTGGATGCATGCTGTCAGCCACGAGGAGATCCGCTGAGTGGAGATGGGAAGGCCTTTCATGCGGTCTGCTATGGCCACAAAGAGCTGGGGGGACTTACGAAAAGGTCTTGTGCGGTCAATATAAAATGCAAGCGCCCTGCGGACATCCAGGGAGTGTAATCGCTGCTCCCGTGGAGATGAATGAGGTTTGGGGTAGAAAACCGGGAGGAAGATATCCTGACTGGTGTGGAAGGCCAAGACCACCTTAGGGAGAAAAGCGGGATGTGGCCATAATTGAACTTTGTCCTTGTGAAAGACGGTGTAAGGAGGGTCTACAGTGAGAGCTCAGATCTCAGAGACCCTCCGAGCCGAAGTAATGGCCACCGGAAAAGCTGTCTTCCATGACAGGTATAGGAGAGAACAGGTTGCCATCGGCTCAAAGGGCGGACCCATGAGCCTGTTGAGTACTAGGTTCAGGTCCCAGGTAGGGGCGGGGTGACGGATCTGAGGGTAGAGACGTTCCAGTCCTTTACGGAACCTAGCGACCACTGGGTGAGAACACCGAGTGTCCACCTTCGCCAGGATGAAAAGTGGATATGGCCGCTAAGTGGACCTTCAGGGAGGATAAGGCCAGGCCCTGCTGTTTAAGGTGCCATAGGTAGTCCAGGATGACTGGCATGGGGGCCGCCGTGGGCGCGAGGGCCCGTGAGACACACCAGAGCGAGAAACGCTTCCACTTGGCCAAGTATGCGGAGCTAGTGGAAGGTTTCCTGCTGCTAAGCAGGATGTGTTGCACAGGTGCGGAGCAGCGGAGCTCTGAGGCGTCTAGCCACTCAGGAGCCACACCGTGAGGTGGAGAGCTGGGAGGTCCGGATGGCGGAGACTGCCATGCTCCTGAGTTATAAGGTCCGGGCAGAGGGGAAGGGTGGTCGGCGGGGACACAGAGAGGTTGAGCAGCGTGGTGTACCAGGGTTGCCTGGGCCACGCCGGAGCAATCAGGATCAGATGAGCCCTGTCCTGACGGAGCTTCAACAGAACCTTGTGGACTAATGGGAACAGGGGAAATGCATAGCACAGATGGTGAGTCCATGGAATGAGAAATGCGTCTGAGATCGACCCTGGCGAGTGCCCTCAGAACGAGCAGAACGTTTGGCACTTCCTGTTCGCACGCGTCGCGAAGAGGTACACCTGGGGAAAGCCCCACCTGCGGAAAACGGTGTGGATAATGTCTGGTCTTATGGACCACTCGTGGCACAGGAAGGATCTGCTCAACCAATCCGCGAGAGTGTTCCGAACTCCCGGGAGAAAGGATGCCACCAGGTCGATCGTATGTGTTATGCAGAAGTCCCATAACTCGATGGCTTCTTGGCAAAGGGGGGAAGAGCGGGCTCCGCCCTGTTTGTTTGATGTAAAACATGGCCGTTGTGTTGTCCGTGAAGACGGAGACACAACGGCCGGACAGAAGCCTGCGGAACGCCTGGCATGCGAGGCGGACCACTCTGAGCTCCCGAACATTTATGTGGAGCGAGAGCTCCTCTGACGACCACAGGCCCTGTGTGCGCAGGTGGCCCAGGTGGGCTCCCCAGCCGAGGGAAGACGCGTCTGTCGTTAGAGACAACGTGGGTTGGGGCGGGTGAAAGGGCAACCCTGCACATACCACGGAGGGGTTCAGCCACTAATCGAGGGAGTGAAGCACATTGGGCGGCACGGTGACCAAGGTGTCTATTGAGTCCCTGGCCAGATGGTACACCGAGTGGAGCCACATCTGAAAGGGGCGGAGCGGAAGCCTAGCGTACTTGGTGACGTACGTACACGCCGCCATGTGTCCCAGCAGAGCGAGGCCCGTGCGGACCGAGGTTGTGGGAAAGGTCTGCAGGATGCGGATGACGGTCGTCAATGCCAGGAACCTTGGCTGAGGAAGACAGGCCTTGGCCAGAGAGGAATCCAAGGTTGCTCCTATAAAGTCCAGCCTCTGCGTGGGAACCAGGGTGGATTTGTCCACGTTGAGCAGCAGGCTGAGTCTCGTAAATAGGTCCTGCGCGGCTCGCACATGCTTCCCGACTTGTTCCCTGGAGGCCCCTTTCAGGAGCCAGTCGTCCAGGTAGGGGAACACGTGGAGCCCTTGGCGACGGAGGTGGGCGGCTACTACTGCCATGCACTTCGTGAATACTTGAGGTGCTGTGGAGAGGCCGAAGGGAAGGACCGCGAATTGGAAGTGTCGATGGCCCGCCACAAAGCGGAGGAATTGTCTGTGCGGAGGGAATATGGCTATATGAAAGTAAGCGTCTTTCATGTCGAGGGCAGCATACCAGTCCCCGGGGTCCAAGGAAGGGATAATGGTCCCTAGAGAGACCATCTGGAACTTTAACTTTAATAGGAATTTGTTGAGGCCGTGTAGGTCTAGGATTGGCCTGAGGCCTCCTTTTGACTTCGGGATCAGGAAGTAACGGGAGTAAAATCCCCTGCCCCAATCTTTCTTTGGAACCTCCTCCACTGCTCCGATGCTGAGGAGTGTCTGCACCTCTTGCAAGAGGAATTGCTCGTGAGAGGGGTCCCTGAAGAGGGACTGGGAGGGAGGACAGTAAGGCGGGGTAGAAGCAAACTGGAGGTGGTATCCGTGCTTCACGGTGTGCAGGACCCAGACGTCTGAGGTCAGGAGGGACCATGCAGGGAAAAAATAAGAGAGGCGGTTGGAGAACAGAGGGGAAGGATCCCGAATTGAGAAGTATGCTGCCCCCGGGCGTGCCTTCAAAAGGACGACTTCAGGTCCAGCTGTGGCTTAGAGGCGCCGCGATTTTGGCCTGATTGAGGGCCGGAATAGCGCCTGCGGCCTCCTCGTCCTCAGCGTCTGTTAAAGTCTTGTCCACGTCTAGGGACAGAGTAGGGACGGAAGTGCTGAGGGTGGTAAGTGCGACGCTGGGTTACCGGTGTGTGCATCCCGAGGTTGCGCATAGTAACCTGGTTGTCCTTTAGGCTCTGAAGCCTAGAGTTAGTCTTCTCCGAAAATAGGTCTTTTCCCTCGAAGGGTAAGTCCTGCAAGGTGTACTGGAGTTCAGGCAGAAGGTTGGAAGACTGTAACCAGGAGATGCTCATGGTAACACCTGCTGCCAAGGTTCGGGCTGCGGAGTCAGCCGCATCTAGGGAGGCCTGCAAGGACGTTCTGGCCACCTTCTTTCCTTCCTCTAGGAAGGCCTTGTACTCCTGGCGGGAATCCGGGGGAAGCAACTCCCGGAACTTGGCCATCTCCGCCCAGGTGTTGAAGTCATAACGACTCAGCAGAGCATGTTGATTCGCAACACGGAGTTGCAAGGCGCCCGCCGAGTATACTTTGCGGCCTAGGAGGTCCATCCTTCTGGCCTCCTTGGATTTCGGCGTGGGGGCTGGTTGACCATGGCGCTCTTTGTCATTAACCGACTGGACGACTAGGGAGGAGGGTGCATGTAAAGGTACTCATACCCCCTGGATGGCACCATATATTTTCGCTTGCCCCCCTTAGCCGTCAGTGGAATGGAGGCCGGCGATTGCCAAGTGTATCAGCCTTGGCCTGGATCGTTTTAATGAAGGGCAGAGCCACAATAGTGGGCGCGTCCGCCACCAGGATGCTGCAAACAGGGTCCTCGACCTCTGGGACCTCCTCCACCTGTAGGTTGATATTCAAGGCAATTCGCCTGAGGAGGTCCTGATGAGCAGCGAGATCAACTGGAGGTGGGCTTGAAGACGAAGCGCCCGCCACTGCCTCGTCCGGTGACGAAGAGGACGATATACCAGGGCGTCTGGAATCTGCTCCTCTAGCTGAGGCTCCTGCTCCGGAGGCACCGGGGAGGCGACTGAAGGAGGTAACTGGGCATCCACGCCCGCTGGTGGAGGGCGACTAATTGTGGCTTCCGGGGTCCGATGGTCCGAAGTGGCGGCCCGTGATGGAGCAAGGGGAGCACCTTGGGCCTGATGGTACGCCAAAGGTGTCCAAAAAGGCCACTGCTGGTTCCCATGCATTTCAGGATGCGGTTCCTGAAACAGTCCCTCCGGTACGTCCGCCTCCAGGTCTTGGTAGTAGTAGCTTCCCACTTGCGAGGAAGCCGAGGGATGCCTGGAAGGCCATGGTGGAGCGGATAGGCCTTTAGCCAACGTCCCCACCGATCTGGTACTCTTCCATACCGGGGAACGGTGCCGCGAGAAACTGCGGTGGCGAGACCGGGACCTGCGACCGGCTCGGTGCCGGGAGGTCGACCTGGACCTGGTGTATCGGCGACGGGAGCAGCTTCTAGAAGAACGGTGCCGTGATCGGTGCCGGGAGAAGTACGACGGTGACCAGGATCTAGAGTAGTGCCGCGAGTCCGACCAGCGCCGTGCCGAGGAGCGGTGCTGGGACTGCGAGCGGCGAGAGGAGCGAGAACGGTGCCAGGACCTGGAACGTTGGTAGGACCGGGAGCGGTGCCGGGCGCTGGAGGAAACAGGATGGATCAACGCTGGCTTCCCCATCGATTGGATAGCGCGCACCAGCGGTGCCGGGGGCGGCGGCAGCGCCGCATCTGACAGCGCTATCAGGTCCTTTGCCACCTCGCAGACCTCCGGCGTAGAAGGCACCATCAACTCAACCACGGCAGGTGCCGGGGAGACAAGCCGGACTCAACGGGCCCTGAGGTACCAGAGTCGACGGCAACGGCTCAGGCGGTAGCACAGTAGTTGCAGGCACCGGGCGGTGCGGTGGAGCCATGCCCTCGTGCCGCACCGCGGGCGGTGCCGGGGCGGCAGGGGTCTTATGAATCTTCGCTCTAGGAGAGAGCGAGCGCCTCTGGTTTGACTTAGGCACCGACAACCTTCGGTGCCGAGAAGGAGCGGCTGCACCGGTGCGGCTCAGTGCCGAAGACAAACTCTTCGCGTCCAACGAAGGTGCACTCGGTGCCGAAGACAGAGGGGTTAGAGCCGCCTCCATGAGGAGCTGTTTCAGTCTAATGTCCCTCTCCTTCTTTGTGCGAGGCTTGAAAGACTTGAAAATCGCACACTTAGAGGATAAGTGCGACTCCCTGAGGCATTTTAAACAGGAGTCATGCGGATCTCCTGTAGGCATCGGGCGATGACAAGCCAAACACGGCTTGAATCCCAGGGAACCGGGCATGAGCGCCGGCCCCGGTGCGGGCAGGGCCAGAGCCCCGAACCCGACTAAACGTACTAAACTCTAATTAACTACTTAAGAAACAACTATAACTTTAAACTGATTTTGAACTATATACACGAAAGCTATGAGAATGCTAGGGAGGTGAAGGTCAGCTAAGCTACACTCCACTGTTCCAACGACCGACACGGGCGGTAAGAAGGAACTGAGGAGTGGGTGGGTCGGCTGGGGTATATATCCGCGGCCATGGTGGCGCCACTCCAGGGGGCGCCCAGCCGACCCACTGAGTTGCTAGGGTAAAAGTCTTCCGACGAACGTGCACGCAGCGCGCGCGCACCTACATGGAATGGATATGAGCAATCACTCGAAGAAGAACTTAAAATATTGTCTTCTGCAGCTAACTCAGTCATCTTCACCTTCATTTTCCTGTTTGTTCATAATCTGGAAATGAAAAACAAGCTTTCCTGCTTTTCCAGGTCCCAATCGCTTTCTCAACTTGGAATGAATTAGTCAAAAGGAAGAAAATATTCTTTCTACACCGGCAGAAAAAGCTACTGCTGTTAAAAGTGAGATTATCACTTCAACAGTCTCCTGAATCCAAGTGCTTAAGTGACTTCCACCAGTTCACTGGTGTGACTTTCTTTAAATCATCATAAGCAAACATATTTCTTGAATGGTTCACCCTTAGCTCTGAAGTTTATTATAGTTGGCATTATAGAGGGGTGATTGCTGGATGTCTCTGTCCTAGCCAACTCCCCTTCTTTGGCAGTGAAGGTTTGACCCTGGTACCAAGTATTGAGAATATTTGCAAGAAAATGAGCTGTAGATAGTGCTTGTCCATTTTGGTTTTTTTAATGCTTGTAATTTAACTCTCATTGCATATTTCTCTTTAAGATCTCACTCGGTTCCTTCCAAATTTCAACAGCATCAGCAATAAAACATATTTCCCTGCATTTTGTTTAAGGGTACAGAAATAGGCTTCAGGGTACTCAGCATGTGTTCAACATTTCTCTTAAGTCCAATGTTCAGAACTTTGGCTGTGACAGTGACATCTATTTTTTTCATGATTTTGCTCACAAGCTGTCATCAGATTAGGCCAGTTCTTGTATACACCTCTACCCCACCTTGATATACACCTCTACCTCTTCTAAATAATTTCTTTTCATCTTGGATACATTTGCACCATTGTCTGTGACCAAGCTGCATACTAGACATTAGAATTTTTTTTCACAGTTTGTTATAACTGTTAATGCTGCTACTTGTAAGTAATCTGCTGTGTGTGCATTTGCTGATGTATCAATTATTTCTGTAAGGAAGACATTCCCTTCATCTGTCACACAAGCACATACAACAGGATCATTGTGGACATTGCTCCACCCATCAAGACTCAGGTTAACAATTTTACCCTCTAGACCTTTTTGCACACTGCTCAATTTCTTTCATACACTTTATCCAGTAATCAGGGGCGGCTCTACAAATTTGGCGGCCCCAAGCAGTCATGCCCGGGAGGCGCCCCCGAGCCGCGGGAGCAGCGGACCTCCCGCGGGCATGACTGCGGAGGGTCTGCTGGTCACGCGGCTTGGCTGGACCTCCCGCAGCTGCGGGCGGTTCGCTGGTCCGGCGGCTCCGGTTGAGCTGCCGCAGGCATGCCTGCGGGAGGTCCAGCCGAGCCGCGGGACCAGCGAACCGTCCGCAGTCATGCCTGCGGGAGGTCCACTGGGGCCGCTGGCCGAGCATCCCCTCCGTGGTCATGCCTGCGGCAGGTCAGCTGCTCCCAGGGCTCCGGTGGACCTCCCGCAGGCATGACTGCGGCAGGTCCGCCGGCCCAGCCTGCCGCCCCCCCGGGAAAGGGCCGCCCCAGGCGGGTGCTTGCCCCGCTGGGCTCTGGAGCCGGCCCTGCCAGTAATTTGCCTGTGACATCTGCTCTGTTGGGTGGACTGTATCCTGGTCTTAATGACTGATTCATGTTAATGAAGTGTGGGTTCTCAATCATAGGGAAAGGAGAGTTTGTTGCATAAACAAACTGGGCAATTTTTTTCATCAATTACCTCTTTTTGTAATCTGCTTCTTCTTATCACAAACTTATCTATGGTTGTTTCTGGATGATGGAGATTTTTCTTTTTGCTACAGGTGATCTACTGTGGCTATGTGACATACATGATGTGACTGAAACACTATCATTGGCAAAGAACTTTGAAACTATAGAAAATGATGGTGATCTTGAAGGTGTATAGTCTTCAGAATCTTGTATGTTGAGGATAGATTCTCCTAAACAACATAAGTCAATGTGGTTATTTAATTATTGCCACACTGCTCATTTAGTATTAGTCATTACATTCACTGACACTCAGTACTACTTTAAAGGTGAAATTGTAAGAGGCCAATCTGCCTATTGCAGCTATTTATTTTTTTATCACAACTGCATCTATAATGATAGTACCATAGACTAACAACTACAGTATATTTTTTTGCTCAAACATGAGAATTCAAGAATAGTCCAGAAGGAAGACAGGCAGTCCTTAAGAAAGAAGTATGGAATAAAAAAGCTTATCAACCTGAAGATCCTGCATGTTCAGATATGTTCCTTTCATCATCTTCAGCGCAGCTTCCTCCTGAGAAGGAACACTTATGATGTTTCATTCCGGCAACCAGGCCTTGCATTTCATTGTAGCACTGCATTTTGCACGCATGCCTGTCTTACCCGCAGGTAGAGGAACTTCATTAAAATATTCCCAAACTGGGTCTTGTCCAAAATAGATTGCGGTTCGTTAAAGCTTGGTATTGAGTGAGGAAAAACAGGCAGGACCAGAATAACAGTGAAAAGCCAAGTGGCTGCGTTTATTTGGGGGATAATTACAACTTGGGCCGGGGGAGTAGGCAACTTTGGCTGGAATGGTATTAAAAGTAAAAACACATCCCAAAAACACAATAATAATACACTTTATACTGCTCACCACACCACACCAGATAGGCAGACACACTAATCACACAAGATGGGAATCGGGTTCGTCAGGGCAGTGCCCGGTGCAACACAGAGAAAGAGACCCACGGGCCACTGCCTCAGCCACCCTTGCTTTCACACTAAGGGTAACCCAGAGTGTGGTGCGGCTGTAGCTGGGCAGATTCCACTCATTCAGACCACGGGGATGGGAACCCCTTGGTCAGCTAATCCCCAGGTGGAGACAGCTCCCAGATTCATTCACTCCGGACAAAGACAGAGCAGTGATTCACACACATAAAACAGTTTGCAATTAACAATTCAATAACAAATAGAACAATTATACAAGCTAGCTAAGCAATTGTGCAATTCTGAGCTCACTAATACAATCCTGATATCCTGAGTAGATATTTGGTACCAAGTTAGGGAGGGGAAAAAATAAGAGGCTAGATAAGCTAACTGTCAGATATTAAAAAGCAAATACCGCACTCCAGGCGCAGCTGACCAGCAGAACAGACACCAGAAGCATGACGAGCTGACAGGGATCGGGTCCAAACGACAACGAATCCAAACGATACGACACGAGTGCACTTTACCGGGAGGAGACCCTGGCCGAAAGGGTGATCAAGTCCTTCAGCTAACACGCGGATGCTCCACACAAATTTTGGGGGGAAACCTAGTTTTATAGAAAGGTCTCACTCCCTCGTGTCAGCATCTGATTGGCTCCCTGGTCCCTCCTCCCTTCAGGCTTCAAGCTGTTGCCACCCCACGTCGGAAGGATTTGCACACGGCACACTGGAGTTGACACGTAAACAAGCTTGACCCTTAGATGACTGGGTCCAAAAAGAGCGGGAAAGTGAGTCCCTGGGCAGAATTAACCTGACCTCCAGACGACCGACCCAAAAAAAAACAGGTTGCCGGGCAGAATCAGGCCTTCACACACAGATCTAGCCTGACCTTTAGATGGCCCAGCAGGAGAGAGAAAAAACAAAAACACAGGAGAGCATACACAGCCAGTGTTGCTGGGCAGGATTGAGTCTCTGCCCTCTCCTATACAAACAAGAACCTGGTCCAAAATGGAGGCTGCCTTGTCCTTTTAACAGGACAAGATGGCCGTGGACCGACAATTGGCCATACAGAGCCATAACTATGTATCGGATTGCGACAGGTCTCTTTCATGGCCTCCTGCTATTCTAGCTTTTCCCTAGTGAGAGAATGGTATGGTAGATCTCAAATCAGTTAAGGCTACACTCAGACCTCAAGACTTCTGGAATATGCTGCTCAAACAGTTTCACTTTTGTTTCTAGTGCCTGTCCTTCCCTTCTCACATTTATCTCCAGACTTCTTCTCTTTTTCCAGATCTGTTCCACCCCCAACAATCTTCTATTCATTGAACTTTTTGAAACTGCACTTTTAGAGAGAGGTAAGGGATTGACTCTGTTAGGGTGACCAGATGTCCCAATTTTATAGGGACAGTCTTGATATTCCAGGCTTTGTCTTATATAGGCACCTATTACCCCCCCCAATCCTGATTTTTCACACTTGCTGTCTGGTCACCTTAGACTCTGTGTACACAAATTTGCAGAGGGACCATAGGGTTGAGGTCTGTTATTTCTCACCTCCATGTATTTATTATTTATTTAAAAATATTTTTGCTGTTAATGAGCATATCTCTGGAGACACAAATCCACAGTTTGAGAACTGCAAAACTAGGCATCTGATAGTATCTTCCAGACTATGCACTGAGTCCCAGTGGTAGATAGAAAGATTAACCTAAATAATCTATACAGAAGCCCTGGGAACCTCATAAAATTGGGTCCCTAATCCATGAACCATTGGAATTAATTTACAAAAGTTTTCTTAAACATTACATGAATAGTATGAGACTATATATAGAATTAGAATGTATAATCCCTATTCCATGATGAGATATCTTTGAGCTATAATTTTCTCCCCTTATTGTCGTCTTAAAAGAAAACAAACTAAACCTTTTATTTCCATTCTTTCCTCTCTGTTAACTCTTAGTTTAGTGTAGATCTTACATTCTTCTCTATAGGGAAGTTCTCCAAGCTTGAGGTTATGCCCAGCTCTCCTGGGTTTAAGAGGTGCCTCTCTTGCCGTGAGGCCACCCCCATGAGTAAGGGACACTCATGGTCCATTTGTTGTCTGGACGAGGGGCACATATCACAGAAGGGCACCCACTGCCTCAAATCGCAAATGCAAGTCTGAAAGGTCCATGAACTGAAACTAAAATTGATTAGGATGCAAAGCTGATTGCGGCCAGACTCAGACCCTGACCCCAATATCTGTCCTGTGCAGTCGTCTCCGTCAGCACCATCATCTGCTGCCCCACACTCTCCATGTGCTGCAAAGAGAAAATCTACAGTCTCTCAGGATGACAAGAAAGACACCCTGAGCTTACCCACCAAGGAGCCACCTTTCTCCCCACCCCACCCCCAAAAGGCATCCCTCCAGCATGCTCGGTGATCTCCACGTCTTATGGAATGAGACCTAGCGTCTTTGACTGCCCGGGTACTTCCAGTATCTGTGTTATTGATAGGTCCAAAAGCCCTAGGAGGGCAGGACCACATAAAGAGTACCGTCACACCATACAAAGACAGAGCAAAAATCTCAGTCGGTACCAGCTACCTCAACTAAACAGACGGGTCCAAGTGCCTCAGCACCGGCCAAGTCTTTGGCACCTATTGGCTACTTGACAGACTGCACTCTGAGCTCAGGACCAACAACATCTGCACCGATGTCTAGACCTTCTACAGCACCAATGCACTCACACCATGTGGTACCAATGATGATGATCATGCTGGTACCACAAGAGTTCAGATTCCCGAGAGATCTGGTAATTTCTGAAATTCCAGAGATACTGCTCCTCCATACTGAACTACCAGCAATTCACTTCTCTTCCCTGGAGATGGAAATAATACTACACTCTTCCTCACCACCTGAAACTGCCCTCCCCCTTCTTCAGTGAGGAGAACTACTCAGTTGTATCCCACAAACCCCATTCTATCTAGGAATAGTGCAACATAACCCCTATATGCATCCTCAATACCAAGACACTAGAACTGAACCAAGTCCTTAGTAAAGGCACCATAGATATCACCCTATAAGCCTATTCCCCCACACTGGCCATATTGGGACCTTTGGGTGGCATATAGGTGACACTTTCCTCAACTACCTACTTATCAGAGAGACCGAAAGACACTCCATCCTCATCAGGCTTTAGGCCTCTTGAACCAGAAATATGTGGCGATTAATGGAAGGAGGAGGCACACGTCAGAGCCCTAGGAGGTCTCGCGTTAGGGCCCTAGTGGGACTCTGGGTGATTGCTACTTCCCACCACCCAACACAGATGTAATGAGGTTGAGTAGTGTCCGCAAAAGAGAAACTAGACAACTAATTATTCCTCAAGAAAGGTTTTTAATGACTATGAAGGCAACACGGATAGAATGTGCCTAATGACTTTACATGTACTGTAACCATCCCCAACCAACACAAGTTCATATGCAATACTGATACATTAATCAACTATAGTTTACTAATTTTAACCTACCTATTAACTTATTTAACAACTTATAAACTTTTACTGACTTTTATGATAAACTTGATGGTAACTCATACTGAAGACAGGCACAGTGACTTGTAAAGCCACTATGACTTATAAGCTACTAACTTCACCAGTACTGTACCTGCTTTCAGCAAGGCACAAAACAAGGCACTACTATTTTTAAACAACTTAAACAATTTACTAATAAACTTAACCTACAGTATTAATACAGACTTAAGATTAACCAGCTCGAGCACAACCAGACCTTTTTAGTTCAAATCTCACCCTGCATTCGTCCAAAGATACATTACCTTCTTTGAGAGTTTGCCCATTTCCTGCGCTGGCCATGCACAGATAGTGAAGCACAAGTCCCTTTGGTTCAGGGGTGTATGTGAGCCTGACAAAGAGCGATTTCTTTTAGGTCAACACACACACACACTTGCGCCTCTGCATCTTATTTATACGGTATTTGCTGGCCGTGCTTCAAAACAAGTCAACCAATCAAGGTGGCCAAATATTCTAGGGTGGCATTTGCAGTTGTTTTGAACTAATGAACTGTGCACCTGTGCTCAGCTCAGCTCTTCTCTATGGTTAATTTTTTAGACTCAGAAATGCTCGAATCAGCTTAAAGAGGTGTTTGGTTGCAGAGCATAGTAACCACAAGTCTGTATCTACCTTGACAGAGTTTCCTTTTTAGTCTATAAAGCTTCCTAGATAGATTATGCTTATGCTTGCAGGATTCTACTGTACTCGCTTCTTACAACTTCTGGAAGTTTGAGGCCTAACAGTACTTAGCCTGACACTACTTGACAAGGCTTATGCACATTAATCTCAAAATACTATGTCCATGCGAAGGGAATTCTTATTCTCCAACCATACTCAAAATTCCCTTGTAGTCTATGCAGTGAATGAGAAGGGGAGATAACATGACCCCATATGACAAAGAATGGAAGAGGCTAGACCTTTTTGGCTGCAAGGCTTACTCATCCACCATGCTCCAATTCAGGATTGCTAACTCTGAGGCACTTGTGCTCCTATCAAAATATAACCATAAAAACTATTCCAAATTCACTTACTTTATTCAGCATATCCCAGAAGATAAACAAGAACAAGTCCAGGCACTAGTGCCTGAAGGTCAATTACTGGCACGTACTGCGCTGCAGGCCTCCCTGGATGCTGTTGACACAGTGGCCCAATCCATAGCGACATCCGTGGTCATGAGACAGGCTTTGTGGCTACACCTATCAGGATTCCCCAGAGAAGTACAGACTATTGTGGAGGCTCTCCAGTTTTAAGACCCCCAAACGCCTTGCTGAGCATAGTGATGAATCTCTTCATTCACTGAAGGATTGGAGAGCAACGCTATGCTCACTTGCCATTTATACAACTGCGCCAAAGAGATGACAAGGTAGATACCAACCTGTCCCAAGATCTCAACCTCTATCTTTCAGTCCCTAATGGCACTATGATCCACAACACAGACATCAGAGGCCCACTCCTAAATATAGGCAGACATGTAGCAGTCAGCTACACCTCATCCATCTACCTTGAAACAACAGTTTTGAAAATTTGGTCAAGGCCTGAGATGTCTTCCCTCTAGACCAGATGCTGCAACCATCAATAAAATCCATCAGTTTGGCAACCATTTGACCCCATTTTACCCAGTGTGGTGAACAATCACCTCTGACAAGTGGGTGTTGGAATTTTATAGACAAAGGGTACTCCATTCCATTCCTCTCCCTCCTGCCCCCTCACCTGCCCTCCCTATGCCTCTTCAGGGACCTTTTTCATGAGCATCTTTTAGGAGAAGAAATAAGCTACCTATTTCAATTGGGTGCCATAAAACCAGTCCCGTTCCAACACAAAGGGAAAGCTTTTACTCCAAATACGTCATAATCCAAAAGAAAAATGGTGGATGGAAGACTTGTCCTTGATTTGAGGAACCACACCAGTTTGCCAAACTGCAACAGTTCAACATGGTCATGTTACTAACAACAATCCTAGCACTAGAACAGGGGGACTGGGTCTCAGCCCATGGCTGCCAAGATACATATTTCCACATCTCCATACACACTTCACAGAAGAGATTTCTCAGATTTGTCCTGGGGACGGGCCATTATTAATACAGAGCAATACCCTTTTGACCTTTCCACTGACACCAGAATTTTTTCCATGATCCTAGCAGTGGTGGCAGCGCATCTCCATAGGCAAGGGGTTATGATATCCCCATATCTAGATGACAGCCTCATAAAAGCTCCATCCCGAGGTGACATGCTCGAAGCTATAAGGACAATGAATATTTTCTTGAGACTGGGCCTAGAACTAACCACACACAAATCAATACTGAAACTGATACAACAACTGGAATTTATTGGAGCACAGTTGGACACAATAGAGGCCAAAGCTTTCTTACCAACCCACAGATTTGTCATAATAGCCTAATTTCCAACGTGAGAACCAGCCCACAGATCTCCTCCAGAACTTGCCTGCAATTGCTCGGTCATATGGCATCAACCACATTCACTGTAAAACACACCAGGTGCCATATGCACTGCCTCCAGGAATGGCTTCAAACAGTGTACCTGCACAGACACAGCCTGAAGAAACCTTTCTCTGTACCACTTAAGATCAAGGACTCATTACACTAGTGGACAAAACCCCAGAATGTCTGCAGGTGAGTTCCCTTCCTTCACCCCCCACCATCCTTGAGACTGATGACTGACGCCTCCCTCCTCAGTTGGGAAGGGCATCTACAGAACCACACATATAGGGCAAGCGGTCCCTGTCAGAGTCTACCTTGTACATCAACCTTTTAGAATTATGTGCAGTCCACAACGCATGTCTCCACTTTCTACCAATCAGGAACAAGTACATGAGTAATGACAGACAACATTGCCTGTATGTTTTATGTCAACAGACAAGGGGGAGCAAGGTCTCAATTCCTGTGCATCAAAGCCCTAAAATTGTGGAACTGGTGCATCCAATGTGGCATCAGTATCTCTGCTACATACCTACCTGGTCACTGGAATGCCACAGCAGACTCACTGAGCAGGAAGTTCTCACAAGGACACAAGTGGGAGATAGACAAGGCAATTCCCAGTGACTGAATAGTGTCTGTAGGAGTCCCAACCATAGATCTACTCACCACACCAAGAACACCAAAAGTCCACGATTTTTCTCCAGAGTCAATCTGGGTCACCAATCCCCGGGCAACACCTTTCTTATCACATGGAATGCACATCTCCTTTATGCCTTTCCACCTTTTCCCCTACTATTCAGGGTGCTTCATGAGATACAAGTAAAACGAGCCAGAGTCATTCTAATAGCCCTAACATGGCCACAACAAATATGGTATCCTTACCTCTTGCGCATGGCAGTTTGTCCTCCAATAACCCTATGGCCGAATCCACACCTCCTCTCTCAGGATACAGATTGTATTCGCCACCCGAATCTGGAGATTCTCCACCTGAAGCCATGGTTCCTTCAAGGTTCCAGGCTCCTGAGATGACCTGTTCGGATGAGGTAAAAGAAATCCTTTTAAATAGCAGACATTCAACCACATGCCATACTTACCTGCACAAATGGAAATGATTTGGTGTAGCACCAAACAGGTTTCATCACTGAGTGCTCCTTTACCATTCATTCTGGACTACATCCTTGAACTCAAGAAATCAGGACTCTTCGAGCTCCATTTGAGTACACCTGGCTGCCATTTCTGCATTCCATTCTAAGAAGACCATTAGGTTTTTACCTACCTGATGACAAAAAAAATTCCTTCAAAACTTGTACCCTGAGGTATGATATCCCACCCTGCTTTGGGATCTCAGTCTAGTTTTACACTGCCTCCCCGTTTGAATTCATGGCAACCTGTTCCTACATGCACCTAACTATGAAGACTGTCTTTCTTGTAGCTATCACATCTGCCCAATGGGTAGGCAAAATAGTTACCCTTATAGCATACCCCCCCTGTACAGAATCTTCTGCCATGATAAAGTCATGTTATGACCCCACCTGAAATTCTTATCCAAGGTAGCATCATCCTTTCACCTAAACCAAACCATCCACCTTCCATCCTGCTTCCCCAGACCTGATATGGAAACCAACATGTGGCCACATGACACACCTTAGACGTGAGATGGGCATTGACCTTCCACCCTTGACAGAACTAAATTGTTCAGTCACCATGTTTATTCCTCTCTATGGCTGAAAGAGGACTGCCATATCAAAACAAAGGCTTTCTAAATGGATATCCGAGTGCATTCCCCTTTGCTACTGGCAACATAAACTACAACTGCCACTAGGAACTCAAATCCATTCCACTCGATCGCTGTTCACTTTAATAGCCTTTCTAAATAACGTGCCAATTTGTGGACATTTGTAAAGTGGCCACCTGGGCATCAATAGACACATTCATACAACATTACGCAATCATCCATGACTCAACATCAGATACCATACTAGGATGCACTGTCCTGTCCTCATTAATCAATACAACTCTGAAGCCCCAGCCCCAGGTAACTGTAGAGCAGTGCCCCTAACGTGGTGCGCCCATAGGGACACTGTTTGAAGAAGAAGAGAGGGTTACTCACCCTGTGCAGTAACTGAGGTTCTTTGAGATGTGTCCCCCTATGGGTGCTCCACTGTGCTACCCTTCTCCCCTCTGCTTCAGAATTCAAACATTGACTCTATGGTAGAGAAGGAACTGAGGGTGTTTGGACCACACAGTACTATATAGACACCGCTCACAATGTGAGATGTGGAGAAACACATGTGCAGCCCAATGAGCACTGCTACTGAAGATCTCTGATCCCAGTTGCAAGGATGCTGGCACACCTAAACCGGAGCACCCATGGGGGGCCCCCATCTTGAAGAACCTCAGTTACTGCACAGGGTAATTGTCTATCCCTTTTCTAATGGTTCCTAATATTCTGCATACAGCTATGGAGTTCTAGCATAGAATTTGCTGTTTTCCTGCTGCATCTGTGATCCCCATTGCTCGCTTGGCCACAAGAAGTAGGGGTCACCAAATGAAATTAATAGGCAGCAGGTTTAAAACAAAAGGAAGTATTTTTTCCACACAATGCACAGTCAGTCTGTGGAACTCTTTGCCAGAGGATATTGTGAAAGCCAAGACTACAACAGGATTCAAAAAAGAACTAGGTAAGTTCATGGAGGATAGTTCCACCAATGGCTACTGGGCAGGATGGGCAGGGATGGTGTCCCTAGCCTCTATTTGCCAGAAGCTGGGAATCAGCACCGGGATGGATCACTTGATGATTACCTGTTCGGTTCATTCTCTCTGGCACACCTGGTATTGGCCACTGTCGGTAGACAGGATACTGGGCTAGATGGACCTTTGGTCTGACCCAGTATGGCCGTTCTTATGAATCCAGGGAGTGGGGGGCACTGGGTCCTGTTGTTCTGCCATTCCCAGTCAGTCCCTCCCCGATGGTGAGATGCAAACCAGGGGGCTGGGAGAGGTTCTCCTCAGTGGATAGGCTCTGATCTCTGGATCAGATACTTGTCACAAGTGGCCATTGGCTGTGTGCCTGGGCTGGTGTCACGCTGCTCTCTGGGAAGGACTCTCCCAGGAACTGCCCATTTTCACTCTCTGGGTCTGGGCAACGGTCATAGCTGCCTCGAAACCACAGTGATGGGTTTGGCAGAAATGCCTAGATAGCTAGAAGGGTTTGTCTGGGGGTGGATAGAGAGTTAAGGGGGAGAGAGAGAGAGAGACCATTCAAAGTCCTAGCCTCAACTGCCTCAACAGGAAAAAAATGGAAATTCACCACCAGAAGGCAGCAAACTGACAAAAAATAAGATTGGACAAGCTGCCTCACTTCAATAAACTAAAAGGAGCTGACGTTAAGGACTGAACATTAAATAGACTTCTGAATCACTCACTGAATATGCTCAGTGTTCTCAGCTCTAAGCTTCTTAGTTAAAATTGGAGACCATTTCTCTGTTGTCTTCTATCCCCCCAAGTGCCTGTACCCTCTCCATTGCCAGCTGGTGTCGCTGCAGGGCTGTGAAGCTTGGGGCCCAGCTGCCTCTTCTGCAGTGCATTTCCCTTCGGAAGCAGTGTAAGATCTACTTGTGTCCCAGCACAAGCTAAGGCCATGAGTCAGCAGTAGCTAGCATGGCACCGAAAGCTGCTGTGCCCCCAAGGAGCACACCCCATTACATGGGCCTATTGTGACCTGAGGTTAGGGTGACCAGACAGCAAATGTGAAAAATTGGGATGGGGCCAGGATGGATAGGAGCAGGGGTGAGCTGGAGCCGGTTCGCACCGGTTTGCATGAACCGGTTGTTAAATTTAGAAGCGGTTTTAGAACCGCTTGTTAACTAGCTTCCCTGCGAGGGAAGCTTTGATGGGCTCTGCCTGGGAAGACTGTAATTCCTCCTCCCGGCCGCCGGGGGGCGCTGCGCTGCGAGAGCCATGTGAGCTGCCTCCTGGCCCTGTTGCTGCTCCTGCTCTTTGGACCTCTGGCCCTGGGGCTCCTGCTGCTGCTGCCTGGTGAGTCCCCGGCTGCGTCCTGCTGCTCCCAGCCCCCCCCCCCGTGTGAGTATCTGCGCCCCTCCCCCGCCTTCCCTGCCCGCAGCCATCCCCTGCCACAGCCAGCCACAGCCAGCCCCTGCCCCCAGCCACCCACAGCCACCCCCTGCCCCCAGTCAGCCCCTGCCCCCAGCCAGCCCCAGCCACCCCCTGCCCCCAGCCACCCCCAGCCAGCCCCTGCCCCCAGCCACCCCCTGCCACCCCCTGCCCCCAGCCAGCCCCTGCCCACAGCCAGCCCCTGCCCACAGCCACCCGCAGCCAGCCCCTGCCCATAGCCGCCCTCTGCTCCACCCCCTGCCCACAGCCACCCACAGCCAGCCCCTGCCCACAGCCGCCCTCTGCCCACAGCCAGCCCTTGCCACAGCCACCCTCTGCCCGCAGCCAGCCTCTGCCTGCAGTCCCTGCCACAGCCACCCCCTGCCTGCAGCCAGCCTCTGCCCACAGCCGCCCGCAGCCACCCCCTGCCCGCAGCCATCCACAGCCCGCCCGTCTGCATCACCTGCCCACAGCCAGCCCGTGTCACTCCCTGCCTCCAGCTAGCCCTGCCCCACGCCCCTATCTGCAGCCAGCCCCACATCCACTGGTGCCCTGCAGTTCCCAGGGCAGTAACCCTGCACACCTGCTTTAATGAGGGGGGGGGGCAGGGAGCAGCTGGGACCCACACATGTGCACACCCTAGAGTGACCAGACAGCAAGTGTGAAAAATCGGGACGGGGGTGAGGGGTAATAGGAGCCTATATAAGAAAAAGTCCCAAAAATTGAGACTGTCCCTGATCACCACCCACACATGTGAAACGGAGCTCATTTCTAGTTCAGCCCCATCTTTTTAAAAAAGAACTTTAGGTAGGGTTAAAATACATCTATATTTTCCTGGACATGTCAGGCTTTTCGGTTCTTAATCACCTCCTGGGAAAATATGGACGTATGGTAACCCTATTGGTACAAAAAATACATGCTGTCGCACATCCCTTAAATCAGAACTTTTTATAGGGAACCCGTTGTTAAATCAGAACTTTTTATAGGGAACCCGTTGTTAAGATTTTGGCAGCTCATCACTGGATAGGAGCCTATATAAGAAAAAGACCCAAAAACCAGGACTGTCCTTATAAAATCAGGGCATCTGGTCTACCTCAGGTGGGGTGGGAAAGTAGGTTTTATTTGTGACTCATTTGTGTCTACAGGAGCCAATGAGCCAATTATATTTTTTAAACTACACAGACTCTTCATTGGATCAGAATTATCGCCCGTCCCCCCCCAAAAAAGTGGGGGAAAGAGGGAGGCGTGATTAAAGCCTAGTTAACACAGTGGATGGGTGCTTACCAACTCCTTCCAGCCCTCCTTCATTCAGTTTCTAACTGAGGCAAGTTGCAACTGCTTCCAAACAGTCTTTGAACTTGGCCAGAAAGAAAGTTCCAGACTTTAAAAGTTTAAAAGCATAGTAACCAGTTGCCACAATTCTTAAAACAAAAATCACGCTCCTTCTGTGTAATTTTAAAATTATCAATTTTATTTGTATAGACAGTATGATTTTTATTTTGGTTGGAAGTACTTAATAGGAAGAAAAATTGTCACTTTCTTTGCCAGTTCATTTACCCCTACAGATCAAGTTTCTATGGTAACACCAACATTCTTATCAAGCTAGTGAAAAGGCTTAAGCTGTATTTTTTTTTAAGTAACTATGTGGTCAGTGTCAATTCAATTGTTTCTATTTTCTGAACGCTTATTTATAAATCTGGTGTCTCCACTATTTCTCTGCCACATGTTCCACTGCTCCCAATACATTTCTTAAAACACCCTTTCCTTGCTTCCTCAGTGCCCTTTCTAACTTTGATCCAATAGCATTTGGTCTAGGCATAAATATCTGGGAGGTTTGTGGTATGGGTTTCATACTCTAATCTTTCATCTAGTTCTTTTGCCAAACCTATTCTAAGCAAATCTCATCTAATTCTTAAATGATTAAGAAACTGTTGGTGTTTTCTGTTTGGAGGCCTGGGAAATAGAACAAGATGATAAAAACATTGCCAGCCAATACAGCAGAGTGCTACCTAGTTTTCTGGAATGCCATTTTAAGTGCCTATACAATGGTGTCCTAATCCATTTCTTGCTAAGAGGTGAGCAAGCAAAGTTTCTGTTGAACTGCTCTTGAGGACAAACTGAAGTTCTCCAAGCAAAGGAGCACTATCAGTCTAGGCAAATACAATATGCTGTACCTCACATTCTTGGCAGAAGTTTGTCAGAGGTACCACTTCTACAAGGAATATGCATCACCTACAACTGTTCATTGGCTGCTCATTTTCTGTGAAATCAAAAGGTTGTCTTTATTAAACCTTAACAGCTACTTTCCATGGATGACATGGAGTAACTTGTGGCATGTTTCAGAGCCTGTTACTGAGTTCACATTAACTGCAATGTGCAGGAGGTCAGACTAGATGATCATGATGGTCCCTTCTGACCCGAGTCTGAGATTTCTCATTCAATATCTTGTTCCAAATCTGGTCATGAAAAAATAACTTCTAACTAAGCTTTGTTTTAACCACCTTGATGTTGAGGTACTGACATCTTCCAATGTGAACTTCACATTTTAGTTACCTTCAGTAGTTCTGCTGGATTAAGAAAGGAAGAAATCCCATCTGTTGTGATCTGGCTAGCGAGCATATTACATAATTTACACCAAAATATGATTGAACAGCAGTAAGATTAATGTAACCCTTCTGCCCATCAGAGTTGGCAGCAACAAGGACTGGGTTCAGTATCTAGGGGTTCCTTTTCAATAACACAATGCAAAACTGGCTCAAGCTCCCACCCAGTGACCTGGGACAATTACGCACCACCCCCCGGGCGCCTCTAAGAGGCAATACTTTCCCTCTTGCAAGCACAGAGTCTGAGTGTAACAAAAGCCTTTTAATAAAGGAGGGAAACCATGTGGCATTATGTTGGGGAAACACCACAAACAGGATTCATAACACAAACCATGAGCAAAAGACCCACCCGCCAAGTAAGTTGAGCAGTGTCCTTTTCCCCCCAGGGTCTTAAGGCCAGCAACCCAAAAGTCACCCAGCTCACAGTTGCTGTCCTTGATCAGTGCAGCCCCAGAGTTCAGAAGTTCATCTGCACAGTTCACCTCCCAGCCTCGGTGGAAATGGGGGAGGTATGGAGGCACCTTACACTCTCCATTGCTCAGGCCCTCGACAGCCAATTGCCACACCTCTCTGTGGGGTTCTGCTCCAGTCCTTTCTGCCAGCCATTTCACTAGCCACAGCTCTCCACTAGCTGCTCACCAAAATGTCTTCAGCTCACACCCCCAACACAGCTCTCAGTGATTTCAGCTTTTAGTAGGGGAGCCTCACTGCTGGTACACCTGGATCATCTTCTTGTATCAGAACCACTAGCTCAGCATAGGTCTAGTATTTAAACCTAGATCTTCATGATTTCAGCTCTAGTGCATGTAACAAGACTCTTTTTAAGTCTAAATTAGCTCTGTTATTACACAGTGGAAAGAAAAAGACAAGAAAGAATCAAGGTGGTGTTTAGCACCAGTGCTCCCAAATATACAAATTCTTGCTCTTCCTCATCTCTCAATTCACTAGGCTTTGGAACCCATGTCCCTTGCCTAGTGAGTACTCTTTAGTTGAGGGTAAGTCCCTCAGTCATAAAATGCCAAGTGCAGTTCTACTGTCCTTGATACACATAATAAGGATAACAACTCTTTATTACTCCTGCCCCAATAACAAAGAGACTGGGGATCCCACAGCAGCCAAAGTGACCATTTGGGCAAGCAGTTCATCATGTTAGGCAGGGTGGGTGTACCCATGCAAACGACATCAGCCCCTGAAGTCTTTTTCCACAGCTCACCACCAGATGTCAGGGGAGAGCTCAGTCTGACTCTACTAGAAATTGAATGAGGGCATATTCTGATTACCTTTGAAAGTGGAAATAAAAGAGTGCAATACAAAGCAGTTTGCTGTTCAGCACTCAGGAAAGTATAGTGCTGTGAATGTCTCCAGCTGGCTGCTTACGTAACAGCAGTCATTCACAATAGTTTCACTCTGAGCATGTCCATTGAATGGAATGCTTAGGGTACGTCTTCACTACCCGCCATATCGGCGGGTAGCAATCGATTTCTCAGAGTTCGATATATCGCGTCTCATCTAGACGCGATATATCGAACTCCGAACGCGCTCCCGTCGACTCCGGAACTCCAACACCGCGAACGGCGGTGGCAGAGTCGACGGGGGAGCCGCGGACGTCGATCCCGCGCCGTGAGGACGGGTAAGTAATTCGAACTAAGGTACTTTGACTTCAGCTACGCTATTCAGCTAAGGTAGCTGAAGTTGCGTACCTTAGTTCGAACCCCCCCCCCAGTGTAGACCAGGCCTTAGAAACCAGTGATGGCCTCCTCCCTTTCAGTGATTGGCAACCACATGCCATAGCTCCCCTTCAGTGCATGAGTTAGCACATCTAGGTAGGTATTTCTAATATATGTATCTCAAGGTATGTGTAACCCAAACTACTACTCCTTCACCCCGGGGCCTGACTACAGCCTGCTGCAGGCCCTGACTCCAGAGCCACCAATGGCTATTAGGCTACTCCTTCACTAGATTGACCATCAAAGGGGTTTCCAGAGCCCTTTGGTTCTGTTGCTCTCTCTCTGGTGGGTGCATAAGCCTGTAAGCCCCCAAAATAAAAGCAGATTATTACACTTTAAGACTTAGTACAGACTTTAAGACTTAAGACTTTAAGTATCTACATTTGTCAATCTGATGTAGTGATAGCATGAGAGGAGACGATCAGTCTGTGTTCTTGCCTGTTAAACCAAACCAATTCAATTCTGAAATAGCAAAGTCTGGGATGTCTATCAACAGGAACCAGCTGCCACCATGAAACTATTCTCATCTACATGTGTGTCTCAGAAATTGTTCTGCCATTTTAAGGCCATTGGGGGCGACGGGCTACAGCCCTAAGATCTTTCTTTTAGTTTGTCATGTTATGACCCAGCTATCCCATGTCAATTTCACATGAACTGAGATTCAAAGACTGAAAAGGTTTAGACTCTAGAAACTGTCATGCAGGCATCAGGGTGAAGCTCTTTCTAGAATTCAATGTGACCAACCAGTTTATAAAGCAGGTGTGTAGATGACTTTTGGAGGGTAGGGGGACTAGAGTTGAAGGTGAATCAATAGCCTTTTTTTTTAAATTAGTAATTCTGTACCATGACTAAATGTGTCCCCTTTTATTAAAATGAAATAAATGAGCTGCTGTTCCTGACTGTTTCTTGTATTATTTGTAGCATTGTAGCACTTAGGAGCCCTTGTCATGCACCAGGACCCCATGATGCTAGCATTGCACAAACACAGAAAAAAAAGATGGTCCCTGCCTGTGATGGGGTGTGCCTACCCCACCCTGGCCCCGCAAGGCTTAACTGTGCATTGCAGCCTGAGGAAGCCACGCCCCTTTGCCTCTGCTGGGTATGCTCAGCCTGCAGGCAAGATATAAAAGGAAGCAGCCCAGCTCAATCTAGGAAGGCTGCTGAAGGGAGAGGATGTAGACTACAGCTTCTCTACAGGGCCTGACTCCAGAGCCAAAGCACGAAGAGCCCCACACGGAGTTCAGGCTGCCTGACAAACCCAGGGAGGAGGCTGCACCATCAGGAGCTACACCGCCTGAGGACCCCAGAGACCAGTGGGAACCGTGGACCGTCACTGGTAGAGACAGGGTAGGACTCATCCCAGGGGACTTAGACTTTGCTCCAGTGGGTGAACTGGGGAACCAGTCAGCATGTTTAGGGAGGATCCCTGCTGACTCAGTGGTGAGTAACCCCACCACTGCCAGGGTCCTGGGCTGGGGCTCAGAGGAGCAGGGAGGACCCAAGTCCCCCTACCCTGGGCACCACACACCCCTGAGTGGTGTCCCACTTCCCCAATCGGCCAATAGGTCACACAATCCCACAGAGGGGTGTGACTTATTGACTCTGGCCATTAGGATACACTACCTTGACTGTAAGGGTTGCTTTATTGACTCTGGCCATTGGTCCATGCTGCCCTGAGCGGAAGGGCCATTCTATTGACTCTGGCCACTAGGCTGTACTACCATATTTTATAATAAGGGTCATCAGCATAGGATCTAACCCAGCTGCAGCACAGCCTCTTCCCTTTCTTCTGACCACACGTGACCCAACACCCCATGGTAGAGTGTACCTAGTAGGGCTGTCAAGTGATTAAAAAAATTAATCCTGTGATTAATCAATAATAGAATACCATTTATTTAAATATTTTTGATGTTTTCTACATTTTCAAATATATTGATTTCAATTACAACACAGAATAGGAAGTGTACAGTGCTCACTTTATATTTAAGAACATAAGAACGGCCGTACCGGGTCAGACCAAAGGTCCATCTAGCCCAGTATCTGTCTACCGACAGTGGCCAATGCCAGATGCCCCAGAGGGAGTGAACCTAACAGGCAATGATCAAGTGATCTCTCTCCTGCCATCCATCTCCATCCTCTGACGAACAGAGGCTAGGGACACCATTCCTTACCCATCCTGGCTAATAGCCATTTATGGACTTAGCCACCATGAATTTATCCAGTCCCCTTTTAAACACTGTTATAGTCCTAGCCTTCACAACCTCCTCAGGTAAGGAGTTCCACAAGTTGACTGTGCGCTGCGTGAAGAAGAACTTCCTTTTATTTGTTTTAAACCTGCTGCCTATTAATTTCATTTGGTGACCCCTAGTTCTTGTTTTATGTATTATGGGAATAAGTAAATAACTTTTCCTTATCCACTTTCTCAACATCACTCATGATTTTATATACCTCTATCATGTCCCCCCTTAGTCTTCTCTTTTCCAAGCTGAAGAGTCCTAGCCTCTTTAATCTTTCCTCATATGGGACCCTCTCTAAACCCCTAATCATTTTAGTTGCCCTTTTCTGAACCTTTTCTAGTGCTAGAATATCTTTTTTGAGGTGAGGAGACCACATCTGTACACAGTATTTGAGATGTGGGCGTACCATGGATTTATATAAGGGCAATAATATATTCTCAGTCTTATTCTCTATCCCCTTTTTAATGATTCCTAACATCCTGTTTGCTTTTTTGACCACCTCTGCACACTGCGTGGACATCTTCAGAGAACTATCCACGACGACTCCAAGATCTTTTTCCTGACTCTTTGTAGCTAAATTAGCCCCCATCATGTTGTATGTATAGTTGGGGTTATTTTTTCCAATGTGCATTACTTTACATTTATCCACATTAAATTTCATTTGCCATTTTGTTGCCCAATCACTTAGTATTGTGAGATCTTTTTGAAGTTCTTCACAATCTGCTTTGGTCTTAACTATCTTGAGTAGTTTAGTATCATCTGCAAACTTTGCCACCTCACTGTTTACCCCTTTCTCCAGATCATTTATGAATAAATTGATAAACTCTTGGGTGAATGCCATCTGGTCCAGGTGACTTGTTAATGTTGAGTTTATCAATTAATTCCAAAATCTCCTCTAGTGACACTTCAATCTGTGACAGTTCCTCAGATTTGTCACCTGCAAAAGCCAGCTCAGGTTTGGGAATCTCCCTAACATCCTCAGCCGTGAAGACTGAAGCAAAGAATCCATTTAGTTTCTCCGCAATGACTTTATCGTCTTTAAGCGCTCCTTTTGTATTTCGATCGTCAAGGGGCCCCACTGGTTGTTTAGCAGGCTTCCTGCTTCTGATGTACTTAAAAAACATTTTGTTATTACTTTTGGAGTTTTTGGCTAGCCGTTCTTCAAACTCCTCTTTGGCTTTTCTTATTACACTTTTGCACTTAAGTTGGCAGTGTTTGTTCTCCTTTCTATTTGCCTCACTATTTTTATTACAAATATTTGCACTGTAAAAAACAAAAGAAAGTATTTTCAATTCACCTTATATAAGTACTGTAGTGCAATCTCTTTATCATGAAAGCTGAACTTACAAATGTTAAATTATGTACCAAAAAAACTGCATTCAAAAATAAAACAATGTAAAACTTTAGAGCCTAAAGGTCCACTTGGTCCTACTTCAGCCAATCGCTCAGACAAACAAGTTAAGTTACATTTGCCAGAGATAGTGGTGCCCAATTCTTGTTTACAATGTCACCTGAAAATGAGAACAGGCATTTGCATGGCACTGGTGTAACTGGCATCGCAAGATATTTACGTGCCAGATGTGCTAAAGATTCAAATGTACCTTCATGATTCAACCACCACTCCAGAGGACATACATCTATGCTGATGACGGGTTCTGCTCTATAAGGATCCAAAGCAGAGCGGACCAATGCATGTTCATTTTCATCATCTGAGTCAGATGCCATCAACAGAAGGTTGATTTTCTTTTTTGGTGGTTTGGGTTCTGTAGTTTCCGCATCAGAGTGTTGCTCTTTTCAGACTTCTGAAAGCATGCTCCACACCTCATCCCGCTCAGATGTTGGGAGGCACTTCAGATTCTTAAACCTTGGGTCGAGTGCTGCTGTTATCTTTAGAAATCTCACATTGGTACCTTCTTTGCATTTTGTCCAGTCTGCAGTGACAGTGTTCATAATCAAACAAAATGTGCTGGGTAATCATCCAAGACTGCTATAACATGAAATATATGGCAGAATGTTGGTAAAACAGAGCAGGGGGCATACAATTCTCCCCCAAGGAGTTTAATAACAAATTTAATTAATGCACTATTTTTTAACATCATCAGCATGGAAGCATGTCCTCCAAATGGTGGCTGAAGCATGAAAGGGCATACGAATGTTTAGCATATCTGTCACATAAATACCTTGCAACGCCAGCCACAAAAGTGCCATGCAAACGCCTGCTCTCACTTTCAGGTGATGTAAATAGGAAGCAGGCACCAGTATCTCCCGTAAATGTAAATAAACTTGTTTGTCTTAGCGATTGGCTGAACAAGAAATAGGACTGAGTGGACTTGTAGGCTCTAAAGTTTTACAGAGTTTTTTGTTCTTGAGTGCAGTTATGTACCAAAAAAAATCTACATTTGTAAGTTACACTTTCACGATAGAGATTGCACTACAGTACTTGTATGAGATGAATTGAAAAATACTATTTCTTTCATTTATCATTTTTACAGTGCAAATATTTGTAATCGAAAATTTAGATAAAGTGAGCACTGTACACTTTGTATTTTGTGTTGTAAAAGAAATCAATATATTAGAAAATGTAGGAAAACTTCCAAAAATATTTAATGCATTTGAATTGGTATTCTATTGTTTAATACTGCTATTAATGGAGATTAATTTTTTTAATTACAGTTACTTTTTTTGAGTTAAGCGCGTGAGTTAACTGCGATTAATCGACAACCCTAGTACTTACCCCATGACACTACCACAAAGGGCTTATTAATACAACCCATAAACAAATTTTGAGGAGTGGGGGTGGCTAAAGCCCCCTTGCGCAAGGTCGCACTTGTCTATGCCCATTGGAAATTGGTTGGGATGAAGCCCAAAATGTATCAATGAATTATAAGATTGGTCCAGTCAGACTTCCCCCTCTCCCTCCAACTATGCTAACTGCAGTTTATGGTGATGCTCTAACCACAGAGGCTTTGTGTTCAGTACAAGGATGACTATGGGCCTGTAGTGGTAGATTCAACCAGCAGGGTCTGTGGGAGTCAGGGTAGCCATACTCTGTTTATGTCGGACCAGATGATCATGATGATCCTATCTGACCTTAAAGTCTATGTCTTAAAAGGTAGTCTCTACCTCAGTGTAGTTAAACCCTGTCAATCCCAATGCAGTGGGCGTAGTAATGGGGTGTATAAGCTATCTGTATCTTATCTCCACAAGGATTTTGCAGTGATAGGTAATGTGTATTATCATCTCACTAAAACACCTTTTGGGGGGCAGTGAAGACATAGCCTCAATGTCAAAAGTCAAAAGAGATGCATTGGAACAAAGATGATTGGCATATGGCCTGCAATGGCTGAAGCTGATAAGAGCTATTAGATATAGCTTCAACACTGCCACTACATGTCCTTTCCTAACAGCAATATTTGTGGCTGAAACACCAGCAACCAGTCACCCAGATTACCCATTTTTTTAATTCAATAGTCAGAACCTATTGGTGGTGAAGGGAAGCTTCCATTTATTTTTCTTATAGGAAGCTCCCTACCAGATGGGTCCCCATACAAAAGACAGCTGTAAGTGGAGCTGCCTTTGAACTTTTAGAGCAGTGATGCTTTTCTGTCCACTCACCACTTCAACTCATTGATTGCCAGGCCCTGGCTGCTGCAAAAGTGATGACTGCCAAACACTACAAACTTTCCTCCTTGATTTCAAAGACCTGCCTGCACAGTCAACTTTGTACATTAACTTCACAGTACCCCGCCCCCGGAAAATGTAATTTGAGTGTAAAAAAATGCCTTTAAGATCGGAGGATAATCTAGCCAGCTGCACTGGGTCTGTAATTGCCAATTAAGTTTGTTGAAAGTCAGATATGTGACTTGAACAGCAGATGGTCAACAAGCCTTCAAAGTCTTCAGGACTGTTCTGAGCATTTTTCTATGAGGCAGGCATGCTGATTGTAGCCTTTGCGCTGTCCCTATTTGAATTTAAAATGTACCTGGTGCCTCTGCAGAATATGGTGAATCCATTCAGTTTCTACAGTAAAGCATGATCCAAACCTTGGCTGAAATGTAATCTGAACGCTTTTTTTCAGAAACATTCAGTTACCTCTTGTTTCATGTTCATGTATTTCCTGGTTTCAGCAGGAACTAGAACTAATGTGTATCCATGACCCAAATAGGTCCAGCTTAATGCAGCTGATCTTCAGATAAGCAAGTCAACTCTAAAATTTTACCAGAGCCAAACCACTGTGTAGTCGGGCTGCACAATAAGGGTCCAGAGCACCAACCATCAGATTCACCACTATTGCCTGTTATATACTGGGATGGAGATTCACTGGTACCAACTAGAATACTGATGGGGGATTTTCCTTAACTGCTCAGTGTAGACAAAGACAGACAAACTTCCAAAAAAAATGTCCTCACATGTGGAAGAGCACACATTCTTATTTAGATTAGATTTTACCCTTAAAGGCTTTAACTCTTGGGATGTTAAACAATAAAAACTTGCTTGAGAGCAAACCTCAAAATGGTTTCTTTCTAAAACAAGTAAAATAATGACCTTATGATACCAAAGTTTAAAAAGTAAATCTGTTACTCAGCACTAAATTGGTTTACATTTAATTTACTAAGGAATAAATAAATAGCCTTTATTCATGTAGCAGGAAAATTAGAGAAAATATATGTATGAATGTGCTGAGTATCAGATTATGCACATTTCCCGTTCTACTCTGTGCCACAACGTATGCCTAATAAATCCAAAGCAATCAGTTCCTTAGCTTCATCTTTTTCTCCCTCATACTGTTTTCTCCAAGGGCTCAACCTTCTAAGCAGTCCCAGAAAAGAGGCATTTTTTCCACTGTTTCTCTTTTCCTTGACCTGTTCGCTTGCCAGTCTGTATTTCACAGCCTTCCGCCACCTGGTCTGTTGGGTTTTCTTCCTGAAAAGTTTCTTGAAGTACCAGCAACTGTTAAAACTAGTGTCTCTCTTCATCTCCACCTTTGTTGTTCTTTGCATTTTAAGTCTATTTAGGAAAACCTTGAATCTGTCCTTCAGTTTCATGCAATTTTCTCTTAACTGTGGTAGTTTTTCTGACAGTTCTTTTCTACTTAGATGAAGACCACTATTAATATATTCTACCATCCTTCAAGGAGGTCTTGATCATCAAAGACCTACCTGTTGTTTTTCAAGTTGTCTGTGAGGAAAAAGGTAGGAAGATTAGTTAACGTAAGTCAGCTTCATAAACCTTAACAATTTAACTTTATAGCAAAAGACTATAAATGTACTCTTATTGACTTTGTCACGCTATTTTTTTGCTTCTAAACTTAAAGCAATTACATCGACGATGACATATTTGTCTGTAAAGATCAAACTGCTTGTTCAACAGCTGTTCTGTTTTGTTTCTATGGAAGCATGTGCTGATTACATCATTATTCCATGATGATGTCACAATAATAAATAAAACCTTAGACCGCCCTTTCAGCCAAGTGACTAGTGGCCTGAAAAAGGCCATCAGTGCTATTATCCTAACAGTAACTTAGTTCCTAGGGCTATTATTGTGAAGATTAATTATTTGAAATCGTAAGTTATTGACATTTGTCTAAAGCTTCATAGGTGTGCTGTAGAGAGAGAATGTATGCTCACCTACAAATAGACAAATGCAAAAGCCTGTGATTAGCAGGACAGATCTTCTGGGACCCAAAGGGGGCCCTCAATAGCCCTGATACAACCCCATCTGTGCCAGTTTTTTTAACAAAGGAAGAGGACATCAGCTAAATACCCTTACTCAGGTTAAGTAAAAAAAAAAAAAACAGGAGTACTTGTGGCACCTTAAAGACTAACAAATTTATTTTAGCATGAGCTTTCGTGAGCTAAAGCTCACTTCTTCGGATGCATATGCATGCTAAAATAAATTTGTTAGTCTTTAAGGTGCCACAAGTACTCCTGTTTTTTTTTTTTGCGGATACAGACTAACACGGCTGCTACTCTGAAACCTGTCAGGTTAAGTAGTGTCTTACTCCACAGTAGTCACATTGATTTTACTGGGGCTAGCTATAAGGTAAGGGTCTATCAGCATGCGTTAGCGTATCACAATCTAGGCCAAAGAAATTAAAGACAATGTATTCTTCATAGTTCAAAAACAGAATTTAAAAAAATCACATACCTTACGTTGCTTAAAAAGGGTCATGTCTCATTGGCCTCAGGCAATTTCAAAAATGAAATCAAAAGCCTAAAGCAGGCCATCAGTCAGAAATATTTCCTTTCATTGCCCAATCTAACAATGAAACTCTCCAGTCATGTAAATTAACTGATTTTGGTTCAAATTTTTAATACATTATTTAAGAAACAAAACACATTTTGTGAAAATATTAATGGCCGGCATACGTGGAGGGAAGGTTTGAAAAAAATGAGGTTACTTGCCTCTAACCAGAGGTCCTCTGCCTGAGTGGAGTAGCCGCTAAACATTGCCATTCTTGGGTTCATCTGATAAGTCATACTGTGAAATGAGGAAAGTGGGAAATGGAATCCTAATTAAACAGTGGCCAAAATACTGCTACCAAACTGTGCATCAGCCCTGGAGGCTAAATGTTTAGTGAATGTGTAGCTAGAGCTCCAAGATGCAGAGCTGCAGATTTCAACAATGGGGACAAATTTAAGGCATGCCAAAGTGGCTGCCTTTGGCATAGTAAAGTGTGTGCCTTAACCCTTGCAGGGAGGGTTGCAGTTGCTAGCCTGTTGGTCGCTTCTATACATAGCCTAACTCATCCGGATAATCATTGAGAAGAACTAGTCAGACCCTTAGTATTCTTTTTAATGTATATGAAAATATATGGGGACTTTCTGAAGTATTTGGTACTGTTTAAATAAAAAGTGAGCGTGTGTTTAGTGTCTTGCTGTGGAGTCTCAATTTGCCTGAGTGTATGTGAGACCTGGGAAAGACTCCTGATAGTGTAATTGACTGGCTGAGCTGGAAGTCAGTCACCACCTGGGGCAGGAATTTAGGCTATGGATGGAGGACCACTGTGCCATTGTAGGAAATGGTGAAGGGTGGATCCATCACCATGGCTTGTTACAGAACAGTGTTGTTAATCGCAAAACATACAACTATGGAAGCTGTCCATGTGATATCACTACTCCACATTTGTTTCACACTACAGGCACGCACTCTCCTCCCAAAAGCAGTTGTTCCACAATAAGAAACAAAAAGTGGAAGAGTTAGATATCAAAGAAAAATATTATTAATAATTTGCACAACATTGCTATATTGTATAATCAGACCCCCCCCAAATAAATAAATAAATAGTTAATATAAACAATGCATAGGCTATAACCAGCACTCAAAATGATTTGAAACAAGATAAAATCCCAAACATTGTTAAAAATGAACTCCTTAAATGATATTGTCCAGTATGTCCCTAAATTGGGTAAGGAGAGGAAAAATTGTATAAGATCCTGCAAAAAAATATGCCTTTAGGACTACTAGAAACTTGAGATCAATGACACCATATCTGAATCAAGGCTCGTGTTATTTGACAAGGTCATGCACAATCTTGGGCTCTTTGTATGTACCATTCACAGTATTATTACCCATACTAGATCCCGACACTGCTGTGTTTGACCAATTGCAGCTGTCTATTCGGTAGCTTACCTTGAAAATAACATCTGCAAGGACCGCTCAGACCAACTGCAATTACTGATCTATCATCACAGCACATTGTCATGGAGGGTTCCACATGAGACTTGTTTTTCCATAAAGGGGACTAAGGTGACGATAACTGTGGAGTTGGCAGGAAGGTATACTGAGATGTAGGTGCAGCTAATCAGTGTAGAGAACCCATGTTCAGACTACTAAGTTAATACTTGGTCAGGAGCCCCACCACATTATGCTCCTGTTGTCAGACATAGATGCTGCCTCACATCTCCTGATAGCAGGGAGATCCACCTGTGGGTAGCAGTTAGGCTATAAGCAATTGTCATAACTAGAAAGGGACGGGTAACAACCCTCCTGTATACAATACTATAAAATCCCTCCTGGCCAGAGGCACCAAAATCCTTTTACCTATAAAGGGTTAAGAAGCTCAGGTAACCTGGCTGACACCTGACCCAAAGGCCCAATAAGGAGACAAGACACTTTCAAATGTTGGGGGTGGGAGGTAAGGCTTTTGTTCGTGTGCTTTGTTTTTGGGGGTGTTCGCTCTTGGGACTAGGAGGGACCGGACATCAATCCATGTTCTCCAAATCTTTCTGCACAGGTCTCTTATATTTCAAACATGTAAGTAACAGCCAGGCAAGGTGTGTTAGTTTTATCTTTGTTTTCTCAACTTGTAAATGTTCCTTTTGCTAGAGGGTTTGCTGTAACTTTGAACCTAAGGCTAGAAGGGGGGTTCCTCTGTGCTCTTTGAATCTGATTACCCTGTAAAGTTATTTTCCATCCTGATTTTACAGAGATGAATTTTACCTTTTCTTTTAATAAAATTATTCTTTTAAGAACCCGATTGATTTTTCATTGTTTTAAGATCCAAGGGTTTGGATCTGTGTTCACCGGGACTAATTGGTGAGGGGATTACCAAGGCTTCCCAGGGAAAGGGGTGTAGAAGCTTGGGGGGGATATTTCTCAAGCCTACCCAGGAAAAGGGGTGTAAGGGCTTGGGGGGATATTTTGGGGGAAGAGGAACGCCAAGTGGTCCTTTCCCTGTTTCTTGTTAAAGCATTTGGTGGTGGCAGAGTATTAAAATTTAACCTAAGCTGGTAGAAATAAGCTTAGGGTGTCTTTCATGCAGGTCCCCACATCTGTACCCTAAAGTTCAGAGTGGGGAGGGAACCTTGACAGCAATACTCTATGGTCCACCAACATGCATCATATACCTACTCCATTACTTATAAAATGACTCCTTCCCGTTGGACCGATACACAGTCAGACCACACTGACCTCTTTCCCAGGCCAAGACCATCTGAGGCAACTTGGCTGTAAAAGCTTTTATGCAGAATGGTGAATATTCTACAGTTCTGCAGAATTTGTAATAGAATTTGCTCAATGCTGCAAAAATGTGCTCTGGAATGTTGGCTTTCATTTTAATAAAATATTCTTCTTTGAGTGCTTGTGTGCGTACGCCACATGCACAGTCGTCGGAAACTTTTTCCCTTAGCAGCTCCCGTCGGGTCAGCTGGGGAGCCGCCTCGAGTGTCTCCTTCCTGGCACTCAATATATGACCCTGCCAACCCGACTCCCCTTCAGTTCCTTCTTACCGTCCATGGTGGCCGTTGGAACTGTGACTTGCTTGCTTTTCAAGTGCTCCCTGAGCATAGTTACCTAGTAGTTGTTAGTTGTTAGTTAGTATAGTTATAGTTATCATTAGTATAGGTGTTTGTGAGTGGGATCTTTCCCTATCCCCTCACCCCTTCTTGGGCTCTGGGCCATGCTGCGAGCATAAGGCTTTAAGTCCTGCAGTGCATGCCATAAACCCATGCCAAATAGTGATCCCCATGTCTCTTGCTTGAGGTGTCTGGGGCAGGTGCATCAGACAGAGTGCTGCAAAATCTGCAGAGCTTATAAACCTAGGACGAAAAAGGAGCGGGATTTCCATTTGAAGCAGCTGCTCATGGAATCCGCACTTTGTCCAGCAGCTTCAAACCGCCAAGGCTCGGGCCCAGCACCCTAACAAGGAGCAGCGGCCCGGCACTGCTGTACTTCCCCGGTGCCCCATAAGTTACATAAGAAGACTGAGAGAGGGCACTCTCCTCAGAGAGCTGTGGGACTGCCAAGGCATGCTTCGCTGCACCCAAGGAAGGACCCAGCTCCCAAGAGTCAGTGCTGTCGACTCCAGTGCCCCAGAAGGCACTGTTGAGTCTGGCACATAGCAACTCTCCAACACGGCAGTGCCAGTTGGAGGTGTTGGAGCCACCCTCCACCCCTGACACTTTGAAACCACAAGTGATCTCATAGAGATGACTGTGGTTCAGCCCCTAGTAATTAGGACAAGCCTCCAGTACCATTGAGAGCAGTACCATCCAGAGGCAAGCCTGCCATGATGCAGCGCTCCCGGTCGCTAGACCGGCACCGCACCCAGCACCGTTCCCGATCCCAGTTGCCATGACATCATTCCCCGGCACTGAGTCCAGCAGGAACACGCCCGGCACTGGGGACATGGCAATCAATCTCCCCAGCACCACGGACAGATCAGCACCTGTCCACAACACCTTCACAGGACCAGCACTGACAAGTGGCACCGGAGCCCAGCAGCCAATCGCCGGCACCGGACCCATGGCTCCGGTTCCCATCACCAGATTGCCAGCACTGATCCTCGACAAGATTGTCATGGCACCGGTCCCCTGCCTCTTCCACTTGACACCAGTGACCTGCATGTGTGACTTCAGCTCCGCCGTGGTCATCGCCCTCCAGCTCTTCAGAGTCTGATGCAGACTTGTATTATTCGAGGCACAGTTGACACAGGTTGGGCAGACACTGAAAGGATGTGCATGCGGCCTGGCAACCACAGTGGCAACCCCCCATGCAATGGCCCTTTTGGACCCCCTGGGCTTACCATCAGGTCCAGGGGCTCCAGGTCTGTGATCTCAGGATGCCACCCTTTCCAGCCACCTAGAGATAGGCCTGCCTCTTGGGGAGCTGAAGCTGCCTTCTACAAGCCACCCCCTCAGACTGCAGAAGTGAGGCCGAAAACAGCTCAGGGCCTGCCACTAGGCCACGAGGCGGCCGCCCCTGCTGAGCCGGTGGCAGAGCCTGGTACAGTTTAGGAGCAATCCAGGCAGCTCAAGGGCCAGGAGGACCCTGTATCACTACTTGCCACCTCATCTTCCTCGCCCGATGAGGCGGTAGCAGGGGCGTCAGCTTCAGGGCCCCCACCTATTGACCACAGGGCACACCAGGATCTGCTCCATCGCATTGCCCACAACATGAGCCTGCAGGCAGAGGAGGTGGTCGAGGCAGAGGACCCTATGGTAGACATCCTTGCCCCAGAAGGTCCTTCCTGGGTGGGGCTACTGCTAATGAAGACCATCCAAAACACTAACTACACCCTGTGGCAGACTCCAGCCGCCATTCCACCCATCGCCAGGGGCATAGATAGGAAGTACTTTGTCCCTTCCAAGGCTACGAGTACCTCTTCTCGCATCCACACGCTTGCTTCCTGGTGGTCTTGGCGGTAAACGAAAAGGAATGTCAGGGGCAACAGGCACTGGCCCTCAAGTCTAAGGAGGCTAAATGCATGGACATCTTTGGCAGGAAGATCTATGCTGCAGGGGGCCTCCAGCTGAGGATAGCCAACCAGCCTTCCTTATTTCAGTCCTCATTGTTTGAAAAGTCTTTATGAAAATTTAATTTATTTTTAAAAACTGAATTCATTTTTAAATAAAAGTATATATTGCAAACATCTCAGGGCAGAGACTTTGCCATTTGTTTTCTGTTTAACATATTTTACCTGTATTAAAGTGCCATACATTTACAGCACTATAAATAATAATCATCATCACTTGAAAATATTTAAAACTAATGTATACCTATCAGAATTCAATCCATACTTGTCTGTCTTGAATTGATTTTTAAGAAACTTTTAACCAGTGCATTTTAGTGATATACATTCTATTAATTTTTTCTGAGCATGCTCTGTGGACAACAAATTTGTGAATAGAGCAAAGAGTAGACTACACTATTAGTCTAGTAAAGAGACTGGGCTCTCAAACACTGTGGAAATTTAAATCAGTGAGGGAAGATTTTTTTAAACCGATAAGCAATATTACAAATGTTTTGTTGAAACAACACAGTTCGTCATCACCAAGAGGGAGAGGATTCTATTTTTTTAAATGTCCTAAAATGAATCTCCATACAATTGCAGTGTCCTAAAATGAAACCTCGCAACAATTCACTGTTTATGAGAGAGAACCTCTATTTCCCTTAAAGCAAAATAGCTTCAATTTTCCCATTCTGTCCCACTGAAAAACTCTGTTCTATGTCATTCAACAGCGTTAAAAAGTTTATCACTGTTTATTTCCCCAAATATTACTGTTTGATTTCATATGTATGTAATGTAATAATAGTGAGGGATGGAAAAGACCAATTACAGTATGAACCGTCTCATGACTGTCAGGTTGTTTTTCTTGATTCTCAACATTTTCTCTTCATCATATCCCATTATTTCTAGTTGTTTTCCATTGTAACCCTAAATAAATCCTCTCCTTCCATAGCGTTCACATCATTCAATTATTTATATACTGTTACGCATCACTTTCCCTTTTCCTCCACCTTATCATTGCTCAACCAGCAAATTTAGCATGTTTACTTTTTTGGTTTATAGTGCCTCTTAACTCTCTTAATTCAGGTTGCACTGGTGGCAATAGGAGCTGGAGATGGCTGGTAACTTGGGGCACAGCCTAGCTTCATGCTATGTATTGTACAGTGCACCAAGCATGTTACAACGTATAATTACATAAACTGTAATTTAGATAACTTTGCTGGCATAACTTCTAGTACAGTGACTGGTGATTAGATACCCCAGCAACGGGCCTATTAGGCTGGAAGGGAGATGTGGAAAGAGGCTGTATCACTTTCTCCTCATGCCCTTGAGAGGGGCTGGGGGCTTGTCTCAGTTGGGCAGGGGGGCCCTGTGTCATGCGCCCCCCCACCCGTGCCTCCAAAAGTGCTGTTGCCTGCTGCACCCGTTGTGAGGAGGCACTAAGCACTGGCCAATATTGGCGCCAGATCTGTGTCCCCGCCTGAGGGAAGCGCTGATCCCCGCCTTCCATTTTATTCTCCATCTTCCCTCCTCCCCCAGCTCTCTCTCGTCTCTCGGGGACATCCGCCCCCGTGCCCGCGCGCGCCGCGAACGTGTACGGGTGAGAGGCTCAGCGAGAACCCGCGCGCGCGCGGCGGTTGGGCCGGGAAAGAGCGCGCCCGCGCGCGCCCGCGCGCTGCTCCGTGACCCATTTCAGTGAACAAAGGATTTTGCTGGAATCTCTCAGCGCTATACCTAAAATGGCGCCCAGCACGCTCATCTCGGCCACCATAGAGATGAGGCGGGGCGGGCGGCTAGAGCGGCGCCGCTGGCACTTTACACACGGCCCGGCTCTGCCTCACTGGTAGCATGAGGAGGGCGCTGTGAGCCGCGCCATGGCGGGTGAAGGCGAGCCCGGCTCGGAGAAGGTAACGCGAGGGGAGCAGAGAGGCGCCTTCTCCTCGCGGGCTCGGCTCGCCGGGACCCGGCGCCTCGGCGGGGGAGGCCCTTGGCCGCCCCGCTGGTGGCTGTGTCTCCGCCCCCCGCCCCCCCACATCAGCGCGGGGTGGTGGCTGCACTGGGGGGCCGAGCCCTCCCCCTCCCCCGCTGCCGGGGCGGGTCCCTGCGGCCCCGGCGGGTGACGGATCCATGCAGATTCAGCGCAGAGCCAGGCGGCCGCGCCCTGCCCGTGTCTGATCCGCGTGGAGGCGCCGCCGGGCCGCTCTCCCGCCGCCCCTGCCCTAGAGCCAGGTCCCCCCAGCGTGCAGAGCTGACGCGCCTCCCCCAGCACCCGCTCGCAGCGGGGCTGCCAAAGCTGATTTTAGATCCCCCGCCCTTGACAGGGGCCGCCTCAAGGTTACAAAGTCAGTACCTAGAGCCCCGGGCCGGGCCGGCCGTTCCCTGGTTGCAGCGATCGCCCCCTAACTAGGCTTCCAGAGCCCGTGACTGGAGTTTTCATAATTTTGCCTGATAATGTGGCTAGGGATTTTTAAGCATTTTTTAAAAGTTTAATCTAATTCAGTGTTCACAGTTGTAGGAAATTAGGGCAGGCCCAGATAATTGTTTTAGGATAATTGATGTTGAGATTCAAAAAGTTAAAGCTTAGTAACTGTTAAAGCACAAACTGTCAACATTGCATGTCAAAATGTACACAGTATATATCCTGAAAACAAACTGTAGTTCAAGCAGCACTTTTCATACTTAACTGTACATTTCAATTATTATTCATGGACTCTTCTATTAATTTGTATGTACAGTGAAATCAGTAAAAAGCGACAAAGAGTCCTGTGGCACCTTATAGACTAACAGAAGTATTGGTGCCTAAGCTTACCTCTGACGAAGTGGGTATTTACCCACGAAAGCTCATGCTCCAATATGTCTGTTAGTCTATAAGGTGCCACAGGACTCTGTCGCTTTGTACAGATCCAGACTAACACGGCTACCCCTTGATAGTAAAATCAGTGTTTCCTGATGCATACCAGTACAATCTAGTCCTTTTAAGCCTATCTATTATGCATACAGTTCATATGTGAATATTCTAAAATAACCAGTAATACTAAAAAGCAAATAAGTATGTGCTGGTAAATGTCATGTGCTCTCTTGGACCTGATTATCTTCTCCCCTAGATCTGGGTGTGGCTCTTTGGGTGACTGGGATCCTTTATATATTTAATATATGTCACAGTCTCTGCTGTATTATCTTTTCTGCAGAACATGCACTGGGGACATACGTTGTAAGATAAGAGTTGTTAGTACCAAGGCTCCAATGGAGCTGCCCTACCTTCAAGATGCTGATGAGGTACAGGGCATCCCAAGGAGCCCCTGGAATCTGCCAGGTTTGGGACAAGACCCATGTCCTCCTTTTTGGGGGGTGGTAACCTATCAAAGGGATAGGTCATGCAGGGGAGATACTAATGAAGATGTCCATATACTACACTTCCCCACAGGTTTTTCTATGGGATGTGATTTAGGGCTCTTCCAGATTCTGAAGAGCCTGGTGATTGCCCTGATGCAGTGTCAACCATTGAAAAACTCATGGGAATTTGAAGAAGCTTGAAGGTTTCCTGTGATTTTTTTTTTTGGGCTCCTTTTTCAATGGATGGCACCATTGTGTACACAAATGCAGCATATTGTTTACCACCAATATTTTTTGTATTAAAATACATTACATTTTAATTGAAGCCTCTTACATGCTCTTAAATTTTACTTCCAGTTAATTTTAACTGAATATAACTACTCTAGGACAAAGGTTCTCAATCTGTGATCTGCTGAAGTACTTTCTGCTGAAATACAGAGGTTGTTAGGTCATATGGTGCTGGCTTTCATCCTTATTTTCAGCTAGTGAAGTATACTAAAGATAGCTAAAAATACAGTAGATGCTTTCCTAATATCTCTTTTCCACATAATCAGGTGATTTAATTGTCACAGGAATGTTATGCAGTCACAGTTGGGAAGAGAGGCAGTCAGTACAATTGAGAGTGGGAGGGGAGATGGTCCATTGAAACTTAATGTGTGGACCACAACTATGAAAAAATTGAGACTCCCTGTTCTCTGCTTTATGACTAGTTTCAGATTACCGTATATACTCATTCACAAGCCAAATATTTTTGGTAAAAAAGTGACACATCAGAGAGCGCGGGTTGGCTTATAAATGGGTCTACACCAAAATTTCATGATTTTAAACTCTATGGAATCACTGAATATCTAATACATTGTCGTTTTGTTTACTTGGAGCATCTGCAGGCATGGAGCCCCTCAGCTCCCTGTGGCTGCGGTTCGCTGTTCCCAGCCAATGACATTTATGTATTTAAACTTTGTGCAAAAGATTTTGGTAGGGCTTCTACACTTATGTACAAATTCTAATCTCATATGTATACAGGCTCTCTAATACTAGTCATAAGAATTGCATAAGAACCTAAATTAAGTCTCTCAAAAGTAATACAATAGCATAGCATCTTCTATACTATCTTGTTACAGGGTAGCTGGTTCCTGTGAATAACCTAGGTCCAGCTCCCCTGGATCATAGCAGATGAGTCCAGTCCACCCAATTAAAGGGAGAGGCTTGAATACACCTGACCCTAAAAAGCTGCTAGTGGGTGATTGAGAGAGGTGTGCCTGAGGAAGGAAAGCCACAATGGAGTGGAGTTAACTCCCATGGTAGGTCTCCTGGAGCAAAGGGCCAGATCCTCAGGGAGACAGCCCTGAGGCTGCTGCCCAAAAGAAGGGGCAGAGCTGGTTAGAACTGGGAAGTTGTGAGGCCTGTGAGTAGGATAGAACTGAAACCTGAAAGTGAAGACAGTAAAGACCGTTTTTCTGTTCAGTTAAGAAAACAAAACTCCTTGAAAGAGAGGGGGTGTGGCAGTGTATATTTTGGAGCTGGAGTGAAGCCCTGGTCAGTGATATATCTAAAGTGTCCAAGAACAGTACCATTCCAAATTAAAAAAATAACTTTTAAAAAAACTACAGATACTAAGTAACAACGTAGCTATTGATCATAACATATGCTAAATCTAAGGATTTAAAAGCAAGACAGAAATGTGCCTTCATAATGAACAAACACATTCTTATCAGCAAGAAATGCAGATTTCATCACAACAATAGCAACCTTGACTCTGAGCCATATATTTTGGGGGCCTTTTATGCATATTTTTTCATCTTGATTTTTGTATCTAAATAGATTTTTTGGAAGAATACTATTAAGTAGGAAATACTGTCAGTTAACTATATTCAGAGCAGAGGATCTAGAGATGCCTATAGAGGCTTTTATAAATCTAAAATAACCTATTGTAAATTGTTAAATGTTTTTCTTTTGGTAATGTTACTTCTAATTACTGTTGGAGACTAATGTAATATAAAAGTGAATAGCTATCAGTTTTGGGTAAAATATATATATATATATATATATATATATATATATATATATGGACCAGCATTTGAGGCTGATCAATATTCAATAATGTTTATTGCTTGGATTTTCAAAGGGATCTAAGAGTAGTAGGCGCTCAATTCCCTTAGAAACCCCAGGCTACATATAACACTTTTTTTCCCAAAAGGATTGTGTTCATGATTACTGACAAGAACTATATTTATTTATTTTTGGTCAGAGTAAAGGTTGTTCTGTTGTTGAAATATGTTCTTACAGAAATGCATATGTTTTTTAAACTAATTCTTTTTGAATTTTGTAAGACATATTATTGTTCTTTTGTGAATGTAAATGAAGGTATATAGCTTTTTACAATTTTAAATGGGAGACAGGTCATCAGATTATTATGTTAAAGGATTGTGAGTAGTGCTGCCCGAACAATTGTCTCCTGCAATGCCTGCCTGACAAAGATGCACATGTTCACTATGTAATTAAGTTAGTCACGTGTTCATGTGCAGCACAACATAACTACAAGCTGAATGCTGGTAAAATATGCTTTAAAACAGCTCAGTAAATTAAGTGTCAAACTCAGGGTTAAAACCCTGGTCTGTTGCCTACACATATAATGCTTAATCTACTAGTTCTCAAAGCCCTCCTAGCTAATTTATTGAATTTCAATGCTTCAAGATCAGTGGTTCTCAAACTTTTGTACTGGTGACCCCTTTCACATTGCAAGCCTCTGAGTGTGATTCTCTCCTGCCCACACACACGTTAAAAATGCTTTTTAATATATTTAACACCATTATAAATGCTGGAGGCAAAGCAGGCTTTGGGGTGGAGGCTGACAGCTTGCGACCCCCCATGTAATAACCTCACGACCCCCTTGAAGGGTCCCAACCCCCATTTTGAGAACCCCTGTTCAAGATAATGCCTCTGAAAAACATAGATTTTTTTTTTTAATCTGTACATCTCAAATCACTTTATAGAGTGGGTAAATATTATCCTGATTTTGCAGTTGGCCAAGTAAAGATATATAAAGCAGTTTGAGCCTGTATGGTCTGGTGGGTAGACATGGGTCAGTTAATTTAGAAACTTAGAAATTGGCATTCTGTTTCCAGCTCTACCACAAACATCTTATGTAACCTTTAGCAAGTTACTTAAGGGCAGATTTTTTTAAAGGTCTTTAGGCACCTAAAGATGAAAATTAGCCTTGGTGGGTTTGGAGGATAAGAATATTCTTCACCGTTTGTTTTTTCTCCCCATCACTGTTTTCATTGAAATGATCATGTCTAACTTTTGAATAATAGTTTTAAAAAACATTTTACTTTTCTCTTCCCTGAACGCTTCCTCGTGCGCTAGGTAGACCTGGGACATGGGCTATGTCTCAAATTTTGTGGGGTAATGTGACTTTGTTGGGCAGGTAGGACGCAGAGATTTCAGAATTGAGCCATTTTAAGTCTTAATCTCAAAAAATACTTCCTCAATCTGAACACATTTTAGTTGTCATGGAGACAACCCTAAAAATCTGAAAGATACCGTGGCGTGCTGTGTGTGTACACACATGCACCCTTGCGTGCGCACACACTAAAGGGGGATCCAAGTCAGCCTTGTGATAGAGTTGAGACTGGAGCCTCTGTATGGAAATTTATCCTTTTTCTAGATTTTAAATTGAAGTGATGGAACTAGTTAGCAAATGTATAATCACTTTATTAGCCCCAATCTGGTTTTAGAAGGCACTGATGATTGCTTATAATTAATGAGTATTATTGGTAAATTTTCAAAGTTGACTTCATATCATTGAATTACATTGTGGGCCAAATTCATCCTTGACATAATTCAGTATCAGTCAGTGGACTAACAGGATAGATTTGGGATGAATTTGACTCTATTTTCACAATCTCATGTTTTGTATGACAGTGCATTATTTTGCACAAAAACAAATATAGCTGAAAATAATGAAAGTCTTATGGAGTATTTAAAATAAAACCAACAACAAATTAACTGTTTTGTACTAATGACTTAATCTATAGGGGACCATGTTTTTTGTCTGAAAATCAGAAAGAGGGATGGAGAATGCAACTCTAATGTATTATTTCTTTTTAAAAAATTATCTGAATTAAGATAGTCATAATTTAACTTTTTTTTTTTTTTTTTTTTTATTCTAGACCTTTAAGCTCCTAGGAATCCTTGATGTCCAAAATATTCCCTGTTCACGAGAGTCAATACTCTATGGGTCACTGGGTTCTGTAGCTGTGGGCCTTGGACATTTTTTAGCAACCAGTGAGTATTTTTTGTTGTTTTCCTGTATTTCCTCTGCAAGAGAGATTAATTTTTCTGCTTGGTTTTGTTCTGCTAGTTGAGAGAAATAAAAGTAGTTTGGATAATTGTTTTCATTATCTGTTTTTTCTCTTTCAGGTAGAGTTAGAAGATCTTTTGACTTTGGAATGGGAGGTTTTGTTTTGACAACCTTAGGATGCTGGTATATAAGATGTTTCTTGAATTTTGACAGACCAGTGCTGCAAATTGTACATATATTCCTGTGCTGTCCTCTGTCACCTTTCATACTCTTTCTTGGAAGACCCTTCATGACTCTTAGCCATGTCTCCTTCCTCTCCTTTAAATCCATTCCCAAAACTTATTTTTGCAAGGATGTTCATAAACCTTAAGCTATTAGACTTGATATTTTTAATAAAAATTAAATTTAAAAAAGCATTCTGCTACATGTGGCTTAGTCTCCTAAGAGACCATGCAGTCCTCTTGTCGTCTCCTTCCTTCATGTCTCTGTTTCCTCCCACTGTCAAGTCTTTCAGTTAAAATTGTAGCTTAGGCCATAATCTTGTGAACACTTAAAGATGTGCTTACCTTTAGGTACATAAGTAGTCCCATTAAAATCAATGAGGACTGTTCACATGTTTAAAACTATGCAGGTGTGTAAGTATTTGCAGGATTGGGACCAAATTCAGATCTTTAAAAGTAAAAAAATAATTCTATGTTTAGGAACCAGTTCTGTAGTTGCTTGCACATGGGAATTCCTTGTGCAAAGTGGCTGTAGAACCATGCCTTAGAGAATTAGCAGCTGTGCTAATATTTACATAAATGCTTGTAAAATGTCCAGTTATGATGTGTAGAATTTACAGTTCATTTTAACTAGTTGAATAGTTGTAACGTGTACTGTTTTTTTTCTTCCTTAAGGATATATTGCAGATACAGTCATGCAAAACTAAGGATCCAGCAAAGAATTATTCAAGAAGGGATGAGAAACAAGATCTTATATGAAAGTAGTGATTTTGATCCTGAAAGAAAACAAAACAGCAATCTAGAAAGCAAATCTTAGCTTATCACAGAGCAACCCAATGGTCAAATACAACCTGTGGGGTATTAAAATGGAAGTGCAAAGGCACACTCTGCCTGTAAGTGTGGGATGAGAACAAAACGGATAACCCACACAATTTTTTTCCTACTGGACTCAAACTACTCAGTCTGTTTAAAGAAGACCCTAACAAATGTTAGGGTTGTGTATAGATTTAAAAGTTGTGTATATTTATATGCAAATCAGGGATGGCCTTCCCAGTTTCTGGCCCGTTGTGTTTGAAAATGATAAATTTAATTGCTGAGGATTAATAACAATGTTTGACTTGTTTAGAACAATGGTGTGTAGCTCTTCTAAAATGACTAGAGGTTTTGGCATTATTTTACAATAAAAGAAAAAATTAATCCAGGCTATAATTTTCCCATATCTAAACAAGACGTTTATAAATAATTATTTAAAATTAAATGCAATTTATATCTCTATGCTGTTTAATGTGAAAAATTATTCCTACTAATTATTATAATAAAAGGAATATTTATCTGGTTGACTGAAACAAAATGAATAATGTAAAGATCCCTCTTATCTCTGTGAAACACAGTATAATGGGCAACTTCTACTAGTGATGTTGGCTAGTTAAAGTTAGACACTTTTAAATTGAGGATAAAGATGGGATGTTCTTTACTATTTGAAACTAAAAATGAAATTTACTAATACATCTTCAAGAGGGCTATTTGCTATTCTTTTGTACCTTATGTTTGGGATACTTTATCTCTCAAGTTCCAGTCTTCCAATTAGAGCACTTCTTTGCAGTTGCCTGTACTATTTACAGTTTAATAATTGGGTAGAGCAGTACCTGGTTGCCTTGATTAGTTACATAAACTACTGTTGGGTCGATATTTTATTTTGAAATGTGCATAATATATTGTTAAATTGGTGTTTTGAAACTGTACCCTAAATTTATCATTTCTGTATTTGTCATAAAAATTTAAATAAATTTATTTTAAAAAATCCACTATGAATTGTTCTGTATTGCAAACTCCGGAGATGATATTGTATTGTTTAGCAGTAGTATATTGTTGAAACTTAGCTCTGATTCAGGGTTTCTATTTGTTTGTACACTGTGCTTATCTACATTGTGCAATTAATGTCAGCGATGAGGGTGCTTAGTACCTCATAGAATCAAGCCCTGTATTCTTTTTAAAGTGCATTACCCAATAGACTGCTTTTGGTCCAAAGTAGTTCATCCTTTTTAGTGAGTAAAATAATACATTTTTTTCTTATTACCCTGTAGACTGAAAGGGGTTTGGATTTATTTGCATCTCAGGGCTATAATTTTATATATTGCTTGATCCTGAGGGAAGTTTTACACACAAGCCTTCTGAATTTTAACCAGTGCATCATTTTGTTTAATGCATTCTAATTCAGAAAACACTTGTCTGTGCCAAAGAACTTTTTTCTTTAAAATTATTACATGTGAGAGCATTGACAAGTTTACCGTGGCTTACTTAATAATTCTTAATTTTAAGTACACATAGTGTAGTCTCCCAACAGAGTTCCTTTCCATCCTTCTCTTCTCTTTATTTCCTCCTTTTGCGGCTGAATTCTCTTGTTCCGATCTTGTATGGGAAAAATAACAGTAAAATGCATTTTATTCAGGAAGAGAGCTTTTCAGTTTGAGATTTTGTATAAAGTACAAAATAATCTCTGCTGGACTCAAGTAACCTTATGAAGTACTTTGCCTGCTTCCTTCCTTAAATCTACCATTGACCAGAGAATCTGTACAAACTCCTAGGTCAGCAGCCATACAAAACTAATCCCAGATCAGAAAGGAAAGTATTTCCCTGCTAGTTGTTTTTTTTCCCTAGGTTTCTGTCCAACCCAATTGCCATATATGGCATGACACTGGGGAATTGACAGTAGTGAACAATGCTTAGCAAACTCCTATTTTAATACATGGCTGAGTTCTTTCTCATCTGATAGAATAAGAGTTGTGATGGAATTACATCTTAATTAAGGGTTGAGCATGCTTGCTGGCTGAAAAGTCATAAATGAGTTAAGAAAAAGAAAACAAAATCACAGATTACAATTTACACCTTTCTTTGCAAAGAAAGGTTTAATAACTCCTTCCCTACCAGTTTTGGATGGTAACATGAACATAAGGGCGATCAGGAGTGAACAGACTGTCCCATCTGGCAGGGGAAACTAGCAAAAACTTACTTGCTTTTACTATTGAAGTTAAAATTCAAATGAAGGAAACTTCAAATTTAGATTGACATTCAGTCCTATCTTATGCTATGTCAGTTTAGGGACATTAGACACCCATGCTACAATATAGGGGTAAAGAGTATTTATACAAGACTGGAGTGTCTGCTCATGTGACCGTGTAGTGCAGAATTGTCTTTTTTTGGGAGGGGGTGGGACTTGCATTGGGTAATTGGTAAACATTCATACTAAGGTTACATATTGCTGCTGTTAGTACTGTATTTAGTTCCTTTTTATACTTGTTTTAAAATAACTGACTTGTGGGATTAGGATTTTGTAAAAGTTTCCTCCACTAAACTGAAAATGACAGGTTTCAGAGTAGCAGCCGTGTTAGTCTGTATCTGCAAAAAAAACTAAAAAAAAAAAACTAACACGGCTGCTACTCTGAAACCTGTCATTATGCAAGGCACTGCATTTAGCAGTATGGAGTGGAAATCCATCAACTTCATGAAAAAACTCGTACAGATACAGAGTCTGTGTGTTCCATTCTATGCATCCGAAGAAGTGAGCTTTAGCTCACGAAAGCTCATGCTAAAATAAATTTGTTAGTCTTTAAGGTGCCACAAGTACTCCTGTTTTTTTTAAACTGAAAATGTTCTTCTAGAGGATTAACAGAAAATAGGGAAACGGTTGAAAACATCAATAGCGTCACTATTTTTTCGTATATATTTATATTCCAATTTTGGGAGGAAGGTGGTGTTATTCCCTGCTGCCCTTTCAGCAGTGGTGTCAGTTTTAAACTCCTTTCCCTCCCCCCCGGCCATTTGCCAAGTAGCTTTTCAGCAGCTGTCCCATGGCCCCTCAGCCATGATTTTATTATTAGCTGTTGTAAAAACAAAACTGCAAACTGTTCAATGATCTAAATTTATTCACCTGAGTCATCCCATTGAACCCCATATGGCAACTCAAATGCACAAATCTTGGTAGGATTAACACCTTAGTTTTTATGATGGATTATTTATTTGAATTATAGTATTGCTTAAGAACACTGTGCTGGTTGCCTTGTAGCATTTACAACCTAGATGAGACAGACAAAGGGGGGCGGGGGACTGGATATAACATACAAGCGGATTGAACAATGATCTAAGTGCCATTTTTTTTTCTTTCAAGTGGGGTTTTGCTGGGAGGGAGTTAGCTAAATGAAGTCACAAAAGGAAGAGGGAAATAAGTGAAAACAGGAAGAGGGAAGGAAGAAAGGAAAGGAGCATTAAGAGTTAAGCTGCAGTGAAAAGGGGGATGGTTGGAACAGTCAGAAGAGGGGGAAGAATATTCAGAGTAAAAACTGTAGAAAGCACTCTGACATCATCTGTATCTTAAAGTGCCTGCTGCAGCTGTTTGTGTCAACAATAGAAAGTAAACTGAAAGTGACTGGTGCTGAAAAGGCCACTGGGCTGAGGGACAGGAAGAGAGAGGCTGGAGGCTATGGAACCTTTGCCAAAATACTTAAGAAGAGTTCTTTATAAGTTCCCTATTATATCCTAATAGGAACTATTTTTCATCATGCAATTCATTAACTTTATTTTTCCAAAATACAGCCCTCTGGAACATTTTACTTCCTGTACAGAGAGCATTGCCCCCTGTGCATGTCCTACGGGAACCAACTCCCACTGAGTCAATACAGGATAGCTGCCTGGATTTTTCCAGAACCCAGATACAAACACAGGCAGCATTATAGGCATGGATGCACAAGTTTAGATAAAACATGACTGTGTTGTGACAAAGCTGTTATGTAGACCTCAGATCAGTTTGTTGTAAGCATGTCAGATGAGTGACAAAAACGGGTTACAAAAATACAGTTGTGAACATGAGCCTTAGGGAGTTTTTAATCTAATGCTTTCCTGATAATTTCTATGAATTGCTTCAACCTGTTCCTTTATACATTCCAGTTATAAGCTTCCCATCATGCAATTATGACATTGTATCCTTCTATATGAGCCTGAACTGGTTGAGCTTTAGCCTGTAAACCTTTCAGGGCAGGAAACTTGTTTGATGTGGCTCTTCTACTGTGTAGCGCCACAAAGTGTATTCCATTGCAGCATCCCTAAAAATACCTCCTTCCTTGATGGTCATAATCTGTCAGGGCCACTGCAGTTGAGTTTTGATAACCAGACAAAGGATGGGGTAATCTAGTCCAAATACCATGTTTCTCACACAGTTCTCTCTGATTATGATTGTTACCCTAAATAAACAAGTTTTACTTCAGTGCAGAACATTCTCCCATATTTAACTTTACTACTTCTCTCTGATCCTCCAATAAAATAACATACCTTGATACCTTTGAAAAAACATTTGTTTTCCTGTTCTCCAATTAACTGATTTTTTTAAATTAACATTAGGAGTTCTGAGTGACACCCAACTTTAAAATCCAAAAGGAAAAAAACCAACTATTTAAATAGGTAGGGTTCTCTTCCCTACTGTTCCTCAACAACGATTGACAATTTTATTTTTATATCCATGAATTCCTGTAATGAAAACCTCCCCCACATTTAAAGCAAATCTAAAACACCTCCAAGATGAACAAGAACTGGCATATGTCACCACCAAATCCTGCTACAGTAGGAATCTTCAGCAGATGTGACTAATAGCCTGCTGCCTCTCTCTCCCCATTACCCACAAGTAGCAGGATTCTTTTAGAGGAGGCTGCTCACAGGTCAATCTGTCTTTAATTAGAGTATATTTATGGCTCCCTGAAGCAGCAGGGATATTAAGTGAAGATCATCTCCCTGTAGATCAGTATAGAAAGGCTGGTCTTACTGTTAGTCAAATGCCTTAAGATGCCAGAGATCTTAGTTTAATTCCTGGCTCTGTCACAGACTTCTTGTATGACTGTAGGCTTGTGCATCTGTGAAATGGAAATACTACTTCCCTAGCAGGTGACGTGTCAGTAATTGTGAGATGCACAAATGCTATTGTGATGCAGGGGAAGAAGATCATACCACAAGCTGTACCATCATCAACCCCAGTGGAGACAATGGATGCCATCATACCATCCAAAGCAACCAAATACCAGGTCAAGAAAAAAAAAAAAAAAGACTGAGGTACAACAGAGGACCCCCCAGCCTTTCTCCTCCACAGCAACTCACAACACTCCTATAACACATCAGCAAGTTTGTCAGAACTGTTGGGATTCATATTAGGTCCAGTCCAGAGAGCATGATTTTTGAACGCCGCCTTGTACCTTTCCACCAGATGTGGTCTGCCATGACAGCGGACAATGGGTGCCAGTGGCTCATCACCCAAGGCCTTTCTCCGTGGTGAGCTCATAAATTCCTATATAAAACTTTCTGCCAATTTCCCTGATCCCCAAGATAATATCCAAGATCAGATGAGACAAGGTTTACATCATCCTGAGACTCCCCTTACTGGCCAACGCAGTTCTCTCTATCAGGCAATTGCTAATGTCCATGAGGCCTCCCATTCACCTCAGGCAGCTCAGACATAGTATCTCTGAACCAAGGTCAAACACTGCAGCTGACTGAGTGCTATTGACACAGATTGGTCCCTACAGATTCAGGGAGTTCTTATACAAAGCAGGAAACCTTCCACCAGGAAAACTCCTTGAAATGGAAAAGATTTTCCACATGGGCCCCCCCAAAGCAATCTAGTACAATCATAGAATATCAGGGTTGGAAGGGACCTTAGGAGGTCATCTAGTCCTACCAATTCCCAACTAAATCAACAAGTAGCAGACCCAATACTTAAGATCCTCAACTAACATTTGACTCTCAAAATTCACGTTACAGCAATATCAGTATGTCATATTCAGGTACAATCATATTCAATCTTTGATCTGCTAGTGTCTAAATTCCTTAAGGGTCTCCTTCATTCTTGCCATCTGGCTAGAGATCTAACTCCTACCTTGGACTTCAATATCCTCCTCCTAAAACTCATGGAGTTGCTCTTTGACCCATTATTGGGTTGCTCAATACACCACTTGACCATCAACATGTTTTTTTCTGGTGGCCATTGTCACAGCTCTCAAGGTAAATTCAGTTTTGACTCCTTCATGGCCTCATTGAGGGAACCCCAAACGGGTCTAAGGTCTCTAGACATCACCTTTCTCGGGGCGAGAACTCACATTCCTCTCCCTCCAGACCTGGGATTTAGGCTGCAATTCCTCCCACTCTCCAATGCAATCACCTTAGCAAATTTGAGTTTAGATCAACACGTGGGGGTCCTGTTCTCTCCCAGGGGGGAATGACCAACCAGCCTTCATAAAACAAAAGATTAATTTAGACTAAAAGCATAACAGAGAATACTTATTTGAAAACAATGAATAGCTTATACACATGCCTGTCTTACCAGATGCCAGTCATCTTCCATATGGAGACCCTGGTTGGTTTAAACTCTTTCAAGCTCTTTCTGCAAGGTCTGTCTCTCTTGGTCATAGTATCGTATCAATTCTTGGATTGTGTGAGAGTGTTGCCTCTCCTCTAGATCAAGATGCCCACTTTATACTATGCTCAGTTATTTGTTTGATGAGCCTCTTGAACCTCATCAAAACCAGTATAAGCAATTCCCTCCCAGGCATGGTACTTCTACAGACTTGTTTAACAGTCTAGGGATTTGCATTGTCCCGCCACTACCACAACCAATTATTTTAATTCCTGAGAGTTCATTCATACTAGACGACTTCTCTTCAGTCGCTGTATTGCTTGTCTTGTGTCAAGAAAAGAAATTAACTTGGCCCTTTCTGGCTAGTAACAATACAAGATGAGAGCGGAAACTAAGTCACACCTACTCTTCCATAAAAATAAATTAAGTTTCCCAGTTTGCCACAGCCATCGCCTCAGCATGGACAGTCAGCGAGCTTACTCCTCCTTCCATATAGACAGAGGTGTTGAAACCACACTCCAAGTTAATCTCCCAAGATGCCTCTGAATTACATCTGATCAGTTACCTTGCCAGTCATCTTGGAGCCACACTTGACACTAGAAGAGAAGCTGCATATATTGGATATATCCAGAGCTTTGCTCTAACATCCCCATCGCTTTGTGGCTATAATCTAGCCCATCAAAAGGCCAAGCCATTTCATGAGAACCTCTAAGTGGCCCTCACAGTGCATTTCCAGAGAGCCTCTCCCTCTGAACGACACCAAGTCAAGCAGCATCTTCTGCCTGCTTCAGGAACACTCCAATCTGTGAGAGCTGCAGGGCTTGCAATGTGAAGCAATCCACTGACTTCTGTTAAATTTTATGTGCTTGACATGACAGCCAGGTCAGATGCCAAGTTTGGGAGAGCAGCACTTCAATGGCTATATTACTGATACAGCTGAAACACCTCACCTTCCAGGGAAGTTACTGTTTACCAGTCACCTAGAGAGGGATCCACATTAGCATATACTGGAGTGTAAATAACTGTTCTTTCTCCTGATCTTAATTTTTTAATTATTTGCAGTAGTGTAATTCTTGCTGTACTATAGGGGAAGCTGGCAGAAATCCCCATATTTAGGTTGCCTAACACTTTCCATTGTAGAAGATTCTTGGGAGCTTTTTCTGAGGTTTCATTTACACCGAGAACTTGGGTCCACTTATGTACGTTCGTTAAGACTTGAAAAATTTCACACCCTAAGAACCAAAGTTAGGTTGACCTAACCAAGGCGTGGAGGTAGATAGGTCAACAGGAGGATTCTTCCATTGACCTAGCTACTGCCTCTCAGAGATGTGGTTTAACTATGACAGAAAAACTTCTTCCATCAACATAGGAAACGTCTACACTATGACGCTACAGCAGCACAGTAGCTGTGCCATTGTCGCAGCACTAGTGGAGACATAGTGAGAAGCTCCAACACCGCCATTGTTTGCAGCAGGTAAAGGTAAAGCTCTCCAGCTAGAGAAGTGGCTTTTCTGTATCCCAAGATTTTGCTGAGACGTAAACTGCTGAAAATTGCCATTTTCCTTCTCTCACTTTACATAGTGTTGCTCAGGTGTTAGCAAACTGCCAAAATAATAATTAAACATTAACATTTCAAAGCTGGGCTTATGCCACTACTAAAGCAGCAGAAGTCACTGCACTGAGAATGCCTGGCAGCTGCCAGAGCAGCTATAGCGCAGGGAGCCATGGTGGGCTTCGCCCCGCTCCAGCACATGGCCACAGTTGCCCTTATTCTATCCCTCGGACACCACATGGGGCAAGATCTCCCTCAACTCCCAGATATTGGAGAAGAGAGTCATGCTGGGCCAGACTCAAGCCAACCACCCACTGGCCCCCAACAATTAATTCCCCCCTCCCACCACTTCACTTCCAGGATAAATCTGGCAATTTCCTATCTTTCCAATGCTTGTCTTTGCAACCTAAATATTTCTAAAAATAGGGAGGGGGGTTTTGTGTGTATATATAGTACAGGATATTTACAAGCACATACATAAGGCCTCATGCTGCACAGACTTGCACATGTGAAGCAAATGAGATTATTCAAATAAGCATAATTCCGTTCCTAAATTTTTACAGGATCACATCCATGTTCTGGAAATAAAAAGTTTGCCAGTTTAAGGGAGCTTCTACTTTTGTCTTAGAAAAACTAAAAACAAGTTCAGTGGTGACTATATCCATGAGTTTTTCCAGAGCAAAATTATTTCTGACAACTAAAAGCAGCTGGTACATTTCCCCCCCACTCTTGTCATAAAAGCAAAGTTTTTCTACAGGGACTGATGTATTTTACCAACTTATCTAAGGAACAACCCTATGAATTAAAGATGAACACAAAGCCTTCTTTATAAAATTGTCTACATTCCCAAGTACTGACAGAATATGTACAGACTACTTATAGAGAAATCCATATGAAAATTTTTTTTTAGGGCCTGATTGTGTGAAGACTTACACAGATGCTTAACTTTAAGCATGTGAGTAGCCCCAGTGGAGTCTCTTCGAGTATTTTAGCCACTGTTTAAGCTATTCTTTCGGATACCCATGTTCATTTCAAAATATTTAGAACATGCCCCTCACTCTAGCCTTGGTCTTACACCTGTCCCCTGCAAGTGTGTTTCCATAGGACCCTGTGAATGTTTCTGGTGTGAAAAGGCCCATGGAAGAATTAATGCAGTTTAAAGCTACATAAAGTCTAATGCCACTTTAGACTACAAAAACAGTATTTTTACACCACGATAGCTAACACATAAAATCCTACTGTAAATGCACCACGGTATAGCTTTACCTTAATGTAGTTGGGGTGAGATAAACCCTAGACTTCCCATTATGGTTCACCTTGACCAGCTAGATCAAGGGAAAACTACAAGCAGCCCCATCAACACTAGAATTTTACCTTAGCGCTCTCATTATAAACTTCATCTGTTTTTCCTAGACGAGGCCCCAGTTGGTGACACTAACCATGTAGAGACCCCCCCAACACATGAAGGCAGCTCTACAAGTTGTGGGGTAAGGACCATCATGCCACTGAGGTGATAACCATACCCTTAGTCCCCATTTACTGTCCAGACAATGAGGTCCAAAGTAATTCTTTTTATACTGCAATTTCTCATCTTTACCACTACTCCCACCACAGTGTAAACAGTGGTTACAAAACGTTTTAAAAGGTATTCTTTTTAAAATAAAGTTGTCTGAGCTATTTTATCTCAGACAATTTTAATACTATTAGTTTAAATTCAAAGAATTGGCTCAGCTGCTTTTCTTCTCCAGAAATAGAACAATTTTGATCCTAATACTTCCTGCTTAACCAGAAACAATTACAAAATGGTTTGTACAATACTAATATTGTGACAAGGAGTGATAAAGAAGTTGTTACTGGGAAACACCTGTTGAAATGAAAAAGGGTTTTGTTCCTTATTCCACTTTCAAAAATATAGTAAGAATTAAAGTAGCTGTTTCACTAAATGAAATATTGTTCAAGCAGCTGTTTGGTGTTTATTCCAATGGATTCCTGCCACTCCCAATGTTTGTGAAATGGACGACTGAAGGCAGGAGTCAAATGAAGATTCATTACTGTCCACAATTACTATTCCAGTTGGCTGATTCTGTACTGTACAACTGTTACAGCCCCCAAAAGGCCCAGTGAATGGACAGCTGCACCTCAATCTCTGAGTGAATGAAGGGGAAGAAGCTATATAGAACCGGGAAGCACCCTAGCTTAAGCTATCTTGCAATAAAATACACTCTCCTCCTCCCAACCAACCGCATGCAGCCAGTTGTGTAGGATTATGTGAACTTTGCATCACAAAAAGGGGCGGGGGGTGCTGAAGAGCTAGCATACTTCCTTTAACCTCACCATAGCTGGTTTGATAACACCTTTATACTGCAGATCAGCACTTTTCAATTTCTACTTTCCCTCCATAAGCTTTTTCTGGCATCTTATTACCCCTCTCCCATCTAAGAAATTCATGCTCTGTTATGGACTTAATTTGATTTCTCCTGACCTGGTTTGAAGTTGTGCCATTAGAAAACATTAACAGAGATTTCTAAAGGGCTGGGATTTTTAGAAGAGGTATGACTTCAATAGACATGTCTATCAAAGCAGAGGACTTGGACCCTTTTGGGAGAGTGATTATTACAGTAAGTACAGATTTAAGACAGCAGAATTGGACTGAATCCACCCTCCTCCCCCATTGAAGCAAATGGGAAACAACAGACTCAAAAGCAGTATGTTTTAAATATATTTCAGGAACCAACAAGATGTTTTATACCAAAATGAAAGCTGTAAGTACTACATGAATTCTCACAACAGTCAACTAAAGAAAGATAGTTGCTGCCATTAAGGACTAAGCTTGCTAGCATACCTATCTAAACAAGAAAACAGAACTGTAACTGAACACTTAAATGAGTAGGCATAGGTCAGGACAAACCCTGCTCAGTGAGCCATTTGTGTTTAGCTCCAAGTCACCTGAATTGTTTGCTGACAACTATGTTCAGTAATGGTTCTATTTCATAGTGTATATAAGGCCACAGTATGGCAGATGAGACAAGCCAGTCTGTGCTAGGAGCAAGAGTGGACCCAAAAATCTAGTTTCCTATTTACTAGGCTTTTCAGGGCTCAGTTAAAAAAAGAAACACACACAGAGCTTATTTCCAAGTCAGGATTTTAAACAGAATTCCAAAAAGGTTTCTTTCACACTAACTTCTACTAGATTTGCTATAAAAGTGTGTAGTAGTACAGTACCTACCATTTTCCCAGCTCATTAAAGAGGGTGTAGTTTCTTAGAGCCACCCATTCTGAAAACTTCAGGGCACAGGGTGCCCACACAAAGTATGGATGTCTCCTACAGTTGCTTTACCACTATGGCTGCTTTAGAAAATGCTGATGGCTGTCCTCTCTATTAGAAATCGGTTTCTGACACAAGTGGAATTTCATTGATAGTACAGAAGACAAATCCTTAGGGTATATTGAAACCAGAAAAATTAATGCCCATATTACAGGAGCTGGTAGCTATAGTTGAAGTTCTAGTGCAAAGACTCAAGCAATTTTACCAGACAAGTTATTAAAGCTTGAGCAATATGTATGGTACCAGAACTGCTAATAGGTGTACAATAGAGCCATGTCTACACTACACTATTAACTCTACTAGTTACACCACCACTGCAGCTCCAGTACTTTTTATGACATGGAAGTAAAATAGGAGCCCATTTTATGAGCACTCTCAGCATAGCTAGCAAAAGTGCAACTGCTATAAAATGGGCAGTTTTTTCCAGTGTAAACAAGGCCTTATAACATGCCGGTGGTTACTTAATATGCCAGATGGCAAGCCCTCTTTGGTGACAGCATACAGCTGTGGTTTATACTCCACTGAAACAGTATTAGTTTTATCAACTCAACTCCATGCAAATTTTCTATTGATTTTCCTTAGTCATGGGTTAACTGCAAATGTTAGGTTTTTTGGCAAGTCATTTTGGAAGCAAGGGGTGGGGAAATAATCACATTTTTGTAACCCAAGAGACCAGTAATTTGGGGGAGGGGCATGTAATTATTACAATTCTCATGGATTTGTTGTCCCTTTAATTTCTTTACTCAGACTAAAAATTTATATGCAGAAAGTGTAGTAATGGTCATATGAGGAATAAGTCTCTATGACCTGGCTAGGCTTAAACCCAACTTACGTTTCCATTCTCCCTCTCCAGTTAACATTCCAGCTTCATACACTATCTTAACCAGCCCAATAAATGTATACACATTTTTTGAACTTTAAACATGATTCACTAAAACTATAGAAAAAGCCTCTCCCTTGCTTGGCTGGCTAAGGGGAAAAAAAAAACCTATTTAAGACTAGACCTTTGTAATCAAAGTAAAGAATGAATTTCTTCAAGTTTTAAATAATAGTTTGTGTTTTTTGATGGAGATTTCTAAAATCTACATTTTAGCAGTGCAAATAGCACAACTATAAGATCAGAAGAGATGTCAAGAGTCAGCATCTCTTATACCCATGCTCAGATCTTAAGCTAATTGGAGAGGTTTGTTCCGCTCAGGGTTTGCAAGAGAATTTTTAGAGAAAGCATTTTTACTGCATTTGTAGTCTTCACTACTACTGAAATTGCATGCTCAAAGATACCTTACATAATCAGACTAGTTTTCTAAACAAAAATAATCCATATGTCCTCTTTTAAAATACATGCTGTTATGTTTGGTATTTAAAGACTAACGGAAGGAAAATCATGTATATAGCAAAACATTGGAAAAGAGCAAAAAGTTAAGCAGTACTAGAGAAAAAGGTGTTCTCATGCCACTGAGTACTCAAAATGCTTGATTCCTAATCAAAGAGGTACTGTGGTTAGAGTTCCCACTTGGCTCCAGCGACTAGTATCTTTATGGGAAAAATTGATTGATTCATGAATTTGTTTTCCCTCAAAGCAATTTTATTACTACTATCTACCACTACCTCACAGAAGGATGTATGGGGGTTTGGGGGCCTTAGTACCCAATTACCATCTGCTGCTATGGCTACAAGTTCTTAATAAAACAAGTGAAGTATTTTTGAACATCAACACTACACAGGACTTCTTTCACTAGCCAAGTAACATTTTAAAGAAAAACTGTTTTGTTCAAGTGCACAACACTCTCTACATTGGGACAGAGGATGTCAGTTTCTGCTATAATGGATCACCATGTTCTAGGTTTTAAAACTAAAAAATGAATCCCTACCTCTTTGTACTAGTGGTAAGGTATATTTACATCTGTCATAATTCTAGCTTTAGGTCAATAGTATCAATCTTGCTCATATAATGTGATCTATGCAGGCCAAGAATTAGCTAACAATATTACAACAATTGTGTATATGCTTATAATTGAACAGTGCTGCTACAGTAAAACTGGAGCTTTTAAGATGTTACAGTTGGCCTTTGTTTTCTTCCCTCCCTATTTTCTATTTCACAGCAAGAGCTGGATTTCTTTAAACTGATTTACACAGCAGTCAGTACAATCCACATCAAAGGCTAAATCTTTACATATTAGTGAAGTAGATTATGGAATTATACATGGGATGTACATTTTACGTATGTCTCCTCAACCCCAGAATGTTCAAATATTTGATAAAAAGACTGCCTCTTATGTTTTTTTAAAAAAGACTTCCTTCCTTCAAGATAGGTGGAGGGTTTAAGGATCATATGCAGTGGAAATGTTAGGTCGGAACAATTTACTGTCATATAGAAGTTTAATGAAAGACTTTTCTTTCAGCTAGGTTAACATTTGTCTTATGATAAATGTTGTTCCTTTACAAGCAAGTTTTCCACAGCAACAAAAGCCACCAGTTTTCATTCCAGTATTTTTAGAGTGTACAGAGTAAAGCATTGGAGCTGTCCAACATAATAGTTTGTACATTCTCTTCTTCCTCTGAAGAGTTTTAAAAAAAGGGATTTTAGACCTTGATGGCGAGAATCCCAAAACAAGAGTAAAATGAATTTATTTTATTGCAAACAAACGTCTAAAGTTAAATTTCTCCACCTACTTTTTTTTTTTTTAAAGAGAAAAAGGAATCAGCAGGCTAAGGAGATACACCCATTTGAGAATTGACATGATTAAAAATTAGATATAAAATGGGTGACTCACAGTTTCATTAGCTTACAAAATGGTGGAGTAACTACTACAAGCACACTAGGTATACAGTATTTTGGGGGAAAAGGGGTTATACAGACACACAGCTAACTTCATATAGATCCAATTAGACAACTGGATTTACAACAAGTTTTGTTTAATAAGAAATGGGCAAAGCCAGCTTCTTTTCAGAATCAAAATGCAGAACAAATGGAAAAGAATTCATGGTGTTGTACCTTCACAAGTTTGAGCCTTCACAATTAATGCAACCAAATTTTACACTTGAAGAGCTCTTCTACATGCACTCCACCTTCACTATTTAGCTCTAGGTTTCCTCTTTGCCCCAAGTTTTGCTTAACTCCAATCTTATAAAACCTTTCTAGTTATTGCCAGAAACTTTTGCTTTCCCAATCCCTCCACCCAGAAACCGCATAGAGAGGATGGAGTGTAATATGAGCATTACATAGTCTCATGATATTCATGAGGGCCACTATGAGCCTCAACATGAATCTGGTTGCTAACATTTCTATTCAATTGTGACAATGACTCACGACTGTTTCCTAGAAATTGGGGGAGGGAGGAAAAAGGAGAAAATTCTTTAATAAAAAGACACCAGGTACAAAGCAACGTTTTACTTTTGTTGTGGTAAAAAAAAAAAAGTCACATTTTACAGATAAAATGTAGAACCCTGAAATACTGACACATTCTCTTATCGTGCACAATGCTGAGGTTCTCTTACGAATCACTTTAAAACTGCAATTAAAAATGTACAAAAAAAGAAAAGAAAAAAAATCAACCCACAAAGCTTCTAAAAAAGGAACCCGCAGGCACTTCCTCTTGTGGAATGTTTAAAAAGTTAGCCTACTAAAGAAAAACAGTCGACTTCTTGTGAAGGTTTTGGAGAAATATGTATCAGTTCGTTTATTTGGGTATTCAATAATATCCTTGGTGATAATGCTGACTCCATGGCTTCTGACCCCAGAATTGCTGCAATAGATGGATAAATAATTAATTTTGAACTGTAACCAGACATTACTCACAGCTCACTTTCCTACATTAAATATATTTACAAGGAAATTAGATGACAGCTAACTAACCATGGAAGAACAACTTTTCAGTTGGCAGTAATATCTGAACTGTGTAAGAAACAGGAGGCATCATATTGTTTAATGTAATGCCATACTGAGAAGAAACCAGATATACTGACTGCCATTATAAGCAAATAAGCTACAGCTGGAATGCAAGATATCCTAGACTTTGAACAGCATACCCTAGACTTTCGAGACAACTTTGCACAGCATTTTCACACGTGAGTGAGTCAATTCCTAAGGACTTAAAGAAAAGTCTCAGAAGTTACTTACACCCTGCTGCCACTGGTTGTAGCCCTGAGATTGGTTTTTGTAGCCACGATTATTTCCCCTTCCTCTGAAATTCTGTAACAAGAAGGTGTTTTAGAACACGACTACATCTGTTGTAGGCCATATTCCAGAAGGGTATGCAAGAGAATCCAAGACTTACTAGTGCACCTGTCATGGTACAAACCTTAGAGACACTGAAAAGCTCTTAAAATGCTTACATTTCTCTCCATTGTTTCAGCGATTTATATTTGGTGAGGGTTTTGGATTTGATAGGTTTCATAAACCAGTAGCTCTCAAACTGCTGCTGTTGGTGGTCTGAACAACTGGCTAATCCAGTTTTGACTAATTTCCAGCTGGCTAATTCTATTAAGACAACTATAAATACAAAATATGTTCCTATTCTTTCATGTTGCAGTCACCACAAGGATATTATGTGATCAGGCAAAGATATGGTTTATTTAATAATGAGAAAAAAGGGTGGTACACAGAGTTTGGGATGCAAGCCACACTATGGAAGTGTACTTAAAATTTTTCACTATATTGGAAGAAATGCAGCATTCTGGTTTAGCATCAGTGTTTGGGAAGTTTCTCAAGTAAGTCTATTAGCTTGGGCTCCATCTGCTGGCTCTTTAACAGTCCAAGATAATTCAACAAAAACTTTTGAATACCTCCACTGAAGTCTGTCCATTTGAAGGAGTAGCAATTAAGTTCCTGGTGCTGTTAAGATCACAAACAGCTATTATGAGATGCTCAGAATACTTAACAGTTTGCTTAACTGATGTATCATGCACTAGATCAGCCCCCAAAATTGGGATACATTTGTCCCCACATATCATACAAGTGACATGGCCAGTCATAAGGAGGTCCCATGGCCACTCCTAAACCATGAGCAGTGCACAGGTTGGGTTGTAGTGCTTGAAGCAGTTAAAATCCATATTTCCTTTCTGCATCTCTTTTGTTATTAAAAACTTTCTCCTTCAGATACATTTCACTTTACTTGCAATGATGTGAGGGGAGCCTTGCATAGCTGTACATCTTGGGAGATCCCAGGGACTGTGTACATGGAACACAGTTCCTAGTGTTATTTTTCATGTCTTGGTAGTCTGGATATGCTAGCTCCTGTAATTTTGAGCCTTTATATGCCTCTCCACATATTCCATAAAACAAGTACATTCATTTACTGAGTTACTGCTATTAAATTTGTGAAAATGCTTTCTTAGTTATGTATTTTTCAGAAGCATTTTATACAGGTGCTGTCCCTTTCACTTAACAATTCTATGTCAACACTTCTATTAGATCAGTTAACTGTTAATGTAGGAAGTTTGTGCTTAGACTGCAAAAACAAGAACTCTAAATTTTTTCTATTTAACAGGAGCAAAGGCTTAAAATCTTCCCAATTACACCAGATGCACCAGCTCTAAGCATGTTTAATAAAGGTTTGGTGCCATGTGTGTGAGCAAGTGCCAAAATTACCTAAAGTAGACAGGCCTTTTAAACACAAACTCACCATACCACTATCACAGGAGACTTGTTTTTTAAACTGTGAATCAACATGCTTCAACCTGCAAATTTGTAAATTACTACTGCAACCTTTCAAATAAGAAATTGCCTTAAATACCTGGTAAGTCAACTTTAGCTCACCTACAGAATGCATTACCTACCTGGTTGTAGTTCCCCCTGTTGGGCATTCCACCTCTGTTATAGTTTCCTCTGTTTGAGTAACCACCTCTGCTTGGAAAGACAGGGCCACGAGGATATGGATAGCCAATTGCCCCACTGCCACCACCACCACCACCACCGCCACCGCCTCTCTGAGGCATATTGCCACCTCTCCTGTTGTATCCACCACGGTTCCCAGGGACTGTGGGAAGAAAAAACAAAAACCATGCATTTGTTTGACAATTCTCTCTTATATGAAAACTATTCTCTGATATAGCCAACATATCTCAAAATCCTATGTTTTACACATACTAAATTTTAATGAAGATTTGTTTTGCCTAATGGATTTGGATGCCAAGCCCACTAGCTTCAAATGAAAAAGAGTGCCTAAATAAGAAATTTCTGATACCTGATTAAAACATCCAGAGACACCAATATAGTGCAAAACCAAACACCAAATCCAAATGTGAAAATTCAGCAGCAATGCCCTTGACAAGCCATATGAATACAGTATAGGATCTCTAGTTCCCTCTAAATTATGGACTAATTTAAGTTACCGTATATACCCTTCATTAGCCCATTCATTTATAAGCCAACCCCCCAAAATAGCAAAAACTGCACGACCCTTTCATAAGCCGACCCTATATTTCAGGTGTTGGAAAACTTTGGCTCCCAGCCCATGAGGGTAAGCCACTGGCAGGTCAGGACTTTTTTTAAACTGGCGCATTCACAGGCACAGAGCCCCTCGGCTCCCCGTGGCCGCGGTTCGCCATTCCCGCAGCTCCCATCGGCTGGGAATGGCGAACTGTGGCTACGGCGAGCTGAGGGGCTCAGTGCCTGCAAATGCTCCAGGTTAAAAAAAAAAAAGACGATTCCATAGAGTTTAAAATCAAATCTTGGTGTAGACCCAGTTATAAGCTGACCCCCGCTCTTTGATGAGTCTTTTTTTTTTTTTAAACCCAAAAAAAGAACAGGAGTACTTGTGGCACCTTAGAGACTAACACATTTATTTGAGCATAAGCTTTCGTGGGCTACAGCCCACTTCTTCAGATCTGAAGAAGTGGGCTGTAGCCCACGAAAGCTTATGCTCAAATAAATTTGTTAGTCTCTAAGGTGCCACAAGTACTCCTGTTCTTTTTGCGGATACAGACTAACACGGCAGCTACTCAAACATTTTTTTACCAAAAATATTCAGCTTATGAAGGAGTATATTTTGCTAATGCCTTGACTTCCTCTTCAAATGTATCTGAAGTCAAGCTTTCCCCAGCATAAAGGTAATGAACCAACTACAGTCAAAGGTGAACACCAAAGCCAGAAATGTCTGTAAAGTTAACAGGTCTGTTTCTAGGCCTACCTCCTCCCCTGAAGTTGCCACGCATGTTGAATCCTCCCCGTCCTCTCTGGCCACCTCTGTTAAACTGATTTTTACCACTTTTTTTGTTACTCTTCTTTGAGCCAGTGTTCTGTTTCTTTTCAGGAGGAAGAGATTTTTTACTTTCTTCCTTATATTGTTCCAAGAGCTTCTCAGCCTCCTCTTTCTGTAATTCTACATAGGTTATTTCATCAAAACATTCTGCTACCTCCGGCAGTGTGAAGTTTCCTATAAAGGAGAAAACCCTGGATGTTCAGAATACCCACTGAGATACAATTAAACCCTTTACTCACTCCTCCTCCAAGAGCAGGGACAAAATTCCAGAAACCGAATCACTGAATATGAAGACAAAAACTGAGGAGCGGTAAGTGAAGCAAACAGTTTACCAAGAAGTTGCTAATACTATCCAAAGCTAGAAAATATTCTGCCTGTTACTTTTTTGAAACCTGCACTCAGAACAAACATCAATGTCTGCCAAGCATGTTTAATGTTTTTTTTTTTTTTTTTAAATAGGGCACTTTATGCCACGACAGCTTTGTGCATCTGCATGGAGCAATATCAGCATGATTGAGTAGTATTAAGGACTGCAGCAGAGGGAACACACAATATAGTGTTGTCTTACAAAGCTACAATAGTCTTCCAGTTTCTAGGTTTTAGTGTAACTGTTTTAAGGTAAGCAAATTTGAAGTCTAAAAATTTACATTATCCCTTTAAACAGATACTCAACATCCTAAAACACAGTATAGGATTATGTTCCATGCCTTTCATTTTGAGAACTGCATGCTCTGGAAGATCTTTTCCCTCCACCTCTGCCTTCTTTTGTGTTCTTTGCTTGTAGTCTTCATCTTTTGGGCAAACAACAACTGCTTTGCGCTGGAAGCCTGCAAACAGGCACATTTTTCTCCTCTGCGCAGCTGCAGACACATTTGTCTGAAAAAAATGCAGTAACTTACTACACGTAGCTGTCATTGTCAGAACTAAAGGAAGTTAAACTTATGGTGTATAAAATTTCATCTCTACAAGAGCTTGCAATGACTTTTACATGTAAGTGGAAGGACAGATGTAGCATGGTGCACCTTTACAAAAATCTTACACACTCTTTGGATGTGAACACTATTTCCCTCAACACCCCACAATTTTGGAGAAAGCTTAAAATGACACATGAAGTGATTAAAAATGCTTGTAGTACAGTTCAACCTTTGGCCTCCTCACTGAGGTAGGTAGGAAAAGCGGAAGAGCGCAAGAAACAGCTGCTAGATTCTAAACCTGAATCCCACTTAGTTATTTCCATTCTAATTTAAAAATTAAATTTCATACACTAACTTATACCTGATCCAAAATGAAGTTCCGCTTCTTACGAGCGGCAATCTCAATGAACTTGCCAAGACACTGCGGAGCTCTCTGCAACAGTGTGTTAAGTTTTCCAGTGTCAGCCATCTGCCGCTTAAATCCTGCAACCTACAGAAACATATTCCAAAGTTATAGTAGTACTCCTCCTGTTGCTGACCTATTCCTATGTTAAGTGTTTTTATCTGGCATTGAAGGCTTAATTTTTTTTAAGCCAAGTGAAGCACTGCAAACTCATTTGAATTGGTGTTCTTAACAATATCCCACAAAGGAACAGTGATTCTTTAAAACGTCTGCTATGGCACGTGAGCAATATTTCCCTTTATAATCACTACAGACATCATGCAAAAACAATAATTACTGCATTACAATCCATGTCAGAATTTAGAGGTGTAACCCATCCTCAAAAAGCAATACAGGCCAAAAATACTTAACATTTCATAACTAGCAGGTCAACCAAAGATATCTGATATAAGAACATACATAAGGTTTAGAAGCCTGCTGTAATTCATGTTATATTTACTTTGTCTAGTCAAAATTCCTTAAGTCTCCCAAAACAACTATTCAATACTTTGACATTTAAGATCACAAATAATATGGGAAAGAAAAAAAAATCCAAGCAAGCTTTCAACTTTTATAAATCTACTGACAGACCTCAGTCCTGTCACTACTTACCATCATTTTGTCCATAATAGTATTTGTTCCAAGGATATTGTATTTTCCAGGGTTTTCTGCTGCATGTTTGGAAACCCATGTGGTCTTCCCAGCTCCAGGCAAGCCAATCATCATTACCACCTATTATGACATGGTTTAGGTTGTTATAGTTTAAATGGAATGCCAAATATAGAAGCTGTGCTAACTGGCAACTTCTCAAAAATGTTGCCAAAATCAGAATGGGTCCAAACTGGTAAACTTTATAGAATGCCCAATCTCAAAAATTTTACGACTTTAAACATCATAAGTTACTTGTTTCGAGAACTAGCATCCACACAGATGGACAAAACTAGTTGTGTAGTAAGATTTTCAATAGGATTATTGTAATTAGATGAATATGCTTTAAAATATATTAGTTCTTTTGAAAACTATCACACTTACTTCACAGTCTCTCTTTTGTTCAGGTCCCTTTGGTCCTCTAACCCGATCATCTAATGGAACCTTCTGAATGAAGCTATACTCTTCAGGTACGGGAAAGTAGGGTTCATCCTTCTGACCAAAGTTGAATTCAATTGCACAGTTATGGCAGAGAACATGTGGGAAGAGTGGTCGCCCATCAAGAACTTCCTTACTGATTTTGAATGCAACACCAAGATCCTGCCCATTCTTGGAATACGAGAGTTCCACTTCATCACCTTCAAAATTCTGTTAACATATGAAACAAAAATTTAACTTGCACAGTATAAAGACCAAATTAGGAGGAATCCAAGTACTCTGTATATAATCACTTCAAGTTTCCTTTTATCAAGGCTTCATGATGGAATCTGTTTCCACTTTTTGTCGACAACACAAGTAACCAAACCATCTTATTTAAAGTTTTGCAGCCCTTTAGATAATGTAGATAAAAGTTATCAAACTTTGTATAATGTAAATATCTTCCATACAGAAAATGGCTTTAACTCAGTTAAACAAGCATCAAATAATGTATCAACACTAAGAAAATTAACCAGAATCTTTAAGATACAAGTATCTTGCTCCGGTTTTTTAGAATCAGGTCAGCCTATTCCACGTAACTAAGCCAGAAAATTCAAGTTTCAAAAACAGAGAAATAGTGGAAAACTTACAGCAAAACACGCAATCACATCATTTTCATCAAACTTCTCACCAAAGTCTTCAGTCTCACAATTGCATGTCTTTATTCCTTTTAGAGAATATCCATAAGAAAATTCTTCTTCACCTGGTGCAAGAAAAGATAACTTAGAGGAAAGCTACAGTGACTAGCTACAATCTTGTGTTCTAGATTAACTACTTTAAAAGTAGTTGTCAACATTCTAAAAAAGTTTATATTCATTCAAATGAACTGTGCTGTGTCTCATTTTGCAGGTACTTCACCGTAGGCCATTATCTAGCAGGAGTTCCAAAATAAGAGGGGAAAAAAGCAGCTAGACAGCGACAGAAATAAATCAGAAATTCCAAATTACTCTAAGGCCGTCTGTTTTCCAGCATTGTGTTCTTTTAAATATTTCTAGTATTAAAAATAATAAAAAAGGTACATCATAGATTGTTACATCCTTGAAGTTCTTGACTTTCTCTACTCACAGTTCCTGAATTCTACCTTATGAACTGTCAAAATGGACTACATCTTTAGTTTTTAACACACATTTGACTTTTACTGAAACGAATTAGATGGCAGCTAAGAACCATCTTTAAGGAGCCTATACCATCACCAGATGATACTCCAAATTACTATTCGTTCAATAGCGAACATTTCAACAAGCGCAGCAGACACAAGTATTAAAACTATCTTAAATTCTGTAGTTTGTGCACCAGCACCCCTTTAAAAATATTAGTTTACAGCTGCTGCAGCAGAAACAGACGGAACTCAAATATTATCTACAAAGATGGCACCCTCACCAACAATGGTGGGTGTTTAAATATTTAAACAGCAGAATACTAGGAGAATAATTTCCTTTCATCCAGCAGAGTATTCTTCCCTCCTACCCACTTTCAAAAGTGAAAGATTTTTGGTAGAATCACCACATAAAATTCTTTATTTTCCTATTAATAATTCTGAGTAATACCTTTGTTTCTTTCTCTAGACTTGTGCCAACATACTTAGCAATCTGCTCTTCAAGTCAGTCTTGTGCTGATGGCACACAGGTGATATGTAGAGCAAAAATTATACAGAATTATTCTACACAGCTGATGCTTTTTATCATTAAGAGGGAAGCACAGCTCTTGCAAAGTCAAGTAGCCCTTACACCTATATTTAAAAACCAACCTGTTTTGGCCCAAGAAGTGTATCCTTCTTTCAAAGCCACTGTCTTCACAGAATCACTTGATACAATGCCTATCTTAGTGTGTTTAGGAGGCATCACCAATAGTTTAAAAAAAAAAATAGCCTATACAGATTTAGTTACTCCATAAGAAGTGAGGTGGTCATCAAAAAAAGGCTGAATGCCTTTTAGCTAAATTTAAGTAATACTGACTGACATATTCTGAAGTCTTACCAAGCAACATTCCACTTGTATTCAGTGACCAGCCAACCCGCACTTCATGTATGTCAATGTCTTTTGTATACAGATGTTTAACAGGAATCTTCTCTGTAACCTGTTTTTAAACAAAAAATGATTAAAAAGTGAAATGAAATATCAGATTCCTGAAGATATTTTGCATCATCTCTTAATACAGGCTTCAAATTATTAAGTACAAATAAGAGCCTAACACATTTTCAGGCATTACTGGGGGGAAGGAGGGGAGGGTTGGCATGGGGAAAAAAGAGTTAAGTAGTCTTGAGTTAAAACTTTCTGGAACTACAAGTCAGCTACCAAGTACTTATATCTTCTGGCTAAGGATGTAAAGGTGCATGTGACTTCAAGAGCTTTGTTTATGGGGAGGCTAGGGCATTTGAAGTATAAGGAGCCCTTCTAACTTTAAAGTTAGTATTACGTTGAACAAAAAATTCACTTGACTCTTCTGCATGGTAATATGCCAGTACTCTGCATGCACAAGACAGTGAATATTATTCTAGCCAATACGGTACAGATTAAAGTGCAGTATTACATGAAGAAATTAAGCCAGTGTTTTGGCTGTAGTGATACAAGGACAGTTTAAAGCTTAACAGTATTTCTTTTATAGCAAGGGACTGATAGCAAACAGCTCTTTTGGCAAATGTTATGAGTCTATCAGCTTTTGCAGAACCTATGCTTTGTTTAAAGACGTACTACTCTTATGATTACAAAAGAAAAAAAAAATCCTTAAATTCCCATAAATATGTAGACAGGTAGCTGCCATATACTTGCTGCTGCTCCGAGCTCAAGTGAAAACTAACCAGAATCCTCTGCGCTTCAAAGTCATAAGCAGAATGACAGACTTGAAGACAAGACAATTGGAGCTGCAGCAGTAATGGCAATGGCAGCAGGCACCAAGAATAATTCATTAAGGGAGCCTGGGTAAAAGGAGATACCCACCTACCAACCCTTGCAGCAGCCAGGAGGCCTAAGGGCACTGCATGAAAGGAGAATAAAAAGCAACTAGAATTCTGCATGGGGTGCATGAAAGGAAAAGGCTTAAGAATTTAAGACATAAGCTGAAGGCAGTGAGCCAAGACAAGGACCAATACCTGGTAGTAATTTCAGCACCCACCCCATCCCAGCAGGTGGGAAGTGTTGGCTTCCTACATGGCCATGGACCATCTACAGCACTACTGCTTCTTTCACTTTCCCATCTTGCTGGCTTCAGCTAGGAGACGGAGTCCTGACTATTAGTTGCCTGGTAAAGTTACCAACTCCTGTGGCATGAGATTGCTGGGTTAAATTACAACTAAATGCAGTAGCATTTTATTCCTTTAGACCGTAGGTGGCATGAAGCACAATCCTCTGGTCTTGGCTAGTTGGTGTCAGGTAAGTTTTTCAAGCCTTGTTTATAGCTACATGATTCAAATGTAAATCTCTGCATTTTGTAGTCTTTGTATAAAAAGCATTTTTGCCAATAAAGTTTGTTATTTTTCATGTTTTAAATAAAATTGTTCCTCTGGCCTATAGAGAAAGTGATTAAAAATTCCCATGCTCTGGATTTATCCCATCTGATCTAGCTACAATTGAATGGAATTATATTTCTGTAAAAATTGAGCTATACCAAGATGACCAATAATTAAGTTTTTACACATGCTCAAGATCATTCCCCACTAAAACAGTAATCTGATTTACCTTCATTTCAAAGCAGACTTTGCCTGTAGAAACTCCATAGGAAGCTCTCCCTCCAGCCCAAAGAAAGGCAAAACTTTCCATGGTCAGAGAGGAAGCACTAAAACGGTCTCTTGAGATTTTAAAATGTAAGTCGCAGTTATCTGTCAATATAATAAAAATCATACTGTTTACTGCTATTCATATGTATGTTTGAAATTTAAACAGATTAGTTTATAAGAAGTATTGTTAAGTATGGGTGTCTAATTTGGGGCACTTAAATAGGTGATTTGACTTTCAAAAGTGCTAAGCAGTTGATTGCAAGTGGGCTCAGAACGCATGAAACTCATTATTTAGATGCCCAGATATGACTTTAGATTTAACTTTAGGCACTCATGCTAGAAAGTTTTGGCATACAATTTATTAAATTTAGTTACAATTAATTTCAGAAAGTTCTCAGTATCATTTTCAGTATTTATTTTTTCAAAGTTATTCCAAATAAGGCATGACCAGAACACAGCTTTCCTGCTCCTGGATATGGACACTTTTCCACACTTCAATAAACCAACTGGTTTGCTAAATACTGGTAGTACTTTCCCAGCCCAAGGTTTCAGATAGCTGATCAACCAGAAAGCCCTGAGAAAGCCTGATGAGTGTGTTCTGAATCAGTTTTACACATTTATTGAAGTTTCCCAATTTCCTATAAAAACCATGTTGCTAGTAAGTCCACATGCCACTGTTTATTTTATTTCTAATTTCTATTTACCATGTGGTGTAACAAAGGTAACTGTTTACAGGCAGACATCAAAAATAGCCTTGAACACTGATAGGTACTAACAGTTTATACAACAGGCTCTAAAGAACAACATTAACAATATACAAACAAGTACCAAAAGCTCTCTTTTTTTATATATATAAAATTGTCTACATTACTAACAAGTAGCCATATTAATTTCAAGCCAATTAAAATAAAATACTCCAAATCAGAAATAGGTAAGCTTACACAGGGAGAGCATAGCAGCAGATGATCCTTCAAAATGATAAAAAAAAGTGCCACATGGGAACAAAAACAACAAAACAAAAACCACACTACTAGTGCACAGTTGGAACCTTAGCCCCAAAAAGCATGTCAAAACTGAAACCAGTAACACCACGGAAGCTTCTAGAGAACAAAAACAGCAGATCTAAAGCCATAACAAGCCAATGTACCATGGGGATGTGAGGTGTGGAATGCAGCCCTTGAAGTGCCCAAGAATGTACTAGAAGCCACAGCCATGCTAAAATTTAGCAAACTATATATTATCCTGCCCATGTATAAGACTTGCCTTCCCACTTGAATTTAGAACAGCATAGAAGTGTTAAAAGTTAACAGTAACCAGTCTATGCAGAGGAACTGTACTATTTTACATGCTGCATCTTGTGGTATTCTTAAAACTAAGAAGTCTTAACAGGACACACATTTTAGGTCTAAGATTTAAGGAGCTTAGTATTACTAGAATTCTCATTTTGTTTGTATGGAATGACCCCCTTCTACAACTATGTTTGCAACTGAAATTTATTTTGTACTATAGTAAATACTTTTCATTCATAGTTCTCAGAACACTTCTGATACCCTCCACATATTATTGCATACCAAACCAGAAAGTGAAACTGATTAGATATACATTTGCACAGTTTTTCTTACCTGTTTTGTAAAAACATTTAAAGTTTTTAATTTAGAAAATTAACACTCCTTTGCATAACTACTTGTGTTCAAGAAGACTAGACCACTACTAGCAGTATAATAAAACCACAGATATTATTTAGGCACTCAGAGTTCTATCATTAAAAGACAGCTGCTTACAACTAGCAGTCTTCAATTAAGAATGAAATCTAGTCTGTCAAGAAACACTATTAAACTGAATTAACTGCTAGGCACTTTCCAAAAAATAAATAAAATTTAAGTTTCATAAACTACATCTAACCCGTATTCTCTGTTGATGTGACTGTCAATCCAAATTTTCCCAGTTTTAAAAAGTTTCTCCACAAAGAGCAGAAACAGATGACAAAATGGTGTCAAAATATGCAGAGCAAACAAGCTGGAATATGAAACATTTCTATAATTTCCAGCAATAGTAATCTTAGCGTTACTTGCAACACTACTACTATGTATGATACTTTTAGACAAGTGTAATCTAAACTGTTCTCCCTTTAATGAAAGTGAAGGATATAATTTGCAGATGTCTAACAGATCGGATAAGGTTTCTTTTTAAACTGACATTGTAACTGTCCATTATGTCAAGGCACTGTAGAAAATATGGTACTGCTTTATACAGAGACCATTAAATGCTAGTGAGATGTCATATCTGGAAGAACCAGTGTTGTCCCCCCCCCCCCCACTTTACCCTTAGTGGCATCACCAAGGGCTCACAAGTTGGTAATTCTCTCCCCTTTATAAATTTACTACTCTGCATAAGTCAATCACACACATGGTTGGAACTAGACTATTAGTGCTGAACTAATTCTGAGACTAATGCACAGCTGACATTACAAATGACTGATAGTAAGACTTTACAGCTGTACAAAGTTTGTACACAATACCAACACATTTCTACTTCCTGCATTAATGACTAACAACCAATTAGAAGTCAACTAATGGTTTGTTCTAATTTATTAATATCAATGCAAAGACTGCTTGTTGTAGAATAGGGCTTAAGCGAACCAACAAGCAGTTACGTCATCACAATATGTACTCTCTTATCACTGTATTGTTTAATCTTTGAAATTGTGGCAAGCTGCCTCTTCCCTCCCAAATTAGAAAGGCTGTACAGTATAACAGAGCCTGTATATACCATTTCATAATCAAGTTCTCAATTTAAACCAGCCCACTGAGTTTCTTTTCACTTGCTTTATGCCCTCACTGTACATCATTCTCCCAACTTTGAATCTCATTTGTTAACACCTGTTTTAGTAATTGGTGAACATTTTGGAAGGTGTTAGTTATATATTTGATATACTCCTTTGCAATATACATCCTGAAACCCTTCCCCTCATCAAAACCAGGGGTGATATTTTTGAAGTTTAAAAGAAGCACCATACAGGGAATAAAACAAAGTAAAGCCTTTCAGGCTCTCTCCATATATCATAAAAAGCAGAAAAATGGCATTCTGAATTCCTTCACAGGTAGCTTTTACTGGTGAGTCAAACTGTTTGTTCCTACTAAGTTCAGCAAGCTAGTTTCAAAAAAACAAAAACAAAAAAAAGGGGGGGGGGGAGAGAGGGCCGGGAGCTTGTCACTAGAGTCAAAAAAGCAGATATACTTACAAGTATCAAGACAAACCATTGTGTCATCAAACTGTTCATCTTCCTCTTCAACAGGTGGTTGAGGAGATTTGGCCCTAAAAACCAAATATATCAGAATACATTGATATATTTTCCTTAATAAGGGTTTTACAAAGTGTAATTAATACCTAGCTTTTAGGGCTTTTCATTGATAGACCTCTAATAATATTTAATGGTTTGAAGTTTCTCTACCTGCTGTACTTGTTTTCCTCAATGTATTCAAAATATCCCCGGCCATGGTCTTCACGTGGTCTCTTCACACCTCTCTTTTTATCACCAGCTTTTTGTTGTTCTGTTTTAGTATCTCCTATAGAAAATAATTTAAATGAAAAATATGTTTAAGGTAGATCCTGTGGAGAAATGCATTTTAATTTGTACATGTGTTTCCCTAAACGTTAGGTTTCAAATTAAAATTTAAGAGCACATCATCTAGCTGCCAGAAAAATTATATCAACATCTGGCATGGAGATCTCTTAGAAAATTTTTTTAAAAAAAAATGCAGAGTTGTCCTATCTCTTCTGACAATAATGTGGTCTGAAAATTATTGAAAGTTACTTCATGAATTGTCAGATGTGTGAAAAATACGGCAAGAATAATATGACCTCATTTATACTGTCCCTGCACAGAGAAGACACCTGCTGCGTTCAGGGCACAGGAAGGTTAAGCAGAAGAGAGACCAGTAGTAACTCACTGCATTAAACAGATCCTTTACATCTATCTTCCTTCCCCTCCCCCACGCGCTCCCCGCAGGGCACACTGGAGCTGCGCACAAGGGCACTACAGAACTGCAGCGCCCCCCTCTCCGCGTGGCCGGGCGCAGCTTGGCGGCGGGGGCCGCTCCGCATGGGGCCCGGCCGCAGGGAAGGGGATTCCGCCTCCATTGTACCGAACGTTCCAAAAACGCGATCCCGAGGAGCAGCCAGGCCGGAAGCAACGTCACGCCGCGCAGCGTTCGTTTGCACAATACAGCGCGCCCCAGCGGCCCCTCCGGAACCGCCCCTCCCCCACGGCGCAGCAGCCCCTTCCCCTCGACCCCCCTCCGCCTCCTCCCCCCCCCGCCGCGCTCGGAGCCAGGCGCAACGGTCCCGCCCTCGCGCAACGACCCCTCCCCCCCACCCACCCCCCGCCGCTGCGGGGAGACACGCGGCCGGGATAGGGGCGCGAATTCCGCCGCCGGCGGGGAAGGGCCCGGGTCTCGTGCTAAGCTACGAATCCCCCACCCCGGAAACCGCCCCCCCCCGCGCTCAGCCCCTCAGCCCCGGGGAGGCCGCTGCGGCCCGGCCACGCACTCACCCCCGACAGCCTGGGCCCCGGGGCGGCCGCCTCCGCCGCCGCCTTCCGCTTTCTTCTTGTCCTGCTGCGGCGGCGGCTGCTGGTACTTGGCCGCGGCCGCCGGGTCGCCAGGAGCCGTTGCCGGGGGTCCCGAGGCGCCGCTTTTCCCGGGCGCCTCCTTGGCGGGCCCCCGCTGCTGGGGCTGCAGGAGCGGCGGCGGCTGCTGCGGGGGCTGCTGCTCCCCGTGCCCGTTGGCGTCTTCGGCCTCGGCCTCCTCCTCGTCGGCGAGCTCGTCCTCCCCCTCCTGGAAGCCCTGGTCGTCTCCGTTCTCATCCTCCTCTTCCTCCTCCTCCGAGCCGCCCGCCTCCTCCTCCATCGGGCCGCCCCCGGCCCCCGCCCGCTCGCCGTTCTCCTCGCCCAGCTCCATGGCGTCGCCATCGGCCGCCTCCATCCCCTCCTCGTCGTCGTCCTCGGCGGTGGAGGCCGCGGCCTGGTCGGGGCCTCCCTCCTGGCCGATCTCGGCCGCCTCCCCCTCCATGCTGCCGTTGCCGGGCTCGGCGGCGCTGCTGGCGGGGCCTCCCCCGCCGGCCTCCTCTTGGTCTAGCGCGGCCTGGAGCCGCTCCATGAGGTCGGCCTTGAGGCCCTTGTCGGAGAGACGCCGCTTTTTCAGCTCCTCCTTCAGCTCCGACACCTTCAGCTTCTTCACGTTGACGGGCGAGCAGCTCATGGCGGCGGCGCGGTGCCTGGCGGCGCTGGGCTCGGTCGGGCGGCGGCGCTGGGTCGAGGCCCCGGTGGGACGCGGGTGGGTGGGTGGCGCGGCTGGTTCGTGCGGCTGCGGCAGCTGCAGAGCGGACCCGCCTGGCGCCAAATCCTTTCACCGAGCTCGCGAGGGAGAGACGCGCCTCGCGGGGCCGCGCACGCAGCTCTGCCCGCCCTGCCCGCGCACGCAATATACCCCCTCCCTCCCCATTTACCGTAAATGCCGCCGAGCGCCTCTCCAACCCCACTACCGTAAATACCCGCCCCAGCGCATTCAACCTTGCCTACCTCCACCTTTTCCAGCGCCATCAGGGGCAGGTATGGACCCTTCACCGGGCAGGAGGAACACGACTAGTGCTCTTAGCAAAGAGCCACTGGTACAGGCACAAGTAACATCAGTAGCAAAGTATGACCTTAGGCAAGTCCCTTCTCTGCTCTGTGCCTTGGCCCCCATTTGGAATATACAAAGGTAGGTGGTTATCATCATCCTTAAAGCACCAAGGGCCCTGGCCCCGAAGTGCTATATCAGTAGTAGTTATCAGCACTAACTGATAAGGATTATAGACAGGAGCAGTGGTAGTGTGGCTGACTAGGTAGTAAACTGCAGCCTACAGTCCTGCAGTGTCCATTTAAACCTAACTGGGAAGGGAGGCTGTAGTCTCCCCCTCCAGAAGGGTGAATTGGAGTATTGTCTCCCTGCCCTAGGAAGCTGTGTTGTCCCTATCTACATCATCCATTAAAAAAATATAGAGTTAGTCTGTGGAACTGAAGGCTCCAATCTTGTGAGCTGATCGATGTGCATTAACTTCTGTGCCTGCATGGATGTCATAGAATCATAAAAGATTAGGGTTGGAAGAGATCTCAGGAGGTCATCTAGTCCAACCCCCTGCTCAAAGCAGGACCAACCCCAACTAAATCATCCCAGCCAGGGCTTTGTCAAGCTGGGCCTTTAAAAACCTCTATGAATGGAGATGCCACCACCTCCCTAGGTAACTCATTCCAGTGCTTCACTACCCTCCTAGTGAAGTGATGTTTCCCAATATACAACCTAGACCTCCCCCACTGCAACTTGAGACCACTGCTCCTTGTTCTGTCATCTGCCACCACTGAGAACAGCCTAGCTCCATCCTCTTTGGAACCCCTGTTCAGGTAGTTGAAGGCTGCTATCAAATTCCCCCTCATTCTTCTGCAGACTAAATAACCCCAGTTCCCTCAGCCTTGCCTCGTAAATCATGTGCTCCAGCCCCCTAATCATTTTCACTGCCCTCTGCTGGACTCTCTCCAATTTGTCCACATACTTTCGAGGGGGTGGGGAGGCAAAGCTGGATGCAATACTCCAGATGTGGCCTCACCAGTGCCGCATAGAGGGGAATAATCACTTCCCTCGATCTGCTGGCAACACTCCTACTAATGCAGCCCAATATGCCGTTAGCCTTCTTGGCAACAAGGACACACTGTTGACTCATATCCAGCTTCTCCACTGTAATCCCCAGGTCCTTTTCTGCAGAACTGTCGCTTAGCCAGTAGGTCCCCAGCCTGTAGCAGTGCATGGGATTCTTCTGTCCTAAGTGTAGGATTCTGCACTTGGCCTTGTTGAACCTCAGATTTCTTTTGGCCCAATCCTCCAATTTGTCTAGGTCACTCTGGACCCTAATCCTACCCTCCAGCATATCTACATCTCCCCCCCCCCCCGGTTGGTGGGGGGAGAGGTTAGTCAGTTAGGTTCCCTAAAGGGTCTGCCTGCACAGATTGCACTTAGATTCTGATCCTGTGAGCCAGACTCCACTGACCACACCTATTCAGTATGCAGAGTTCACACAAGCATGCTAGGAGCCAAGCTCCTGGATCTAAGACCCTGTCTACACACAAAAGTAGTGCCCCCTTAATCATACCAGCATAGTTAGACCAGTAAACCCTTAGTATGGGCAGTTATACCAATATGAAGGTGCTTAGACCAATATAGTTTAGGCCTTGTCTACACTAGAAATGTTATACTGGTACAACTCAGGGCTTGTCTACACTACCGCGTGGGGTCAATCTACGATATGCAACTTCATCTACATGAATAGTGTAGAGCTGCATAGTAGCTGAAATTGACATACTTATATCTACTTACCACAGTGTCTTCACTCCGCTGGCGCTCCTTTTTCTGGTGTAGTACCGGAGTCAATGGGAGAACATTCAGCAGTCGATTTATTGCATCTATACTAGACACGATAAATCAACCCCCCTCCGCTGGATCAATTGCTGCCCGCCAATCCGGCGGGTAGTGTAGACAAGCCCTCAGTCAGTTACGGGTGTGATTGTTTACTAATACAGTTACGATAGTATAACCTCTATTATGGACACTAGCATAAAAGTGCTTTATACTGGTATAGCCGATTTTCTTCCCTGAACTAGAATAATCAATCACTCTCTCCCTCCCCCTCTCTCCCTAATTATATATAAATAAAAGCTTTTATACCAGTGTCAGTGCATCCACTCTAAGGGTGTTGTATAGTTAAAATAGTACTGGGTATAATTAAATCAGTACAATTTTTGTTTTTATAAAAGCCCTCAGATTACTGTTCTGTCTTCAGATAAATTGAATCCCTCCTGGTGGGAGAGGACTCTGTACCCACCAACCCAGCTGACTCTGTCAAAAGGCCCTTGACACCATCCCCCTCACAGACATGTTGAGGTGGCAGCAGCAAGGGCTGGCTTCTTCACACACTGTAAAGTCTGTAAAGACTGGAAAAAGATCAGGGCTACCACAACCTTTTGCCTAGTATTGATGAAGGTTAATAAGTCAACCCTAAAATGGGTGTCTCCTATCAACCTGGACCAGCTAAAGAGAGGTAAAAGGTGTTTGGCCTTTCCCCTAGTATAGATGCAGGCTTTGTTTGGTCAGGGTTAGCCAACAGAGATAATCTAACCTTAATCTTGTCATCTAGACAAACCCAGGTACTCTGCTGAGGTAATATTGGTGTGACACTACTGTTCCGGGCAAAGTGGTGGTGGGCATTCAGCATTAACCTATTAAAATGAAAGGGCAGTTCAGACCTTACAGAGGCTATGTCTACACTACAAATTCCTTTGATATAATTTAAGTCACTCAGGGGATGTGAATAATCCACACCCCTGAGCAATGTAAAATATACAGACCTAAGTGCCGCTGTAGATAGCATTATGTTGGCGGGAGAGCAGTAGCTATGTGTTCTCCTGCCAACATAGCTACCCCCTCTCATGGAGGGAAGAGTTATTAAACCGATGGAAGAGGTCTCTCCTGTCAGCTTAGAGCATCTTCACCACATCTTCATCAGTGCAGGTGTGCCACTGTAAATGACGTCATGTTGACATCGCCAGAGCTATTATTTCAAATGCCTTCCTGAAGTTTGCAGACAACACTGCATCCGTTTCCAAGCCATTTTTCTGGGTTCTCTTTGCAGGGCCGCCCAGAGGATTCCGGGGGCCCGGGGTCTTCGGCAGCGGGGGGGCCCTTCCATTCCGGGACCCGCCGTCGAAGTGCCCCGAACACCCGCGGCGGGGTCCCCCCCGCCGAATTACCGCCGAAGCGGGACCCGCCGCCGAAGCACAGCCCGGTCTTCAGCGGTAATTCGGCGGCGGGGGGGCCCCCGCCGCGGGTCTTCGGGGCACTTCGGCGGCGGGTCCCGGAACGGAAGGGCCCCCCACCGCCGAATTACTGCCGAAGACCGAGCTGAACTTCGGCGGCGGGTCCCGCTTGGGCAGTAACTCGTCAGTGGGGGGTCCTTCCGCCCTGGAGCAGAAGGACCCCCTCCCCCCCCCCGCAGGCGAAGACCAGGAGCAGAAGCAGCTCCTGCGCCCGGCCCCGCAAGAGTTTTCCGGGCCCCCCCGAGGGAGTGAAGGACACCGCTCCAGGGGCCCCGAAAAACTCTGGTGGGGGCCCCTGTGGGGCCTGGGGCAAATTGCCCCTCTTGCCCCCACCCCCCTCTGGGCAGCCCTGTCTCTTTGCAACCAGGAATGGTAGAAACTTTTAAAAAATGAATTAAGTTCTGATATCACATAACTCTATTGAGTGGGGCCCTACACACTAAAGCCATATTCATGTTCTAATCTGGCTGCCCACTGAAACACACAAATCATAGCTTCCACCAGGACTTTTACTCCCTAGCCTCAGATCCAAGCTTTACATATTGATGGGCTCCTTCTAGCCTAGACCTAGATCCTGCCTTAATCCACCCATCAGCACATACATCTATATTTAAAAGGTACCCTCATTTTGACTTAGGGGTATAGTCGTACGTTGAAGACAATTGTAAAAAAAAGCATCTGCATTTCTCAAGAGATCTGCTCCCTTTATGTGTTCAATCATGTCTGCAACTTTAGTAACACATTCTTACTGCTCTACACTTGTGTAACCCCGGAGAATCAAAGCAGCGAAGAGCTTTCATGCACATCAGAAGATTTACTTACCCCAAAACATTTAGAACTATGTGTCTAAAGTTAGGATCCTAAAATAATATTTAGACACCTAAATAGAAAGTCTAGTTTTACAAAGCCACTTAACACATGCAGCACCCATTGGGAGGTGGGTTGCTCAGCACCTCTGATCATTGAGCCACTTTTACTTAGCCCTGGTCTACACCTAAATCTTAGATCAATATGGCTACATTACTCAGAGTTGTGAAAAATTCTGACCTAGGCCCCCGTATAGACACCACTAGCTACTGCCTCTTGGAGTGCTGGATTAACTATAGTGGGGGAAAAAATCCTTCCAACACTGTAGCAAGTGTTCACACTGTGGCACTGCAGCAACATCACTGCAGCTGTGCTGTTGTAGTGTAGACAAGCCCTAAGTCTGGACCAGTAATAAATGCAGGGTCAAATTATGCCTTCAGTTACACCTGTGCAAAACGATGTTCAATAGATTTTCACAGGTGTAGCTGAGGGCAGGTTTTGGTCTACACCACCTTTATTACTGGTGATTATGTCTAAGGAGAGAACCTCATTTGATTTTCAAATCCCAGGAGACTGTCATTGGCAGTTAGAAAAGTTTTTTCCTGTAGAAACTGAAAAAAAATGATATGAAATGATTGAGACAGACATAGAACCCCGTGTAGCTTTTTTTGCACTTTTAAGAGTAGAACCATATTGATGCTAGATATATTATTGTCATACAGTCATTTTGTTAAAGCAAGACAATGTTTTCCCAAACCAAGGCCTGGTCTACACTAGGACTTTAATTCGAATTTAGCAGCGTTAATTCGAACTAACCGCTCAACCGTCCACACCAGGAAGCCATTTAATTCGAACTAGAGGGCTCTTTAGTTCGAATTTGGTACTCCACCCCGACAGGTGGAGTAACGCTAAATTCGACATGGCTAGCTCGAATTAGGCTAGGTGTGGATGCAAATCGAACTTAGTAGCTCCGGGAGCTATCCCACAGTGCACCACTCTGTTGACGCTCTGGACAGCAGTCCGAGCTTGGATTCTCTGACCAGCCACACAGGAAACGACCCGGGAAAATTTGAATTCATTTTCCTGTCTGGGCACTTTGAATCTGACGTCCTGGCTGGACATCGGGGTGAGCTCCGCAGCACCTGCAACGATGCAGAGCTCTCATGCAGAGGAGTTCATGTTATCTGTGAATAGAAAGAGGGACCCAGCATAGACTGACTGGGAACTCTTCGATCTGATCGGTGTGTGGGGCGAGGAGTCTGTGCTTTCGGAGCTGCGCTCCAAAACACGGAATGCGAAGACCTACGAGAAGGTCTCCAAAGCCATGAGAGACAGAGGATACAGGCGGGATGCAACGCAGCGCCGCGTGAAAATCAAGGACCCCAGACAAGGCTACCAAAAAATCAAAGCGGCAAATGGACGCTACGGAGCCTGCCACCACTGCCCCACCAGTGACCGTGGACTCTGACGATGGGACAGTGTCGACGGCCAGTTCCTCGGTGATGTTCGCGGACGGGGAAGATGAGGAAGGGTTTGTGGAGGACAAGGCAGGCGAGAGCGCTTACAACGCTGGTTTCCCCGACAGCCAGGATCTATTCATCACCGTCACGGAGATCCCGCAACAACCCTCCCCGGCCATTAACCTAGACCCTGAATCAGGGGAAGGAGCAGTCGGTAAGTGCTTTAACCATGTTAACTTTTATTCTTAATATAACAGCAACCTTAACTCTGTGAAAAGGAGGTCTCTCTAGATATGGGGATAGAACAGAAATCATCCTTGGAGATCTCCACGAAGCTCTCCTTGCGTTAATCGAAAAGCATCAGCAGGAGGTTCCTGGGGAGAGCTGCCTTATTGGGTGCTCTGTGGTAGCACAGTTTTCCGCGCAAGGCTTTCATGAGGTACTCAGGGAGCACTGCCTCCCCGAGCACGGCTGCATCGGGCCCTGGTTCGTGCTAGCTTTCACGCAGCATGCGCTCTCTATCTCCTTCAGTGACCCTCCTCAGGGTGATCTCGCTCGGAGACTCCTGCATCTAATTAGGGTAATTACTGTAATTTTACGCCTGGTCCAAAGTATTTTTAAAAAATCTACGGACAGACGACATAGCACAGACTCAGCACGCAGCTGCATGACGAGCGTAACGGAAAGCCAAAGAATATAATGGACGCTCATGGAGGGAGGGGGGAATGAGGACGCAAGGTATCCCACAGTTCCTGCTGTCTCCGAAAAGTATTTGCATTCTTGGATGAGCTCCAAATGCTTCTAGGGTCAAACACAGTGTCTGCGGTGGGTCAGGGCATAGTTCGGCAATTTGCGCACACACCCCACCCACCACCAGAAGTGAAAACAATCCTCTGACTCTTTTACATGTCACCCTATCTTTACTGAATGCTGCAGATAGACGCGATGGTGCAGCACTCAACACCAACATCCTTGCTCCCCCCACGCTATGGATGGCTGATGGTACAAAACGATGGAAATCCGTCCTCATCATCAGCCTATTGGCACATGGGGCAGTGCAAAAGGGCTGGTAACCATGCCGACTAGCATCAGTAAGGTCGATCAAGGGCGCCTGTCCCTAATTTTTGATGGCAGATGGTGCAATATGGCTGGTAACCATCCTCATCATTGCAACAGGGGGCTGAGCTCCATCAGCCCCCACCCTTCATTGTAAATAAAAGATTCAATTGCCCCTGGACTAGCAGAGGGATGATGGGCTCCTTCATCCACACTCCTTAATGTCCTGCCTGGACTATCATTGCAGCTGGAGGCTTCCTTCCACTCATTTCTCACAAACAAGTCACTGTGTCTTATTCCTGCATTCTTTATTACTTCATCACACAAGTGGGGGGACAATGGTATGGTAGCCCAGGAAGGCTGGGGTAAGAACGGAATGAACAGGTGGTGTTGTTGCAGGAGCACCCCCTGTGAATAGCATACAGCTCATAATTTATGCAGGATCGGACACAGAGCAGCTGTGCTCTCTGGTTCTATGATACAGTGGTTCTCTAGTACACTTGCCCATAATCTAGGCAGGACTGATTCTATTTTTAGATACCAAAAAGGAGGGATTGACTCAGGGAGTCATTCCCAATTTTTGCTTTTGCGCCCCTGGCTGCTTGGCCAGGGGCACTTATGACAGCACCAAATGGGGCAGTGCAAAAGGACAGGTAACCATGCCCATCTTATTACCATCTTATTACCAATTTATGGTATGGTAGATGGTACAATATGGCTGGTAACCATCTCTGCTGTCATGCAAAAGCAAAAGCATGCTGCTGTGTAGCGCTGCTGGCCCACCTCTGTCAGCGGCATCTAGTACACATACGGTGACATACACAAAAGGCAAAACAGTGTCCATGGTTGCCACGCTATGGCGTATGCCAGGGCAATTCTGGGAAAACGGGCTTGAAATGATTGTCTGCCGTTGCTTTCCCGGAGGAAGGAATGACTGGCGACATTTACCCAGAATCCACCGCGAAAATGATTTCTGCCCCAGCAGGCACAGGGGTCTCAACCCAGAATTCACAGAGACAGCCTAGACTCAGTTAATTGTTCGCAAAAATGTATCTTTGCAAGGAATTCACTCCCTGTTTCCCATCTCACAGCTTCCACTGTCTCCAGACCTGCCACAGCATCCCCCTCGCAGAGGCTGGCAAAGATTAGGCGGCGAAAGAAAAAGACAAGGGACAAGATGTTCGAGGAACGTATGGGCTGCTACCTAGCAGAGGCGGACCAGCAGAGCCAGTGGAGGGAGACTGTCTCTCTGTGCCAGCGCTCACACAGCGAACGGGAGGAGAGGTGGCGTGAGGAAGACAAGCAGGCGACTGAAACAATGCTTGGACTAGTGAGGGAGCAAACGGACACGCTCAGGCGCCTTGTGGATGTTCTGCAGGACCGCAGGAGGACAGAGACACCCTGCAGTGTATCTGCAACCGCACTCCCCCACCACAAAGTCCCATACCCCCCTCACCGAAAATAATCAGGAGGAGGGGCGGCCGGGGACGTGAATACTGTCACTGCACCACAGCACAGTGCTCAAGTACCCAAAAGCTCTCATACCCTACATTTGCCGAAGTCCTTCACTTCCAGACTCACAGTAGTCCCAATCCCAGTCCCATCCCCTAACTGTCTACTTAATTAATAAAAATGCTTTGCTGTTAATTACTGTTTCCGTTATGTTTTTTCAAAGAAGACTGTGTTTGAATGGGGGGCGTGGGGAAGGGGGTGGTTAATTGCATAGGACAGTCACCTTTCCCAGGGTACAGACACGGGGGCAGGATCAGCAGCGGGTCACACACACGGTGCAGTCAGTAGGCAACCTGGTCGGTTTTTGGAGGTGGTTTCCAGGATCTGTGTGGGCGGGGGAGATGTGACTTTGCAGCGGGGGAGGGCGGTTACAGATCTTATACAGCGGTCCTTGTCCTGGACCGCTGAGTCACGCAGCTGAGGAATCTGTATCCGTCCTCCTCCACCACAAGGTCACATATCCGCCCGCACACAGAATTCCATAAAGAGGGATGGCAGGCTCCGTTGAAAGAAGCCTTCCGGCACTGCGGACCGCTCTAGGAGCAGGAGCCTGTCATTCCTTGAGTTTAGAGGCGGTCTTTACATCACCGCACACCCTACCCAGCACAGCCTGCGTCCCAGTTTCAACCCTTTCACGAAAAGTCATGAATAAAGAAACCTTTGTTAAGTAATAATGGGACATGTATTTTATTTTTACACGTGTGCTGGAAGTGGGGGTAACGGGGTGAACGGGGTATGTAACCGAAGAGGAGAGTCAACAGTAACTGGGTAAAGAAACAGGGGCAGGTTCAGCTTCTCTGTAAAGAAACTGAACAGTCACAGGTCATGCTGCTCGCTGCTCGCTGGTATTTGAAGAGTTCCTTGTCGCTGTCCCAGGCGCCTGTATAGGGCTTCATGAGCAAGTGCATTAGCGGGCAGGCTGGGTCCCCGAGGATGACTATAGGCATCTGCACATCCACAATAGTTATTTCGTGGTCCGGGAAGAAACTACCTTCCTGCAGGCATCTGAGCAGCCCACAGTTCCTGAAAACACACGCATCATGAACCTTGCCCGGCCACCCGACGTTGATGTTTGTAAAACGTCCCCTATGGTCCCCCAGTGCTTGCAGCACCATTGAAAAGTAGCCCAATTTCTCATCAGCTGACTGTGGAAGAGGTGGACGATAAAGTGCGAGGAGGAGAAAACGGCGATGATCGCAGCGGACTCCGTGCTTGCAGTGCTGTGGCGTCCGCGCTGTCACTGACCAGAAAAGTGCACGAACAGATTGCCCGCAGGCGCTTTCACGGAGGGAGGTTGTGATTGACGGTTCAATGACGACACTTACCCAAAACCACCCTCGACACATTTCTCCCCCCAGCAGGCATTGGGGGCTCTACCCAGCATTCCAATGGGCAGCGGGGACTGCGGGAACTGTGGGATAGCTTCCCACAGTGCACCGCTTCCAAAGTCGACGCTGGCCCCGTGAATGTGGACTCAGAAATTCGAATTAGTGTCTTTAGTATGGATACACAAATTCGACTTCATAAGGTCGAATCCACAAATTCGAACTAAGTTGATTCGAAATAGTCTTGTAGTGTAGACAAGGCCCAAGAGACTCACTAGTCCCGAGTCCTGTAAATGTTTCAGAACTTTAGCTTTTTGGGGGGAGGGGGGAAAAGCTATAGCCCTATTTTTAAAACAAAAAGTGTAATTAATGAGAAATACGCTTTCCTCATCCTTCTCTTCTGCAGCTCAGGCAGCTGAAAGGACTTTATTCAAGTTTCCATCATCCCCAATTTCTGGCCTGCCAAGCACAGAGGTTTTCCTTATCCAAAGTATTTACATTTGGAAGATTATGAACCTCTGAAAATAGGGAGTTCTAGTAGAAACTGTTTTGCAACCATAAAACTTACAAAGTTACTCAGATAGCATGACTGATATAAAAACCGAGCATCAATGCTAGTCACAAATCTCTGTATTCTAGACCTTATGTCCCATACCTTTCTGTTGCATGATATTTGACACCCCTGTGTATTTAAACTGAAAGGTGACAAGCTTCTATAAATAGACATAATCATCAGACCCCAATTTCTTTCTGTGTCTATTTCCCCCCCTACTTATTCTGTACTCATTTTTAAGGTGAATTTATTTTTTCCTTCCCAGACACCCCTCCAAAAGGTACGTTTAGAGTCTTTTTAAAGCTTATTTCACTCCCTCCTGCAGTTTAACTGCTGCCTATTTGATATTGCTATGTACCTATTTATTCCTTTAGTCTGGTTTTCCTCATTACTTCATTTGTCAATCTTCACTTCTCCTCATCTCCTTTCCACTAAACTCCCTTGGTCTCTTCAAATTCCTCTCTCCCACTGACTATGGTCCTTAGTTTTCATTGCTGTCTGCCCTCCATGTTCCTGGAAGGGCTTTTCCCCCGACCCAGCAGGAAACATGGAAATGGAAGAAGTAGCAGGACATATCCAGTAGCTCCCAAACACTCATGTGCTGTTTGTTAAGCAGTTCTTGCTTAGAGAGTCCAATCAATCATTCAATAGACTAACAAGATTCAGACTGGGCCCTAAGTAAGTGGAAGCTATGCTGTCTGCTCAGCACCCTGTCCCACGCACAACTTGGATTAGACAGATCCACATTTATTTATGTCACTCTGCCTGGCACATGGCAGGGGTCCCATAGGTGTCCAGTAGCAATTCAAACCCTTCTTACATATTCCATACAGTCAGACAACATGGGAACTTATCTGGTTGGATGGCTACCATTTCTTAGTTCTGCTCTCTCCCATCTACCCCTTCCTGACACTGATATTCTCACCTTTCCCCTGCTTCCTACTGAGGCATTCAATGATCGCTGAGCTATGGAGTCTAACACCAGTCCACTTCTTTCAGTATCTGAGTTCTAACTGATCAGCATTGTTATAATGTGAGCCTCTGCAGAACATAACAACTGGTTCCAACTGGCTTTTGCCAGAGCCTTTTAAAGCTACAGTTCCCCATACCTATTACCCTCGTTTCCTATTCTATCTCTGTACCCTTCCCTCCCTCCCCCTTGTCCTAAATTGTCTAATTTCAACTGCCTCCAAATACTGATAGCAACATTCCCTTTAAAGGAAAAATATTGTCCCCAAAACATCCTGCTTGCTTTTAGAACAGCGGGAATCTCCTTCCTCCTCTTTTACTATAATTGTGTGATTTCTGTTATGGGTGTAACCTTCTTTCCCTGTATTGAAGTACAGGCCACATTTTCCCAGTCACTCAGAGCCTCTGACATGAGACAGATCAAATTATGACCAAGAAAAGTTTGCCAGTTTTTCTTCAAGTAATCTGGGCCTGGTACTGTCAGGAGAACAAGATCCAAATCCACCTGTCAGGGTGACCCAAGTTTCCCCTTTTCCCTTTATGCAGGAGGGCTCTGCTCTTCCAACTTCTGTAGCTTTTCAGGAATTAAGTGTCTCCCTTCAAAACCCTCAGTTGTTCATGCTCCTGCCAGCCACCACGCTGTGTCTTTAGTGTTTCCTGTGCAGGCAGGATCAGCCAGCATTATGTAGCTCTCAGCCTCCAGGCAACCAAAAGAGCCACAGTAAAGCTGTACAGGAAAGAAGTTTATTGCTTAAAAAAGGAACGTTCCTTCTGAGTGCTCCTGACAGTGGCAGGTGCAGGGTGCTGACTAGCTAGAACCAGCAGTTGGGCTGCAGAATAGAAGAGTCCTGTTAGAAGCCAGGAAAATGCAGAAGCCCCATGCAGTATTAGGGCCTGTATATTTGTTCTGCGGACCTGGGGCCAGATTTTCACTGGTGCCGAGGAATAACTCCCACTGATTTCAAGTGGAGCTGAGAGGGGCTTGGTAATGGTGAAAAAATCAAGCCCCTGGCTTTAATTTGGCACCAGTCTTCCCATTGCCATCACTTCCCTTTTTGTACTTCAGGGCCAAATGTCACTTGGCTTTTGCCACAGTGGACTAAAATGAAGCTCTGGATCTGATTTTTTCAGCTATTCCACCCAGCCCATTTTTGATAGATTAGTGTGTGGAATGGCTGCAGAAATGATCAACATTTCATGTTGGGAGAACCATGCCCTCTTTATACAAGTCAGGGTCACCATCAGTCATGGCATCCTGTCAGAGGGCCATCAGGGCACCACCAGCATCAGCTGGCCTTTGCCACTATAGAGACAAGAATGTTGCTATTGTGAAATAATCTGTTTGGCTCAACAATTCTTCATGCTCTGGAAATAGGCAGAAGACTGACCGAGACTGTTTCTGGATTCAGAGCATTCTGCAAGGTTCAAAGACTCAAGCAGCTTACAAGGCTGGCCTTGGAAAAAAATGTATGCCCCTTCCAATTATTTAACTATAATGGGCTTCTTGTCACTTTACTCAAAGCCATGGTACAATAGCTTTAGCTGACAACTTCATATTATTCCTAAGTACTATCACATAAGACTTCATGTGATGCCACATAACTCAGTGGAAACAGACACTAAGTTTCTTTAGGTCTTTCTGTAACGATATTTCTACATGCTAACTGGGGCAGGGAACCAGACTCAGATGAATTATGTGGAATAACCTTGATGCTTCCTAACTGTAGGATCCATTGGTAAAACCCTTCAGTGGAATAGCAGTCTGGTGAGATAAGGTGGAGGTATAAGAATACACAATGGGTCAGTTTCAAAAATACAGAACTGCCTTCCTGAGATCACAGACAGCATGAAATAGTGGAGAAGTAGTAATTGTTTCATCCACTAGAAAGGGTGCCTAAATACCTTTGAGGTGCTGACCCTGTGAAATTAAAAATATTGGACATTGTGAAGGGTTAAATAGTCATAATTAGGCTTCAGAGTCAAGTGTCAGCTATATTGTATGTCACCGTTCATGATTTTAGAAGAAACATCTGGCTGCTATGCTTAGCTAGTGTGGCTGGATTTCACAGAAGCTAAAGATGTAATGTAAGATCTATGAAGTCATCTAATTTAGCTCCCTCCCTAATACAGGAATTGTTCCCTGAAGCGTATTATGGAGTACTTTTTGGGGATCTCTTTAAAAATAAAAATAAAAAGAAGAGGTCCAAAGCACTTAGCACACTGTTAGCACTACCTATCACCAACTAATAACATTGCCCAAACCTCAGCTGTGGGATTGTCTAGACTGAGAAAGTAAGAGGTGTTTTTAAAATGTGTGCATTAATACATGTTAACCAATGGGTTTTAAAACTGGCCCTTTTCCTATTCTACATGTGCTCAGTAACTCAAGCAATAGGATTCCCACAGCTTCATATATTTCAACAGAAGGAAATTGATTTTTTTCTAGTCAAGTTTCTTTTTCTTAATTTCCCCAAGCTCCAGAGAGGTGTAGGGTTGATGTAGGCATCTTTACAAACTACTCTCCTGCACAGTCCCTGGTGTAGGGGGGAAAATGTTCAGAGTGGGAAGGAAAGTAGCTAGAGTACCAAAGTATTCTGATTATTCTGAGCTATGCAACTTATAGGCAACTCTACAAGGCTGCAATAAATTAGAGCAGCTCTCAGGGGACATCACAACCCAAAGCAGCCCAGAATTAGGGAGGAGCAAAATCACATTCCCAGCTGTACTTGCCTGAGTGATCTATGCTGCACTTTTTGATAACGGCATCTCAGAATCTGGTCCATTAATCCTAGTTACCTTCCACAACAGTGTTGGAAGAAAGAGAGACCTGACACATCACACAAACTTACTTCTAATGGTGATAAAAGCATGGGTGGTATCAATAGGTAACACATTACAATAATCTGTGTAATACCACCATCTTTACATCAAGAAGACATCTGTGGTAGTATGATTGAATAAAATACCCTCCCAAAAAAATCAGAATTTCCAGATTTTAGGCAACTGCACTTCACATAGTGAAGTTTGTCCTTACTACAGGATATTTGTCCTTACAGGATACTATAAAAGGGAATAAATATTTTGCACCATAATATTCCTTTATATATTAACCAGAAACCCCCAAGATACCTCATAGAGCTTTTACAGCCATTTGTTTTGAAGGTGGAGAGAAAAGAGAAAACATAAATTCACATTATAGATTTATCAACAAAAATACTTCTGTCTACACATAACTATCAATGAGTAGGTACAGGAGACTCATTAGAAAATATAAGATCAGAAAACTACCAAAACAAACAAGAGAAAACCCCTACTCATTTTATTCTTTGTCAAAACAAAGAATGTTTTCACACACAGCAGCAAATATCAGAACAAATGAACTTTCACCTAACCTTGCTGTTCCAACTCCATAGTCTAAGGATACTTCTAGGAGTGCAGTCTTAACAGAGGGAAGGTAACCTGGTGTAGCAGTTTTTTTAAACCTGAGTCAGATATCCCATCAGGTCATGCTTCTTTAAAGAAACAGTACAAGCCAAACAAAGAAACAAACCTCACAGCATATCAAAAAACTGGGCATACATTTTTATGATGTATTTCCCTGAAAAGTAATACTGCTGTTTCTAAATCTATTAATTAACAATTGCCCATGCCCATTCTCGGGCCCAAATTTATAGGATATTACCTTTTCAAATAACCTTTTGGCCTAATGTTTTCTCCAGAACCATCAGCTCTCATTATTTACTCTTTAAAGCCTCATCCCAGTGTTTGTGAGGAGCTCATTGCAGGGTCAGGGCCTAAATGAAATTTCTGATGTTGTGAGTCCTCCTCCACACAACATAAAACTCCAGCTGTCTGTCCCTGCATATGACAGAACAACTGCATTTTGCTTCCTGGAATCTTTTCCAGCCAGGAAGGTAAGGGATGACCAGCTATTAAATAAAAAGCAAGACTAGAGCAGCATGTTACTCCCAGGAGAGCCATGACTTAGCTATCCTGTTATCAAGTACAGTATATAGAAATAAAATAAAAAACTGGTTAAGGGTGCTATGTGATAACAGTGCACGTACCTATCACAACAAACCCAAGCACTTACTTAAAAGCAAGGAAGTTAATAGTTAAAGAAAAGAAAACTTTACCCCAAAAGGAAGAAAAGGCAGAGACACCATGAAGTCTACTACAGACCTTGCTATTGCCAATATATTTAATGTGGAAGGTGATCAAATATTGTGGGGATGGGAAACACTATGAAGCCTTAATATAGAGAGACAGATAATCAAGGCGATAACTAAACTCAAAATATAAATGAGACAAAAAGCTTCTGAAAAAGGAATATAGTGTAAATGATGACGCACTGATCAGCGTCAAATGCAATGAGTGCACAAGCACTCAGAGAGCAGTTCTTTGATATTCAGGAAAATAAACACTTCTCCTTAATCTTGTATTACTTTTAAGTAGCTCTGGGGCAAGGATGAACCCTTCACAATGTCCAATGCTTTTTAATTCCATAGGAGTTAAGTGTCTAAATATCTTTGAGGAGCTGGGCCATGGTGACTAGCTCTACAGATCACTCTCCAAGTTGTTAATCTTGACAAAAGGAGAGTTTGTAGGTAATTCCATACTGCCAGGAAATCAGAAATCAGTGTTAGTGAATTTGGGCCATTGTTTATTTGAAGAACACTTGTTGTGATGACACGTTTTTGGCAGTTTCTCACTCATTTGTTTTTGCATTTTTAGTGTCTCCTTGTACTTTTTTGTGTTTATTTCTTTCCCAATATTCCTCCTTCTTAGTTTCTTTGCATTTTCAAAATTCCTTTATATTCCTTACACCTCTAATTAGTTTCAGTGGTTTGTTACCCTTATAGTTAGTCCAACTATATCATCCCCTTTTCCTTGCACATTTAGGTTCCAGGTTTAACTCAGGATCAGAGTGGCAATGATCCTAAATTTTTAGCATTGAATGGCTGTACAGTGGCCTATATGAAATGAGTTGGAGGTTTAAGTCCATTTCCTAGTGAACAACTATCGACTTCACAAGAAAACACCAACCAACACAAAGAACACTCATGTTGGGAGTCTCAACAGAGAGAATTGAATAGACAGTGGCACCCAATCCTCCTCTTACTTACACTGATGTAAATCAGGAGTAATTCCATTGACATCACGTGAGATACAACAATGGTAAAACTGGTATAAACTGAAAGAAGAATCAGCCTCCATGTGCCCTAAGGTTCTAATCCTTCAATCTGCCACCACAGGGGCAGTCCCCTGTGCCAAGTTGCTGCTTGCAGGATCAGGGCCTTAATTACCCACCTCAGCTCCACGTTAGTGTTGAAACAATGATGTGAGGGAGACAGCACAAGGAAGCTTGAATTTCAGTTGTAGTAGATAAACAGCATTTCAGTTTCCAGGCCATCAATCAGTACCTTTCATGAGCCCTAAAATCACTTAAAAATATGTTAAACAAAGACATCCCCCCATTGCTTTTCTACACTTGACTTGCCAGCATTACTGAATGTCAACCAGTTTTCTTGAACTCATTGTGCATTCCTTCAATCTGCTTTTTTAAACTAACATTTTAATGTTCCTGCCCTTTCTCCAGAGCTGGTTGTTTGTCACAACAAAAAGGGGAAAGTCTTAATTTTAGTTTAAAAAAGTAAAAGCCCTGGCACACAATATTTTAATTTATATTGAGCTGCTTGTCATGGGAAATAATAAGAGAAGTCACATAAATATCTTATATGTCTCATGATCACCAGAACTGGAGTCAGAAAGCCCACATTCCCTGCAGGGACTGCTATTGAAGGACATGAGTGGCAACAGGATATGCGGTGTGTTAGGCTGCAAGCAATGCAGGCACATAGAGCCGTTCACAGGGTTTAATAAAGTTGTATTTTCTCAACATAACCTGCATTCAGTATCACTTTTTGTGAATGAAACACTCTGGCTGTAATACAAATTGTTTTAAACTATGTGATAATACATTACTAATCTGGAGAGCAGGATAGCTCAGTGGCTTGCGCATTAGTCTTCTAACTCCAAGGTTGTGAGTTCAATCCTTGAGGGGGCCATTTAGGGGTCTGGGGCAAAAACCTATCTGGGGATTGCTTCTGCTTTGAGCAGAGGGTTGGACTAGATGAGGTCCCTCCCAACCCTGATATTCTATGAGTAGTTTAAAACCATAACCTCCCTTTCCCCATATTTTGCTATTCTAGGCATATGGAGCCAAATTTGTAAAAATTCATGGTGGAGCCTTGCTCTGTAACAGGCTGGTCACCATGGCAAAATCCCTTATTTTTTACAAAAAGTTGAGTTTCTGTCATGGAAATCATGGCTCTGACTAACATGCAGCCTGAGGCCTTCTCCATTTTGGGGATTTGCCACTGATCTCAGACATCATTTGCAGCCACCAGTGTAGCTGCACCAGCACAGGCTGCTGGTGTAGATAAGGAAAGCTGTGATTTGCACTGGTGGAGTTATCCCTTGAACTCTAAGGGACTACTCATGAGTAAAGTTAAGCACTTGGATAATTGTTTCAAGACAGGGCCTTACCCATCAGCATTTCAGACTTGATACTGTGATTGCTAGATCCTCCACTTTCTTCCTTACTGCTTTTTCAAGGCTCAAAACCATTTTGTTACATTATGCTGCTGACAGGATGAAAGTTGATCTTTTTTGTCTTCTATCCCATATCCAGCTTTTCTCTCTTTTATCCATTTTATTTTCTCCAGTTTCTGTTCTTCTTTCCAACTTTTCTCTCTTGTTTTGTCTAATTTTTCCTCCTCTGTTTTGGTTTCATTCTGTTTTATTCCCTGTTCTTATCTTAGGTTTTGCTCCCCTACCAAAGTGCTGTTGTCTTGCTAGACACTGAACTTGCTCTCAAGTATCAGAGGGGTAGCCGTGTTAGTCTGGATCTGTAAAAGCAACAAAGAATCCTGTGGCACCTTATAGACTAACAGACGTTTTGCAGCATGAGCTTTCGTGGGTGAATACCCACTTCTTCAGATGCAAGTGGTGGAAATTTCCAGGGGCAGGTTTATATATGCAAGCAAGAAGCAAGCTAGAGATAACGAGGTTAGATCAATCAGGGAGGATGGGGCCCTGTTCTAGCAGTTGAGGTGTGAAAACCAAGGGAGGAGAAACTGGTTCTGTAATTGGCAAGCCATTCACAGTCTTTGTTTAATCCTGAGCTGATGGTGTCAAATTTGCAGATGAACTGGAGCTCAGCAGTTTCTCTTTGAAGTCTGGTCCTGAAGTTTTTTTGCTGCAGGATGGCCACCTTAAGATCTGCTATTGTGTGGCCAGGGAGGTTGAAGTGTTCTCCTACAGGTTTTTGTATATTGCCATTCCTAATATCTGATTTGTGTCCATTTATCCTTTTCCTTAGAGACTGTCCAGTTTGGCCGATGTACATAGCAGAGGGGCACTGCTGGCATATGATGGCATATATTACATTGGTGGACGTGCAGGTGAATGAACCAGTGATGGTGTGGCTGATCTGGTTAGGTCCTGTGATGGTGTTGCTGGTGTAGATATGTGGGCAGAGTTGGCATCGAGGTTTGTTGCATGGGTTGGTTCCTGAGCTAGAGTTACTATGGTGCGGTGTGCAGTTACTAGTGAGAATATGCTTCAGGTTGGCAGGTTGTCTGTGGGCGAGGACTGGCCTGCCACCCAAGGCCTGTGAAAGTGTGGGATCATTCTCCAGGATGGGTTGTAGATCCCTGATGATGCGCTGGAGGGGTTTGAGCTGGGGACTGTATGTGATGGCCAGTGGAGTCCTGTTGGTTTCTTTCTTGGGTTTGTCTTGCAGTAGGAGGCTTCTGGGTACACGTCTGGCTCTGTTGATCTGTCTCCTTATTTCCTCGTGCGGGTACTGTAGTTTTGAGAATGCTTGGTGGAGATTTTGTAGGTGTTGGTCTCTGTCTGTGGGGTTAGAGCAGATGCGGTTGTACCTCAGTGCTTGGCTGTAGACAATGGATCTTGTGGTGTGCCCGGGATGGAAGCTGGAGGCATGAAGGTAGGCATAGCGGTCGGTAGGTTTTCGGTATAGGGTGGTGTTAATGTGACCATCAATTATTTGCACCGTAGTGTCTAGGAAGTGGACCTCCCGTGTAGATTGGTCCAGGCTGAGGTTGATGGTGGGGTGGAAGCTGTTGAAATCGTGGTGGAATTTTTCCAGAGTCTCCTTCCCATGGGTCCAGATGATGAAGATGTCATCAATGTAGCGTAGGTAGAGAAGGGGCGTGAGTGGACGGGAGCTGAGGAAGCGTTGTTCCAGGTCAGCCATAAAAATATTGGCATATTGTGGGGCCATGCGGGTGCCCATAGCGGTGCCACTGATCTGGAGATATATATTGTCATCAAATTTGAAATAGTTGTGTCTGAGGATAAAGGCACAGAGCTCAGCAACCAGTTGTGCTGTGGCATCATCAGGAATGGCAATATACAAAAACCTGTAGGAGAACACTTCAACCTCCCTGGCCACACAATAGCAGATCTTAAGGTGGCCATCCTGCAGCAAAAAAACTTCAGGACCAGACTTCAAAGAGAAACTGCTGAGCTCCAGTTCATCTGCAAATTTGACACCATCAGCTCAGGATTAAACAAAGACTGTGAATGGCTTGCCAATTACAGAACCAGTTTCTCCTCCCTTGGTTTTCACACCTCAACTGCTAGAACAGGGCCCCATCCTCCCTGATTGATCTAACCTCGTTATCTCTAGCTTGCTTCTTGCTTGCATATATAAACCTGCCCCTGGAAATTTCCACCACTTGCATCTGAAGAAGTGGGTATTCACCCACGAAAGCTCATGCTGCAAAACGTCTGTTAGTCTATAAGGTGCCACAGGATTCTTTGTTGCTTGAACTTGCTCTGTCTCTCCTGGTCCCAGAGGTCACCTTTTGTACATTTGCTCTGGATTTCTGAAGCTCTAGATCATGGTCACATGGATATGTAGACGGCTTTATTTATTTATTGTTTAGTATTTATTATATATGTAATTGCAGCTGGAACCACCGCCAATGGGAGCTGCAGGGGCAGTGCCCATGGACGGGGCAGCACGCAGAGCTGCCTGGCCACGCTCTGCGTAGGTGTCGGAGGTGGAACCTGCCGCTGCTTTCGGGAGCTGCTTGAGGTAAGAGCTGCCTAGAGCCTGCACCCCTGAGCCCCTCCCATGCCCCAACCCCCAGCCCTGATCCCCCTCCCACCCTACGAACCCCTCGGTCCCAGCCCAGAGCACCCGCCTGCACCCCCAACCCCTCATCCCCAGCACCACCCCAGAGCCCACACCCCCACTTGGAGCCCCCCATCCCACACCTCAACCCCCTGCCCCAGCCCGGAGCCCCCTCCTGCACCCTGAACTCCTCATTTCTGGTCCCACCCCAGAGCCTGAACCCCCAGCTGGAGCCCTCACCCCCTCCCACACCCCAACCCCCAATTTTGTGAGCATTCATAGCCCGCCATACAATTTCCATACCCAGATGTGGTCCTCAGGACAAAAAGTTTGCCCACCCCTGCTTTAGGGTTCACACAGGGAGGGGTAACACACACCCCTATCCCCCCTACTGGGAGCGGTGACACACACACTTCCGTACACTTCTCTCACACTGGGGGGCAGGGGACCGACCTACACGACCCTCCCTGCCTGGTGCTTTCCACCCTGCATGCTGGGCTGGGCCTTCGAAATGGACCCACCTCTCCTAAAACCTGGTGCCGCATCTTCCCGAGGCAATTTGTGGTGGGGGCACACGTGCCCCCTCCCCTCCAGGTTTCTGCCAGGGTTCACACCAGATTGTGGCCAGCAGCAGCCTTTCAGCACTGTGTAAGAGAGAAAGGACTGGAGCTGCTTCCTGCCGCAGGCAGTGGACGGAGGGGAGAAGGGATGACCTGGCCCATGTTTTTGCAGAGCTCATCTCTTCTCCCCCCTTCCCCGTGTGGCTGGAAGGAGCTTGTCCCTTCCTACCTGCACAGTGTCAAAAGGCAGCTAACATGTCCAGGCCGCTGCTGGCCACCCACATAATCCAACAGCGTTCTGTCCCCCAGCTACAGCACAGGCAGGAAGGGGTTAAGCACTAAGGATGCATTGTGCACCAAGACCCAGGGAACCTGACTGCAGGGGCTTCAGCGAACTCGGCCAGAGAGGTGGCTCAGCAAGGGAGGGTGCCTGGGGGGGCTGGAGCAGCCCCACACTCCTGGGGGCAGGACACAGGGTTGGGGGGAAGGGTGGCTTCTGTGGAGCCTACAGGTCGGGGCATGAATAGGCTGGAAATTGCTTCCCCCCACACAACATTCCAGAGCTTAGCTGATGGGCAGAGAGGCTTCCTCGTGCCAGCGCTGTGCAGGGCTTTGGCACATGCAGGGCTTGGCTCCTCCTAGCCAGCGCTTGGGACAGAGGGTCTTGGGCTTTCCCAGGGCACCGGCCCAGCCAGAGGCAATGAGGGAAGGACGGAGCCTGCCGGCTAAGCTATTGGGGTGAGCTGAGCACTCTGACGTGCCCTGCTGGGGGGGATATGAAGGAGCAGCGGGGCTGGAGTGGGGTGAAGGGGCAAAGCAGGGAGGACTGCAAGAGGGGGAGCATGTAAAGGGCCGATGGATGGGCAGAAGAGGCGACATGTAACCGGCAGCTGCCACCTGGCGCCTGCCCACACTCACCAGCCCTCGCAGTGTGTAGCCAGTGCCGGCTGGAAACTGGAAACAGTGCACAGCCAGTGCTGGCTGGGACGGGAGTGGGGCCCTGCTGGCCGAGAGCTGGCACACAGCGAGGGTTGTGCTGATGGACCAGCAGAGAGAGAGGCCGGCCCCATGCGCTGCATCTTTGCCCTGCCACCAGCCTTGCACATCCACCCACATCTTCGGCCACTGGACACCTCCCCCTCACCCTGGTAGGTAGGGGCTGGCGAGCAGGGATCTGGACAGCAGCAGGACCCACCACTATGGATGAGGGGGAAACAAAAAATACGGAACAATTTGCCCACAGCCACAGAAGGGATAAAGTGGCAGAACAAGGATTAGAATGCAGGAGTCCCTTATCATCAGGCCTGTATGTAGTCCACTATACTGTGCTGTCTGTCATGATGTTGAGCTGCCCTGTGTTATGGCCAGAAGGATCGCTGGCTGCTCAGCAGAGGAGTTGGCTCAGCTACAGGCTCAGAGGGAATTTGTGACAACCCCAGTGTCATCAGTAGCAGCCTGGCTGTCATTACCCCCAGCGCCACAAATCGGAATGGAATCTTCCCCAAAATCAAGATATACCCTGGCTGCTTGCTGATAGCACTGGGGTGGTCCCAAATGTGGCCATAGTTTTCACAGACCCAGAGGCCAGCCTTGGGGGGGCTCTGAATAACCTGTGAATTTTTTAAGTCAATAACAGATTTTCAACTCTAGTGCTTTACTTTTCAAGACTATCTTTATAAAGAAAAGAGATGGAAATTGACTCTTAAAAAATAAATCTGATTCTTCTTTGCATTTCTAGGTTTCTCAGGTCAGTGGGGAGGCTAACAGCTGCAGGCTGATAAATGTTCTCAGATACTATGGTAACGAGCATCAGCTGGATAGACAGAAAGATGAAGATAGGTCTTTAAAAGTCAGCTCTGTTTCCTCTCTCTTTAGCTATCTGTTTCCTCCAAAGGAGACTCCACTGAAATCATATCAAGGAGTGGGTCAATTGGGCATATAAACCCATCTTTGCTGGGGAGAGCTCCAAACACTCTGGTAACCGGACCTCTAAAATTATTACAGGAATTGTGACTACCAGAATTATACAGGAGAATATAGCTTTTGATGGTAAGAAAATGGGAGATAGTTCTCAGAATCACAAAAGATCAGAAAAGTCACATGTATTATCTCCATAGCTACCAGAACTATTCATCAGCAACTTGGCAGATATCTGTTAGCCATTTTTAATCTTTTCCAGATACACGCCTCAGTGTAAAGATTATTAATAATCATGCAGACTTGCTCTCTGAACTCTTAAAACAGAAGGCATTTCACCTTTATTCAAAAGGAAGAACATGTTATAGCCGTACTTCACTGTACTAGCATGTTGCAGTATATCGTAAAAGTTTTGAATGAATGGGTGTCAGGACCAGGAGGTGAGTGGTCTGACTTACTGGTCAGAGCCAGAATCAGGAACCAAGCGAGGGGTGAGAGCCAGAATCAGGGCCAGGCTCAGAGAACCAGGGATCAAACAAGAGTCCAGCCCAATCAGAAAGTCTCTTGGCTGCTCAAATAACTTCCTATGCCTCTTTCTGTCTTAAATAGTATGGTCAGCCAATCAATGGGGCTGGTCATTATTCCCAGCAGGATCCTTCTGGGCAGTGCCTCTGGGAGGGGTCAGAGTTTTGCTAGCCCCTCACTTCCAGTAGTTCTGGGTGAGCTGCTTGGTGGTGGCCAGGGTGTGAGAGTTGTGGGCCTGGATTTGAGATCTGTGGAACCCTTACATCAGACTAGAAATTAGCCCACTGATCTTTTTCACATGGTTTGGAGGGGGTAGCAGGTTTCCCCACATCTTTGAAGAGGCAACCCCTTTGTAATGAAATTTGGAAGACAATATTCCCCTGGTTTCAGGTCTTATTGTGACCTTGGGAGAAGGAGAATTGCAGGCAACTGAACATCTGTTTCAAGAACAATCCTGCCAGAACAGGGAAGGATGGTTCCATGTGGTCAGCCACAATATGCTGGCAGGTGAAAGGGACTGGTATGGTTCCCCAGTTAGAATGTGCTACAGATTGCATCATATGCCTTAGCTGACTATACAGGGCATGGCCCCTGGTTAGTAAGCCATGTTTTTTAGGGCCATTTTTTAGGGCCATTTGGTGCATTGGCTGGTAGCAACAGTCCCTTGTGGTACTCTTATGAGTGCCAGGTAGAGATCTTGCATTTCTGCTTTCCTGATGGAAGAAGCCCTTTGTGCCTAGTGTACCTTTGAAGCAGAAGTCAGGATCCACCCTATGCTATAGGTTTACACTACCAGCATGATGCCTACTTTTAGAAGACTTCTGCCACAGTAATGTACATACAGGTAACCATGGGAAAGCTAAATAAATATTAAGTTACACTTTCCAGCATGGCAATTTCAAAAAAGCTGGATTAATCATGGATTAATGAATAGTCATTTGTATCACAATGATAAAAACTAAGGCCTACTTTGTTCTATGAATATTCAGGCACATTGTCTGCTAGCAGCATCACCTTTGGATGGCTGCAGTCATATTTTAAGACTATAGCAATGTCATATCCCCTTTTCAATGGGCTTGATCCTCAGGTGTGCCATCTCTCTTAGATGCCACTGACTCCCTGTGATGAGGTCTATCAGGCCTACTCTGCCCCCTGATGGAGGCATCTGCACTCCAAGGAAAATCCACCCAGACCAGATGACCAACAAGACAGTCCTCCAGAGCAGTGCCTCTCAACTTTTCCAGACTACTGTACTCATTTCAGGAGTCTGATTTGTCTTGCGTACCCCCATGTTTCACCTCACTTAAAAACTACTTGGTTACAAAATCAGACATTAAAATAGAAAAGTGTCATCACACACGATTACTGAAAAATTGCTTGCTGTCTCATTTTACCATATAATTATAAAAGAAATCAATTTGAATATAAACATTGTAATTACATTTAAGTGTATAATATATAGAACAGTATAAACAAGTCTGTATGCAATTTTAGTTTGTACTGACTTTGCTAGGGCTTTTTATGTAGCCTGTTGTAAAACTAGGCAAAGATCTAGATGAGTTGATGTACCCCCTGGAAGAACCACTGCTCCAGAGGCCTAGAAGGGCCAAGAGGAAATAGTGACCAATCAAGAACTAGCAGACCAGTTGAGAAGGTTTGCTTGCATTCGCTTGAGGGCAGAGCTGGCTCAGACTGGGACAGGGGAGCCATGCCTCAGAACCAGGCCTGGCCCTAAGTGCTTGCATTTTTAAGAGTTTTTTTTTCTTTGTTCACAGGTGCAGACAGCTGAATCCTGAGTCACTATTTTTGTTTAGAGATTGATGCCAAGCTTACAGCACAGGCCACCCTTCCCTAAGTGGGTGGCCAAACTTTGCAAACTAAGGTCTGGTCTACGCTATAGAATTAGGTTGATGCAAGGCAGCTTATGTTGACCTAACTGCGAAAGCATCAACACTACAATATTGCTCCTGCCGATGTAACTTGCTCACTACACCAACTTAATAACCACCTGCATGAGAGGCATGGCACTTAGTTTGACATAGTTAGGTCGAACAGTGTCAGTGTAGATGCTGCATTATTTATGTCAACTTCAGTGGTCTTCTGAAGGTGTCCCATGATGCCCCACCATGACTGCTCTGGTCACTGTTTAGAACTCTGCTGCCTGGCGGTCAGGTACACAGGAAAACACCCCACCCCTTTAAAGCCCTGGGAATTTTAAATTCGATTTCCTGTTTGTTCGGCATGGAGAGCTCACCTAGCAATTGCCCAGCTGACCATGCTGGCTCCACACTGCAAATGCGCTCCTGCCTGGAGTACACAGGAGGTGGTGGATCTCCTGGGTCTGTGGGGAGAAGAGTCTATGCAGGCACAGCTCCAATCCAGCTGTAGAAACGTCTACATCTAGGAGCAGATTGTTCGGGGCATGGGGGAGCAGGGCTACAAGAGGGACACATAGCAGTGCCATGTGAAAGTCAAGTTGCTGCAGCAGGCATACTAGAAGCCAAGGAAGGCAAACAGCCACTCTGGTGCGGAGTAGCAGATATGCTGCTTCTACAAGGAGCTGCATGCCATCCTTGGTGGTGACCCCCCTCAAGGCCCTGTTGAGACTTCTGGGGAGCTGGAGTCACAGGCCATCATAGTGAACCCTGAGGATGAGGTTTTGGATGACGAAAAGGAGGAGGAGAATGAGGGACTGGCGACTGGGGGATCCAATGGTGCTGTGAGCCAGGACCTCTTTTTGACTCCCGAGCAGTCAAGCCACTCCCAGCAGTCCAGCACAGGTGAGCCTGATGCAGGGATAGGAACCTCTGGTAGGTATGCAGTTTGTTTTGATATTGCAGGGACACATCTGTTCATTTATTCTTTTTTAATCATGCTGCAAGAGGTAGTGAAATAACCAATAGAGGTAGAGTTGTTATCTGCTTCTTAACAGTTAGGCAGAGGGAGCTCTGCAGATTAGTTTGTTTACATGGACCGGGATGGCCTGTGAATCCTCCATAGAGGTCTCAAGGAAGCTTTCCTGGAGGTTGTCTGCAATCCCCTGCCGAAGATTTCTGGGGAGGGCTGCCTTATTTCTTCTGCTGCAGTAGGACACTTTCCCACGCAACTATGCAATTACTTCAGCAGGCATGATTGCAGCACACTGACTAGCAACATACGGACCCAGTCTGCAGCTGGACGCGTGCAGGAGCTGTTCCATGTCAGCCTTCGTTACCCTCAGGAGTGAGATACCAGCTAAAGTCAGCACTTCCTGTGGACAACGGTGCCAGTATTCAGTTCAATTGCCCTAACCGCATACTCATGTCCGAGAGCTCCCCTCCTTTATTGTCTCAGGTGCCCACCCGTACTCCTCTGGGCCATACTCACCATGGCTGGGAATGCCTCTGAGCCTCTGAATCCCAAGCAGATGTGAGAATGTAGTGCTTGTGACTTGCGTGGATCAAGGGGAGTGCATGGACTCACAACAGTACCTCTGTCAATTGTTTCTTTTGCAGCTGCAAATGTGGCCGTAAGGGTCTCTCTGTCCACATCAGCAGAGCAGCTCAGCCAGATAAGGTGGAGAAAGAAGTGGACAAGGGAAGACATGTTCCAGGAGATCCTGCAAGCCTGGTGTTTCAGATACCAAGCAGAGGGCTTGGAGGATGATGTCCAAGGACACAATGGACAGGGATAGTGAGGTCAGGAGAAACAGGCAGCAAGAGATGATAGTGCTTCTCAGGGAGTAAACACACATGCTGCAGTCTCTGATTGACCTTCAGGCTCAACAGATCTGTGCTTGCCTTCCCTGCAGCCCATACAGAACTGCATTCCAGCACTTACTTACACGACCCCCCACCACTGCCAAGATCAGTGCATTACCTCTTCTGTTCCACTTGGTGGGAGAGTACAGACAATCACAGATGCACATACACTGACCTGTGAGACAGTTGGTGTATATGTTTGTGAAAGGGAAATGACTGTTCTTTCCCCTTCAAAGGTTCTTTTCCCTGGATTTTTAAAGTTTCGTTCAGTTTTAAATGTGTCTGTTTGCCTGGGTTCAGAATAAAAGTCTATTTATGGAAACTTAATTAATCTTTATTAGTTCACAAGGTATGGTGGCTGGGGCTGACATCATTCACAGCTAATAGTAGTAGATGTATTTGCAATGTTATATTACCACACACACAGCACTCATTACAAGGTTCATACTGGGGTGCAAAAAAACAATGCCAAGCACAGCACACTACAGCAACACACATTACAATGGCTCATTGTTAAAATGGTCCTTCAACGCCTTCCTGAGCCATATAGTGCCCCCTCCTACCTGTTGAGCTCTTCTTATATTTGGCTGCTCAAAATCAGCAGACAGTCATTCCACCTCCACCCCTGCAGAAACCTCTCCCCCTTTGTCACACAGCTATTATGAAGTGCACAGCAGGCAGCTATGACCATGAGGATATTTTTTCCACTGAGGTCTAAACTCATGAGTAGACAGCACCAGCAGCCTTTCAAACGCCAAAGGCACATTCAACTGTCATTCTGTACCTGCCTAGCCTGTTGTTGAAGTGCTCGTTGCTGTTGTGGAGGTGGCCAGTGTACAGCTTCACAAGCCATGGGAGTAAGGGGTAGGCTGGGTCTCCCAAGATCACTATTGGCATTTCAACATGCCCATTGATAATCCTCTGGTCTGGAAAAAAGCCCCTGCTTGCAGCTTTCTGTACAGGCCTGTGTTCTTAAAGATGCATGTGTCATGCACCTTCCCTGACCATCCTGCATTGATGTTAGTGAAGCAACTCCAATGAGCTACCTGCGCTTGCAATACCATAGAAAAGTAGCCCTTTCTGTTGATGTACTTCATGGCATGGTAGTCTGGTGCCAAAATAGGGACATGCATGCCATCTGTCCCTCCCCACAGTTAGGGAACCTCATTGCTGCAAAACCATTCACTATTTCCCACACATTGCCCAGAGCCACAGGCTTTTGTAGCAGGCCATGATTAATGGCCCTGTGCACTTGCATCACAGCAACCCCACAGTGGATTTCCCAACTCCAAACCGATTCCTGGCTGATCAGTCTGGCATTGCAAGCTTCCACACAGCAATTGCCACTTGCTTCTCTACCGTCAGTGCAGCTCTCAATTTGGTGTTGCTGTGCTGGTGAGTTGCACTGAGCTACACACGCAGTTCCAGGAATGTGGCCTTCCACATCCAAAAGTTCTGCAGCCACTGCTCGTCATCCCATACCTGCATAACGATGTGATCCCATCAGTCAGTACTTTTTCCTCAGCCCCAGAACCAGCACTTCACTGTCTGCAGCTGCTCCATCAATACCAACATTGAATTGTTTCTTTCCATGGTGCACAGCAAGGCAGCCTGCAAGGAATCATCATATTCCATCTCACAACTCTGGAAATACTGCAGGATCAGGCACGTTGTGTTCATAACGCTCATCACAATACTGAAGAGCAGTGTAGGATCCATGCTTCTCGCAGAGATGGTAGACATGCAGGTTTGTGGGGCTTTTGACAAGGTAATTGGATGCCCATAGAGTTTTCTCCATGGGATGGAGAAAACTGCACCATGGGATGTTGAACCAAGGTTCCCAGTCACCCCTGGGCAACTTGTTTGCCCCCATGTGGCATTGCAAACCTTTCCCAAAACACCCTTGCACTAGATGGTGGTGAGTTGTGCAGTGGGATAGTTACCCACGGTGTACTGCTCTCTGCATTGATGCAAGTGCTGGTAGTGAGGATGTGCACTGCTGACACAAGGAGCATAGTGTGGACATACAAAAGTGATTTAATTACTGCAGCGGCCATATGTCAACGTAATTTAGGTCGACTTAATTTTGTAGTGTAGACATGGCCTAAGGCAGGGAGTGGCTGCAATTCCATTTGTGGCACAGAAGGGGGCACTGCAGAGCAGCCCTGCCTGCTACAACTTAGTACCAGAAGTGGAGTCGACTCCCTCTTTTTCTGTAAAGGGGAACCATGGAAGAGAAAATGGTCAGTGGCTGCTCCAACTCTGAAGTGACTTTGTCATCCCCAGGTATTGCCCTTTCCAAACTGGGACCCGCTGATGACACTGAGGAGTATCTTCTTATGTTTGAGCAGGCAATCCATGCCACTCCATGGGAGAAGACCATGTGGGTCACGTGAGTAGCCCCCTTTTGACTGGGGAAGCCCAAGTGGTCTACCAGGATCTAGATAATGAAGTTGCAAAGAACTATGATGCTCTGAAAGCCACTGTCCTTGACCAACTAGTGATATTACTTGAGACATACCAGCATCAATTCTGGACAGAACCAGGGGCATGACCCCAGGCTATGGCTCAGTGGCTAAAGGACTGGGTCACTCATAGGTGCCGATTCTGTGGGTGCTCCAGGGCTGGAAGCACCCATGTAAAAAATGGTGGGTGATCAGTACCCACTGGCAGCCAGCTGCCCCCTCCCCAGCACCTCCCATCCACCAAAGGGCCCCCCAATCAGTGTCTCTCCCCCCCCACCACGCCTCCTGCCCACCACAATCAGCTGTTCCTCAGCATGCAGGAGGCTCTGCAGGGGAGGAGCAAGGGTGGGACATTGTTGCGTTTTGGTGCCTCTCAGGCGGGCACGGACAGAGCCCAACAATCAATGTAATTAGTAGCAAAGTCATTTATTTCTCTCCAGCATGCTTTTATATACAATTATAACAAGCAATTAAGCAGTTGCTAATTAATTAATAAAATACACACAGGCGGACATGCTCGGGGGAGGGGTCAGGAAGAGGCGGGGTGAGGGTGGAGCAGGGGTGGGAAGAGGCAGGGTGGGGCCTTGGGGGAAGGGGTGGAGTGGGGTGGAGCCTGGGGCGGAGCCGGGGGAGCACCCCCCAGCACATTAGAAAGTTGGCACCTTTGGGGCCACCCACTGGGTCCTGCCAGCAGCCTACTCTCCGGTTGAGATTCTGGAGTCAGTGGCACTCGAACAGTACCTAGATATTTTGCCAACCACCATTCAAACCTGGGTATGTGAACACAACCCCAGCACACTGACAGTTGCTGTCTAGCTCACTGAGGACTTTATGGCGACAGGACGGTTCAGCCAGAATGAACATCCCAGGTTTGGTGAAACCCAGCCCCAGCCTTCTGAAGAGTCAACCAGAAAAGAGCTAGGAGGGCTACCCTTCCAGTGGACCCAGAAGGTGCCCCAAAACACCACCGCAAGAACCATGAGATGGGAAGTGCACAAAGTCTCTCCCAGAAGCAGGGCAACGAACTGGCCAAGGGGCCTCCCCAATCATTTCTTTCCACTGTGGGAAGCTGGGGCATGTCAGACACTCGCACCTTGTTATGGAGTGTGATTTCACATAGTGTGGTTGTGTAGAATGGTGGGGTCTCTGGTCAAACAGATGAAGCTGTTGCTGGGAATGTGTAGCTCCCGTGGTACTTGGTAGCCAAATGAGGACAGGACTAATAGGCTCTGGGTGCTCCCAGACCTTGGTCAGGGAGACGTTACTGGATCTGGAAGAGTTGTGAGACAATGACCTAGTGCAAGTGACCGTTGTCCACAGGGACACTCATAGGTACCTTACAGCCTGGGTGCATTTGAATATAGGGAACCAGGCCAGAACACTTTGTGTTGGTGTAACCCCCAACTTGCCATGGGAAGTGGTAATCGGAAGGTATTGGCAACATTCTCCTCACTACTGCTGCATCACCCAGGGGCAGCCAACCTGAGCCTGAGATGGAGCCAGAATTTACCAATGAACATTGCCAAAGAGCCACAGTAATATGTCAGCAGCCCCCCATCTGCTACCACCCTCCAACTCTCCAGCGCCTCCCGGCCACTGGCAGCCCTGCCAATCAGCGCCTCCCACTCCCTCCCCACGCCTCCTACCCGCTGCAATCAGCTCTTTTGCAGTGTGCAGGAGGCGGTGCTGGTGAGGAGTGGGGAGGAGCAAGGGCATGCCAGGCTCGGGGGAAGAGGCAGGGGCCTTGGGGAAAGGGGTGGAGTGGTGGCAGGACCTGGGGCAGAGCAGGAGGTTGAGCAGTGAGCACACCAGAGCACATTGGAAAGTTAGCATCTGTAGCTCCAGCCTCGGAGTCAGCACCTATGCAAGGAGCCGCACATTAACCTCTGAAGAGCCACAGCTTGGCTACCCCTGACCCAGAGAATCCAGATACTGCTCCAGCCTGATTGTCTGACATCTTTCCATTTGCCATGTCTGAACTTTGTGAAGACACATCGCGAACCAAGAAGACTTCGAAACAGTGACCATTAGCTGAGAAGGCCTGGTGGCTGACAAACCAGCTAGCAGCTCAACAAAACCAGCTCAGGACAACCTTTTTCCTGATATTGACCTTCTGATTTGGCTCAGAAACAATGAGGAGATAACACCCTTGGAGAGACATACACATAAGAATGGCCATGCTGGGTCAGACCAGTGGTCCATCTAACCCAGTATCCTGTCTTATGACAGGTTTCAGAGTAGCAGCCATGTTAGTCTGTATCCGCAAAAAGAACAGGAGTACTTGTGGCACCTTGGAGACTAACAAATTTATTTCAGCATTAGCTTCCGTGAGCTACAGCTCACTTCTTCGGATGCATAGAATGGAACACACAGATGTATGTATAATGTATGTATAATGTATGTATAAATATCTCCCGTCTGTGTGTTCCATTCTATGTATCCGAAGAAGTGAGCTGTAGCTCACGGAAGCTCATGCTGAAATAAATTTGTTAGTCTCTAAGGTGCCACAAGTACTCTTGTTCTTTTTGTCTTATGACTGGCTGGTACCAGATACTTCAGAGGGAATGAACAGATGAGGGCAATTCGAGTGATCTATCCCTTATTGTCCAATCCCAGCTTCTGACAGTCAGAGGTTTAGGGACACCCAGAGCATAGAGTTGGATCCCTGACCATCTTGGCTAATAGCCATTGATGGACCTATCCTCCATGAACGTATCTAATTCTTTTTTAACCCAGTTATATTTTTGGCCTTCACAACATCCCCTAGCAACAAGTTCCACAGGTTGACTGCATTTTGTGAAGAAGTACTTCCTTATGTTTGTTTTAAACCTGCTGCCTATTAATTTATTGAGTGACCCCTAGTTCTTGTGTTATGTGAAGGGATAAATAATACTTCCCTATTCACTTTCTCCACAACAGTCATGATTTTATAGACCTCTATCATATTCCCCCTTAGTCATCTCTTTTCTAAGGTGAACAGTCCCCGTCCTTTTAATCTTTCCTTTTACGGAAGCTTTTCCATACCCCTATTATTGTTATCCTTCTCTGTATTTTTTCCAATTTTAATATATATTCTTTGAGGTGGGGTGAACAGAACTGCATCCAGTACTCAAGGTGTGGGCATACCAGGGATTTATACAATAGCATTATGATATTTTCTGTCTTAATATCTATCCCTTTTCTAATGATCCCTACCATTTTGTTAGCTTTTTTGACTGCTGCTGTACATTGAACAGATGTTTTCAGAGAACTATCCACAATGACTCCAAGATCTCTTTCTCGAGTGGTAACAGCTAATTTAGACCATATCATTTTGTATGTATAGCTGGGATTATGTTTTCCAATGTGCATTACTTTGCATTTATCAACATTGAATTTCATCTGCCATTTTGTTGCTCAGTCACCCAGTTTTGTGAGATCGTTTTGTGGCTCTTTGCAGTCTGCTTGGGACTTACCTATCTTGAGTAGTTTTGTATCATCTGCAAATTTTGCCACCTCACTGTTTATCCCTTTTTCCAGATCATTTATGGAAAAGTTGAACAGCATTGGTCCCAGTACAGATCCTTGGGGGACCCTGGTATTTACCTCTCTCCACTGTGAAAACTGACTATTTATTCCTGTCCTTTGTTTCCTATCTTTTAACCAGTTACTGATCCATGAAAGGAACTTCCCTCTTATCCCAGGACAGTTTATGTTGCTTAACAGCCTTTGGTGTGGGACCTTGTCAAAGCTTTTCTGAAAGTCCAGTACACTATATCAGTGGGATCACCCTTGTCCACATGATTGTTGATCCCCTCAGAGAATTGTAATGGATTGGTGAGGCATAATTTCCCTTTACAAAAGCTGTGTTGACTCTTCCCCAACATACCATGTGTGACAGCCTCTCCCCATATTCACCATTTTATACGGTTATGATATATTTTGTACAAAGTATGCCTTGTGAGGTATCATTTGCAAAGTCATAATCGGCTGAACATTATTGACCTGGTAAAATATGAGTGGCAACATGGTATGTAAAGTTACAAGACTCTACTGTATAACATTGTTATAACATGCTCCAAGGTTAAGAAAAGCAGCCCCAAACCAGTTTTTCAGGGACAAAGACACACTAGCACCTGAGTTAGGTGCTAAAGGGCTATCACTTGCTTAAGCAGCCATTTTCCTGCAGGGGGCAGAGATAAACAAAAAATTTACATTCCATCACAGGGATGGTTTAAGCCGCACATCCACAAGAGACTGTTTTGTCACCATGACTCAGAAAGGATATTTCTAGCACAAGAAATTGAGTTATAAAAAGGGAGGAAAACACTTGATTTCACTCTCCTCCTTCATCTGTGTTCATGACGTCAACAACTCTTAAAGAACTAAACTTGTGGGGGAGAGAGTCCTGGCTGGGAGGCTTTTCAGCCAGTACAGATTGCTATAAACGTATGGTGAGACAAAACCTTTCGGCTTTTAAGTTCACTTAGTTAAGTTAGGTATTAGGAAATCTTCCACAAAAATATGATAAAACTGTGGTGAGCTCAAGAAAGCTTATTAATAGATTCCTAGGGACCTCCCTGAGGATCTGAGTCCCCAAATACGAGAGCCAGCAAGCACTGAAAATGTGCCAATAAAAAAATCTTTCTCCTCTCTTACGCTAGCAAGCAAGGAACTTACTGACCTACTATGACATGGTGTTCTCCATCCAGCCAGGGTGAACACATCTTATGAAACAACAAATCCAAACCAGCCCAGAAGTAAACCCAGGAACATGAGACTTATGTTCCTGAGCTACTCCACAAAACCATGAAACAGGAGGTACAAGCCATGTTAGACCTTGGAATCATTGTGGAGTGCAAGAGCCCCTGGTATTGCCTGGTGGTTCTGGATCCCAAACCTGATGGGGGCCACTCGATTTTTGTGTGGACTTCAAGAGGCTTAACTTGGTATCACAATTTGATGCCTACCCAATGCTATGCATTAATGAACTCATTGGCCATCTTGGGAAGGCTAAACCTATAACCACATTTGATTTAACAAAAGGGCACTGGCAAATACCCCTGGACCCAGATTCCAAAGGAAAGACAGCACTTGCTACACATCTTGGGCTTTTTCAATTTACAGCCATGCCCTTTGGATTGCACAGGGCCTCAGCCACATTCCATATACTTATGGATTATGTCCTATGCCACCATAGCCAGTTCGCAGCAGACTATTTGGATGATATTGTACAATTTGGCAGTTGTATCTGCTACACCTGGCCTCTGTGTTGCAATCACTGAAGGAGGCAGGATTCACTGCTAATCCAAAAAAAGGTATGTTTGGGATGCAGGAAATCCAGTGTCTCGTAGGGAGTTGGCTGGGTTCAACCACTGCAAGATTACACAGGAAGGAAGATCCCCAGTTCACACCAAAAAACAGGTACAGGCTTTCCTGAGTCTAGCCAGTTATTACCAAAATGTTGTGCCCCACTTCATGACACATGCAGCACCATTGACAAACCTCGTGAAGGCCAGTGTACCCCAAGCAGTCCAGTGGATAACTGAGTATAACAGGGCCTTTGCCTAATGAAGGATATCCTCGGTCAACAACCTGAGCTATGGTGTCGGGACTTTTGACTCCTGTTTTATATTACAAATGGATGCCTCCACAGTTGGACTGGGAGCATGCTGTCACAAAACTTTCAGAGGTTGGAACAGCCAATACTATACCTAAGATGGTAGTTGCAGCAATGAGAGACCCGGTATTCTATCACTGAGAAAGAGCACTGGCCATCAAACGAGATGGGAGGTGGGAGCATGAGGCTACTACCTGTTAGGGGTGACTTTGATCTAGTAACAGACTATGCACCCCTCAGATGATGGACATTAACCCTCACATTATTCTGGCTGCCACACTCCCCTCTTCTGTTTTCTCTGTATGTGTTTTCTAGGCAAGTTGATCCAAACTGCGGCTTAGCTACATGACCATCCTTCCTCTAAATTATACTTTCAGTTTCTTTGGTTGATTCAGTGCAAACTACCAATGCATCTTTAGAGACTCAGATGAAACAAACACCAATGCCAGCTGATACTTTGGTACCACTGGATCATTTATACAGCAGGCAAAATAAAGTGTTGATTTCATTATATAGTTTAATAACCAGCCACACACAGTTTAACAAACTGCAAACCCTGAACAGCAAGAAAAAAATTAAAATGGCTAACATATACTGTAAACAAAACCATTTTTAGGCATATTTATATAGGCATCCCATCAGTGATAGTAAATCATGGTGCACTTAAAATAAAACTGGAAGAAGTGTTTAATCTCTGTGGGTTACCAACCTTTAATCCAAGATGGATTATTAGATTTGTATTTCAACACTGCAAAAGTTTAACAATCAATTTAAAATGTGTACGTGCACTGGTTACTCATTTGCCTCCTGCCTGTATAATACACATGATCACAATATTCCTATATATACCTGTCGCAATCCGTTGCACAGTTATGGCTATGTATGGCCACTTGTCGGTCCATGGCCATCTTGAACCTGTTCAAAGGACAAGGCAGCCTCCATCTTGGACCAAGTTCTTGTTGTATAGGAGAGGGCAGAGACTCAATCCTGCCCAGCAACACTGGCTGTGTATGCTCTCCTGGGTTTTTGTTTTTTTCTCTCTCCTGCTGGGCCATCTAAAGGTCAGGCTAGTTCTGTGTGTGAAGGCCTGATTCTGCCCAGCAACCTGTTTTTTTTGGGTCGGTCATCTGGAGGTCAGGTTAATTCTGCCCAGAGACTCACTTTCCCGCTCTTTTTGGACCCAGTCATCTAAGGGTCAAGTTTGTTTACTTGTCAACTCCAGTGTGCCGTGTGCAAATCCTTCCGACGTGGGGTGGCAACAGCTCGAAGCCTGAAGGGAGGAGGGACCAGGGAGCCAATCAGATGCTGACACGAGGGAGCGAGACCTTTCTATAAAACTAGGTTTCCCCCCAAAATTTGTGTGGAGCATCCGCGTGTTAGCTGAAGGACCTGATCACTCTTTCGGCCAGGGTCTCCTCCCGGTAAAGCGCGCTCGTGTCGTATCCTTTGGATTCGTTGTCGTTTGGACCCGATCCCTGTCAGCTCGTCATGCTTCTGGTGTCTGTTCTGCTGGTCAGCTGCGCCTGGAGTGCGGTATTTGCTTTTTGATATCTGACAGTTAGCTTATTTAGCCTCTTATTTTTTCCCCTCCCTAACTTGGTACCAAATATCTACTCAGAATATCAGGATTGTATTAGTGAGCTCAGAATTGCACAATTGTTTAGCCAGCTTGTATAATAGTTCTAGTTGTTATTAAATTGTTAATTGCAAACTGTTTATGTGAATGAATCACTGCTCTGTCTGTGTCCAGTGTGTGTGTGTTTAACTTGGGAGCTGCCTCTACTTAGAGAGTAGCTGACCAAAGGGGTCCAGTCCCCGCGGTCTGAGTGAGTGGAATCTGCCCAGCTGCAGCCGCACCACACTCTGGATTTATCCTCTGTGTGAACGCAAGGGTGGCTGAGGCAGTGGCCCGTGGGTCTCTTTTCTGTGTTGCACCGGGCATCGCCCTGACGAACCCGATTCCTATCTTGAGAGATTGGTGTGCCTGTCTATTTGGTGGTGTGGCGAGCAGTATACAGTACATTGTTATTGATTTGAATTTGCTTGCATTGTTTATCTGAGTCCCAGTTGGAAATTGCCTCCTCCCCCGGCCCAAGGTGTAAAGAAATCCCTAAATAAACGCAGCCACTTGGCTTTTCAGTGTTACCCTGGTCCTGCCTGTCTTTTCCTCACTCAATACCAAGCTTGAACGAACCCCCAGCTAATTCAGACAATACCTAGTTCTGTAAATATTTGCTTACAGGAGTAATTTTACTCATTCAAGTAGTCCCACTGAAGTCAATAGACTTGCTCATGTGTTTTCAGGACTGAGCACAATTTGATCACCATAGACAGTAGAAATCCATGATAGAACCACGACCCACTCTAATTTTGTGGAATTACTGTATAAATTCTCCAGAGATTTTGTTTTTATTTCTATTGTGTTTGGCCCTATTCAAATATTTTCATGGGATACAATTATGAGACACAAAAGGTGACTAATTCATATAGCTTTATTAGGGCATTAAAGTGAACTATTTCTGCTAGGACAATGCTTATAATATGTCTGGAGTGTCCATTAGCAGCAGTTTATTTCATCTCTGGCTCTAAGGCCACTCCTACCCTGTGGGTGCTACAGCGGCACAACTGTGGTGCAGTAGCTATGCTGCTGTAGTGCCATGGTGTAGATGTTTCCTATAGGGAGGGAAGTGTTTTTTTCTTAGCTGGAGGAATGCCATCTCTCTGAGTGATAGTAACTAGGTTGATGGAAGCACTCTTCCATTGACCTAGCTCAGCGGTTATCAAACTGTGGGTCAGGACCCCAAAGTGGGTTGTGACCCCATTTTAATGGGGTCACCAGAGCCAGTGTTAGACTTGCTGGGGCCTTGGGTTGAAGCTGCCCCCTCTTCTCCCTCCCTGATGGAGTCATGTAGTAATGTTTGTTGTCAGAAGGGGGTTGTGGTGCAATGAAGTTTGAGAAATGCTGACCTAGCTGCAGAGGTTAGGTTGGAATAGCTACAACACTCGGGGGTCGGGGGAGGTGAATTTTTCATAGCCCTGAGCACCATTACTATATTGACCTAACTTTTATATGTAGACCAGGATTAAGGCCTGATCTACATTATAATAACTATACTGGTAAACCTTTTGTCTAAAGTGACTGACTTTTATTCCAGAATAGCATATCGATACATGGAGCTATTCTGGAATAGCTATTGCAGAATAGTTTATTTTTCAGTAGCTGTTCTGGTCAATTTCATCATGTAGGCAAGCCTTAAAATTGTTTGAATATGCAAAAGAATATCAGATAGAATAGTCTACCTCAGTGGTCCCCAACCTTTTGGTCTGGTGGGCGCCAGATGAAGGACCGTGGCGGCGGTCGAGCATCCGCTGCCTCTGGATGACGTCGCTTGTCAGTGGCAAGCAGCATCATCCAGAGGTGTCGCCGCCGAATTTCAGCGGCGACACCTCTAGATGACGCCGCTTGTCGGCGGCAAGCATCATCATCCAGAGGCATCGCCGCCGAAATGCCGCCAAATTTCAGCGGCATTTCGGCGGATGCTCGACTGCCGGCCAGGACGCGTTGGGGATCCCTGGTCTACCCTTTGCATACTTACACAATGCTCTGCCAAATGAAAAGACTGTCAGCTCATTGGAAAAGCAAGTTAACTTACTAGTTTTTAATAAGGGGATTCATCCTGAAATGGTTTATAATTTTAACCTTTAAATGGAAATGGTAAAAATTAGCTTATAAAAACCCAACTGAGATGAATGAGGAAGTCCACACTTCACTAAGGACTTAATCCTGCACCATTCAAGTCAGTGTGAGTTTTTTCATTGATTTAAATGGAAACAAGATTGAGCCCTTGGAGCCTGTCCCAAATTCCATTGAAATCCTTTCGTTGATTTCAATAGGCATTGGATCAGACCCTCAAACCCAAATCCTGTACCATTAAAGTCAATGGGTCTTACAGATTGACTTCAGTGGAACCAGGAATTATCTCTTTGTACTATTGTTTCAGTCTGTCTGCAGAATCAAAAGAACATTGCTGTATAAAATTATATTCTGGAAAAATATCTTGCAAAAACAGATGGTCTAGCTTTTTAAAAAAAAATAAATGAAAACCTAACTTCTGGGGAAAACAGTAAAATCCATTGGAAGAGCTTAAATTTATAGGTTTTCTTGTGCCCAGATTTGTTGTGTTCCTGATGATCACCAACATAGTGAGTGCAGCGATATATTGATATCTAAGAACATGTTAATAAAAGGCCTAATAAAGAACAAAAAGAATCCCTCTTCCATATGCCACGAGAATGAGTCTCAATAATTATATGCTACATGAGTGATATTCATGTTATGTAAAAAGTGAGTCTGACTCATTTTTTACTATTTATCCTGAAGTACCTACCCTTGAAAGTGAGATAAGAATTTTCACTGTCATAATCCAGTTAGGGGCACCTCTGACCCCTTTGGTGGGCTCTCTTTAACTGCATGCCCTTCCAGGCTTCAAGCTTTTTTCTCCTTGGTGTGGAAAGTTGTGATTCTCCCATTTGCAGACTGCGTGCTGGGATGCAGCCTCCTGTGTACCAACTGTGATTGCTCGGCAGACCTGGCTGGGTTCAAGCCCTGCAAATCTTCCCTTTGAAAACTGTGACTGGTGTGTGAATACAGTGACTTAAAAGAGTCTTTTAGTGTTTAATCTTAACATTAAGAAGAAAGCATAAGAACAAAGGGTTTAATACAACAAACAGTTTACACATGTATCTTATCTGACTTCCTAAAGCTGTCCTGGATAACCCCACCTCTGGGATTGGGGCACAGTCTGCACCCCTGCAATCTCTGCCTCTCTCCCCCTCATGCTTTAGTGGTTGGCTCTTTATTCATCCATAAGTTCTTCGCCTACAGCCCCCAACTAAAACCTCTCCAGCGCATCATCAAGGATCTACAACCTATCCTGAAGGATGATCCCTCACTCTCACTGACCTTGGGAGACAGGCCAGTCCTCGCTTACAGACAGCCCCGCAACCTGAAGCAAATACTCACCAGCAACTACATCCCACACAACAAAAACACCAGCCCAGGAACCAAACCCTGCAACAAACCCCAGTGTCAACTCTGTCCACATATCTATTCAAGGGACACCATCGTAGGACCTAATCACATCAGCCACACCATCAGGGGCTCGTTCACCTGCACATCTACCAATGTGATATATGCCATCATGTGCCAGCAATGCCCCTCTTCCATGTACATTGGCCAAATCGGACAGTCTCTACGCAAAAGAATAAATGGACACAAATCTGACATCAGGAATCATAACATTCAAAAATCAGTAGGAGAACACTTCAGTCTCTCTGGTCACTCAATAACAGACCTAAAAGTGGCAATTCTTCAACAAAAAAACTTCAAAAACAGACTCCAACGTGAAACTGCAGAACTGGTATTAATTTGCAAACTGGACACCATCAGATTAGGCTTGAATAAAGACTGGGAGTGGTTGGGTCATCACAAAACCTAAACCTATTTTCCCCAATACTAATTTCCCCCTACTATTACTCACACCTTCTTGTCAACTGTCTGAAATGGACCACTCTCATTACCACTTCAAAAGTTATCTTTCCTCCCTTGGTATCCTGCTGTTAAGTGAATTGTCTCATTAGACTGACCTCACACTTGGTAAGGCAACTCCCATCCTTTCATGAATTTATACCTGCTCCTGTATTTTCCACTTCATGCATCTGATGAAGTGGGTTCTAGCCCACAAAATCTGATGCCCAAATAAATTTGTTAGTCTCTAAGGTGCCACAATGACTCCTTGTTGTTTTTGTCTTTCCCTGTGTCTCTTAAATTTGGTTTATGTGCCCCCACCGGGGGGTGAAGGATAGATTTAAAAGGAGTTGGGTTTTTTTGCTTTGTCCTTTAATTATCAGTAAATGGGGTGACTATCAGAAGTGTCTGTTCACTTTCCTTTCCACATGCAGCCTAACTTATGCCTGATTCAATCCCTTGTGTTCATGTAGCAAACAACAGAATAACAATCAAACAGATGATCATGTAATATTCATCAAATATTACAGCCATCTTCCAAGTCCTTTAAACTCTCATCCCATTATGGTTGCTTAATTGACAACATGAAGTTGATTACTTTGGCTATCTGTCTAGATTTCTGTATCTATTTGTATTCTTATATGGCTCCCTTCACTATAGTATTTGAGTGCCTCCCACATATTAAAAAGCCACATATTCAATAACAGTATATATCATTATCTGTCTCTGTTCCTTCCTTCCAAGTCTGTACAAGTAATAGTTTGATTAGTTTATAGGATTTGTTTTTTTGTTTTTTGCTTGTCGAAATTGGATTATGTTGTGTGTTGGCTGTGAGTGTGAAGAAGTTATTGAAGGAAAACTATGCTGAAGGAATGAGCTTTGCATTTAGTTATGAATCTCTTGTAAAAGTAAGTTCCATTGTCTAAGTTCAGCTCCTGTAAAAGTTCTGTCTGCCTCAGTCATGAGCTTCCTCTGTAGGCTGACAGTTTCGTTGTTTTGGTAGAACAGAGATGTTGCAGAAGGTCATAGTCATAGAAGGAGAGGCAATCATTCAGGTAGTTAGGCTTTGATTATTAGTTCAGGAAACTTGAACTTGACTACATTCAATAGAGCATCAGTGCAGAGAGTGGAGGTGTGGTGAAGTGCTCATAACAGCCTATGTTGCTAAGCAGATGGGCTATTGCATTTTGTTCCAGTTGAAGTGTTCTCAAGGGCTTAGTTTCTAGCTATAATGAATTACAATAATCAAGCCTGGAGGTTACCAATACATGGATCGCTATGTCTTAAAGGATGGGGCACAGTCATCTGGATAGTTGCAGGTTGAAGAGGAAGATTTTGCTGCTATGGCTACTTGGGCATAGAGTTCAAAAGGCCCCCAAGGCTGAGGAACCTCAGTAGTGGCTCTTGACAGTGAGAGATGTTAGTGAGGGGGTAAGTTCATTCAAGTGCTTCCCTCTGCCTATTAGTATCACCTCTGTTTTGTCTTTTGCCAGCTGGGCTGCTTTTATCCAAGTGCTGATTTTGATAGGCATGGAGAAAGCTGGGAGATAATGGTGTTCATGGTTAATGTGAGGGAGCAGGAATGGTGTTCTCTGCATATTGCTGACACTTCAGCCCATGTTGTCTCACCAACTCTCCCAAGGTCTTCAGGTAGATACTGAAGAATACTGGGGAAAGGATTGAGTCTTGTGGGACTCACAGATGAGACATTTGAAGGTAGAGAAACATTTACCCATAACTCCTCTCTGGGTTCAGTCTGAAGTGAAGGATCTGAGACACTTCTTCGTGGAAGTGGAAAAGAAGTATTTGGAAATCAATAGGCTCAAGTGCTGCTGAAAGGTCCAGCAGTGTAAGTATGGATATATATATATATATATATATATATATATATATATATATATATATATATATATATATATATATTATATATATATATATATATATATATATATATATATATATATATATATTTAATTTATCACTGGGGGGCAGGAAGTTATCCAGCAGGGCTGTTTCTGTACCATACCCTCACCAGAAGCCTGGCTGAGAGGGAACTGGAATTCTGACACCTTACAGGTGTCGCTATACCTTTTTTTGTTTTTTTTCTCTTTAGCTTCTAGTTAACTTGCTTAGAAAAAGGAGATTAGATAATGATTGGTAGTTTGGAAGGCCTCTAGTGTAAAATAATAGTTTCTTTAATATTGCTTGTATAAAAAATGAAGAAGGTATCTCTGTTTTTTATGAATACCATATACTCCATAGTTTACCTGCTTGGTATTATTCTGAGAGTCTGCATGAAGTTACATCAAAGGAGGCTGTTGGGGGAAACAAACAGGAAACGAAACAATGATAGTGAGAATATCAAGGATCATTAGGAAAATGATGAGGGATCTATTAACTGGGAAAAGCCCACCTACCTGGCTTCTGCCAGGCTATCAGGTTTATTTTTCCCAGGCCTTTGCCTAAGATGAAATGGACACTAACCCATTAAAGCCCCTTGTATCAAGAGGAACAAGTTGTTGGTGGGCAGAAGCAGCTGTAGGTGAATCTTTGACAGAGAAACACTGTTAAAATTTTTCATGCGCTGTTTGTCTCTCTCAGGCCAGGAGTAGGGATGTCTGGCTTGAGTGAAGCTTACCAAAAACATGTAAGGAAAAGAATCAAGTTTAGGTAAGACCCAGACATATAGGCCTTTTGTTGTTTTATTACTTTTCTCTGCTTGCTATGTACCTTTGGGCGAATAAATAAAACATTATTTTGAAGAAGCTATTTTTAAGTCACTTTAATCAGCTGTTAGTAACAGGGTCCTGGAAAAAAACTGTTCAGAGGTGCCAAACACAGTTGAGCCTTTTGTGTTTCTAAAATTGGTAAAGAATTTAGTACAAATGTGGTAGGACTGTGTGGTTCCACCCAGAGACAGGGCAAGGTAGTAGCACCTGTCACAAGAGAGGGGCACTTGAGAGGGACTAAAAAAAAGATCTAACATGCAGCTCGCCCTGTACCTGTGACAGCTTGTTTGGGGGTGAATGGTAAGTTCCCTATAAAAGGAGGTATTGACAGTCTGCTAGTAGAGGTCCTAGATGTTCATTCTTTTACCATCCAGAAATTGCAGGGGTCAGTGTGAATGGAATAAATCTTCGAAAAGAGGGTGTTCTTGGTGGCCTAAAAAGGTGATCACCAATAAGATGCCATTGATGCTCTTCTGTGTCTTATCCTTCCTTGCATTTGCACAATGAGAATAAAAAAACCCACCAAGCTTTTTTAGCTCTTGATCCTTCCATTTTGGGTTACGACTAAATACAGAGGCCATTTGTGAATGCCTAAAGTAAAGCAGCAATGAGCCATGTGGCTATGGAGCAATTAAGGGCTTGTTCTGAGAGTCCAGTGGAAAGCAAAGCTTTTCCCACATCTCAAGATTACTGTTGTCATATCCTGATTGGGGAGGGGTAGACATTTCTTCCCATCCCGAATTTGACAACCAGTTAAACCCTGAGCATGTGACCAAACTTTGTTATGGTTAAACCTCTAATCCTATTTACACTCTGAGATACTATTGGTAACTAAGTAATTGTTCATTTCCGTCCCCCACCCCACCGCCCTTGACTCCTAGAAGGTAGATTTTGACAGTGTATCTGGAGACAGAGGATTTCAAATGTTGATTGGCCTTTGAGAATAAAAACTCTTTACTTATATTTATTTTTTGAAATTGACTGGTTCCACATATTTTAAATGTATGAAGACAGAGATGGTCTCTCAAAGAGCTGGAACCCAAACTATTGGAGGGGCAATAATTTAAAAAATGAACTGGGTTCTAATTTGGATTGTGAATCATCAACAGAATCATTAAATAGGTGACTTTATATTACAGAGTCAATTCTATCCTCAGTTACACCTGACAAAAGGAAAAAGCAATGAGGTTTCAATAATGTAACTAATGGCAGAATTTGGCCTGTAGACTGTTAATTAAAAGTGATGATGCATGAGCCCAAAAGAACCCAGCTTGACTTTCAGATCCTAGATTGAGTTTGCAGAATTGGCAGCTAGAAACACATCCATTTACTTGTGAACTGAGCTTTTCTTGGTATGGTGTCACTGAGACAACAAACCTGCCATTTCCATTATACCTATTTTACAGAGTCATTTTTCCACAGCCAATCTGTTCTTTAAACACTTGAGCCTATTGGCATAAAGGCCCCAACTCAGGATGGCATCTTTGATGTTCTCCTCAGGGCACCCAGAACCATAAGCCTCTGGGCTATCTCTCTGCCTCAGCAAGAATGAGCTCTGCTGGGGCTTAAACTGTGTGTCAGCTCCCTGCCATACCCATCTGTCTGTCTCACCAGCCAATTCCTCGAGACACCGCCCATCTAAACCTGGCCTTACAGGTAACAATCAGTGAACTCTTCTTCCCGAGTTCCCCAGAGACATCTCTCTGTAGTGTCCAGTCCCTCTCACCGGACACTCACAAAATTATGTTCACTGACTCCAAAGAGACAATACTCGCACCAGCCTGTTGGTTTAGCTGAGGACTTACCCTTTATTTCAAAGTTACAGCACTGAGATATTCTTAGTTCATAGTAAAACTAAAGTTTGTTAATAAAGAGCATAGATTTAAGTGATACTAAGCAAGAAAAAAAGGCAGGATTACAAACAAAACATGTTTTCTAGTGTCCAAGACCCACTTTATCAAGCCACAATCTTTGCCTAAACAGCTTTCTCACTTACGTCAAGTTACCAGCATCTCTAGCCCTTCTGTCAGGAGGATCCAGCATTCTGAGAACTAGAGGGTGCTGTCTTCTTTATCCCCTAAGTAATGGATAACTAAAATATCTTTTTGATCCCCTTATATTTGCCAGAGTCCATTGCCTTTGTCTTAAGAGCTAGGAAAACCTCCTGCGGGTTCAGACTCTAGTATGTCCCTCAGTGTACTCACCAAGTTGTTACCTCTGCTGCTTGTTAACTTGTTGCTTTGCTTGCCTTATATATAAAAATGTACTTTCATTGGGTCAAGGTTTGTACGCCATAGACAGACAGGTAAATCCATATTCCTTTACCCAAGACAGGCTTATTTATCAATTCTCTCCACAACATATTTCAGCAATGTATTTCCAGCACACATACATAACTCTTTATACACAACCCATAAACACACCAAGCAAGGATATTCTTGACCAGAGTGTCACCAGTTCTTATACCCTAGAAGACACTGTTTGACTAAATATTCTGACAACAGTGTGTTGAATGTGCCCTTTGCCACCTGGCATAAAGGGACTCTTAGGGTTACAGCATCCCAGGGCAGGACATAAGTATGTGCTTAAGGCCTATAGGGCTTAAGCACATGCTTAAATATTTCCCAGCATGGAACCCAGAGTAGGCAAAGGCCATTTGCTAAGTTTAGTGGCTCCTGTCTATGCTTTCCTAGAATTTGTATATTAATATGAAGTTAAAGTATCTATACTCATTGTAGTATTACTAGAGGGGATTCACCATGACCATGTACAATTGTACAAATTTGTCTTGTTTATAATAATGATTTTAATGCAGGCACTCTATCATACCATTATTGGTCTTTGCTGCAATTGAACAATGTGTTCCCACCTTTTATGTTACTGCTAACCAGAATTCCTAAATCCATTTCATAGTTAGTAATTTTCAATATTTTATCCAGCAATGTATAGGTTGCCTTATTTTTAGATGCAGAATAAATGCATTTGTTCATGATAAAATTAACCATCCGTTTCATAGATCCTAAAGCTTTAGGTCAATTAGGGAATAACTTTATTTCCAATTTTTATGCCATGAACAGCTTTCTCCATACTGTGGCCACACCCTGGAAAGAGCATGGAGAAGGGTGCCAGAAATTCAGTGACTGAACTAAGCCAATAGTAGTTATAGTTGTGTTAATTTCTCCTGCTGAGATATTCCCTGTTGGTGCTGGTTATTCTGAAGGGTAGCAATGAAACTCTCATCATAGTCTGAAACAGCATAGTCTGGTTTTACAGTCCCATTTTGGGTATTTTCTTCTCACATGGCCAGCCTTTCTCAATGGACCTGGATCCACAAGATGATCTTTCTTTCCCCTTCAACTATTGAGACTCAAGCTGTTTCCTTCCCAAATCTGTGTGATCACTAACTTGTCTTCCAGGAATGAAGAATGTAATAAGAACTCCCTGGTTTGTTTTGTTTTTTTAGGGGGTAGAGTAGGTGCAAACCATAACATTTAAAGACAATACACATAATTAAAAACACATCATCTTGCTAATATATGTCTGGTTTAACTGAGGATGTAAATAGGTAAGCCAGTTCTGCACAGAACATAGGTATTTAATTTTATTATTGCCTCTTGTAGTGGTTACTAATTCACTTTCCTCATGAGGGAGAATGCATAGATTTTTTTTTGCCCTTACCTATATGGATTTTTTAAAATTGTAATTGTTCCAACAGAGGGAGCTTCCAAAGTCAATGTCTTATATGACAATTATTCAGAATGAAGATTTTGTGCTTAAATCTAGCAGCCATTCTATTTTATAGAGGTTTTTATGGTATGCTTGTCACCATTGCATCTGAGTGCCTTCCAGTAGGGAATTAAGCAGTGTGAATACAGGGGCGGCTCTATGTTTTTTGCCGCCCCAAGCACGGCAGGCAGGCTGCCTTCGGTGGCGCGCCTGTGGGAGGTCCGCTGCTAGCGCGGATTTGGCGGCATGCCTGCAGGAGGTCTGCCGGTGCTGTGCCATCAGTGTCCCCGCCGCCAAAGCCGTGGGACCGGCGGACCTCCCGCAGGCATGCCGTTGAAGGCAGCCTGCCTGCCGCCCTCACAGTGACTGGCAGGCCGTCCCCTGCAGCTTGCCGCCCCAGGCACGCACTTGCTGCGCTGGTGCCTGGAGCCACCCCTGTGTGAATAACATCTGTCACAAGTTGTTTGTTCTCTCATTCTCTTCCTAGGGGAAGGAGAATGAGCAGTGGAGTGTTTTATTTTAGTAGGGTGGCTTTTCTGGGTGTTTTTAATATACATGTTACTATGTATTTATGTTATAGAAGGCAAGGTCAAAGAAATGAACTTTGCACTTGGAGTAGAAGGTGATGAGGTTTGTGATGGTCCTTAGTTCCTCAGGGAGATCATTCCACCATATTCTTGGACCGGCCCCCGCAAAAGTTCTGTCTCCCACATAGATGAGTTTTAGCCTTGTTATGGAGCACTCCATTGTACCAAAGGACATGATCTTCATCTTGGACCTTTTAGACCGTATTTTAGAAATCCTGGACCCAGGCCATAGAGCACTTTATCAAGTACAAGGTCTCAGCCCTTTTCAGTCTACTGGAAGCCAGTGTAGAGACCAGAAGACAGGTTTGATGTGCTTACGGTAGCCTGTATTGCTGAGAAGAACCTCTGCAGCATTTTGTACTACTTGGAATATCCTAAGTGCTAAGGGCTTCATGCGCAGATATATTAAATTGTTTTAGTCCAGTTGAAAGATGACAAAGGCATGAATAACTAAGGGCAGATCATTGTCCACTAGGATGAGACAGACTCTCTTAGCCAAAAGTTACAGAAAAAGCTACTTATGGAGGCTGCCATGTGGGAGCTTAGCATCAGTGAGGAATCCACAAGGCCACAGAAGGTATGTCTACACTGCAATAAAATACCTGCAGCACAGCTGTGGCTGGCCTGAGTCAGCTGGCTTGGACTGCAGGGCTATACAATTGCAGTGTAGATGTTCGGACTTGGGCAGGAGCCCAGCCTCTGGGACCCTCCCCCCTTGCAGGGTCTCAGAACTCAGCTCCTAGCACAAACATCTCCACTGCAATTTTATAAACCCACAGCTGGAGCCCCATGAGGTCAAGTCAGCTGATCTGAGCCAGCCACAGCCTTATATGGCAGCGTGTCTGTACTTCAGACTACTACATACCATTGGGAAGATATCTACTTAATATTTTGTTCAGCATTCAAAATACAGTACTAGAGGCTGTATGGAAAGTACTGCCCAGGGTATGTGCAAAGGGCCCTGGAATGTGGGAACCTCACAGAGGGCTGTTTGTGATGCAATCTCTTGGGCACAAATGGATAGAGTTAAGAGTATAACGTCAAACTTTAGTGGATTCAGTTCTTATATCAACAATGTAAGCTTCTTCCATTGCTTTCCCTGCCATTATTTCCTTAAGAATTTGAAACTATTTTTCCTTAAAGCTTTAAAGGGTACATTCTTTTCAGAACTCTTAAAAATCTTGTGTATAGCAGCTGACATTCCAAGCTGTTCAATTAGTTGCTCCGGGTTTCCTTTAGCATTTGTCTGTGCCAAAACATGATTAGTAATTTCAACCCACTCATACTCTTGAGTGAGATGTTTGTGCATTAAGTTAAAAGGGACATAGTCACATAGTTTAGGTCCCAACACTTGATTATCACTATAATCGTTACAATTTTTCTACATGTCATTTTTCAAGGCATATTGCCAGGAAACTAAAGAAAAAAAAATCACTATTTTAAGAGACATCCAGCACTGTGTTCTGCTCTTGTAGTCAGCCGAGAGATTGAAGCCTTGAACAGTCAGGAGAAAAACAGGTGCTGACATTAGGCCACAAGTTACTTTTAAGCAGAAGGAAATTCTAGACTGGAACAGGAAACACACGCAAAAGAAATCTCAGTTTTACCATACCTTTCCCCCAAGCAGTTGAGAGTCCATTCACAGGATGGGACTAAATGCTGTTGCTGAGCTAAATAGAGCTGTAAGTGACAAAAAACTCTGCAGCCACATTAAAGGAAGCAGAGCTAATGCTTGTGGAAAGAAGGGACCTTTTAGCTCTTCAGTGTAATGCTCTCCTGAATGAGCTATTCTGGCCATTAATAAAGTCTTTTCTTGGGCATTGCACATTGGAATGTTGATATAGTTGGAACATGAAGGGGAGTCAGGTTTTTCTCTTGCTTGCTTAATTTGCTTTTACATATTCTTGCAGCCCTTATGTTTGTGAGAAATGAAAACAGGCCTGCAAGAAAGAGCTGACCTCAAAGGCCTAGTCTGCTGAGGAGGCCAAGGCACAAGCCTCTGGGGAATCATTGACTTGCTGGGATGATATCAAGGCACAGGTCTGTGTGAAGTCATTGCCTTACCTCCTTATTCTTGCATGCACTTATTCGAGGTTATAGGCTATTGTGAGAAATAAAAGATCTTGATGAGGAGCATAATGTTTCTGCCCAGTTTCAAACCAGGGATTTCACATTCTATGGGAGTGGGTTGGATACAAAAAAAAAATCTAAATAAAAGAGTAGAATAAGATTTTTAAAAGGCATGTGTTAGGTGATGGGTGAGGAACCTCCGGCCCAGATCTGGCCCGCTGCTTCATTTCATCTGGCCCACAGCAAGCTTCTGTGCCATGGGCCAAAAGCCCCAAGCCTCAGTGCCCGCCTCCCCCACCCTCACCAGGCTGGAGCTGCAAGCACCAGCATGTCCCTGCGGCCCCTAGACAGAGGAGCGATCAGGGAAGCTCCACAAGCTGCCCCCACCCACAGCGCCAGCTCCGCAGCTCCCATTGGCCAGGAACCACGGCCAACGGGAGCTGCAGGGTGGCGCTGGGGCAGGGGTAGCGCACACCACACAGAACCGCCTGGCTCCTCCACCTATGGGCCAGACATGCCAGCCACTTCCAGGAGCAGCAGAGAGCCAGGGAGCCTGCCTTAGCCCAGCTGTGCAACTGACCAGGAGCTGCCTGAGGTAAGTGCCGCCCAGAGCCTACACCCCAAACACCCTCCCACACCTCAACTCCTTTCTGGAGCCCACATCCTAACCCCCTGCCACAGCCCTAAGCCTCCTCCCACACTTCAAACCCCTTGTCCCCAGCCCAAAGCCCCCCCGTACCCCAAACCCCTCATCACCAGCCCCACCCCAGAGCCTGTACCCCCAGCCAGAGCCCTCACCCCCTCCTGAACCCCAGCCCAAAGCCCACTCCCCACCTCCCTCATTTCTGGCCCCACCCCAGAGCCTAGGGGAAGCTCTGGGCCACCACACCCTCCCCCCCACAGGGCTGGAGCTGCAAGCAGCTGCTTGCCCCGCTACAGGGGAAGCCCAGAGCCTCCATGCCCCCTCCAAGGACTGTATGTGACCCCCAACTAATTTTTTATATGGGTCAATGGCCCCGATAGAAATTTCTCCACCCCTGTGCTAGGTGAATGTGATATGCACTCTGTGACAGATACTGTGCTGAATTCAGAGGCTCCAATGAGTTTTTTTATTAAATTAGGCAGCCAGAGGAAAACAAAATGCCAATGCCAGGGAAAGAGGAGTAATAAAAAAAATGAAATTGCAGAGCTGGGAATGGGGAAAGGAGGCAATGAGAAAGGCCCTGTGTTAGTTCTGAATGATGATTTCTCACCATTCCTTAGTTTCAAGCATAACTGCTTGCAATGGGGTGCACGCACCTCTCACATGCTCCAGCTGGTCAAGTGTGTGCAGGCCTGCCCTTTCTCTCCCTCTAGCCCTCCTTGGGCTTAGGTCCTTAATTAGTCCCATAGTCTATCACTGGTCTCAGCACCATACTTCCTGGCCCTCTCTGGGTGTTTCAGACCCCAGCTCTCCTGCTGAGAGGCTAAAAGGTTTAGTTCCCCTTCTGGGGTGCCTCAAAGTCCAGGTCACTTCCTCCAGTGAGTAATAGGGTGAGGGAGACCCAGGCCCACCCTCTACTCCAGGTCCCAGGCCAGGGAACCTGTAGATAGCAGCCATCCATCATGTTCCTTCATCTAAGCCACACCACCACTCTAATTTCCTGGACCACTTTACCATGGCCCCACATCATCTTCACCCTTACCTCAGGGCCTTGCCCTCATGGAGTCTGAGCAACCAGCACAGAACTCCTTCTCAGGGTATGTCTATACTACCCGTCGGATCAGCGGGTAGTGTTCAATGTATCGGGAATCGATTTATCACATCTCGTCTGGACGCGATAAATTGATCTGCTAATCGACACCCACCTTACTCCACCTCAGCAGGAGGAATAAGTGCAGTTGACGGGGGTGCCGTGGCAATCAACTCGCCGCTGTGAGGATGGCCAGGTAAGTCGAACTAAGATGCTTGGATTCAACTACGCAAATAACATAGCTGAAGTTGCATATCTTAGTTCAACCCCCCGCCCCCCACCCCGCTAGTGTAGCCCAGGCCTCACTCTCCCTGGCTTCTGGCAGCACTGCCCTGTCCAAGGTCCTGCAATTTTCTCAGCCAGTCATACACACCATCCATGCTCCTCCAGCTCTAGCAAGGAACTGATCTCACACTGGCCCTGCAGCTTGTCTTATACTAGCCTGCTGGGCCCTGATTGTCTGCTCCCTGAAGCCTCTCTGATTGGCTGTGTCCCACACAGCCGCTCTAGGCAGTTTGGAAGACCTCTCTTCTGCCCTTTTCTGGGGTGGGGTGGGGTGGGGCCCTCCAGCAGGGGGCCTCTGAACCTAGTCTATCCCATCATGCAGCTACACTGCAGAAACCCTCCTAGTCATTTCCCCAGTGTGGACTGAGAGTTCTCTTTTGGTGAGGAGGTGGAACCACTAATAGTTGAGGTGGAGGCAAGCTTTGACGGATGTCAGAGTGCAATGTTTGTTTGGGATTCTTCCTCCTTCTCCTGTCCCAAGAGTCCCTTTTTATCTCTGTCCTGCCACCCTCCCCAAACCACCTCCCCCAAAACTTTCATCAGCTTCAGCTGGAATGGGTTCACACTCCTAATGAGGTCAATAATTTCTTTTTTAGTAATATTTAATATTTCTGTGCACTGGTAGCATAGATCAGATAGACCACAACATTTCCTGCTGCATTACAGAGGCTGTGGATGAACTCCTAGGGAAACAGATCCTAAAGACAAAACCTTGGATCTCATTGTGACGCTGGCAGACCAAGTGCCAGCTCATGCCAAGGCCCCAGGCCTCCCTGAACAGTGACAAATGCATAGCTGGAAACCACTCTGGCTTACCTGTGTGTTTAGTATAGCTAAAATAGGTATTATACTTGTAACAATGTGTTTAGACTTTATGAAATGCTTGTAAATTGCTGCAAGCATTAATCTCATTTATGGTATCTGTAACCCATATTGTAAGGTAATACTTAAGTGTCTATTTTGCAACTATAAAAATGTTTGCTCTGAAACTGTAAATCCAGTCAGGAAAGAAACATCACCAAGTGTGAAATACTGGTTTGCACCCATGAGGATGCGTTATCTCCAGCCCATCAGGAAGGCCTGTTGAATCCAAATGGGCCATTGTAAGCTACCAGAGAACAAGGACTTTGTTGATTACTCCCAGCATACCCATGAAGGGGGATGTCCAGAAGCACTCATCACATCAACTTGGACTCTATGGAGATGGGGATAAAAATCTCTGACCAGAAGGAATTAAAGTCTTTTAATGCCGTTTGGACTCTAAAGGCAAAGATTCCTAAACATAAGCAAGAGATCCCCAGGATTAACCTGGGTTAGCCCGAAAGGATTTATAGAGCTGACTTATTTCAGCAGCTCTATTGCCATCTGAAACCTAAGACTGCAGCTCATTTGTGTGTGCGTTTACCTGTTTTAACCTTGTAAATAACACTCTTTTCTTTTTCTTAGTTAATAAATCCTTAGTTTACTATAGGATTGACAACAAGTGTTGTTTTTCAGAGTGTTTCAGAATGCCCCAGGGTACTGTCTGTGACTCCATATTAAGGCTTTTGTGATGCCATATAAAAAGGGAGATGACTGTTTGCACTAATATAGTCACCACTGTTATAAAATTGCAATAAATCTTGTACAAAGTGTGCCTTGTAAGGTATCATTGGAAAAGTTGTGATCTGTTGAATAATGCTGTCTTGTTGAAATACATGTATTATCACTGGGTATGAAGTCATGAAACTTTGCTATGTGTTTGTGTCTCAAATATGTTGTGCTCCTGGGTAACACCTACAAAACAGATTTACATTGAGACTAGCCAGCCATGTGTTGATGGGCCATTAAGGAGAATCAACTCTTCCAGTGGGCCCCTCCTGAAGATGCCTCAGCAAGCACAGAGACAATGGATGCCTCATTACTCAGCAAGGCACTAGAACATGTGATTCATGACTCCATGTTTGAGACAGTATTTTTCCAGGTACATGGAGGTATAAATTGGAGACTGTGACATCATCTCTGCCTCATTCCTGCCTCTCATCTCTGGCCTGTGATTTCTAACAAAGGCAGCTTGACAGTTGTATTGTGCCTGAGGAGTTTACACTTATTGTTTTGTTGGTGAAATCTACATACAGAACCAGGGCCGGGTCCAGGATTTTTGCTGCCCCAAGCAGCAAAAAGAAAAAGAAAAAAAAAAGCCGTGATCGCGATTTGCAGCTCTGCCGCCGCCGCTTCAGTCTTCGGCGGCTGGTCCTTCGGTCCGAGAGGGACTGAGGGACCCACTTCTGAATTGCCGTGGAAGACCTGGACGTGCCGCCCCTCACCGTTGGCCGCCCCAAGCAGCTGTTTGCTGGGCTGATGCCTGGAGCCAGCCCTGTTCAGAACTCACAATAAGTCTGGGGGTTTGTGCCCTTCTTCTTAACAGTCTGCCCTGTTGTTGGTATTCTTGCTTGTGAGCCACTCCATGCAAAGACACACATGGAGAATATTATCAAATTGTGTGATCAATGAAGGAAGCTAAGAGAGAACAAAAGAAGATGGATGAAACTGCAAGAGAGCAATGTTCCCATATGACATGAGAAATAGATGCACTGATTAAAGTGGCAAAAGAAGATTGGCTTGGACAACAGTGGATTGATATACAGAATCCTTTGTAGCAAATGACATTAGGAAAGCCTACCAAACCATCAAAACTCTTGAAAGGTTTCCCTGGCAGGAAAAAAATACCATTTCACCCGACATTTGGGGTAAGTATTGCTGACAACTGTATAATATGATCAAGCGAACTCTAAGTTGGAAGTGAAAGAGGCAGAGGGGATCTACTTGAGAAGCTTGACTTACTCTGATGAACCTCCTCCTCCAATCTACAAAGTTGAAGATGTGATGTGGACACTGAAAAGCAATAAGGTCCCTGGAGTGGATAACATACAAGCAGAACTAATTCAAAGTGGTGGAAAAGGCATTCATCTGAGTATACCATATGCTTGTCAATGTGATTTGAGAGTCTGGTAAATGGTCCAAGACTTGGACACAATCCCTGATGGTTCCTATTCCTAAAAAGGGGGACCAAGCTATCTCATTATTGACACATCAGAGCAAAATATTATTGCACATCATCCTGAAGAGAATTGCACGCAAGATAAAGAACTTTCTGGCTAAAGAACAAGCTGGGTTTGGACCCAAAAGAGGTACAGTGGAGCAAATATTCAATCTGTATGTGCTGTGTGAGAAAGTGATGAAGATGATGGGAATGTGGCCCATGCCTCTTGATTTTGCTAAGGCATTTGACAGCATGTGGCGCATATCTCTTCAGGCAATCCTGCAGCTGAATGGAGTTGGTGAAAATGTAATAAGTCTGATACAATATCTCTGTGGAAATGCAATGGCTTCAGGGTGTGAGCAAAGTAGTTGGTTTGACTTGAGGATAGGTGTCAGACAGGGCTGCATGCTATCACTGACCCTCTTCAACTGTTATCTTGAAGAAATTTTAAGAAGAACCCCTGATGGAAACCTACAGGAGGGTGTACCTGTTGGTGGATGAAAAATTAGTCATTCACCAAATGGGATCATTCACCAGATGACATTCACCAGATGGGATCATTGCAAGAAGAGGTGCAAAATCAGCTAAAAAGAGTAGTGGTGGAAGGAGAAAAATTAGGTCTTAAGATATCACACAAAAAGACAAAGACAATGGTGGCAGCTAAGTCTGCTGAAAAGGCAAAAATATTCTTACCCAAATCTGAGGAGGCCCTGAAGTGCATTGAGCACTTCAAACACGTAGGTAGTGTGGTAAACATCACTTAGAGATCTGACATAGAACTGGAATCACAACTGTTGCTCTAGCGGCATTCAGCCACATTTGGAGAAGCAAAGGAATTACCATGAAGTGTAAAATGAAATTGCTGCCATCTCTTGTCTTCAGCATCTTGCTACATGTTTGTGAGATATGTCTACACTACCACTTTTGTCAGTATAACTTTTGTTGCTCAGGGTTGTGAAGAAAACACACAGAGGAGCGACATAAGTTACACCAACAGAAGCACCAGTGTAGACAGTGCTACAATGCCAGGAGAGTTTCTCCCACTGACCTAGCTACTGCCACTCATTGGGGGTGGTTTAATTGTGTCATTGGAAGAGCTCTCTCCTGTTGGAACAGAGCGACTACATGAGAGATCTTATAGTGGTGCAGCTGTATCAGTACACCTGTGCCGCTGTAAGCTCTTGTGTAGACATGACCTTAGGAAACAGGACACTGGAGACAGAAAGTCTCTTAAATTGAAATTCTACAGGCAATTGCTGTACATTAGCTATACCTTGTACCCCTGAGTAACGAAAAAGTAATTGCCCAAATTTACAGCATAACTGGAGCGATACCTGATATCATCAAGATGATCAAAGAAAATTTGAGTTTGCAGGACATGTGGGTGGAATGAGCCGAGGAAGATTGCTGAAGCAAGTTTGCAGGGACTGGTGCCAGGTGCCAGGGGCCAGGGGCAGGAGGGTATTCATGGCAAACATGGTTCGATGATGTGGCTAACTGGGCGGGATGCATTATGGTGTTTTTCTCAAAGCTGTGTGAAGACCAGGAAATGTGGAGGAAGATTGCTGGCCAAAGACTCCAATATGTTGTGTTTACTTTTAATTGTGATGTGATTCTGTGGTGCTTTGCACTAAGAGAGATTGTATGTATGTATGTAATATTTAGAGTAATTTGCCCAAATGTTTCCAATCCATTCATAACCATTCAAAAGCATCTACTTTACTCAGAGAGCATAAGATATTGTACCAGTAGGCTAATTATATGTTGTCTTAGGACTCTTATCAGGCCCATTTTTTTAATTCTACATTATGTTTGAGTAAAAGAAAAAGACAAAAATAACTGGTGCAAGGGGTACAAGGTGTGGTCATTTCAGCAAATAACATGTTATATATTAGAAAAACATAATTTGTTTTATCAAGCAACGAGGTCTGGCTTCTGTTCAATGTTATAGCTGAACTGGCTGGTCTAAATTTTTATTATTTTGCATGAACTCTGAACACTCCATAGCTGTATGTTTGTTTAGGAAAAAATAATCACCCACCTCTGCTTTGCTGCGCTTCAGCATTAGAAAAAGAAGCAGTTACTTAGGGCAAAGACAAAGGTCTAGTTCTGGGACTTTCATAATGAATGTGCTTGATGTGAAATCCTACATGAATACTGTGGATGTATCTCAGTGAATCCTTGACTTAAACATTAAAATTCCTAAATAATCTTGTTTTCTCATTTTAAAAAAATAATACTCCAAAATAACAAATGACACACCACTCTCAGTGCAGCTTAATTTTATTCTTTTATCTATATTTTATATTTTTCAACTTTTACAGTTGATTTTGAGTTTGAAAAAACATGAATTGCATACATGTTTAAGTTCTAAGCCAAAATTCCAACCTGGATTTCCCCTCAATGTCAGTGGATATACAGAATATTTTAGCTATCTCCATTTTTCTTTTTTTAAGAATAAAATATCTTTTAATTGTTTGATGCATAGATGGAGATTTCTTTCATTGCTACTAAATGCTATTTTTTTTAAAAACTGATACCGTGAAAGGGCAAGATTGTATAATTCACAGCACAACATTATTAATTTGGGAAGGCTACCCCAAAAGCAAACATTTTAAGGGGAGAAGGGGCTCTTGATAGAAAACTCATATATTAGGAACTTATGCTACAGACAGAATGAAAGGGGATTGCTTACTACTGAAATCTATGGGACTATGTGGCAATAAGAACTATACTTCATAGTGTGCAAGACTGGGCCCAGGGACTTTTCTTCTGATCAGTGTTGGTGCTGATTCTGCTTTTAAATCAGCATAACTTGTAAAGAGTGTATGAGGGTAAGTATAAATTTACCAGTATACTGATGGCAACAATAACATAACACTAAACATAAAAAACCAAAATTCTACAAATAAAATCCACTATCTGGGTGTAGCCAACCATTTGAAACTTTTACACAAAGATAGTGTGCTGCCTTCTCTGCACATTGTCTATTGGCCTGTAATCTCCCGAAGAAGATAAAACATAGTGGTCAGATTCCAAGAAACCCCCATTTAAAATATTTTATTCATTTTTATATTGTTTGATTGTAGTTGCAGTGTTTGTGAAGAGTCATAAGCATTGGGGCTAGGGAGAAACACAGGGAAGTGAGTTTATTTATTTATTGTTGTTGAAATTAATGGGAGCTGTGGTTTTCAGTGGTTACTAAATTAGACCCAAAAGGAGATTCCGCCATGGTTGCTGCATAGACATGGAACCGTAGGCACTGCAATGTAAACAACAGTGACCTATTTTTGCTTTGCAGGGTATGTGGACCTTTAACTGCACCCCAAAACTGTGCTGAAAGTTTGTATGATGGGTTAAGGCAATGGCTCTCAATCTTTCCAGACTACTGTATCCCTTTCAGGAGTCTGATTTGTCTTGCATATGCCCAAGTTTCACCTCACTCAATAACTACTTGCTTATAAAATCAGACATAAAAATTCAGAAGTGTCACAGCACACTATTATTGAAAACTTGCTTACTTTCTCTTTTTTACCATATACTTATAAAATAAATCAATTGGAACATAAATTTTGCACTTACATTTCAGGGTTTAGTATATAGAGCAGCATAAACAAATCATTGGGTGAAAAATTAGTGTGTACTGACTTTGCTAGGGCTTTTTCTGTAGCCCAGGGGTTCTCAAACTGGGGGTTATGACCCCTCAGGGGGTTGTGAGGTTATTATGTGGGGGGTCACGAGCTGTCAGCTTCCACCCCAAACCCCACTTTGCATCCAGTATTTATAACAGTGTTAAATATATAAAAAAGTGTTTTCAATTCATAAGGGGGGGTCGCACTCAGAGGCTTGCTATGTGAAAGGGTTGACCAGTTCAAAAGTTTGAAAATCACTGCTGTAGCCTGTTGTAAAACTAGGCAAAGATCTAGATGAATTGATGTACCCCCTGGAAGACCTCTGGATGCCCCCATGGGTACACGTATCCCCAGGAGCAGCACCAGAGTTTCTGGTGCCCTAGGCAGAATTCAGGGGGCGGCATTTTGTGCGCTCCCCACAGGGCGCGCGGGAGCTTCCAGTTCCACTCCCATCGCGCCGCCGAAGAAGGACCCTCCGCCGAAATGCAGCGGGCGACAGCGGCAGTCATTGGGCTGCTCAATTGCCTGCTGCTGTTTTCCGCGGCATGTCGGCAGAAGGTCCTTCTTCGGCGGCGCGACGGGAGCGGAACCAGAAGATCCCGTGTGCCCCATTGGGAGTGCACAAAATGCCACCTCCCCGAAGCCTGGTGCCTTAGGCGACTGCCTAGGGTGGCCTAATGGAAGCGCCGGCCCTGCGTACCCCTGATTCAGACCCCCTGGGTAAGGCACAAGGTGAACAGTGAGGTGCCCTGGGGTCCCTGCAGCTCTGTGACTTGGAACAAGTCACTTCCGCTCCCTTGGCCTGTTCCCCCAGCTGTAAAGCGGGCTGCCCTCTACCTTGCTCGGCAAAGCCCCCAGAGGGCTACGGCCACACCGCGAGGCTGCGCTCAGCAGGATGAGCAGGCGATGGGGGGTTAGCGCGGGGCAGGGCCCTGGCCGAGCGCTGCTCGCTGCGGGCTGAGAGCACACACGCCCGGCAGCGCGTCTGGCCTCCGCCCCCCCGACGCACACGGGTCTGGGGGCTGCAAGGTGTGGGCGCCTCCCCAGGAGCCGGGCGAGTGGAGCCGCCCGGGGGCCAGGTCTTGTCAGCAGCGGGACCCGACGGTGCCTCCGCCCCTCAGGATGAGGCGGCGCTGCCGGGCGCCTGGCCGGGCCGGACCGGGCCGGGGTTTGGCCGGGGGCGGAGGCGCTGCCGGGGTTTGGCTGGAGCTGGGAGCGCGCGGGCGGGACCGGGCTGGCAGGAGCAGCCGGCGCCCCGCGTTGCCATGGTTACGGCTGGGGGCCGACATGGCGGAGGAGAAGGAGGGAGCCGCAGCGGGTAAGAAACCGCCAGGGCAGAGAGCGGCTCAGCCCCCGCCCCGCCCGCGCTAGAAACACCCCCCGGCCCCCGGGCTCCTCGAAAGCCCAGAGACCCCGCCTGAGCCGGAACCGGAGGCGAGGGGCCCGGTGACAGGGTGGGGCGGGGGAGGGGTAAAGATCCTGCGGGGACACTGGGAGATGGTGCAGGGCAGGGAGGTGGTGCACAGGGGACACTGGGAGATGGTGCAGGGCAGGGAGGTGGTGCACAGGGGACACTGGGAGATGGTGCAGGGCAGGAAGACCAAACCTGCCCAGACCAACACATGGAAGGAACATCCTGGTAGGTTTGTTTCTTCACGTTCTTCGCTGGGGTCAAGAGTGTCACACACACACACACCCTTTTTATCTCGCCACTGTGCTTTTGTTTCCTGTTATGATGCATCATATTACAGTTATCATTACTAACTTCAGGGAGTTCACAGTCCAGAATTAAAAGCCAATATCAGCTCACATGTGAACCAAGGCTGAAACCTGTCTTTATAGTTTTAATTTTTGGATTTATGGTCTTGCTCAGTTTGTCATTGTGAAACTCCTGGTTTGCTAAATAAAAACAATATTGCCCTTTGCAGGGCTTTGTTACCATAATAAATATTATATATATATCACCTTCGTTCATAAAATGATTTAACAAACTATATACAGTACTGTACATGATGAAAATAATTCATCTACCACTGAAGTGTATTTGTCTGAGGTGAAGGATTACATTTGGCCAAGTACTCTAGGGCAAACCTTACAAAAAGTGTCATGGGATTGTTAATGACGGTGGAGAATAGACAGGAGTTTTGTTTTACCACAGCAGAAAGGCACTCACAGTAAACTGTACACAACTCAGTTTATCTACGTTGGGTGAACAAACAACCAATCCCCTCCTGGGATCTGACTTTTCCAGAGAATCTAAGTAGTTGGAATCAGATGTTTCAACCAGTTAGCTGTTCTGTCTGTACAATTTGTTATACTTAATTTTCAAATATAGCTAGTCATCACTGCCAAGAAAAAGTCATCAGTGTGATATTAAATGAAGTGATAATGGTCATGGTATTTCAGTATAGGAGGCATTAACAAAGGCTATGTTTAATGGACCACAAGTATGATTTATAACAAGAATATTCAAACATCATGAATGCTAACCTCATTATATCCCAAGATAAAAGCAATAACATTTGATTTCCCATGATTCTCAATATTTTTATTTATTTTAACCTTATTCCTCCTTTCACCCCCTACTAACAGTTGTGATTCATAATTTGCAAACTCTAAACATTGTATTTGAAATAATCAGATTTCAGAAGTGAACAATGTAACATTTGTTAATTAAGAAAAATGGTATGATCAATAGAGCAGTTCTACAGAAATATTTGTTGTTAATAACTGTGATGAGAAGTTGGAAATTATTGTTATATGTATTTCTAAGGAACCCATCACTGTCATATGTAGGCACCATACATAAATTAAGAAAAAACATCAACCTTCCTTCAGAATAAAGAACTGTTTTTTTCTCTCCCTCCATTCAGTTTTATGGGGCTAATAAATGAGTTCGTAAATCTATATAGTTCACTTGGTCTTGTAGTCAGGGCCACTTCATGCATAAATCTTAGGGGAATGCCTACCAAAAGGGAGAAGTCTTGCATCATGATCTGAAAGTAGTAAGACTTGGTCTCATCCTGATTTCTGCTTATAACAGATTCCACAGCTGAGAGCCTTCTACTTACTGAGCATTCACCAGCAAATTAGAATCTGGGTTGTATCAGCCAGTGTTCATGTTGAAGCAGCTACTATGGTGACTTGAAGAGGGCTTTTGAAGTAGGTTGACCCTCATTTAGACACATAGGACTTTAAAGATAAGGACCAGGACTTTTAATAATAACTGGAATTTGCCAGTGTCGCACACAGAGTATTGTGATGTACTTTCATTGGTCTGCTCAGCGGACTAGCTGCTGCATGTGTGTAGTTCAGGTAATTTGGTAGAGTGAGATGCAGTAACTCAGTCTCAAAATAGTTCCACATCTTCTAATATAACAATACTTAGTTCTTATGTAGTGGTTTTCATCCATACTTAGCCTCTTCTGTAAAAGCACTTTAAATTGTATGATTATTATTCCTATTTTACTGGTAAGGAAACTGAGGCACAGACTAGCTAAGCAGCTTTGCCCAAAGTGACACAGCATATAATTGGCAGAACTGGGAACAGAACTCAGGGTACATGACTAAAAATCAGGAAGTCTAGCTACTGACTCATAATACCACTTAGAGAAAGTGGAGTGGAAAAGGTCTATCTAGTGTCCTGGCCAACTAAAAGTAACATTTTAGCATTTCTAGCTCCATGTCTTTCTGGCCATAATTTAATAGGATATTGGGTTTTTGCACCATTTTGGCAATATAAGACCAGACAGAGGAGACGGTCAGAGTTCCTGGTGGATTGTGTGGCTAATGTTATTAATGTTCTGGCATTCTGCACAGTTTTCACAGTGAGAATATTTTTTCTGAAGATGAATCATTGTGATATTGAAGAAATCCTGCATCTCTTGTTCAGTTTTGTTTTCTCAAGTTTTGAACATCATCCAGAACGTTATTTCTAATAGGACTAGTTAAGAATAATAATATCTCCTTTGAGAAGGATAGTTCAATGGTTAAGGGCACTAACTTGGGACTTGGAAGATGTAGGTGCAGTTCCCTGTATTTTTAAACTTCCTGTGTGATCTTGGGCAAGCCACTTAGTCATTCTGTGCCTCAGTTTCCCATCTGTAAAATGGAGATAATACTTTCCTATTTCACAGGATTGTGAGAATAAATACATTGAAGATTTTGAGGTGCCCAGATAATACAATAATGGGGCCCATCTAAGTAGAGAGATTTACAGCCATTCAGTGGGCTTTTCTAATGTATCTAAGTGAGTTAGGTGCCTAACTCTCATTGAAAATCAATAGGAGATAGGCACCTAACTTGCTTTTTTAGCATTTGTGAAAATTCTGCTGTGATGGAGCTTAACTCCCATCACCTGCAAGGCAAGGGAAAGAACTTAGTCCTGCTCTGCACCTGGGGGGTAATTAAATAATTGCCTCCTGGCCAGAGAAGGTGGAGCTAGGCCTTATAAGTAGACTGAGGGAGGGTAGTTGTGTAGAAGAGAGTAGTTTCTAGCATGGAGATGTGCTGGGGAGGATGACAGGAATTGTGGGTGAATGCACACTACAGAAGCAAGATAGCTCTTGCAAGTGAAACCTTGAGGTAGAGCTAACAGGGGAACTACCATGAGGCCTGAGAGGGGTGGAAGGACTGTTATTTTTGAAGATTTGTTTGGACTTATTTGTGCTACTCTTGAAGGAGTATAGGCTTTTATGTGACTTGGTTGGAGGGCCAAGCCACAGAACACCTAGTGGGGGAGACAGGAGAAGATAGAGGCTAAAAGGCTATTACAGGTCCAAGGGAGAGCCCCAGTAGGTGGTACTAGAGCTAAAAACCCCATGCAATGCTGTGATCTGAGATGAGGGGAGGCCTATGAAGTGAGGATGTGCTACTGTGCATTTGCTATTCCTCATAATGCCCTTGTGAGGTAGTATTATTTTCTTTTTACCAATGATGAGCTGAAACAGTGTGGTAAAGTGACTTGCCTCATCAGTCTTCAGAATTAATCTCATGCTGAGATGAATGGGAATGGTTTGCTTCCCTTTTAGATGAAGTGTTTCTGCAGACTGTAGGTAGGAATCAATTAGGGCTCTCAGAATTGAGGCATCTAAAATCACTAGTTGCTAGAGCTGGATGGAAATCTTACAATGAAGCTACATTTTGTCAGAAAATGCTGACTTGCTGAAGTGAACGTTTGCCAGATCTGTTACAGATTTGATAAAACTTTTGCTGAAACATTAGGAAGCCCACATTGCAGGGCTGCCACAGACCCTAGGAGCCAGGCCTAGGACATCCAGGTCCATGACAGGGACCATAGCAAAGCTGAAAGCCTTGGCTCCCTGCCAAGAAGCAGCTGAATGAAATTGACATCCTTGTTAGTTTCACAATTGCTGTTCATTCAATAACAGCAATAAAACTGACAAGAATATGGATGTCCTACTTTGTTTTAGGATTGCCATATCTTCGTGTCTTCAGAACAAAACTTCCAAATTGGTACAAAAGTAAATTTGTAAATACTGAAACTACTTGTTAAGCAAAACTCCTGAGTTTTGGCCAGTTACACTAGTCACTTTTGACAATCTTGGCCCTAGTTTTTAACCAATTCACCAGTGCTCTACAGTATAAAATAGAAATTGCAGTGTGTATATTGTGGTTCAGAGAGCACAGTACATTAATTGCATTGCCAAATTAGCCTTTGGGGTATTCCCAGAAATTCTTTGTTGTAGGCTTCTAGTTTTCATGGTTAGTGCTTCCTTTGGGGCCTATTATTTTAAACTTTTTTTTCTTCATCTGAGTTTAAGTTTGAGTCTGTTATGGATGTACACAGCAAGAGACAGTATAGGACCAAATTCTGCCAATTCTTGTGCATATGCTGAACTTTATTTGCACAAGTCATCCTGTTAACTTAAATGATTATTCACAAGAATAGTCTCACTGAAGTTAATGGGACTACTTGTGTGAGTAAAGTTATGCATGTGCATAAATGTGTGTGGGATCAGGACCATAGTCTATACCTATTCTCATTATCTATTCTTTTGTTTCTTTATTGTACTGCTACTTTTTTCCTAATGGTCTTCTGAAAATGTATTTTATACTCAGCTGATTCTACTATTGCTCTTTTTTTGCTCTGTTTCTCTATATATACAGAGAAGCTGTATATACAGAGAAACTTCTGTCATTCTGTTCTTTCCCTTTTCATGGTGCTTAATTCAATCTTTTTTTTTGTGCTGATGGTTTCTTTACACTTTGACATAACATGTCAATGCTCCCAAGCTTTAACATCTCATAGGTTAATGCTGCTGTTGCAAGAACCTGAAAGCAAGATGTCAAATGGTGCCCTACTAGAGCCTCATGTAGAACTAGTGAAAATAGGTCTCTTTTCTTCTTCCAGTTAAGATTTCATAATCATATAAAAGGCAAGTGTTGAAATCCTTATTTTTATGGGAATGTCATGTAATTGATCAGACTTTCTATATAATAAAGTATCAGAGGGGTAGCCATGTTAGTCTGGATCTGTAAAAGCAGCAAAGAGCCCTGTGGCACTTTATAGACTAACAGACGTATTGGAGCATGAGCTTTTGTGGGTGAATAGTGGGTATTCACCCACAAAAGCTCATGCTCCAATACGTCTGTTAGTCTATAAGGTGCCACAGGATTCTTTGCTGCTTTTATATAATAAAGATGGTCTTGGGAAGGGGGGTGAGAGTGAAGTTAAGATTCATAGATATTAAGGCCAGAAAGGACCAATAGATCATCTAATCTGACCTTTTGCATAACAGAAGCCATAGATTTTCAGCCAGTAACAACTTGTATTGAGCCCAATAACTTGGTTTGACTAAAGCATATCTTCCAGAAAGGCATTCAGTCTTGATTTGAAGACTTCAGCAGATGGAGAATCTACCACTTCCCTTAGTAGCTTGTTCCAATGGTTATCAATTGCTTTTTTTAGTAGTTTGATTACTGTTTGAAATATGTATTCACCCTTGACAACTTCATTCCCCTACCTGCATTTTGCAATTTAACATTTCATATATATGATTATATTACATTTAAAATCAAATACAGAACATTGCCAACACACACATTCAGAAACCATGAGTGAGACCCCATCCTAAAATGACAAGAGTTTTTTTTTTTTTAAATCACAATTTTTAAGCCAAAAATAACCTAGGGTGGTTGTTCTTTGCTTCTGGATTTTGATCCTGTAGGTTACTCTTACATCCATTTCCCAGCTTTTCTTTGTAACATGAAGGGCTAGAAATGTACTACTTTTTTCAATCAGAGATACAAGGTAGGTGAGGTAATATCTTTTTTTGACCAGTTTCGATTGGTGGAAGTGACACTCTTTCAAGCTTCACAGAGCTCTTCTGGTCTGGGGTAGGTTACTGGTCTGAAATTCTGTTTTAATGCCCTGATTCCAGGAAATGGGACTTTAAAAAAAGCACTAAATATTGCAAAACTCATATTTAAATCACAAGAGCTGGCAATACTGACTACAGGTAGCCTACATTAGTGTAACAGATACCTTCTTCTGGCTCCTTCCACATGTGTGTTACCAATGTCTACACTAGAAGCCTTACAGCAGCACATCTGTACTGATGCAGCTGTGCTGCTGTAAGATCTCTTGTGTAGCCATGGGAGAGAGCTCTCTTGTCAACATAATTAAACCACCCCCAACAGACAGTGGTAGGAGAAGCCCTCCCACCAACATAGCGCTGTGCACACTACCACTTATGCCGGCTAAACTTACATTGCTTGGGCGGGTGTGTTTGTTTTTCTCCCCTCATAAAATCTATACTCCTGAGTGACATAGTTATACCAATATTAGTTTGTAGTGGAGACTAGAGCTCATTTAGCAATGCTGGGAGCCCAAGCATAGACAGGCTGCTGGCTGCTATTGAAATTTTAAGCACTGTATTTAGGCACCCAAATCCTATTGAAATCAATGGGAATTAATTGATTATCTGAGGATCTAATCCTGTGTCCTTTAGGTCTTTTCAGAGCATGTAGAATCAATACAGTGCTTAGGTCCTGATGCAGCAAACCACTTAAGCACATGTGTAACTTCAAGTAATACCACTGAATGGGAGTACTAACGTGCTTTAAGTTGCACATGTACTTAAGTGCTGTCCTGAGTCACAGCTTTAAAATGGATTATGCAGTTTTCTGCATGTTTTCTAATTTTGATAATTTTTGCACATTACAGCCACTTGATTTCCCTCACACTCTCAGGCCTTGGGAGGCAGGCCAATCTTTGCTTAAAGACTGCCCCCCAACCGGAAGCAACTACACATCACAGAAACACTAACCCAGCAACCAATCTCTGTAACAGGGGTCGGCAACCTTTCAGATGTGGTGTGCCGAATCTTCATTTATTCACTCTAATTCAAGATTTTGCGTGCCAGTAATACATTTTAATATTTTTAGAAGATCTTTCTGTAAGTCTATAATATATAACTAAACTATTGTATGTAAAGTAAAATAAGATTTTTTAAATGTTTAAGAAATTTCATTTAAATTAAAATGCAGAGCCCCTCCAGACCAGTGGCCAGGACCCAGGCAGTGTGAGTGCCACTGAAAATCAGCTTGCGTGCTGCCTTCGGCACACGTGCCATAGGTTGCCTATCCCTGCTCTGCAACAAACCCTGTTGCCTTCTCTGTCCCCATATCTACTCTAGCAACACTATCATAGGACCCAGCCACACCATCAGGGACTCATTCACCTGCACATCTACTAATGTGATATATGCCATCATGTACCAGCAATGCCCCTCTACCATGTATATTGGCCAAACCAGACAGTCTCTTTGTAAAAAGTTAAAGATATCAGGAATGGTAACATACAGAAGCCAGTAAGAGAACATTTCAATCTCCCTGGACATTCAATAACAGATTTAAAAGTAGCCATTCTTCAACAAAAACAGACTTCAAAGAGAAACTGCAGAGCTACAATTCATTTGCAAACTCAACACCATCAATTTGGGTTTGAATAGGGACTGGGAGTGGCTGGCTCACTACAAAAGCAATTTTCCTTTTCTTGGTATTAACACCTCATCAGTTACTGGGAGAGGACCACATCCTCCCTGACTGAATTGGCCTTCAACATTAGTTCTCCACTTGTAAGGTAACTCCCTTCTCTTCATGTGCCAATATATATTTATGCCTGTACCTGTAATTTTCACTCCATGCCTCTGAAGAAGTGGGTTTTTTGTCCACAAAAGCTTATGCCCAAAAAAATCTGTTAGTCTTTAAGGTGCCACCGGACTCCTTGTTGTTTTTTTGGATACAGACTAACATGGCTACCCCTCTGATACTTTATTATGGACTGGATACACACAAACTTTCAAACTTAAAGGTTCATCTTATATTTTGAGACTGAAGTAGACAACAAAATGCAGTTATGTTTATAGACAAAGCCACAGCTGACTTTTAAGGCAATTGTGGATTCTCTGGAGAGAGAGATTTTCTTGTTTCCATGGTGCATACAAGTGCAGAAATTTTGCAGATTAACTCTACCTCTAGCTCACTAATTCAACAAGAAGTTATCTGGTTTGTAGAAAGCTGTCAATAATATTTTGTCTTCTGAACAATACCAAGATCAGATTCACAATGCTTAAAGGGATTTGCAGCACTCAGACAAATGATCTTTTCTCCAACTGTAGTTAATATGCTATTCAGAAGAATTTGGGTTTTCATTCCATGTCTGTATGGTAATTTTTTCACACCTGAGATTTACCCCAGTTTAGAAGTACTTTTATGTTGTGGGAACAAATATATATTCAGTGACATTTGCAATAAAATTTGGCAAAATGGAGTCCGTGTGAGGAGCTTGATCTACTGGTTAGCATAGATCTGCAATGGACCTGTTGTGTGAAAAGTCCCATCAATTTTTTAAAAGTGGCTTCTAATGCTGGATGCCAGCTTTAGAAATCTAGGGTCTGATTTGTTTTCCAGAAATTGTAAACATCCACAATTCAAAATGAAGTGAGTGGTAATGGTCGGTGCTCAGAACCTCTGGAACATAAGGCCACTTACTTAGAGACTCCAGTATGGATTTAGGTGTCTAGCTTTAGGCATTCATGTATGAAATTTTGGCGTAGGTAGCTAAAGCCCAGCACCCAAAATTAGAGGCTACTTTTGAAATTGTTCCTGTTAGCGTCTGTCCTTCTGCTTCCTTATCTGTAAAACAGAGATAAAACAACTAATTCATTGGGCTTTTATGAGGATTAATTAACTGATAAATTTACCACATTGAATATGTCAGATGTGGCATGATATATAAAAGTGCAAAGTATTGTTCGATTGTAGGCAAATAGAAAACTCAGGTGCAATGTAGCACATGGGCTTCTAGTAGCCAGTCTTAATAAATGATGATACATAAGCAATAACACATGATGAGCTTTGTGTGTTAGTCAATAAATGGACACTATCTGTGGTGTGATGCTCCCATACTGTCGTGATGTACGCCATAGAAGGCCCTAGATAAAAGCTCAACGTACCAAAAGTTGACATTCATTGACTGACACAGGCATGTGCAGAAGATGTGCTATTGTATTTATAAATAATTATTTTAAGACCAATTTTTAAAATTCTTAATCCTTTTGCTGTTTTTTTCTGCTTTACATAGACTTCCTCTGAAGGGCCAAAACCAGCACTTCAGAGAGGTGAATCTGAGATTGTACACTAGGCAGAACATATGTGTTTTACCCATAGACCAAGTATTGTCAGCAGAACTCTAGTGGTTACGGTACATATGTATACAATGTCATACTTCTAAAAACTTTAGCCTGGTCTACACTAGGCGATTAAACCAGTTTTAGGAGCGTAAAACCGATTTAACGCCACACCCGTCCACACTAGGAGGCACCTTATATCGATTTTAATGGCTCTTTAAATCGGTTTCTGTACTCCTCCCCGACGAGAGGAGTAGCGCTAATATAGGGATTAACATATCGGAATAGAGTTAGTGTGGCCGCAAATCGATGGTATTGGCCTCCGGGCGGTATCCCACAGTGCACCACTGACCACTCTGGACAGCATTCTGAACTCGGATGCACTGGCCAGGTAGACAGGAAAAGCCCCGCAAACTTAATTCATTTCCTGCTTCCCCAGCGTGCAGAGCTCATCAGCACAGGTGACCACGCACAGCTCATCTGCACAGGTAACAATGCAGTCTCCTGAGAATCGAAAAAGAGCCCCAGCATGGACTGCACGGGAGGTACTGGATCTGATCGCTATATGGGGAGAGGATTCAGTGCTAACAGAACTGCGTTCCAAAAGACGAAATGAAAAAGTATTTGAAAGAATTTCTAAGGCTATGACGGATAAAGGCCACAGCAGGGACTCAGTGCAGTGCAGAGTGAAAGTTAAGGAGCTCAGACAAGCCTACCAGAAAACCAAAGAAGCAAACGGAAGGTCCGGGGCAGGTCGAAAAACATGCCGCTTCTATGCTGAGCTGCATGCAATTTTAGGGGGCTGCGCCACAAGTACCCCACCCCTGACTGTGGATTCCGAGGTGGGGGTTATAATCTCTGCCATGGCTGAGGATTATGCAAACAGGGAAGATGAAGATGAAGAAGAGGAGGACGACCTAGCAGAGAGCACACAGCACTCCGTGAGCCCCAGCAGCCAGGAGCTTTTTATCACCCTGACGGAATTACCCTCCTCCCAGCCCTCCCAAGCAACTATCCCAGACAATGACGCCATGGAAGGGACCTCTGGTGAGTGTACTTTGCAAATAGCAAACATTTTTTTTTAAGCAAGTGTTTTTTAATGATTGATTTGCCCTGAGGACTTGGGATGCATTCGCAGACAGTAACTTAGAAAAGTTTGTTAACATGTCCGGGGATTGAGAGGAAATCCTCCAGGGACATCTTGATGAAGCGCTCCTGTAGGTACTCCAGAAGCTTTTGCAGAAGGTTTCTGGGCAAGGCAGCCTTGTTCCGCCCACCATGGTAGGACACTTTACCACGCCATGCATGTAGCAAGTAATCAGGTATCATTGCATGGCAAAGCATAGCAGCGTATGGTCCCGGTGATTGCTGGCATTCAAGAAGCATCCGTTCTTTATCTCGCTGTGTTATCCTCAGCAAAGTGATATCGTTCAGGATAACCTGGTTAAAAATCAGGAATTTAAGTAAGAGGGATGGCCATTTTCCTACTGGGTTCGTGGACAGCAGCAGCTTAAAAAAAAATCCTTTCCTGCACGTAGCCAAGTGGGGGGAGGGGAGGAGTGAAATGCCGATGATCTTTTTTGTGTTTGGTCAGCGGGGCTTCCCCAAGCTACCAGCCACGCAGGGGGTGGGGGGTGGGTGGGAAGGGTGTTGATTAGCAGGGAGCTAGCGTGGTATTAGCCATGCGTTGGGGGGAGGGGTAAATCACTACAGAAGCCGAAAGACAGTGGCTTACCATGGCCGCATGCAAGCTGAATTCTGATGCCCGGACCTGTGTCTGTGAGATCTGTAACTCCAGAGCTGCAGGCACTCAGTATTAAGATGAAAAATGCGACCTTGTAGGGAAATCACATGTGCTATGTAAGGTGAATAGTGCTGTTCACTGTGAAAGAGTATAACCATTGTTCTGTAAAATGTATCTTTTTAAATATTTCTCTCCCTCATGCAGCTGCAAATTTTTCAAGCGTCCCTCCTCCATCCCAAAGGCTAGCACAGATAAGGCGGAGGAAAAAGAAGACGCGAGATGAAATGTTCTCGGATATTATGGAAGTTACACGCAATGAAAGAGCTCATCTGAATGAGTGGAAGGACGTGGTATCAAATTACAGGAAAGATGCCAGTGAACGTGAGGACAGGAGGGACACCCGAGATGAGAGGTGGCGGCAGGAAGATCAGCGGTGGCGGGATGCAACTCTGGGGTTGCTGCGTGATCAAACTGACATGCTCCGGCGTCTGGTGGAGCTTCAGGAACGGCAGCAGGATCACAGAGTGCCGCTGCAGCCCCTGTATAACCACCCTCAACCCTCACCGTGTTCCACATCCTCCTCACCCAGACGTGTAAGAACGCGTGGGGGGAGGCTCCGTGCACCCGCGCACTCCACCCCTGTGGACAGCCCAACCAGAAGGCTGTCATTACTGTGAAATTTTTTTAATGGCCTTCTCCATCCCTCCTATCCTCCTCCCAAACCACACCCTTACTTCTCTCCCTCTTTTTATAATGAATTAATAAAGAATTCATGATTTTTAAACAAGAGTGACTTTATTTGCATAAGTAAGCTGTACTCGAAGGGGGAGGGTGAGTTGCTAACAGGGAATGAGTCAATCAAGGGGGGGTGGGTGTTCATCAACAAACACAGCAGTCACACTGTACCCTGGCCATTGATGAAGCTCGTTTTCAAAGCTTCTCTGATGCGCACCGCTTCCTGGTGTGCTCTTCTAATCTCCCTGGTGTCTGGCTGCACGTAATCAGCGGCCAGGTGATTTGCCTCAGCCTCCCACCCCGCCATAAAGGTCTCCCCCTTACTCTCACAGAGATTGTGGAGAATACAGCAAGCAGCAATAACATAGGGGACATTGGTTTGGCTGAGGTCTGAGCGAGTCAGTAATGTGCGCCAGCGCGCCTTTAAACGGCCAAATGCACATTCCACCACCATTCTGCACTTGCTCAGTCTGTAATTGAACAGATCCTGACCACTGTCCAGGCTGCCTGTGTATGGCTTCATGAGCCATGGCATCAAGGGGTAGGCTGGGTCCCCCAGGATAACGACAGGCATTTCAACATCCCCAACTGTTATTTTCTGGTCTGGGAAGTAATTCCCTTGCTGCAGCCGTTTAAACAGAGTAGTGCTTCTGAATACGCGAGCGTCATGAACCCTCCCTGGCCATCCCACGTGGATGTTTGTGAAATGTCCCTTGTGATCCACCAGTGCTTGCAGCACCATTGAAAAGTACCCCTTCCGGTTTACGTACTGGTGCCCTGGCGCTCCGGTGCCAAGATAGGGATATGGGTTCCATCTATCGCCCCCCCCACAGTTAGGGAATCCCAGTGCAGCAAAGCCATCCACTATGGCCTGCACGTTTCCCAGAGTCACAACCTTTCGTAGCAGCAGCTTAGTGATTGCTTTGGCTACTTGCATCACAGCAGCCCCCACAGTAGATTTTCCAACTCCAAATTGATTCCCGACTGACCAGTAGCTGTCTGGCGTTGCAAGCTTCCACAGGGCTATCGCCACTCGCTTCTCAACTGTGAGGGCTGCTCTCATCTTGGTATTATGGCGTTTCAGGGCAGGGGCAAGCAAGTCACAAAGTTCCATGAAAGTGCACTTACGCATGCGAAAGTTTCGCAGCCACTGGGAATCGTCCCACACCTGCAACACAATGCGGTCCCACCAGTCAGTGCTTGTTTCCCGGGCCCAAAATCGGCGTTCAATGGATAGAATCTGCCCCATTACCATCAGGATCTCCAAAGCGCAGGGGCCCGCGGTTTGAGAGAATTCTGTGTCTATGTCCTCATCACTGTCATCGCCGCGCTGCCGTATCCGCCTCCTCCTCGCCTCAGTTTGAAGGTCCTGGTTAAACATATACTGCACGAGAGTGCGCGAGGTGTTTAAAACATCCACGATTGCGGTATTGAGCTGAGCAGGGTCCATGCTTGCTGTGCTATGGCGTCTGCACAGTTCACCAAGCAAAAAAGGCGCGAAACGGTTGTCTGCTGCTTTCAGGGAGGGAGGGGTGAGGCTGTACCCAGAACCACCCCCGACAATGATTTTTGCCCCATCAGGCACTGGGATCTCAACCCAGAAATTCCAAGGGGCGGAGGAGGCTGCGGGAACTATGGGATAGCTACGGGATAGCTACCCACAGTGCAACACTCCAGAAATCGACGCTAGCCTCGGACCGTGGACGCACACCACCGATTTAATGTGTTTAGTGTGGCTGCGCGCAATCGATTTTATACAATCTGTTTTGCTAAACCGGTTTATGTAAATTCGGAATAATCCCGTAGTGTAGACGTACCCTTTGTTTCTTATAAAGTAATTGCATGAAATCCAATGTACTCTTCTGGATTTTAAGGATTTAAAGAATAATATTGTTTGCAATATATTGTGCCCTTCATCCCAAATGACTTTACACACTACAGTATTATAGCACAATGGCATCTCTTTATAGTTAAGGTTGAGAGTTCCTTATTGTTTAAAGGATGATTATTCTAAGAGCTCCAAAATCCATGTGATTAGGGAGAGAGTCTCAAAACACACTATGCCTCATGGGTGTGTGGGGTAGGGCCAGGGATATGGGAATTAGAGGTATGGGGGGTGCTGCAGCTCCCCCAGGTTTTACACAGGGCTCTGCTCCTGGCCCCACACCCGGGGTCCTGGCTGTCGGTCCCATGGTAAGGGGGGGGCATAAGGTAAAAAGCTTGGGGACCCCTACTTGGCAGTTTCACTGGCTTTCAACACCCCTACTATAAAAAGTATTCCAGCGCCACTGGGTAGGGCTTGTGCTCCAAATTCAGGATCATTTGAGCAAGGGATTCCTATGATACTGTCTACCTAAAATCAGCTGTTTACAAAATCACTTGGTTCTTCTGACTTCTTTTGTGCTCACCAGGGGCTCAAACTATGCTTAAAATCCTCCCCAAACTGATCTCAGCTGCTTAAGCTTTAGCTCAGCCAGGGTGGGGCAGCCGCCCAGGGTGTAAAGCCACAGGGTTGCTTGGGCTGGCAATGCCAGGCAGCTCAGGCCAGCCCTATGTGGGGGTAGCCCCCATGGGGAGACCCCCCCAACTCACCTCAGCATGCCACCCAGCCTGTCTGGGTTGGGGGAGTGCAGCCAAAAAATCTAGGGGGGCACATGACTCCACATGCCTCCCATGCATCACCTCTGGTATGAAGTGCAGATGTGCTTGTTTGCCCTGGATGCTAAAGTGCCTAGTTACAGCTTTGTTGTGTGTCTGTGGAAACACAACACAAACAATGCACCTTCTCTTCGTCTTTTCTTATGTCTACTTATTATGCCACCCACTTACAGAACCATTCCCAATAGCTATTGCTGGCTCCAGGGGGAGGAGTTAAGGGTGAGCTTTGGGGATGGTGTGTTCCTTAACGCTGTATTTCCTGGGTTTCAGAAGTTTGTTTGTATTGCCTTAACTCTTCAATTCCTGATTTTCTGAGATTTGAGTAAAAAGAACAGGAGTACTTGTGGCACCGTAGAGACTAACAAATTTATTTGACCATAAGCTTTCATTGTCTCTAAGGTGCCACAAGTACTCCTGTTCTTTTTGCTGATACAGACTAACACGGCTGCTACTCTGAAACCTGAGATCTGAGTGTTGATGAACTCATCATGCTGGAAGGGCAAGGCACTGGGTAACTTTAACTCTGTGTTAACATAATGGGGGTTAAAAGACATCTAGGTACCAGTGGCAAACACAGCTTCTCTCACATTGCTTTCACATACTCTGAATATTTAATAAATCAAATTGCCAGATACAGAAATATGTTTACTTCTACATTTATCTCTAATAAGCAGACTGTAAATAGAAAATACAAATTATGTCAAGACTTGGAAAAATAATTGAAAAAGGGGAAAACATTTGGAAAAAATCTAGTATTTGGGTATAACTATGAGGAGGAGATGGAGTATCTCATTACATATGGACAATGAGCTATTGACTAGATCTTCTAAACCAGGGGTCGGCAACCTTTCAGAAGTGGTGTGCCAAATCTTCATTTATTCACTCTAATTTAAGATTTCGCGTGCCAGTAATACATTTTAATATTGTTAGAAGATTTCTTTCTATAAGTCTATAATATATAACTAAACTATTGTATGTAAAGTAAAATAAGATTTTTAAAATGTTTAAGAAATTTCATTTAAATTAAAATGCAGAATCCCCCCCCCAAACCAGTGGCCAGGACCCAGGCAGTGTGAGTGCCACTGAAAATCAGCTTGCGTGCCGCCTTCGGCACGCGTGCCATAGGTTGCCTACCCCTGTTCTAAACGTATTCATGTTATTGCTGTCTAGAGGCATGATGCCCTTTTAATTCTCTGTAGGTTACCTACAGTGGAATTAGTAGGTGAGATGTATGGAAATCGCTTTGCAATTATGAATTTACATTATACTTGTGTGACTTTATTAGGTTACTTGTTAATATAGATACACATCTGAATAATTTATATAATATTTTCCCAATTCATGTGTGTGAATAACCAGCATAAGAAGTTAATTTCTTTATTTGCTTAAAATGCAATATATATTAATTTTGTGAGTTTCAAGGGTGCTGAGCAACCAGCATCACCTAGTAATGTCAGTAGGAGCAGGCCATAATTAAACATTTTTGTATGTGGGGCAAGAACACTTCAGAATGTAACATTGTATAACAAATTCATCAGGCTGCTCGAGACTTGACCTTCTCTTGTGAGCTTCTACTGCTACCTAGCATTTTAGGGGGATGTTTCATCTTGGCCCAACCTGCCTGTCTGTCCTCCTGATGCCCTTTCTTCAAACTGTGACTTCTCAGTTCTGCAAAAGGAATGGCAGGCTTTGAAACTGACATGGCTCCATTGCATAGACTGTCAGAGCAACTGGCCTTGGGGGGAAAAAGGAAGAAAAAGCTTAGATGTTTAATGATAAAATTTAGTGATTTTTTTTTATGAGCCACTTTTTAAAGTTCTCATTATTCTGATGATGGCAGAGCGACATCTGTTTAATTTCTTCTCTTCCCTGCCCTGACTGCAGCAATGATTCTTTGAAGAAATAATGTCACAAAGAGGACAGGTACGCTGCTAAGGAGTGGGCTTAATCCTCATCACAGAGAATAGCATGGATCCTTTCCAGATTGAGAGCAACCAGGAAAATTAATGTGGGAATCTCCATCCTCACCATTCTCAAAAAGTGGGAGTGTCTGGAGCTTTGTGTAGCTCTCATAGGAATGAGTTTAAAAATCCTAAAATATTGGGAAATCTGCCAAAGATAATAAATGAGGGGAAATTGGGTTGCAAATAGCTTTTATATTTAACATTTGATGAATGAATTTTAAGGCATCTTCTTTCCCAGTTGCTCAAGTGTTTTAGAAACTAATTGAACCTGAGAAAATGAAAAAATTGACAAGTACATGAAGCATTTTAGTGATATAACAGGTTATGTCCTTTTTCAATGTGTGACTTTTCTGGGAGTAAGTAGTTGCATGCAATGGAATCTTCACACACGGGAAGAGGTGGGGTGGAGATTTGGGGGAAGAGGTGGAATGAGGGCAGGGCCTGGGATGTAGCGGGGGTCAAGCACCCCTCGGGAAATTAGAAAGTTGGTGCCTCTGCTCAGGGGTATAGATTTTTCACACCCCTAAGTGATGCAACTGGGTCGATTTAACTTGTTAGTGTAGACCTGGCCTTAGTTTAGTGGGAATTACAGTTGCTCAGTAGGGGCCTGATCCAAGACCCATTGAAGTCAGTGGAAAGACTTCCATTAACTTCAGTAGGCTGAGGATCAGACTTTAGGTGCTCGGCACCACTAAGGATCAGGTCCACCTAGGTTTTAACTGCAGCTGAAAGCAATGATGAAAACAGTTTAGCTTTAAGTGGATACAAGTACAAATCACGTTCAGGGTTTTAGCCAGTTTTTGAAAAGGTGCTACGTGGTGCAGTTTTGTAGTGTAGGGAAGGTGTAAGACACCAAATGCAAAATAATGCATTTGGAGCCTGATCCAAACCTATTTCTGTGGGAATAGGAGTCTTTCCATTGCATTTAGTATACTTTTGGTCAGACCTGTAGGCTCTAACTGTAGACCAGACTATACACTGATGGAGAATTGTAATGTTGTGACAACTGAAGAAGCCAAATTGGTAATAAGTTACAGTAAAGACAAATAAGATGTTAGTGCCTGATCCTCTCCTGCCTTGTACTTTTTATAACCGTTTACACTTGTGTAGAACAGTGGCTCTCTACCTTTACAGACTAATATACCCCTTTCAGGAGTCTGGTTTGCCTTGCGTGCCCCCAAGTTTCATGTCACTTAACTACCTGCTTACAAAATTAGACATACAAATATAAAAGTTTCACAGCACACTATTACTGAAAAATTGCTTACTTTCTCATAATTATATGGTAAAAATAAATCAATTAAAATATAAATATTATACTTACATTTCAGTATGTAAATTCCAAGCAGTATAAACAAGTTATTGTCTGAAATTTTTGTTTATACTGACTTCACAAGTGCTTTTTATGTAGCCTGTTGTAAAACTAGGCAAATACCTAGCTGAGTTGTTGTACCCCCTGGAAGACCTCTGCGTACCCCCTAGGGGTACGCATACCTTGGATGAGAACCACTGGTGTAAAATATATATAAATGCTACCAAATCAGAATTCTCTACTCTCTGACACTTGTGATAGCATTTTACACCTATTTTCACAGATATAAGTTAATACACAAGGAGCAAGACAGAGGAGGATTAGGCCAGTAAGTTGTATCAAAAACATTAATATACACAAAGAAATACAGTATTTTACCTATGTACAATACCATGGTGAGGACTCAGTAGAGTTATTGCATCCATTTTGGGGAACTGCACGTCTGTGTGAACAGACAGGTTCTGGAGTGGGTCCAGAGAAGAGTTACAGAATTGATCAAAGTGGGGGAGAAAAAAAATCAAAACAGAAAAACTCTCATAAGTAGATGCAGGAAGAAAAAAACTAGATGAATGAGAAAGACAAAAATTAGAAGGGAAGGAGACCAAGATAAGGAAGAGAAATAAATTGAGAGAAGGAGGAAAAAGAAGATGGATAACAGGAAGAACAGCTACTCTGCTGAGAGCAATGCAAAGAGGGCACTAAAGGGCGATGCATCTATGCCTTAACAGATGGAGGGATTGTTGCTGTGATGTAGGACCCTTTGAACAGAGGAAGAAAGTAGAAGGAGAAAGATGAGTCCTTTCATCTCTCCCTTCCCAAAAAAGAAAGGGATTCTCAAACACAGAGGTGTAAGATTAAAGAGGCAAAGAGTAAAATGTTTAAAGACATAAAGGAGTGGAAAGAGATACTGACATAAGATCTGGTGGTAGAATGGAAATGTGTGAAACCTAAAGTTAGGGGGAAATTCAGAGAAAAGTGAATTGTTCCATTTTAGGGTGGAGACTGTATTTGAGTCTTTCTTTCAGATGATACTTAAACTAGAAATAAAATTCATTGGAGTAGCTTGGTGAAACTTTTTTTTTGTTTTTATGTTTTGCAGAAGCCATAATAGCAGACATTCAGAAAAAGATTACAGATGCTTTTGAAGTGTTCGACCATGAATGCAATAAAACTGCGGATGTCAGGTTTGAAAATCTTTTCTCATAGAAATATTATGGAATTTTTTTGCAGAGCAAAACACTGCCCTACATCCTAAACCACTTTAACAATAAGCAAAATTGAAATAATGCCCTGTGACCTTGATTCTGTAAACATTTATGTACATGCTTAACTGGACTGGTGTGAGTAGTTCCACTGATTTAAGACTGATACTGGATTAGGAGCGGAGGCAGTGGGCTGGCTGGGCAAAGAGACTGACCAAGGAGCTGGGGTTGAGGAGAAATGGGGGTTAGTTGGGCAAGGAGATTGGGATGAGGAGCCCAGGGAGGGGAAGACTTAGATTAGATGACAAACTGGGTGGGGAGAGGGAGGACCAAGACTGGAACAATATCAGGCCTGGGTAGAAGAGAGGCAGAAAGGTTTATAGCCACTGAAGTACACACCCCTCCAGAACCTGAAATGGAACCAAAGAATGACATTCTGGGGTGCAGTCCAGACCAGTGAGGGGCTGTCACCCTTGCCCTGCAACCTGGGGTGCCTCACAATGCTTTGCCACTGTAGCGCCTACCTGAGCTGCACACAAACAGCCTGTCAGCATGCAGGTCACACCCTGAGTGTGTATAGCCAGAGCCCTGGTCTGCCAATTCTGACCCCAGCAGCCTGTCAGCAAACACCAGCTACATTCTGGCTTCTTAGTAACCTTGGTTACTATTTGCAGGGTGACCCCAACATACTCCCAGTCTCTAATTTTCCTCCAGATACATGTGTTCTGCACTGTCCAGACCTCTCCAGCACAGTTCAGATATATTAGGTCCATTGCCCCTCTTAGGGGATCAATATATAATAGTTTACTATCCCAAATAGCATTACCCACACAGTTCACAACACTGGATTAGTTTTGATTACATAATAAAACAAGTTTACTTAACTACAAAGAGATGGGTTTTATGTGAGTGCAACTACAAGGCATTAAAAGCAGAAATGGTTATGAGAGAAATAAAGATAAAATGCTTCCCAGTATTAAAACGTAACAAATTAAAATTAGTTCAATATAAAATTCTGACCAAGTGCTCCCAGCAACAAGGCTGACCCAATGACTAGGATCTCTCCCAAAGTCAAAGGGGCTGGTTTCTTTTGTCATCTTAGAGGAAACAGAAGAGATAGGGGGATGGAGCTTGCGGTGTTTTTGCCCCTCACTTTTATAGTTCAGTCATACTCTGAAATGCATTTTCTTGAGGGTTACCCCTAGATAAAGTTCATTCCTGCTGTGAGAACGGAGACAAGGAGTCTGGTGGTGAAAGAGGTTCCATGCTGCTGTTTTCTAAAATGCAGCTAGATCTTTTTCTACACCCCTTGTTGCCAAAGAATGGCCATTTGACAGGTGATTGCCCATCACCTTTGATGATGCCTGACTAGAGGGGTCAGTTTATCCTTTGTCTTTGAGAAACAGGTTTACCCACTCCCCAGACTTGTCTGGTAAACACCCTTCAGTCATAATGTCAGCTTATATTCATAACTTTACATATAATTTTACTATATACATCTCACCATGATATTATTGATCGGCAAGTTATTAGCTTTCAAATTATATCTTACAAGGGATATTTGGTACAAAGATTATTACAGTGATGTGTAGGGTGTGAATACAAGGCTGTATTTAATTACACCAAGGTTGCCAAGTCTCAATATTCCTTTGCTGTCAGCAAATATCTGTAAAATTCACAGGCAAAGTATGTGTTTCCTCCTCCTCTAATGCTGGTCCATGTAGAGGGTGACAACTTACTACTGTAATTAATCTCTCCATTAGCTCAAGTGGCAGAGATCTGCACTGTGGATCTAAAGGTCCAACCTTGATGATGATCCATTTGGATGTCAATATGAAGCCACAGATGGACCTTCAAGTTTTTAATGTCCTTTTTTGAAAACCTAGGAAGTTGCGTGTGCGCGTGCACAAGCACGCACGCACACACACACACACACCCTGTTAAAAGGACACTTAGGCCTGGTCTACACTAGGGGGGGTGTCGAACTAAGGTACGCAAGTTCACCCGTCCAGACGCCACGGGATCGAAGTCCGCGGCTCCCCCATCGACTCCGCCACTGCCGTTCGCGGTGGTGGAGTTCCGGAGTCGACGGGAGCGCGTTCGGAGTTCGAACTATCGCGTCTAGATTAGACGCGATAGTTTGAACTCCGAGAAGTCGAACTCTACGCGTCGACCCGGCAGGTAAGTATAGACCTACCCTAAGAGTGTAAATGAAGTAGTTAAAAGTTAGGAAATACTAGAATTAAGGTTGCCAGTGCAACCCAAACTTGGTTCCCTTGTGTGTATGCATTATGCTATAGTCTTGAATTATATGATCATACACTATTTTTCCCACAGGACCTGTGCCTCATTCACTGTACAGGATGGACCTGGTTTGGGGATGTCTGACATGCCCCACGGTACAATTTGGACTGTGGAATTACTGAGCCTCCTTAATTCTCTCACTAAGGGTGCCTTTTACTCAGCTCTGCTAATGACAAGCAGCCCCTTTAGGCTTTGCTCCGTGAAGGCATGCCCAAAGTTATATGAATGCTCTCTCAAGCCACTCATGAGCTGAATACAGGGAGACCCCAGTAAATTGCTCTGCCCCAGAAATGTGTGTCGTACACTGCTCAAGACTTTCTTGATCAATGCAAGCTCATTGATTAGTTCGCCACTCTGTCAAAGTGTAGTGGATGTGCACCAGCCTCTGTAAGCTGAGCAGATCCCCCCCAAGCACTTTAGACAAACTCACTGGTTTAGATTAAACATCAAAATAAGTTTATTAACTAGAGAGAGAGAGATTTAAGTGATTATGAGTGATAGGCATATAGATCGGAGTTGGGTATGTAAAAAATAAGTAAACACGCATACTAAATCCTAAACTTTATCAGGCTAAGCAGGATTTGAATCAGTTTTTCTAACCCTACTGGACATTGCAGCTTGTTTTCAGTTCACAGTTCAAGGAGACTTCTCTTTGTCTTCCAAACGTTCTTGCTTCCAGATCGTGAGATGGGGGAGGAGAGAGGTGAACTGATGATGTCACTGTCCCTTATTTTATACTCTCCTCCAGGTGCTGGAAAAATCCATGCTATCATGGGGGTTAAGCTACCCCCTTGGTGTACATGAGCTGCTGACCACCCTTCATTACAAATTGTACATTTTTTGTTTACAACTCCCCCGCTGGTGCATGGCCAGTGATGGTCACTTAACACTGGGTATTGGTCATTCTTTTGTTGCTACTGAAGAGCTGAAGAGTCGGTGGGCGTTTCCCAGACTCTTAACATGTTTCAGTAACAAGTATATAACAAAATCTTATAACTTCATATATAATGATGATACACACATTTAAACAGGATAGTGAGGTTCATCAAATTGAGACTTTTCAAATGATACTTCACAAGGCATACTTTGTACAAAACATATTATAATCATATAATAGTGGTGGATATGTGGGTACAGAGGGTAACATGGGGTATAGTATGTCACAGGGTGAATCAGGGTTGTGTAATGAAGGAGTCTGTAGCACCTGTGCATCTTTTGTTGCAGAAGTTGGAAGGTGTGTAGTGATTGAGGTGAGGCGTTCTAGGAAAAGAAAGGATGGCCTCATGGTTAAGGCAGCTGACTGGAGAGTCAGAGTTTATTCCTTCCTCTGCCCCAGAGTTCCTAAATTATGTTGGACAAATCACTAAAGCCAAACTTTTCATAGGTGGTCACTAATTGTATCATCCTCATTTTCTTGGTGCCAAACTTGAGACCTGGGTCTGATTCACAGAAGTTCTGAGCACTTGCAACTGAAATTAATGGGGAGAGCTATCTTTTGCATATATAAAGTGGTATATAACGCTAAGTACTGTGAAAACTCAGGCCCTAGATTTCTCAAATTGGGCACCCAAAATTAATGGACACATTTAACCTTAATCTCTCTGTAAAATGGGGATAATATCTTTCTCACTTCACAGGGATGTTTGTGAAAATAAATTCATAAATATGTGAAGCACTGAGATACTACAGTGATAAGCATCATTGATAAGTCCTTGAGGAAATAAATAATTCTATCTTCAGAGCAGGGTTTGAATAATGTGGAGTAAATAAGGCATGGGGTCCACGCATGGAACAATAATGATAAAAAAAAAAGTATTGAATAGCTCCTCATTCAGTGAGCACTGTCCATCTTGTGCCCAGAATGAGACAGGAGAGTTGTGGAAAAATGGAATGTGATCAGGTAATTAAAGAGTGTATCATAAGGCATACTCACAAGGTGGTCAACTAAAGGGTATACAATTAACTTTAATTCTGGCATTTCCTAACTTTTGAGTCTTTGGCTTTGCAACCTTACACTCTTTTAACATATATATTGTTTTATATAATAAACAAGGATTGAGTTTCAGAGAAGAGACTTCAGAGATAGGCCATTGTCATTAGCATTTACTTTCAGTCGTGTTTTCATTATTCTTTTCATATTTTTACTAGTGTAAATGCACTGAACAATTTTTTTCACTAGTGGAATCTCATCAATTCAGTTACCAGGTGTTCAGTTCTCCAGTGTAAATATAGCCAAGGGTGACTGGAGAGCATAAGAAATTATGACATTAGAAGAGACTGGAAACTGAAAGACTGAAATTGATAGTGGAAGAGATTTTTATTTCAGACAGTTTTAAACCCTTTTTCCCATCCCCCCCACTTTTTAAAAAAAGATTCAGCACCCCAACCTCTCCAGTTAAGGGATGAGGGCTCACAGTACACACCTCTGACGAATCACCCCTCAAGAAGCCTTACAGCAGAACTAGGGAGAAGACTTGACATTCCTGATCGTTATAAAATAAAACCAGAGAAAAATCCTTTAAAAATGTTCCAGCCTTCTTTTATACAACCTAAAGAAAGGAAAAAAAGGAGGGGGACATGAACTCAATTTTTAAAAATATCTGTGCTGATTACTTGGAAAATAATATCTCATGAATCCCAGAGTGTCTATTTTAATACTTTATTTTGAAAGAAACATGCCCTGATTCTGAAACACTTTCATACATGTTTATCTTTAAGTGAGTATTTTCCATTACTTTCACATACCACATACTTTAAGCATATTTGTAGGGTCAGGGGCAATAATGAAAGTGATTGTGGATTTGTTTTGCCATGCATTTACCCAATATTTATAAGAACATAAAAATGGCCAAACTGGGTCAAACCAAAGGTCCATCAAGCCCAGTATCCTGTCCTCTGACAGTGGCCAATGCCAGGTGCCACAAAGGGAATGAACAGACAGGTTATCACCAAGTGATCCATGCCCTGTCACCCAATCCCAGCTTCTGGCAAACAGAGGTTAGGGACACCATTCCTGCCCATCCTGGCTAATAGCCATTGATGGACCTATCTTCCATGAATCTATCTAGCTCCTTTTTGAACCCCGTTATAGTATTGGCCTTCATAACACTCTCTGGCAAGGAGTTCCAGAGGTTGGCAGTGCGTTGTTTGAAAAAATACTTTCTTGTGTTTGTTTTAAACCTGCTATCTATTAATTTCACTTGGTGGTCCCTTGTTCTCGTATTATGAATAGGAGTAAATAATGCTTCCTTACTTACTTTCTCTATACCACTCATGATTTTATAGACCTCTATCATATCCCCCCTTAGTTGCCTCTTTTCCAAGCTGAAAAGTCGAAGTCTTATTAATCTCTCCTCATACGGAAGCCGTTCTATACCCATAATCATTTTTGTTGCCCTTTTCTGAACCTTTTCCAATTCCAATATATCTTTTTAGAGACGGGGCAACCACATCTGCACGCATTATTCAAGGTATGGGCATACCATGGATTTATATAGAGGCAATATAATATTTTCTGTCTTGTGATCTATCCTTTTCTTGATGATTCCCAACATTCTGTTTGCTTTTTTGACTGCTGCTGCACATTGAGTGGATGATTGCAGAGAACTATCCATGACTCCAAGATCTCTTTCTTGAGTGGTAACAGCTAATTTAGACCCCATCATTGTATATGTATAGTTGGGATTATGTTTTCCAATGTGCATTACTTTGCATTTATCAACAGTACATTTCATCTGCCATTTTGTTGCCCAGTCACCCAGTTTTGTGAGATTCTTTTGTAGCTCTTTGAAGTCTGCCTGGGACTTAACTATCTTGAGTAGTTTTGTATCATCTGCAAATGTTGCCACTTCACTGTTTACCCCCTTTTCCAGATAGTTTATGAATATGTTAAATAGGACTAGGCCCAGTATAGATCCCTGGGGGACACCACTATTTACCTCTCTCCATTCTGAAAACTGACCATTTATTCCTACTCTTTGTTTCCTATCTTTTAACCAGGTACCAATCCATGAGATGACCTTCCCTGTTATCCTAGGGAAACTTGCTTAAGAGCCTTTGGTGAGGGACCTTGTCAAAGGCTTTCTGAAAATCTAAATACACTATATCCACTGGATCTCCTTTATATATTTATATTTATAAATTATATATTTATTGGATATAACCATCTAAAAATGTTTTAAATTAGTATTACTCTTTGATCTAGATCCAGAGAGTTAGTAATTAAGTCATCTATTTATATTTTCTGCACAGTCTTTGTTATTGAATTTCTTAATATTCTGATGACCTAAATCAGTACTTTTTCAGCAATGCACATTTACTAAGCTCTCCAAGTTTAGGACATTCTGGCTTTTCCTCAGACATCAAATGAAATAATTTTTCGGTTGAACTGGATCTGCAGAATTGTAGGATATGTCTCCATGTACAACTTAGGCTATGTCTACACTACAGCTTACCTCAGTATAAGTTACGTTTGTAGCTCAGAGGTATGAATGAACCAACCCCCAGAGCAATATAAGTTATACTGACCTAAGCGCTGATGTGGACAGTGCTGTGTCAATGGGAGAGCTCCTCCCACTGACATAGCTACTGCAGTTTGCAGTGGCAGGAGTAATTAAGTCAATGGGAGAGCTCGCTCTTGTAGGGTTACAGTGTCTGCACTAGCAGCATTACAACTGCATCAATGCAGCTGCACTGTTGTAAATTCTGTAGAGTAGCCATAGCCTTTGTAGCTACTCATGCTTCTGTAGAAGTATTTGAGAAAAGTGTGTTCTTTCATTTTGAATACCAATGAGGAAATCAGCTTACACCTTGCTGTCTTTCCTGACCTGGCTAGGAAAGAGCTTTTAAATTAGTCTTCTTTTTCCTCTTGATATTTCTATCTACTAGGTGCTCATTTTAGCTGTTATTTGCTTCTGTATATTCTGCTATTTTTTTTGTATTACTGTAGTGCGTAGGAGCCCTGACCTCATTGTGACAGGCACTGCACATGTGCATGCACACACAAAAAATACCAGTCCCTCTCCCAAGTTGCTTACAATCTAAGGATAAGACGAGACAACAGATAGATACAGACAGGCGGGGGAGTACAAGGAAACAATGAGACAGTATTGGTCAGTATTTGACCAATGGACAGTGGTCAAAGCATGCTACCCACCGTGAAGTTTGCTAAAATCTTCATTTTATTTTGAAGGAAATGCTGGGACAATAAAATGATGTGAATAAACTTTTCTTTGACAGTTTCTTTCTTGAGATGATAAACCGTAAGATATGCAAGGGGAGGTTAGAAGGTCTATTAAATGTAACAAACTCACTACTTCATGTCAAAATTATTACCCTATAAAAATCATTAACAGTATTTCTTCACTAACCCTTCCCTGATTCATAAATGCAATTTCTTTTATCTCAATGTTTTATCACATTAATAATAATAGGTGATTATGTTGTGTCAGAGGGTGGCAGTACAGCACAATTCTTAACCATGGTCATAAAAGCATTATGAATATTATCTCTTGGAACATCAGATACCCTTGAAGACAAGGAGAGATTTTAACCTATTTGCAGAAAGCCAATACCAATATATGGCCTGACCTTTAAGCATGTACATACAAAACTAAAAAGAAACAAGCTTTGCACTAGAAGATGTTCTGCTCTTCTTCTCCTCACAATATAAATTATAAAGATTTTTTTTTGTGATTTATGCAAAGTTTGTCCTGCAAAATATTACACTTCATTTGATAAATATGAGATTAGGATTATATTTCACCTCAGTATAAACTCAGATTAACTAGATGAGCATTGAATATATATCTATTCACTAACTCAGATTCATCAAGTAGGTGAGCATTATGCTTAGAGTCACCGTCACTTCTGTGTGCTAGAAACTACACTGGCAGAAGCCAAAGATGGTACACCAACTGGGCGGGGGAGGCTGGCAGGGAAAGATAGTGATTCAGCTGGGGTCTTTAAAGCTTCTTTACCCTATGCCACCACTAGAACCTGGCATTTAACTTCTTTTAATCCTGGACACCTAAAACAAACTACATGGCCTTATTTTTACAACCCTTGTCCACCCATCCTACTATTTCCCATCTGCTGCTGCTGCTGTTACTTTTCATCATGTGTGCGATTTGAATGTAAGCTCTTCAGGGACTGTGTCTTCCTCTACATTTGTACAGTGCCTAGCACATTTTGGGTGTTACTGTAATAATGTGATTGTTTTGTAAGTGTTTTATTTTCATACTACAACTTCCACTAGAAAACTCTAATTGTCTGTTAGATGCACTGGCAGTGATGGATGAACCTCAAAAGTTTAAGCATCCTATAGCATGGATGTTATGCAAGGTTATCTGAACTTCTTTGCTCTGGAATTGGACTGGAAAAATTTCAAGAAACACACAAGAGTTCCTGTGTTTCTTGGTTTACATCACACCAGAAATATCATGAGAAGTTTTCTTTACAGTATTTCTTTTTTCTTCTGATACTAGGCCAGCTCTACTCTACAAAGTTTGTACATCAGTCAAGATGTGAAAAAAACATACTCTCTAGTTGACATAGGTTTGCCAGCCAAACCCCCAGTATAGACGCAGTTATGCCAACAAGGGCACTCTTCTATCAGTATAGCTAATGTTGTCCAGGGAGGAAGTGTTAATATGCTGGCAGAAAAACACCCTCTGTTAGCACTTAACATGGGGTGGATTTGTGTTGGTATAGCAATACCAGTATCACTATATTGGCAAAGCATTTTTAATATAGACAAGGCCTAAGATGCAACTGGGAAGTGCAAAGATGGGTGGATATATTTTTTTATATTCACAGTTTTTTCAAAATTGGAAAAAAATTAAGTTTGAGGTGGTTTGGGTCTTTTTTAATCAATTCAAATCAGTTTGCCCATCTTTCACCTCAAGAAACCTCAGATGAATTCATATGCACACTGTGACACCCTTTTAAATTTGTCAGATAGCATCTCTTGATATTTAATTTATGTTTCTATTTGAGGCATCACCAGTTTGGTCATAAATTTTATTTGGAACTTCATAACAAGTGCACTAGATTTGATAGTATGTTCTTCCATTCCTGAACCACTAATGTGTGCATGCAACATAGAGCCAGGCTGGTAATCTTGACCATGTAGTGGTGTTTTCAACTTCGATGAAGCTCACTCAGCAATGCTGCACCCACCTTGAACCTCTAGTAACATTTATATTTTATGGATAACTTTAAAATCATTTTACAATTATACAGGACTCTTCATCTCAATGGATCACAAGGGCTTTATTAACTATGGTATACAGTATAAATATAGACCCTGCTGAAATCCAGCCATACTGAGAAAGAGAACTGCAGACAGGAAGCAATCTGCATACAACACACTGCACTGCAACAGAGGGAGAGGAGATTTTGGGTTAAGGCCAAAGGGCAAACCCATACTCTTTCAAAAAGTGCCATGAGATTTTTAATGGCCACATAAACAAATAGGATCTTAGTTTTAAGGCCTCACTATAAACCACCATCCTCCCCATTTACCCCGACACTTGCTCTGGATTGATAGCTGGTTTTCTTGTACTCTATATAACTGCCATAGGTTTTCTTGCATCCAACGAAGTAGGTATTCACCCACGAAAGCTCATGCTCCAAAACGTCTGTTAGTCTATAAGGTGCCACAGGATTCTTTGCTGCTTTTATAGGTTTTCTTGTACTCTAGATTTACTGACAAAAATGTTTTCTTTTTCAGAGAGATTGGTACAATCATCAGGTCATTAGGATGCTGCCCAAGTGAGAGCGAATTACATGATATGCTTGCAGAGGTAAGCGGTTTGTCTTTTGTAATTTTTCTTCAATCTTACAATTTACAAAAGTTTTAATCTCTGCATTGCTGTGTGGGAGACCTGAGCTTGTTTCCCAGAGGCTGGAAATGTTATGGAGACAGGTCACTTAGCAAGGGAATCCCTCAGATTGCCCTGAGCAACCCCTAAGGCTGATATGGGAGAAACACTGATGGAATCTTTCCAGGTATGGCTATGCATTGGCTGACAGACTTGGGCTAGCGGGGCTTACACCAGTGCTCTAAAATAGCTGTATAGACAGCGTTTTGAAGTTACAGCTTAAGCTAAAACTCGGGGTCTGAAGCCCACCCACCTCCATAGGTTTCAGAGTCCAAGCTCCAACCCAAGCTGCAGCTTCAAAGCGCTGCCTATGCAGCTATTTTTAAAGTGCAAGCCCCACAACCTCAAGTCAGTCAACCTGGTCTGGGAGACTTGCTCCAAAGTGTTATGTGGAAGTACCTTCTGTCTTCTGCCAAGGATGGTTACTGTGACCCAGTGCCCAGGGGGTGGGGAAGTTCTTTGTCAAGAACCAAGAAAAAATATTCCTTTGCTGATGGAAAAATAAAAAAGTGAGTTCCAAACTGATCAGGTTACACAAACCCCAACTGTATTAACTTCTTGACACAATCAGGCCAAACAGAATGAACAATACCAATTAACTCATGAAATAGTATTGAGGTTGTGACTTTAACCTCAAAAAGCTTCTGAGGGAAGACCTGCCATGTATTCTTCATCTGACCCTCACGATTCCTACATATTTCACGTCTGATGCATTATTTAGTCTATTTCAGTGCGCCCTCCTTTGTTTCAGCAGTTCAACATAACTGGGGGAGCTAAGGATATGATTGTACTCTCAATGGTGATTTTCCCCTTTTTGTGGGTTTGTAATAACTTTAATGTTTGTTTTAATTGGCTTTTAAACATTGTATTGCCTTTTCTGTAATGCTAGGTCACAATTATTTGAACAGTATGAAAGTTAGAGACAATAGGATTACTAAACCAGTTTATCTGATTATGCTGATGCTAAGAATGTCTCAGCACATTGAACTTCTGTACCTTTACCAATATTAAATGGCTCAACCTCCTCATTCCAACCCTTTTTTTCCTGATTCTCTTTGAGTCTTCATCCTTTCTCCCAGCATTGTCTTCTCCTAAAGTTGCTATGCAATCTTTATTCTTAAATATAACATTTAAAGGAGTTTGATTTTTTTCTGAATTAATGCAGTTGTACTAGTATAACTAAGCAGAATTTGGTCCAAATACATTTTGAAACTAAAAATTGCATCCCACAAGTCTAAATTCAGGTTTAAAGGGAGTAATATTCTACAGTCTAGCTATTTACAAAACAGGAGGTTTTGAGTTCTCATGCAATGGTCTGAACAAGCAACTTAGTTCCTTTGCTTTCTGCTGCAGACAACAAAAAACTGAGATAGTTGGAAGCTGCAGCTCGGTATATAACCTGGTGCTGAATGTTCAGTGCCATGAGGTGATGCTTTTGGAGCCCCAACAGACATGGCTTTCTAGAAGGTTCCAGAAACGCCAGTCATATGAGTGTGAATGTCCAAAGCTTTCTCTTGAAGATGCACAGTAACTAGTCAGTAATTTTTTCTTGCTCATTTACTTCATCCTATAAATCCAAGTTCCCACTCCCCTAATTAAGTGCAGGGAGTAGGAAACTTCTACTGGTAAACACCAGTCCAATTTTTTTTTATTTTTTATTTGAACACTTTGATTTTAGATTGTAATTTGTCCGCTCAGTTCCTACTCTACTTTCACTTCCTAGTAGGAAGCTGGGGTCACCACAGTGATGATGCATAGGGTGGAGCCAGAGTTTGGGACACAGCAGCAGAAATAATATTTCCCACCACAGCCTCCTCTTATTCTCTTTGCAGGTGATATTAGGTTGAAATGCCACCTCAGGGGAAGGAAAGATCCCTTGATTTTGGAGGATTTCTTCCCTTGGAAGTAGCCTGAGGTATATATATCAACCACACACATCATGATGCTGGAGTTTGGCTCCCACCCAAAAAGTTTTGCTATCCCTGCCTCTTATCCGTATGCCAACTCCATCTCCCCTAGAGTCTCAAATAGCAGTGGTTTCACTCCCTGGCCCAGCTGACTCCGCTCTTTAGATGAGGAGAAAGTGCAAAGAACCAGCAGAATAGAAAGTTGTCTTGTGTGCTACAGCCTGCCTGCTGTGGTTTTGCTCCCCTTATTAGCAGAGTTCCCCAACTCCTATCTTCAACCAAGAAGTAGAAGACAGTCTGATGAAAGAGAAATTGTGCTCCAAAATATAAATAATACAAAAAAAATAATAATAACCACATGGATTGTTGTTTATTGATAAAAGAAAATCTCCCCACCCTGGTCCAAGATTTACAAAATAGAAGTGGAAGGGGATGGAGGAAAGATGGACACTGACCTGGAACTCTGGAGACCTTGGATCCAAACCTTTTCCACCATAGACTTTGTGTGACTTTGAGCAAATCACTTAGTTTTCCTTCTGTAAAATGGGGAAAATAGTACTTCCCTGTATCACAGCAGGGGTTAGAGTAATAATACTCACAAGACTGTGCAGTGTTCAGATACTATGGTAATGGAGATCACAGAAGAACCTAGAGTAGATAGATGAGTATAATAATGCTTTAAATATTTCACCCCGCAGTAGTTATTACTGTCATAGCCCCCATAAAGAGAGCAAAAAAATACAGGCAAGAAGATGAAATTGTAGTGAAAAAGCAATTTTAAGGTAGGAGTGACTATGAAGGTGGATAAGATGAAGATAAACATCTGAAAAACTTGAAGGACCTAAAGCAAAGCATTTATTTGGCCTCTCATTACCACCTGGCCAGTGTTAGGGAAAGAACCTATTTTCAGTCTTTCTGCATTTTAGAGTAGAGAAAAACCCAAGACACCTCTGGGCCTACAGTGCAAATGAATTGGGGGGTGCTTCCCTCACTTTGAGGTCAGTAGGAGTTGAGGTTGCTCATCACCTCACAGTAGCAGGTCCATTATCAGTGATGAAAGATTTCTTTTACCAGGAAATGCTTCATTGGGATAAAATGCAAACAGTAAACCTACTAAGAGAGACTAATCTAATACTTTATTTTGTAAGTCACATATACATGTTTTTGTTACATTGTGGATTCTGGAGCAGCTATGTTTTTTTCTTCCCAGTCTGAAAATTAGGACCACATTTAGCCCTATGATGAGCAGCTGCAAATCCCATTGGTGGAAATGGCAATTGAGAGTGCTCAGCACCTGAGAGGATCAGGCCTAATGGTTTTGGCTTTTAAACATGATTTATTTGCAGTATGATCTTTATGTGCCCTTTGGGACCTTAGTTAATGTATAATATAAGATGTCTCTGTATAGTTCCTATAAATAGTTACCACATTACTACTTCTGTCTTTTTGGTTTCCTGACCTACAGCCCATTGGAACATAGGTGCTTCATAAAACACCCTTACTACAGTCATTGTCTCAATATTTGTGAAGCATGAAATAGTTCAGTTTATTGACTAACTGTTATGTCATGAGAGGGAAATTAATTTTTGCCATCCATTTTATTGCATCTTTGCAGTGAATTCAGCTTTAAAATAAACAACCCTGTAATGATCAAAGACAGTTTTATTCATGTGTAGAACAGCTTCATTTTCTAGTAAAAGATTCTCTGTTATAAGGCACAGCAGACAGAGGGCAACACTGTAGCTTCAAGACACTGTCTGCACTGAAGGGGTGGGGGATGAAGATGGACTATTCATTGGTGGCTGCTGCTAGAATAGAGAGAGTACACACAGTAGCTGCTGCTACATGCTTTAACTGGGTGCTGCATGTGATGTCCCCTCCTCTGGCCCAACTCCACTGATCATGCAAAAAAGGACCGCAGGAGCCTTCTTGCCCCGTTCTTTCCTGAGGAATTTGGAACCACTGCCTGTGCTAGAGTTCTTCTATTCTTGCCTGGTAAGAGTGCAAGGACTGAGAGTGTGTCTTGTCCCCATATGGGGTTGGTTTAAACCCCATTGCTCTGTGCCTATACAAAGGTGGGCACAATGTAGCCCAGAGTGTTCCTTTTGGGAGTGAAACTTGAAGTCTTCAACACAGGCATGTTCCTGAACAATTAGGAACTCTTTTTGTTCATGCTGTTTGACCCCTATGGAAGTGTAGGAATGCAGTGAGATCCCTGCTAGAAGTCCCTGTAGTCTTTTCTACGGTGTGTAGAAAATCTTTCATTAATATACTTGGTTGGCAAGAAAAGCCTTTTCTTTGGTCATTTCCCCCACCCTTTTGTCTGTTTTAGGCTGCCTTGAATTGAGAGCCTCTGCCACTTTAGCCTCTCCCTTGACAGCACAGTGTGGCTGTAAAATACCTGGAAACAACCATTCAGTCTTTGGGGGAGAGTATACTGTATCTTTAAAAACACTTTGTACGATAACTTAGTATCGGTTACTGAGCATTTTGCACAAATTTCTAACCACTAGAGGACAATATTGAATCGTTCAGAGCTCCCACTGTAGCTTGTCTGGGGCTATAGTCTCTTCCTTTTAATTTTTTTATTTGATCACAAGTATTTCACTCAGATGCTGTGATGATGAGTGAGTTATAAAAAACTTACATAAATTGCTTAGAAAAAGTTAAATTAAAGTGAAAAATCTATTATTGCACACTCTTTGGCACACACTCTTGAGCTACATCTACATTATGAGCTAGAGGGTACAATTCCCCTGCTCACATATACACACCCGGGCTAGCTCTCATCAAGCTAGCAGGGGTATAAATAGTAGTGTAGCTGCAGTAGCATGGGCAGCAGCAGTGGAGGGCACGGCTTAGCCATGCTGAGTACAAACCTGCCTGAAACTGGTGAGTATGTATTTGGCACAGCTAAGACGTGCTTCCACTGCCACTGCTCCATGGTACCACAGCTACACTGCTATTTATACTCACACTAGCTCCATGAGAGCTAGCAAACATTTGAGCAGCAGAATCATACTCCCTAGTTCATAGTGTAAACATGGCCTTAGTTAGATGCTAGATTTTCTGCCTTACGCTCTTGAGAACAAAACCCAGTAATATTCACCTAGCATAATCAATTAACTACTACATATAATGTATCATTACTATTTATTTATTATAGGCTAGATTGAGCCTTTATGCTCAGCCCTGCGTATGGCCTGGGGAATAGCCGTGCCACCTGACAGGGAGCCATGGAAAAGAATTGTGACTCAGAGTCTCCTGTTCCCCTCTTGCTCTACAATGGGCTGACTGAAAGTGCAGCTTACTTCCACCCATGCTCCCCTCTTGCTACATGGGAGTGGAGTGCAATTTACATCTCCTCTATGTCTGGCTGGGTTCTGCCCCTACTCACCCACTTTACTTATGGCCGCTTGGGGATGAGCGAGGTCTTATAGATCCAACCACTTCTTTCCTGCCTGGCAACTTTAGGACTAGTCAAAATCTAACACTGCTATTTTTTAATGCAGAAGCCAACTGGTTCTCTGGTTCTCTTTTTAGTTTTCTAATGTGTTATCTAAGATTTAAATTTACTATCCTTCTGTTTTCATATCAGGTAGAAGAAGAAGAACCTACTGGGTATATTCGTTTGGAAAAATTTCTTCCAATGATGACAAAAGTATTAATGGAAAGAAGGTAATGGAAAAATAGATTTTTTTTCCTGTGTTGTAGCTTGGTTCAGATCCATGGGTGGTTGATTTTGACCAAAGATATCAAGTATGCCTTTATGTAACTGGAAAAAGTAAATATTTTGATTTTTTTAATTCTGATTTTGATAGTGATGAGCATTTTAGTTCAAACTGATTTAATTTAAAAATATGTTTTACAGTCACTAAAACCACAAATAATATCACAGAGTTTATAGTCACTGTGAATTATGATAGTTTGTTGCTTCTCTATTATAGTGTGAATCAAAATAAACTTCCCATTAATCTGATTTTGTGTGTCTCTAAAGAGATTTTATCAAAATAAAGGTCTTTAATCATCAGGTTTTGCAAACATGAGTTTTATTTATGGGTAGACAAAGTGTGTTTCTAATAACATAAATCAGCTTCATATTAATGTATTAACAAAATAACTGCCATGCACAGTAAATGTACATGATTAGCAGTCTAAAAGGTTAACTGCTCTGAAACTAGAAAGCTATATATACACACTAGTCAGAGACATGCAGTGGTCTTTTCAGTTACAGGTGGCCTTGATGTGTTTTCATTTGTCCTTCATTGTAACAGTATTACCTGTAATGAACTTATTTTTATTCTTAAAAAAAGGTGGGAGTGTCTTTACTTAAGTTTTGTGAACCACATTGTTTTATATCCAATGCTGCAAAGTTCTCTTGCATACAAAACTCCAACTGACTTCAGTGACAGGTAGTTCTGCATGATTGGGTTACACTGTTTCCTCTCATATATATTCTTGCAGCACACATAACTTGCAAGCTGCAAGTGTGTTTGTAAGTAAATTTTAATTTCAGTGTTTTCCTTTTTCTTTAGTGTTTAGGATTTATTTGTGTATTGTTTTGTTACTGTTGTGAGGTCCTGCTTCCAAAACTGCATAGCTCTCCAAGTCGTGGCACTAATTGTTCTAATTCAATTATTTCAGATACCGGCCTATTCCAGAAGATGTACTTTTACGTGCCTTTGAGGTCTGTAACCACAATTTTAAAGCATCTAGTTAAGGGGGAAATAGTTACTTGACTCAGTAAGTTTAAAAACCAAAAGGTTTTATTTATTTATTTTCTTTAGGTTTTAGATGCGAATAAATGCGGACATCTTACCAAAGAGGAGTTAGTCAAATATATGACTGAAGAAGGTAAAGATTTTTGCTAATTAACTTATAAAACTTATATTTAATAAAAGAATACTCACTTGAGTAAATGCTGCAGAACAAAACCTTTCAGTTGCAACTTCTCCAGAGAAAGGATGTTATTATCTCTTTTAACTGTTTGTACCATGTCATATATACCTCTGGCACTTGAAAAATAATACAATTTAATAATTACATTAATAATAATCATGAACAGTTCTTTGAGATGGCATCTGCATATTTCCACTTGTGACAGAGATCCTGATACCACTGAGCTTCCAGAACTTTCTAGAAAATCAGTGCCCAGATGAGCACCATTTTGTGGCATCAAATAGTCAAATTTATAAGAGGTTGTATAGTTTCCAACCACTTCATTTCTTTCCTTTCCATGGCTACCCGTAGATATAGGGACCTATGTTCTGTGTATGAGGAGCTACTTTTTTTTAACCAGAGATCTTCTGTTAATATGTTGTTTAGAACTGTAGGTTGTTTAGGTAGTTTCTGTGCCAATGCACATCTTTCTTGCAGGACCATCTCTTTTCTGGTTCAAAGGCATTATGTCCAACCCAAAAGGACCAGATTTAAGCAGTGTATTTTATGCCCTTCCATCTTCCCAGAGTTTGATGCACATATCTGCTGCCTGAAGTGTTTGTATTTGTTGTATGGGTTGTTTGGCATAGCAACTCTTTATGCCTTGTATCAGAGGGGTAGCCGTGTTAGTCTGGATCTGAAAAAACAGCAAAGAATCCTGTGGCACCTTATAGACTAACAGACGTTTTGCAGCATGAGCTTTCGTGGGTGAATACCCACTTCGTCGGATGCAAGCCCTTTATGCCTTGACTTCAAAAAGACAAACATACTTCACTCCTGACTTTCCAAGGCCTTTCCTTGGTTCAGGGCCCTATTCTCAGGCAGGGACACAGTAGTCCCTCATCAGTTCTTAAGCCACCTGCAGGAGGAAAACAGAAGACTTTGGTGCTGTGGTTTGTCCTTTCTCTGGCACCAGCTCAGTGGAACACTATGCTCAATCATTTAGGAGGCCAGCTCTATCATCTAAGTCTCTCAGTGCCAAGACATCCTTACTGCTGTGAACTTGGACAGTGCCTCCTCCCAGACAAGAACCAGATGGTACAGCCAGGGCAATTTCCTCAGTTCTGGAGTCTCTCTTAGCACTGAAGGAGCCTCCAACGTACTGACCTCTCTTTGGATCAGGGTTTTCAGTTGGTTTTGACATTTGTGAAGGTCTAGATTCTGCTCTTCTTTGCCCTCAAGTGTAGGGGCTCAGAGAGGTTCTCTGAACAGAAGGACTCGGTGCCACCACAGAGAGGGAAGAGGAAATATCACAGTGGATCTAGGAATTGTCTGGGTGGATTTGAAATGTTGGTTCCTCTTTCAGGCTCTCCCTCTCTTGGGAGACAGTGATGGTCCATCTGTGCCAATGTGCCTCTGTTTTTCTTCTTCATGGAAGAGAGCCTTCTTCATGGAAGGGAACCAATAGACTAAGATCTACTTCAGATCTGGAGGATGTAACTGACTCTTTTTCAGTGTCTCAGTTCTAGGGCTGCCTGAGTTAGCCTTGATGCTGTTCATGGTGGATTTGAGGCACACAAACATTTCTTGGGATGAGGGAGCAGTGTCTTCTGATAATTCACTTTTCCCTTCAGGCTCCACTAGGAGCTTCTCTCCCACAAGTGTGAATATGTAGACAACACTGTTGAAGAATTACAGTTACTGACAACTCTTTCTGGTAGCATGTGGAGTGATTCAAAGCTCAAGCTCTTACAGCATGTCTGAAAACAGAAGATAGATTCCCTAACAGGACAGTAGTAGAGAAAATACCGCTCCATCTACAACCTAATTTGCCTTTGGTGTTAAGATCAATCTATGACTGAATATGTGGATGTTTATTTACATACATATATATACACACACATATACATACACACACACACATATACATACATATTAAAAGACTGGTAGAATTGGGAATAATATTCTCTTTATTCTATAATGGAAGTTATCAGCCTTATTCAGGGCATTTGTATGTTATTGCTGAAATGTTGGCAGATAAGCATTTTAAAATTCTCAAATAATCACACACAAATAGAACAGTCTATGAATTCAAATTCTCAGATATCTTAATATACAAATTAAAATTAATATTACGGTGATTTTAAATGATAAAGCACCAAAGTTATTCTCGGTTCTAATTTAGAGAATTTAGAAAAATGTGTGATCTGTGAAAAACTTCAGCTCATACTCACAGAACTTTCTATTGTGTCAGAAGTATTGTCTATGGAAAACAAACTCTGATAGTTTTAGATGGGAGAGTTTTAAACATCTCTAGTGTAGCTGTTGTTGAAGGAAGGAGTTTAATGCATACAGTGCATTGCTCACCAGAGGGGCGTTCATCCTGTGCAGGGAGAAGGAATAAAATCATTCCTCCAAAGTACCTGTATCTAGTTGGAAAATGTGTTATGCTAATGTAGGAAAGATCTACGGTTCCTTGGACAATCAGAAGCTAATGTTTTTCAGGAAATCTCCAACCATTTCACTAATTTCAGTGCCACTCTTCCACCAGTGGTAGCAACTGTGGGAGAACAAGTGTAGACAGGGTACAGCCATGATGAAAATGGCTGTGCCCTGTCTACATTAACAGTCCCACTATTACTATCCCAGTTTAGCTGCACTGGTGCTAGTGAAATGGTGGAAGGTTTCCTGGAAGGATGGTGTCCCTAGCCTCTGTTTGCCAAAAGCTGGGAATGGATCACTTGATGATTAACTGTTCTGTTCATTCCCTCTGGGGCACCTGGCATTGGCCACTGTCAGAAGACAGGATACTGGGCTAGATGGACCTTTGGTCTGACCCAGTAGAGCCATTCCTATGTTCCTGAAAAAAGATGCTGCCTATAAGAGAATTCATCCTGATTGACTAGAGCTTTTGTTTTGAAATCACTCCCCATTACAGGGGGAAGTCCTAGAAAAATGATAAACATAAAATAAAGTGGTTTTGTCATGTATCATTATTTTTATCACCCCTGGGCAAACACTTTTCACAAAGTGACCTTTTCCAGACCTCAAGAAGAGCACTGTGAAAATTGAAAGCTTGTCTCTTCCACCAAACAACATTGGTCCAATAAAATATATTATCTCACTCACCTTGTGTCTCATATCCTGGAACCAACACAGCTACAACAATACTGCAAGTAACTGGTGTAAGTGAAAGAATTGGGTCCTGGGTCTGCCTGTCTTCTGTCTGAGTACCAAAAGGATTTCAAGGGAGAGCCCAAACACTAAGTCTATTGGATAAGGTTGAGTAATATATAGTATCAGGACAAACAGTTGACATTTCTGTCCTCTTGCAGGTGAACCTTTTACACAGGAAGAAATGGAGGAGATGCTGTCTGCTGCTGTAGATCCTGAAACAAATACTGTTCGTTACAGAGATTATATTACAATGATGGTAGTAGATGAAAATTAGGGTTATTCTGTAGAACTAATGAACCACTTAGTTACACCAGCGTAAATTTGGAGTTAGTCTGGATATACAGTGGCATCACAGAAATCAGAATCTGACACAGTGTTTGTAATGCCAATAAAATCTTCGTGAAAGCATTTCCTTGGATTTTGTATCTTTGAACACAAGAAACATTTAAGATGTCTGAAAAAGGGTTATTGAAAGAAGTATTGTATAGGAGATGGGAAAGAGGAGAGATGGAAAGCATGGAATTCAGATGTATAAGTGAGACACAAAAGAGGACAAATAAGAAACAAGAAATGATTTTAGAATTACATTTGAAAAAGTGAGGGGGGAAATGGGACTGTTGCAGATCAAGATAGCAAGCAGATCAGCGATGCTCTTAATATGGCTGAAATTTTAAATTTTAAAGGGATACTATCAATATCAACTTTTATATTTAAAATAACATTTCTATTTTAAAATAGCACTTAAAATTGAAAGTATTTTACAACTCTAATTATCAACATTTATTTTTTTTTACTTTTTGTATTTTACTCACCTTACGCAATGAAACTAGTCAGTTCCATTTCGGGTTCTCATTCACCAGTACACAGTATTTTGCCTCAGTTTTAAACAGAGCAGGGAAATCCAAAAAATGCTGCTAATTTAAATGTAAAATAAAATAAATCATTAAAACAGTTCTGTTAATATGGGAATTGACAGAAAAAATGCACCCTTTTTTAACATAAATAATTGAGACCTCACATTTAGGTTAACAGTGTGTCTTTTAAATAACAATTATGCTCAATTTTGAATGGAAAGATAATGGTGAGGAAATCAGAAATCTTTTTGTAACAACAGGGAAATTATGGAAGAACAGTTGAGGAGGCCATTGTGAATAAAGGTTATGCTCTTACAATTTTTTTTACTTTTATCTCAGTTATTTGTTAAGCATCAACAGTAAGCTTGGTTCTGTCTATGATACATATAGAAAGAAAGAAATGGTCCTTGTTCTGGGAAGCTTACAGAATAAGTATTTTTCACTCGTTTCACCTTTCATCTAAAGATCTCAAAGCACTTAGCATACATTAATTGAGCAAAACTCAGAACATTCCTATATTACGCATATAAAACCTTTTTACAGATGGGGAAACTGAGGCAGTGAGCCATGAAATGACTTGACCATCTCACACAGTGTCAGTGGAAAGTTGAGAACAGAACATAGGGTTCTTCTTTGAGTGCTTGTTCATGGTAATTCCAATCAGGTGTGCGCGCACCACATGCACGACTGCCAGAAGATTTTCTCCAGCAGTAGCCATGGGGTCGGCGTGGGCGCCCCTGGAGTCGTGCCTTCATGGCGCTCAATATAGGACCCTGCCGACCCGCCACCCCATCAGTTCCTTCTCTACCGCCTGTGACAGCTAGATGGAGCTCCCCATTGCTCTTGCCTCAGCAAGCACATGTTCTTCACGGTGTTCTTTTTAGTATATATAGTAGTACAGACGCCCACCGACTTACGCAATTGTTCCATTCCAGAAAGCCTTGCGTAACTCAAATTTTGCGTAAGTCGGAAACGTATACCCGTACATTACGCAATAATTTCCGCACCTCGAAAATCCTATTTCTTGCTTATGGAACTTTTTCTGTAAGTGCAATTTTGCGTGAGTCGGCTCTTGCATAACCTGGGGAGCATCTGTAGAATAGTTCTTATTTGTATAGTTAGTGTAAATAGCTTCATAAGTTTCCTTTGTGGGGCTTCTCCCTCAAACATTCCCCTGGTACCGGGGCATGCCTCTGTCCCCGGGATTTAAGGCTTGTACAGACTGTGGCAGGACTATGACCAGAAGTGACCCGCACACTTCATGCGTGAAGTGTCTCAGTGAGGGTCACCGTAGAGAGTGTTGTAAGATCTGCAGAGGGTTCCGCCCTAGGACCCTAAAGGACAGAGATCAGCGCCTCCGGATTTTGCTCATGGAGGCAGCGCTTTGGCCTCAGTCAAAAACTGGTGTGGGGGAGCCAGCCCCAAGCACCGCTTCGTTGGTGCACAGTGCGCTGGCATTTTCGATGCGTTAGCTGGTGCCGAGGAAGGACTCCTCTAGAGACCCTCAGCACCGCCATGGCTCCGCACACAGAACCCTGACCTCTGTGAGGCACTGGTCTCAAACCCTGGTGCCACACAAAAAGAAGAGGTCAGATAGAGACCATTCCCCAACCAGGTCTAAGGACCAGGCGGTCAGTAACCCTCCATCCAGTGCCCAATCACCACGGGTCATGTCAACTCCTGCCCCAGCAGGGGTCCAGTCGAGTCCGGACCCTCATCGCTCACTGGCCTCCCATCAAGAAGACCTGCAGCTCCCCTCCACGCCAGAGGCGTTCGAGGCAGCATTGGGCCTTCTGGCACTTATGGCACCAGCCTCCCCTCCAAGACAGGAGAGGTCACTGGCAGAGGTTCAGGCCCCAGTGCAATCCATGGACAAGCCGGCGATGATGGCTATGTGAGCACCATCCCCGGCGCATCCCCACTGGCACCAGCTGCCCTCATGGAGGAGCCACTCCGGTCCCCCAGTTTGTGGCACCCATCACTGGCACCGAGGGACTCTGTTTCTTCATGGTTGTCCCAATCAGAGACCTCAGAGTTGGAAGCAGAGTCATCATGTTCCAGTAGGAGCAGGAGGTGCTGCTCCCACCGAGACCGCCATCCCTACCTGGCACCATGGCCGGTCCAGTGGCAAGCTCCTCAGTGGCCATTCTGGATGCCCTGGGCCTATCATGAAAGCCAGGGGCAGAGCCACAGTTCCAGATCGGCATCAGTGGTCTTGGCGTCCTTTGGGCCTCTGATCACACTTTTGACACTGGGGATTTCAACAGTGACCCAGCCGACTTGCATACCAGTGTCGATGGTTCTGGCACTGACTGTGGCATCAACAGCTGTGGCTCTGGCTGCTGCTCCGACTGTGGCACCAATGGTCCTTGCTCCTTGGGACACCAGAGGAGCTGAGGGCAGAGAGCAGGCTCCTGTACCGGTCAGTCTCTTGTCCTCCTCCTCCCTGGATGTGGCAGTGGCCTGCACATCAATTGCCTAGCCCTGGAGGACAGCAGGATCTTACAGCAGCTGCTGAGACAGATGGCTCAGAATCTCAATATTAAAACAGAGAAGGTAGTGGAGGAGACTGACCTTATGATGGTCAATATCCTTTCCCTTCCCAGGCCATCCTGTATCACGCTGCTGCTGATCAAAACCATCAGTGAAGCCACTAAGACACTGTGGCAGACCTCGTCCTTGTTGCTGTCCACAATGAAAAGGTCTGAGCGGAGACACTTTGTCCCCTCAAAGGGTACGAACACCTGTATATGCACCCCCTGCTGGACTCCCTAGTAGTGGATATGGCCAACCAGTGTGAGAGCCAGGGCTACCAGGGGTCTCCCCGAAAAGTCAAGAGGCCAAAAAGTTGGACCTTTTCAGGAGAAAGGTTTACTCGACAGGGTAGTTGCAGTTCTGCATCACTAACCATCAGGCGGTGGTCAGCAGTTATAACTTTAATACATTTGGGGCCCTGACAAAGTTTACCAAACTCCTACGTCTGGACTCTCACGTGGAGTTTCCATGCTAGTAGAGGAGGGTAAACTAATTTCCTGGGCGTCTCTTCAAACAGCTTTGGACACAGCAGACGTGGTTTTATGCAGTGACTGGGGTGGCCATGAGGAGGAGTTTTGGCTGCAGGTCTCTGGTCTCCTTTATGAGGTCCATCAGACCATCCAGGACCTCCCCTTTGAAGGTCAGACTTCAGAAAAGACTGACTCCCATCTGCACAGCCTCAAGGACTCTAGGGCCACCCTAAAGTCCCTTGGCCTTCACACCCCTGACAACTAGTGAAGGCATTATAGACCACAGCCCCCGCCAAGGAGTTACCAGCCTAGAATAGGCAGGAGGGTTCACACAGGAGGAACAGACACTCTAGAAAGAGACCTCATCCGTCCTCTGTCCAGGGCTCTGGCCAATATAAACCTTTCTCAGGTCAAAAACAGGCCTTTTGAAGATGCGCACGAGGACGGTGCACCAGTCCAAAGACTGAATCCATCCCACCTTACCTTTTCATCCCATCTATCCCCTTTCTATCCTGCATTGGCCTATATCACATCGGACCATTGAATGCCCTCCATGGTAGAGAGGGGATATTCTCTCCAATTCTCTGCCCTTCCACCCCGCATCCCTGTCCCTCTTTAGGGTCCCTTTTCATAGTGTGGACAAACTCTTCCAGCTGCTAAACCCTGCCCCCCCGTCCCCAATGGCAAATTCTTGATTCTAACCTCCTGCCAGCTGCCAAAAATGCTCCCAGTGCTTATTCCCCAATGAATGCCTGCTCCTGACTTTACTCCCACTTTCCACAGCTCCCCACAAACACTTGTTCATGGCTTCCTGCCAACCAGCTGCAGAACATTAGCATCCACTCCCAGGAGTGGCAGGTTTGTAGAAATTTTGGTGGTGCCCATAACCCACCCCCCCAACTCTGCCCCCCCAAACTCCACCCACCCACCTGCCTAAGGCTCTGGGAAGGAGTTTGGGTGAGGGGAGGAGGTCTGGGGTGCAGACCTTGGGCTGGGGCAGGGGATTGGGGTGCAGAACGGGTGAGAGGTTGGGCTCTGGGAGGGAGTTTGGGTGCTGGATGCAGGCTTTGGTGGTGCAGGAGGGGGTGAGGGGTGCAGGCTCTGGGACTTAGTTTGGGTGCTGGCTCTGAACTGGGGGTGGGAGTGCAGGCTCTAGGAGGGGGTAGAGAGGTACAGTGCTTACTTGGGGCTCCTAGGCAGGGCAGCCCGGGAGTCTCCATGTGCTGCTAGCCCCAGGCACTGCCCCTGCAGCTTCCCATTGGCTGCAGGGGCACTTGGGATGGGACGCAGACCCACCCTGGCCAGGGGCTGCAGGGAGGGGCCGGCAGCCACGTGGAGCGAGCAGGGAGGAAGCTGCTCAGCTGCGCTGCATTGCCTCTGGTGAGTGGGGGCCACGGGCTGTTTTAAATGGCCTGGGGGATGCGTGGTGGGGCGAGGGAGAGACCTGGCCCCAAACATTGCCGGAGCCAGGCCCCAGGCCAGGAATATTCCTGGTGCCCAGGCACCACAGGCCCATAGGACTCGCTGCCCATGTCCACTCCCCTTCTCAAAGAGACACATCTTGATTTTCCCTTCTTTTCCTGTAACTTTCAACTCAAGACAAGTGTCCTGCTGAGACCTCCCACAATCCTCCCCAACAAACAAACGAACACAGTGCTACTTTCCGCCTGTGAAACCCATGCCCCAGCATTCCAAGTATGGAGGCCTTACTCTAGAGGTATAGTCTAGAAAGCCACCTATACCCCATTCAATGTACATATACTGACTACAGGCCCCAGAGTACCCCATGCGCCCCTGGTAGAGAGCGACTGGAGCAGATGGGTTTTTCCTCAGGAAAAGCAGATGTCAATTTTTGCCTTCTCTCTCTTCTCTTGCTTCATTCACCAATTTGTCTGACAACCTGAGAGAGCTGAAACAGCCACTGCCGCGCCTCGTCCTCTGCATGTTCAGTTTTAGTGCTGCACCTCGTTGATGTCTAGCGGCCTGTTGCTGCTGCAACTGCCTGTGCACCGTCTGCTGCCTGTGCACCGTCTGCTTGGGGGCCCTCAGCATTTATACCCTGAGGCCCAAATCCTGAAGTCCTGACTTGGACAAAACTCCTATTGACTTCAAAGGGAGTTCGATCTGCACATGGACTTCAGGAATTGACCCTAAGTGATGTACTGGATAATAAGGCACTGAAAAAAACCTTTCAGCCACTTCAGATGTATTATAGCTAAGGTTACATTTTAGTCACGGGTATTTTTAGTAAAAGTCATGGACACGTCACAGGCAGTAAACAGAAATTCAGGGCCTGTGACCTGTCCATGACTTTTTTTACTATATACCCCTGACTAAAACTTGGGGCGGGGGGCCCTCGGGAGGGCGACTCTGGGGGTGCTGCAGCTGCAGTGGGGGATGGCCCAGGGGGTGCCTCAGGTGCTGGGGAGGGAGGCACATCCTGGGGGCGGGGTGCCGTGGGTGCTCTAGGGGGAGTCGCGGCCGGGGGGGCGGTGCTCAGGGGAGGGTTGCAGCCTGGGGGAGGAAACAAAGTTTGTAATGTGAAATTTTAATGTAGGAAAATATTAAAATATTTCTTGCAGAGATAGTAACCCCTTTCCTACTGTGGGCCATAGCAACTGCCTGTGCAGTATTGGTTCTAGGTTCTGCTTTAGTGCATGTGGTCATTTCTCCCTCCAGGGGCTTGCCTAGATTACTATATCAGCCTACTGCTTTTCCAAAGAGGTGTTCTGCCTCAGCTCAAGTTGCAGGGGACTGTGTTTTTGGAGCTGATGTACCAATGTTCAATTCCAGCTCATGCCTGAGAGGTCCATACATATGCTACCATGGTTTGTTACGCTCCTGTAGGAATAATTGGATGTTATTTTCAGTAATTAAAATATAGGCTGGGCTTAGGAATGATTTGTAATTGTCACCTTTTTCCTCTACACAGGTTACTTTGTCTGCATCAAAGTTTTGAGAGATAAACCAGTTCAGTGTATCTTTTATAAATGTATTAAAAGATTAAGCAAGCAATTATAGAACACATATAAGTGAAATATATCAGAGCTAAATTACAAGGGTAAAAAGCAATAGTACAATTAAGGTTATAATTAAAATATAATCAATAAGTCCATGGTTCAATTAATCTGGCTTTCCACTTACTACAACTAATAATTAAATCAAATTATAATGAACATGTTATGCAAAACAATTTTCTTAAGGTTTTACAGCAAGATTGAGCAGAGAAGCTGTTCCATCTGTTTTAAGACAGTCTGTTAAAGGCAGAGGCGATTACTGGCCTTGGTTTTAAGGAAGCTGAAAATTTACAGTGTGGACACATTAAGCAAGTATATTAAGTAAAACAATGAAGGTGAAAACTACAGGAAAAGCTGCAATTTAGTTTCAAAATAACTTTCAGTAGCAGAGCTGTGAAAAATTTCAGTTTCAATTACAATTCAAGGGAACCTCTTTTAAACCTTCAGTTTGCATGGGGGAGTTTCACTGTGAGGTTTTGAACCAAAAAGCATAAGAGAAATCTTAGCAAAAGTGTCCAACTTTCACCTGGTTTCACCAATCTGAAACTACCCAATTCTTCATAGTTTCCCCACAGACCCAGGTTCATGGGAGAACTCAGCCCAGGCCTGTCAAATGGTTTGTGAACCTGTCTCAGGTTTTGGAATGGTAACAAAACCTGAAACTGATGAGTTTCTTCAGGCTTCCTTATGAACGTTTTACGAAGTTCAGCTGAGTAGTTAATAATAAACTATTAACAATTGGGATCAGCAGGGGAGCTCTTGCCGAAACAATCAGTACATGCAGAATATTCTAAGTGGAGAAGGCCCTTGACTCTGGAACTCTCTTCCCTCACTGGTCCAACAGAGTCAGAGTTTGTTGATCTGCAGGATAGTTGCAAGGCCTGTCTATTTACTCACGCTGTCTGTTTACTCACCCTAGGGGAGTTGGCTTGAGTCTCAGGGTTTTCTTCTGTGAATGAAGTTTGTTTTCATTGGCAGTTTCATCTTAAATCTCGTAATTTATTGCTGTTATTCTTTAATATTTATATTACAGTAGAGATCAGGGTCTTATCGGAATAAGTGCTCTACAAACATATGAAGACATCATCCCTGATGCAAAGCATTTACAATCTCAGAAGAAAAGAGAAACATGAGGTGTGGGTGAGACAATCAAATACAATTTTTATATAAATATATACATTTTTATTTTGTAATTTATATAAACGAGTATTGATTTCTCCCTCTTTCTCCTCAGCCAAGACTGATTTCTTGCAGATGTCATCTAACCATACCGATATTTTAATGTGGGTGGCTTTAAAATTTGTGTTTAAACATGCTTTGAAGTGGTGACTGATACATAAAGAACTGTTGGATTCAGAATATGTAGCCATCTCTTTTGCACTAACATGAAGAAAATGCTCTGCCTCTTCATTTTTTACTTGTGACATGCTGCCAATATTTCATCAAGAGGCTACCACAAAAGTTTCCCTTCTAGCCTCTGACAAAACCTTGGACTCATGGGTCCATGCACATGCAGAGAAGAGGAGTGAGGGACCAATTTACCTGAAATGTGCTTGCTGGGAAGGTCTATATTTTTTTTATTCTTGAAAAAAACCCTACAGATTCTCTAGTATAGCACAATGGAAAGTGAGTGGAAGTGGAGACTGCAGGGAGTATATGGGAGATAATTTTCTCCAGGAACTATTAAAAAAATTGGTGCAATATGGTACAGTTCAGAAGCAAAAGCCTTGCTCTTCATAAGGACTTTTCTGAGCCCCATGGATAAGTTCTCTCTAGCAGGGGTGATTTAGCAGTATTCAGACAGATGGTGAAGTCCACCAGATGTAGGGAAATCACCATAAATCTTTTTTTAGCTCAATAGCAAAATTTAAACAAGGGGCTCCCACAAGCTCCCTTAAACTCCTTCTATCACATCACTGTTTTTGGGCCTGATCATTTAGAAAAGCAATGGTCATGTAAATACATGGGGACAATGCCCACCAACAATGCAAAAGTATGGCAGTTTTGTAAACCATGCCACTGAGCCCATGATAGCTAGAAACCATTGCTCCCATAGGAAGCAATGTCAGCTGGAAGAAAAAAGCCATAAAATAGAGTGCGAATACATTCCTGTTATCTCCGGATAACACAGAAGTTGAGTGCAAATTTTCACTCTATGCTTATTCTCTAGAGAGAAGAGCAGACTTTACAATGATATGATCACAAAAGAAAATGATGAACGATAAACTCTTGACACTTGCGACAAACATAGAAATCATAAGAAACGTTCTACAGAGGAAAGTTTTCATTCTGCATTCCCTGCACACTCAAAACTCCCACAGTTACGCGACATTAGTGCAACTATTTCAGGAGCAGTATCCCAGGGTTCTGGGCCGACAGGGAGACACTCTAGGAACCCCTTTGGTGTGTGTTATTGGTACTGCCCCTGCCTTCACACATTTGCCTATGGCAGTTCCTAGTCATGTCTCCATCCTGCCATATTGGAACAATGGGATGATGATTTGCTTCTGCTACTGCTCCTTATTGCAGGACACTGGGTTATGCAGTTGAGTAGGTGACCAGTGAGCTGCTGGATAGAATTTGGACAAAATTTTCTGACACATCGAAGATGGCTGCCATTGAGAGTCAATGACAATTCATTCAGCTTCCATGGTACAGATATGGTGAATGCTGGCATTGACATGGTATGCCCTTAGGTGGACTGTCACTTCTGGTGCAGGAGAACCAGCATGGTGCAGTAGTCTCACATCATTTTGGAAACCTAGGATGACCAGCAGTGGCTTCAGAATTCCACACTGAGGAAATGACCTTCATGGAGCTGTATGATGTGCTTGCACCAAACCTCCAGCTCCAGAACATGTGATTCAGGGAAGCCCCACCAGTGCAGAAGTGAGTGGCTATTGCCCCGTGGAAGCTGGCAACACCAGACAGCTATTGAGTGTTTGCAAATCAGTTCGAGGTTGGAAAGTCCACTGTCAGGGTTGTGACTGTGCAGATTTGCTAGGCAATTAACACTGTGATCTGCTCATGGGAGGTTGCTATAAGACAAATTTCAGGAATAATACCTGGATTTGAGAGGATGGGGTGTCCAAACCATGTAAGAGCCATTGATGGCACCTATATCCCAATACTTTGCCCACCACAAGGGGCGAGTATGTGAACTGAGAAGGTTACTAATTCACTCATTCTGTAAGGCTTAGTGGACCACAGAGGCAAATTCATGAATACAAATGTGGGAAACACTAGAAAGGTTCATGATGGCAGGGTACTGAGGAGATCAGGGTTGTACTTGAAGGAGGAAGAAGGAGCTTTATTCCCCAGAAATGATATTGTCCTGTGCCATCTCTTATTCTGGGGGACCCTGCATACCTGCTCCTAACTTGGTTCATGAGACTGTATCCTGACATCAAGACTGGGGAAAAAAGAATTCAGTTACAAGCTCAGTAGCTGCAGAATGGTGGTGGAGTCTGCATTTGGTAGGCTGAAATCTCGTGGTAGTTCCTTACACACCCGTCTGGATGCCAGTGTGACATTGTTCATAATCATTGTCTGCTGTGCACACCATAACATTTGTGAGGGTCCAGGGGAGTACTTCTGTCCCACATAGGCTCAGGACAAGACTGGTTTACAAACTGTGTACTGGCAACTGGATCCCACCCATGTGCGCATTGGTCCTGGTTCCCAGTGGGCGAGGGATATCAGGGATGCCATATGTGCACACATCTTGGCACAGCAGGGAGGCAGAGAATGTCATTTGCCCGTGCCGAGGGACAACTTCACACCCTGTACAGCTGCTGGAGAAGCATGTGAGGGAACATTGGCACATACATGTGGGGCTACATAGCTTTGTGAGGGGGTTGTTCCCTTGTAGCGAACAGTGGTTAGCTGTTCATTTCTGCTACGATTCACACATAACAGACAATAACAGGGCACCTCCACTGGGTTAACACGGTAGGGCTGAGTTGTAATGCAGTCATTTTGCAATGCTTTTGTCTTCACTGTTCACACTTGTTTACCAAACTCTGTTATTGAGAGCACTCAGTCCCTCTTAACGGCCATCTCAACGTTTGCTCTGGGGGTGGGGGGCGCACCCATTCTTTTTTTTATTTTTAACCATTTGTTTTGTCAGCTAACTGCACTTAGCGACTGTTACGGAACAGCAATCCCTACTAAGGTTGAAACCAGTCAAGGCTTTGAGGGACAGCCAGGCACCGGCAGAGAGCGGGAGGGAGTCACTTCTCATGCTGGCTGAAGGTGGCCGCTCTGGGTCGCTGACTCTGTGCAGCACAGTGGCTGCCTGAGAGAGATCCCAGCTGGGGAGGTGGCGATGGCCTGCCCCCTCTGCTCCCGGCCCCCTCCCGGATGCCAGGGACAGGGGCCGAAGGTGCCGGAGGCAGGCACAGCGGGAAAAGGACAGAGCCCCTCCCTCCCCCCTTCAGGCCAAGCAGAAATCTGGAGGGTACTTGACCTCCCCACGTGTCTCCTCCCTGCACCCAGCCTGGGGCCCCTGTGCTATCCCTGCCCCATGTTACCTGGGGGCGGGCTCTGTCCTCTCGCTGCCTCTTCTCCCCGCCACCCGGCATGTTCGGCTGCTCTTCCTGGCAGCCAGAGCTGGGCAGGGAGTGGGACAGAGCCATCCCAGACACTGCCCGGTCAGCTCCCGGGAGAATGCCTGGCTGCAGCAGCAGCAGGCTGCCTCCTGCCCGGGCTTGCCTTCTGGGATAGCAGCTGAGCAAGTTGGAGCCCCCCAGCTCTCTGCTCCAGCATGCTCAGAGTTGACTCCTGTCCCCAAAAGCTGAGCCTGGGCAGAGAGTGGCAGCAGCAGCCCGCCCACTGCCCTGGCTCAGCTTCTGGGGACAGAAGCTGACTCTGAGCATGCTGGAGGGGACGAGGGGGTGGCCTCCAGCTCGCTCAGCCACTGTCCTCAGAAGCTGAGCCAGAGCAGAGGGTAGCCCGCTGCTGCCGCGGCCAGGCACTCTCCCAGTCAGTCGGGATGCTGCCCTGCCCCTTCCTGTCCCCATCGGGGCCAGCTGCTGGGGGGGGGCACTTGACCCTTCGTGACCCTCCCAGAGGTCACCTCTGTAAACAGGCCATAGAATGTCACCGAGTGGTTCCTCCATCAAATCCATCCATGTGACTGAGCCAGAGCACGTCTTTTGGAAAGGCATCCGTGTGCATTACAGCCAAATGCTAACAGAAAATCTTGTTCTCTTGAGACAGGAGGATGTCGCGGCCAAGGTGATGCACCAGCTCCAAAGCATATGATCCTTTCACCAGGTGCCTGAGGCTCTGGGTGTATAACCCCACACCAGGCCAGGAGGGGTTAGAGAGCAGTCCTGGGCCACTGTGATCCTGCCCCACCTCCCCTGCAGAACCTGTTCAAACTGGAGGAGGAGTTTAAAAGGGAGCCTGTCATGGGGTGTAAGTACTCCCACGCTAGCCCAGCCACTAAAGGGTTAATACAGGTACTGCCAGCTGCTGCTGATTGGCAGGCTAACAGCAGCTGGGAGGATAAAAGGGCTGGGAAGCAGACCTGTGGGGCAGCTAAAAAGGAGTGAGCAGGCAGGAGACAGGAATGCCAGTCAGCAGCCTGCTAGAGAGCCGCCCGAGAACAACACCCCAGAAAGAGGCAAACAGGCCAATAGTCTGAAGAGCCTACGGAGGCCTGAGGGAAGATAGGAAGGAGCTCAGGGCACTGTTAGAGTCAGGAAACTCTCCGAATCTCCTTGTCTAGCTTGAGGGCCCTGAGCTGGAACCGTGGAGGGGGCAGGCCTGGGTTCCCTTACCAACCTCCATGACAGACCTGAGAACAGAGAGGATGTCCAGATTACGACACCAGGAGTGGACTGACAGCCCCACTGAGCTGAGTGAGCCAGAGCCACATCCTCCCCCTGTTTTGCTAGGAGAGGTACCTTTGTACTGACGCACCACCTCACACAGCCAGACAGCTCAGAAGGGGGAGAAATGGCAGAGAACAAAAGACTTACCTGGGGAGATCCTGAATAAAGGTGCAGCAGGAGACAAGGCTGCAGGAGAGATTCTGCTAGCAGCAGCTACCCCAGGCCTGAGAAGAGGGGCTAGCCTTTCCCTAAGACTACAGAACCCTTTGATCTAACTTCTGGAGGATCATGGGTGAGGCATTTGACCATAAACCCGATGGAGAGGGAGGGCCCAGGCTCCCGTAGTAACCACCCATTTCATGGAGGGACATAGACCCCTTTTTCCTCCATTGGAGAGAAGGAGAAGGTAGAGACATTATAAACCCTGAGCCAGAGGAGTGCCACTCACAGGCAACCAGAGGTGGGTTGAAGACCCTTTCTTTTGTGGAGACATTGGACTGTATACATTTTGTTGGACTCTGTTAACTCGGAACTCAATTGGTGAACCGGCTGGAGGGCCAAGGCCTCAGATCCCCATCACTGAGCCTGGTTGATTCCATGCCTCCTATTATTCCCAGTTGGGCTACTGCGTGGGAGGCAACCCCACCAGATCCTAGATCTCCACAAGACATGGGAGGAGCCAGACCCATGAACAACCAACATGGTACAATATGTGTTATGTTTGAAGGAAAACTTAGAGGCTCTGTGGGCTTTCTTGAGCGAGAAGCTATTGACATCTCAGTAGAACCAGGAATGGACCTAAAATAATGGGACCAGGATGTGAAAATTTAAGCCCACTGGTAGGGTTTGTTGTTGGTGCCAACCTTGAAGTCAAAACTGCAGCAAGTGGCAAGGATCATTCAAGGTTGTAAAAAGGGCAAGGGCAGTTGATTATTAACTCTGCCATTCAGGGAAGAGAAAAGAGAGATTGGGGTACCACATGAACCTACTGAAGGCTTGAAAGGACCAAGAAGGCCTCCTCATAATGCCTTTTTCACCAGAACCTGACTCAGCCCACAAGTGACCTTAATTCATTATTCTGGCCCAAACAGAAACAGCAAATACAACGGCTAATCAAAGACCCCCTCTTGGTGTTCTTAGCATTTCTAGAACAAACCCACTCAGCCTACCATCAAGTGGATACCAACCCCGAGGCAAAAGGTCACTGAGAATCTACGACCTGTTCGGCGGAAGTTGTGGGAAACTGTCCACCAGAAATTATTGTCTGTGTTGGACCTCGGGGTTGTTGGGGAATCCCCTAGTGCAGCCTTTCTCAAACTGGGGGTCCCAACCCAAAAAGGGGTCGCAAGGCTAGTGCAGGGGAGTCGCGAGTAGGGTCACCATATGTCTGGGTTTTCCCAGACAAGAGCTCTTTTTTCCCCCCCCAATCTCCCTCCGGGCAGATTTTGGAAATACAAAAAAATGTCTGTGACTTTTTCCTTGCCTTCAGAGCTGGGATGGGCAGCAGGAGAGTAGCAGCCACTGGCCAGGCAGCCAGCTCGAACAGCAGCATGACCACCACCAGCAGTCCAGAAGCAGTCTTCTGCGCCAGAGCTGGCGGTGAATCTGTCTTCCAAGCTGGGCAGCTGGAGAGTAGCAGCCACTGACGGGGTACCCAGTTCAGATGACCACGCCACCACCAGCAGCAGCACAGAAGGAAGGATGGCCTTGTATGAAATTTCCACCTTTCCTTTTGTACCACTGCTTGCGGTGCCACTGCTTTCCAAGCTGAGCAGCTAGGGAGTGGCAGCTGCTGGCCAGTGTTGGATTACTGTGCCCAGAGGCCCTGGCCAATTGGGGGCCCCCTGGAAAAATAAAGGGATTGTCTGAAGGGATTGCTTGTGATGGTAGCCGTGGGGTTCACTTCTGGATTATGTCTTATGTTCCTAAAAGTTCATGCTTCAGGGCTTCAGCCGGCCACCTGCAGAGGTCAGGAAGGGATTCTCTCCCCCATCCCCTGCCCCCAGTGTATTCTGGTGGGTTTTTTTATTTGTCTCCTTCCCCTGAAGCATCGGGGTGGCCGCAGCAACAGATGGGCCTCTGGACAGGGATGGCCAGGGCTCTGAGGTAGCACTGAGCATTCTCTCTCTCAGGTGGTTCTTGCTCTCAGGCTCAGAGTCTAACTGATCGCAGTATGTGGGGTTGGGATGGAATTTTCCCCAGGTCAGATTGGCAGTGATCTGGGGTGCGGGGGGCAGGGGGAGTTTCGCCTTCCTGCAGCATGTGGATGCAAGTCACTTGCCAGGATTATGTGGCTACATCTCACTTAATCATCTCCCTGCCACAGCGGGGGCCTCAGGCACTGGTGCACCTCAGTCCCTCTATTCTCTCCCTGTGGTGCATAACAGTCTAGTCTCCCGTGGACTGTAATTCTTTGGTCCAATTTTGCTTGTTGGGTTTAGTGTGCCGGTGCTGGGTGGGGTTAGAGGCCTGTGACTTATCGGAGGTCAGACTGAATGATCGAGTAGTCGCTTCTAGCCTCCAACTCTATGACTCTAAAAGCAATGCATTCATCACTGCTAAACTTTAACTTTGTAATTTACCCATTGGCAATGAACATTAGTTGCAGGGACAATAAAAAGGGCAACGTGGGGACACTCTTCCTGTTCTTTCTTTAACTGCAGTATTTAGTGTTTGTCTAGTGCTCATGTGCATTGAGCTGAGACCACCAAGTGCATTTTGCTCGAGCTGCACTATGAACCAAATCTGAACCATCTTGTGCACTGAGCTTCTGGTGCATCTTGTGTAATGCTGATAAATATCACAGAGCTCAAACTTTTGTTTAAACAAGGAAAGTTTATGACTCTGTTTGCAAGGCATTTTTTAAAAGAAACCAGATGGAGTAAAAAATTACTTGTTTATAAATGGCTGAGAGTTATACCACTGTTGGGCAATTCATCAGATTATCAGAATAGCAGGAATAATGATATCCACACAGCATAACGGTGTGAATTTTAAAGAAATTCACTGTCCATCTTATAGCTACTGCTGCTGCACTGAGCCTGTTTCACTCAGGGCTGCCTATAACTTTCTGTACTGCCACAGCTACCTAGAGGAAAGCAGAGTCATTAACTGACTCAAATGAAAACTTCATTGAATGACACTTAAGGGAACCATGGCCAATAGGAGTTGCAGAGCCGGCATTTGGGCGGCGGCAGCATGTGGAGCCTCCCTGACTGCCCATTGTGCCTAGGGGCTACAAGGACCTGGCAGCTGCTTCTGGGAGTCACGCAGAGCCAGAGCAGGTAGGGAGCCCGAGCGCAGCTCCTCCTCCACCCTCCAAACACCTCCCGCATGTCACTGAACAGCTGTTTCCCAGTGTCCAGGAGGTGCTGGGAGGGAAGAGTTGATCAGCAGGGGTCGCGGACCCCAGGGGTTCACAGACCCCAGTTTGAGAAACGTTGTTCTAATGCAAAATCTTAACTGAAATCTCACACCCTCTTGTGTCCAGAAACGGGCACATGGGAATGATACACAGCCCACATGTGTAATGTTATTGTACCTTAATAGTGAAGAGGTCACCATCAAGATTTTGTATTAAATTTTTCCCCTGACTGTGCAAAAGAAGCCACCACTGGCACATTTTAAAATGAAAAGCTGCATATGTCCTGAAAAGGGCCCTTGTCCACCGATTCCTCCACCTCCCAAAACTGCTTGACAACCATTTCTGGATCCTGGGTCCACTCCAAAGAAATCTGTAGGTCTAGGCAACATGTCTGGTATCTCCTGGTCTAGCTTACCATCTTGCTAGCTCCTCCAATTCACAGAAATGGTGTTGCCCTTTGCATATTCTTTGTCTCTCATTAACACACCAGGGTCTTCAAGCTGCCAACAGGCACCTCAGACAAGTTGTAGGGGTGAGTCCCACAATTAAGTCTAGCTCTTTATAAAAGGAGTACATTGTCCACACTGAGCTGGACTGAATTTTTTCCTCCAGGTCTTACTTCAAAGGACCTTCAGTCCCTTAACTTCTTGCCACTCCTGATCATGCCCATATTATCCAGCTATCCAGTACAAATGATCAAATGCAGCCTGGACTTCCTCTGCTCTCAAGCGAGATAACAGAGCCCACACAGCAACCTGAAGTCAGCTGGTGGCCTACTTGTTGTATACTGACCTTTATCTGACATGTTCTGGTAATCACACTAAGAAATAGATGTTGTTTGCTTTGGAAATAGCATGCAGCTGAGCGCCACACATGTCCAGCATGATTTGTACAAGTAAATGGCTTCTGGCCAACTTAACCCCTGAGCAGCAGAGTGCAGAGAATAGAGCAGAAGGCTACCTAAGAAGTGACTGTCATACCGTGGGAGGGTAATGGGAGGGCTGCTTACACCATTTGTGATGGTTTTACCAGTGGTCTCTGTCCACATGGATGCTGCACAGGTGGAGACATGCACAGTAGAGAACCACACAGTGGTTAGCTTTTCTTGAAGCAAGTCTGCTTGAGGGCCCCAAGCCTAGTGAAGGGTGAGTTTTAGTGTCTCCTGTGACAGGGGAGGGCAAAAAGGACCGCAAGGCCCAGATTCCGCTTGTGGTCTCGCGGGATTTGGCACAGGATTTGAAGTCACAAGATACTGCAGGATTTGGTAGGAGATTTGGAGCTATAATAGGAGCCCTCCGTTCAGGGCCACTTCCCGTTTGCTGATTGCCAGCAGTCACAGAGGACCAGAGCACACAAAGCACCTGGGTCATAGGCAGCAGTTTGGCAGTGACCAAAACCTGCTTGATAATGCAAGGCACATGGCTGGCTGGCTGGTGGCAGGGCTAGGACCAAGACCCAATGGGGTAGCAGGACTGGCTAACAGACTCTTTGCAGCCGCTTGATGCAGGGGGTCATGTGTTGCCTATCCCAGACCAAGAGGTAATTAGAATGGTCAGGAGGGAGAAAGAAAAGAACAAGAGGCCACGAAGGGAACTGTGTCCTAAGTGGCCAGGGATTGAGCAACTCATGGAGATGATGCAGTCCATTTCTGATTGTTTTCAGGGCTCTGAGCCAATGGTCAAGCGCAACATGAGACACCCCGGTCCCTGCAGCAGGGTAAGTTCACAGTTAGGGACCACTGGGAGAGTAGGGGGCAGGCCCGGAGGTATGACTACCTCAGTGGCTGTATTTGGAGTTCAACACACTCCCCCTAATGAGGCCGCATGGTCTCAGGCTCTCTGATGGGAGTGATGAGTGAGGCTCCGGGGGGCTTCGGGTCAGGCCTATGGGTGAACACAAGGGGGATATGAATGAGGGGTCATGGAACACATCGTGTCTGCATGAATAGGGTAGGGTAGGAGGCCCCGCAATGCACAGAGTCCCTGCAGCTGCTGGCCCTCTAACCACCCCAGAGCACCCACCCCCACCCCACAGCCTTTATTGCAGCAACCCAGCAGTCTATTACGTTGGTCTGAATGCAATCTCATAAGCAGCTGCTTCTGCTTGGTTGGGGGCCTATCTTCCCCAGTTAACACATGAGAACCTATGGTGGGCAGAGTATATGGACATATTTTACCTGCTGTTCAGGGAACTTATACTGGAAGAGGGGGCTAAGGCTGAGAGGAGGAGAACAGATAGGATAAGGCACCCCAAAGTAGAGAGGATTTGGAACAACTGGCTTTTGGCCTGCATCACGTACATGAGGTGATGGGACAGCTATGCCCAGCAACTTATGGGCTCATGCAGAAGTATTTAGCTATTATAGGTAGGGTGTATAAAATGCCTTTGCAGGCACCTCATGTCTCTTGTATGATGAGCACTTTAGAATGAGGGCAGACCTATAGCCCTGCCTGTGCTGGGACAAAATTGATCTAGAATTGTGGCTGGAGTGCATGGCTTGGGGGAGGGGAGAACCCTTTAATGGGCTCTCATACTGATAACGGCCATATACTGGTAAAGTTGGGGTGAGATTGTGAAAGGTGGGAGTAGGCTCAAGGCATCGACGCCTGGCCAGCCGAGGCTTTTGTGCTGGGAGTGCAATGAGACAGGGAAGAGTTTTCATGAATGCAGACATTGTGGAGGCAGGCACGTGCCTTCAGTCTGGCTGCGTTTTAAGCACACCTTCCTCAGGGGTCCTGGGCAACAGCCCAAAACTAGGCAGAATGGAGGTGGCTGAAAAATGGCTGAAAAAGGCAATGTCTCCAATTAACTTGGGTGGTTTAGCCACCCTTTAAAGGAACTACCCCAGGAAGGAGGATTCTATATATTTGTGGGAGGGTTTGTTTAGGGTTTCAGGATCCAGTACTAAGTGGAGAGGTACGACAGTGATGAAGGAAGACCTGGTGACCAGGCATCATTTTGTCATTCACTATGACAGGGTGGAGGGATGTTTACATGCTTGAGACTGACCTGCAAATCCACTCGAACTAGCGAGTGGGATAAGTTTTGACTTGTATTTCAAGGGTCATTGGTGTGCCCATAAGTGGCCCTGGGAGAGGAAGGAGTCTGGAGTTTTGAAGGACATCATCTTCCTGGAGTTCTTCCCCATGCTGGTGGTGGTCACCATCTGGGGTGGGAGTTCACCCAACAAGAGCATCAGGTGTTGGTGGGACAATCAAGTGACTCAACAGCCACTTAATGAGGGTCCGCTGTTCCTGCACAGGGACCATTCCTTCCTAACCAAAGTCCAGTTTGTGGGAGTGTTTAGGAGAGGGCTGTCATTCTTGGGTTTGCCACTTGTTCCATATAGGGTCCGCAATAGGGCTGCCCAGTTGGGCCTGGGTATATGAGAGATACAGGCTATAGGATACTCGCAATCCAGGGCCTATAAGTCACATGTGCACCTGCCTGATGGAGGACTTGTTAGCTGAAAGGCCAGACATCATCATTATCCAGCTAGGGGAGAACAAGCTGGAACGTGCTCTGGGCTCAAACTGATTTGGAAGACTAAGCAGGATATTAGACTGGCAGACGTGTTTCCTGGTGCGGGGATAGAATGGTCAGAGATGCTGACCCACAGGATTTGGTGGCCAATTTGTTCCTGGATGATCTTCGTATTAAGTTGGCCAAACTCTTAGATAGCCGATGTGGGATGAAGGCAGCCAAGCAGATGCTAGTGCTTCCTTGAGGCAGGTGCCCAGTGCAGGAACTTGCTTATTTACAGATCAAAAAGGTAACATAGTGGGCATCCAAAGGGCATCTCCTTATGAGGTGGGGGCATTGTGTCTAAACCCCTGGGGACAATTGAGAACCAGGAGGCAGAACACTACCCAAGGGGTGGGGGGAAACCACTGCACCAATGTGCTTGATGGTGGTGCTGGTGGGGGGGATGATGTCTCCTCTCACCTCAAACCCCAAAAGGGGGAGGGATGTTACAGGATGACTGGCGGCGTGTGATGATTGGTTCCCCCTAAAGTAAGAGCCACCAAGAATTGACAAAGGATCAATGGGATGCAAGTGACTGCAGTGGGCTCTCTGCCATTGGGAACCTTGGATGTAATTTGACCTATAAAGTTGTGGCCTGGCAAAACCCCATACCACATGTCCTTGTTTTCTTCTGTGCAGTGAGCACACCTATAAATGATGGCTGTAAAGTCTATGCACTGTTGTAAATCTTGTGTGTGGACATGAGTTGTATCACAGGTATGCTAGAGGGACAATGGCTTGCGTGCCAAATTAAATTTTATAGTGTAGAGCAGGGGTTGGCAACCTTTCAGAAGTGGTGTATCGAGTCTTCATTTATTCACTCTAATTTAACGTATCGCATGCCAGTAATACATTTTAACATTTTTAGAAAGTCTCTTTCTATAAGTCTATAATATATAACTAACCTATTGTTGTAGGTAAAGTAAATAAGGTTTTAAAAATGTTTAAGAAGCTTCATTTAAAATTAAATTAAAATGCAGAGCCCCCCCGGACCGGTGGCCAGGACCCAGGCAGCGTGAGTGCCACTGAAAATCAGCTCGCGTGCCGCCTTCGGCATGCGTACCATAGGTTGCCTACCCCTGGTGTAGATGAATCCTTAAACATGCCCCTGGATTAGGCTAAATAACCTGGATTGATAATGGGAGTTCTGCCTGATTAAGGTGTGCATTAGAATTGTGTGTGTTGCATAAGAAAAAATACATCTTCTGTTGTTATACTATATGTAATTTTCCCTCACTTGTGTGGGACGTGGCCTCAAGGCACGTGAATTTTGTAGTCCTTTAACCTATATTCCATGAGGCAATGTTTCACAAATCAAACCTGAATACATAGAGTTTGACTAAGAGCAACAGCCTAAATTCTTTTGAATGATCCATAAAAACATCATGCTGTGCATTTGCACCAAAGAACACAAATTGGCATTACTCAAGACTGATTTACAAACTCATTGTTAGCACTTCTAATTAAGAAATGTAAAATTTGACTTTTTGCCCACTGTAAATATCTATAATGATTTCTTATTCAATTAAAATTTCACTTTTTATAGTGAAATACAAATATGAGTATAACACTACTAGTTAATTCACCTGTATTTTGTTTCATTAGACTGTAATAGACAAGAAATGCCTCCATCTATTAATATTTTTAATGAGAAGAGAAACAGTAAAGATTAGGAAAGCAGCATTGATATGCAAAGTATGGCTTGCAAATAAAGGTTAAGGACCTGAAAACTAATGAAAAAATTATTCTGACTATACTTGAGTTTGCACAGGCTCTGCCTTTTAACCCAAAGACATTACCGACTGTGCTGATGCATCTGGGTATGTTTTCATGTTGTGAGGATGCTTTTATATCTAAAGAGTACATCATGCACTTCTAAATAGGGGACCTATATGATTTTTGGTCCAATAAAAAAGTAAAGAGATGCCGGCTCCCCACACAGTGACTGTCCCAAGCTTCGAGAGTGGATGTCATTTCATTCCTTTGGATGATCCTGCAAGCATACCGCAGTCTTCATTTTTCTGGACTATTCACTGTAGCCATTTTGCCTCAGTACTTAAAAGGCAGGCATTGATTCTTCCCAATTTGTCAGAACCTCCTCAACAAGGCCCCCTTACTCCACTGACCACTGAGAACCTAAGCTGTCTCCTCTTCTAAACAAAAGTTTCCCCCAAGGGCTCATAGACTTTCTTGTAAAGACTGAGAAGCTTTGTTCCAAACACACACATGCAGAGGATGTGGATAACTTGATTAGTCTGCTGTACCCAAAAGAAGGTAAATCCTGTGTTTTCCCACCAAGAATGCTCTGGAGTGTCTGTGGGGCGGTTTCCACGAAGGTCTGAGCAGTAGGGCCAGATGCTCAAAAGTATGTAGACACCAACTTCCATTGAAATCCTGAGGCCAGCTCCCGTCTTCAACCCTGTAAAAGCATACGGCTTTTCCTGTATCCAAGTCAATCTCATCGCCCTCCCCTCTTTGTGTCTTAAGCCTGGATACAATGTCAGAGAAATGTTCATCCATGTTTGGTCCCTCCATCCAGCAGTACTGGTCTGTTTACTTTATTTATTTGGATGTAGGGGCGCTTCTTCGGCGGCAATTCGGCAGTGGGTCCCCAAGTCCCTCTCGGAGGGAAGGACCTGCCGCCGAATTGCCACCGCCACTTCATTCATTATTCAGTGGCAATTTGGAGGCGGGTCCTTCTCTCCGAGAGGGACTCAGGGACCCACTGCCAAATTGCTGCCGAAGAATGAAGTGGTGGTGGCAATTCGGCGGCAGGTCCTTCCCTTCAACAGGGACTCAGGGATCCTCTGCCGAAGAGCCTGGAGCCTGCCCTGGCCTCGGGTGCAAAAATTCCTTGTTATGGCTCTGGCTAACATTAATACAAGATAAAATTGCAGCAAATACCAGCCATCCCCTTAACACACCTACAGTCTGAAAGAACCTGTTCTAGTACAAAATCACCCCAGCTGTTGATTCTCTAAAGAGATCCATCCCTCAATCCGCCCCAAGGGCGCAATCTTGCTCCCATTAAAGTCAATGGCAAAACTCCCTTTCCCTCAGTGGTGCAGGATTAGATTCCAAATGCTTGCACAAAAAAATGGGCTTTGCAGATTCAAAGAGCGATAGCCATGCTGCTGGAAGTTAAAATACTCCAGTTATTTCAGACCACATCCCATTCGCTGTATCTTTTAGTCTCATTAAAGAAGTTCTTATGATCTTACTGGCACTCAAGTTTCTAAGTAAACATAATAAATAAAAAATTAATAGTAATGCTTTGCACTTACATAGCACTTTTTATCCAGAGGTCTTGTTAGTTATTTAGGTACTTAACAACCTTGAGTATCATTAGGCCAACAAGGACTGAATGTCTATCTGCAACATTTCGGTTAACAAACGTATAATTTCCATCCAAAACTTCTTGATGATGAGATAACTGGCTTATGATGAGATAACTGGTCCTGTGGATATGGGGAAAGCAGTGGATGTGCTATATCTTGACATTAGCAAAGCTTTTGATATGGTCTCCCATAGTATTCTTGCCAGCAGGTTAAAAAAGTATGGATTGGATGAATGGACTATAAGGTGGATAGAAAGCTGGCTAGATTGTCAGGCTCAATGGGTAGTGATCAACGGCTCGATGTCTAGTTGGCAGACGGTATCAAGCGGAATGCCCCAAGGGTCGGTCCTGGTGCTGATTTTGTTCAACATCTTTATTAATGATCTGGATGATAGGATTAATTGCACCCTCAGCAAGTTCGCAGATGACACTAATCTAGGGGGAGAGATAGATACACTGGAGAATAGGGATAGGGTCCAGAGTGACCTAGCCAAATTGGAGGATTGGGCCAAAAGAAATCTGATGAGGTTCAACAAGGACAAGTGCAGAGTCCTGCACTTAGGAAGGAAGAATCCCATGCACTGCTACAGGCTGGGGACCGACTGGCTAAGGAGCAGTTCTGCAGAAAAGGACCTGGGGATTACAATGGATGAGAAGCTGGATATGAGTCAGCAGTGTGCCCTTGTTGTCAAGAAGGCCAACGGCATATTGGGCTGTAGTAGTAGGAGCATTGCCAACAGATCGAGTGTGATTATTCCCCTCTATTCGGTACTGGTGAGGCCACACCTGGAGCATTGTGTCCCGTTTTGGTCCCCCCACTACAGAAGGGATGTGGACAAATTGGAGAGAGTCCAGCAGAGGGAAACGAAAATGATTAGGGGGCTGGGGCACGTGACTTACAAGGAGCGGCTGAGATAACTGGGGTTATTTAGTCTGCAGAAGAGTGAGGAGGGATTTGATAGCAACCTTCAACTACCTGAAAGGGGGTTCCAAAGAGGATTGAGCTAGGTTGTTCTCACTTGCATCCGAAGAAGTGGGTATTCACCCACGAAAGCTCATGCTGCAAAACGTCTGTTAGTCTATAAGGTGCCACAGGATTCTTTGTTGTTCTCAGTGGTGGCAGATGACAGAACAAGAAGCAATGGTCTCAAGTTACAGTTGGGAAGGTCTAGGTTGATATTAGGAAACACTATTTCACTAGGAGGGTGGTGAAGCACTGGAATGGGTTACCTCGGGAGGTGGTGGAATCTTCATCCTTAGAGGTTTTTAAGGCCCGGCTTGATAAAGCCCTGGCTGGGATGATTTAGTTGGTGTTGGTCCTGCTTTGAGCAGAGGATTGGACTAGATGACCTCCTGAGATCTCTTCCAACCCTAGGATTCTATGATTCAATGACTGCAATACAGTGGCATGACTTAAATACCTCTTACAGGACAGGCATTTTCCAGATTAATAGCCTGTCTACATTAGAAAAATTGCACCTGTGTAACAGTTCTAATTCAATGTCATTACACAATTGGAGACTTCTAATGTAGACACACTGCAATGATTACACTAGGGAGGCTTACTCTGGCAAAGTACCCAATGCACTTAATTACACTGGTGCAAATTTCTTTAATGTAGACAGGACCAGACAGCCAAATGAAAGCTTAGGAGGCCATGAAGATCCTGAGGTCTGATCTACACACAAAGATGTACCAGTCTAACTAAAAGTATGATGTTTAACTGATTTAGTTAAGCCAGTGCAACTTCATGTGTGGACATTCATATTGGTTTAAATATGGTTTATATCAGGCCACCTCTGCACTATAGGGCTATAGCAGCATAACTACAGTGCTGTAGCTATGCATAACCCCCTCATGGAAATGCAGCTTACAGCGACAGAACAGGATTTCCCCCCATTGCTGTAGGAACATCAACTTCACAAGCATTCTTCCATTGACTTAGCTGCCCCTAGTCTGTGAGCTAGGTCAGCATAGCTTTGGTGCTCAGGGTTATGGATTTTTCACACCCCTGAGTGCCGTAGCAATGTTAACCTAAATTTTAAGTGAAGTCCAGGCCTCTGCTTAGCTTGCACCGTATCAGTTTAATTTACAGGTACAAGTTGAAACAGTATAAACCTGCTGTAAACCGATGTAACCATCTGCACAGGGGGTTGTACTGATTCTGTTTTCAAATCAACTTAAACGGATGCAACTTCTGTGTGATGACAAGTCCTCTCTAAAGAGTTAAAAAACTATGTTCTGCCAAACTTGGTAACATTGGGTGAATCATTTTCTGCAAAAGCTTTCCAATGTGTGGAAATTGTAGCCTATTAATGCTGCCTGACATCCACTGAAATTATGCTTGCACTGGTAGCTGTCAATGTATTTGATTGTTTTCTCTCTGCTGTAGAGTGTTTGAAAGCATGGCTGTGTTCTGGAAAGGGACTATATCAAAATGGCTATGGATGGGATCGCGTTGTGGAGTGCAGCTGCTTCATGGCTTAACTCCTTCCACAGGTGGGGCTAAACTTGATGGAACATGCCGAAACTTTCATAATGCTGCAAATGAGAGGCTTCTGTGAGCGTGCGGTCCTCTCAAGAGGGAGGCATGCCACAGAATTAACTGTCCTCACCTTCCCACTTTCATGCCTCTCTGACCTGCTCTTTCAAGTTTAGGATCTCTCAACTGGCCAAAGCAAAGGCAAAAATATGGGTAGTAATTTGGGGCTCAATTGTGAATCCTGCTGTACTCCCCTGTGTAGGTTACTCACATAACCAGCACCTGTGCAGGCGTGGGTGGGCGGGCAAAGAAGAATGGAGAGAGCAGCTGACAGGCTTCTACACCTTCTCCTATGCTGGGAGGTGGGGCATGGGGAGGCAGGGGTCTCTGTGTCCCCAGCCAGCACATCCGAGTTAACACAGAGGAAGAAGCAGGAATAATATTGTGGCCCTCAGAGCAATAAGAAACTAAAAGCAAGTAATATAAAGATATGAGGGAAATGTAAGATAGATAAGCCTGTCACTAGCCCACTGAATTTTCTCTGTAAATAATGTAACTGGCATGCAATAGATGTATATCAAAAAGAGAAATGGGGCATTAACATTTTCAGTAATCTGTTCAGTGTAAGATTCACGTTCAGCCTTAACCTTAGTGACAAAAAAAAATATCTGAAGCAGATGCTGACAAAATGGTTTTAAATGAAACTGGTGCTCTCAGGTCTGCTGTGCTCACAGAACGTGTCCTGCAGTTTTTTAAATCTTAGAGATGTACTGGAAAGTGATCCCTCAGTCCTTGTGCACTGGAAAGCCAGTTCTTTGTCAGATATTCAAGCGTTGACTAGAATTAGTAGGCTGCTGATGTGTAAGGGGGAGGGATAGCTCAGTGGTTTGAGCATTGGCCTGCTAAACCCAGCATTGTGAGTTCAATCCTAGAGGGGACCACTTAGAGATTCGGGGCAAGACCAGTACTTGGTCCTGCCTAGTGAAGGCAGGGGGCTGGACTCCATGACCTTTCAGGGTCACTTCCAGCTCTATGAGATAGGTATGTCTCCATATATTAGTAAATTATTTCACATTGTGTTTTATCTGATGCATTTATACCTGTTCTGTTGTTAAGTCGATACTAACATTAGTTACTCCAGCTGCAAGAAAGAATGCAGCACTAAGAAGGACAACTTAAATGTTTCTTTATTTGGGTTTTCATGGGGCTTATTTACACTGCTCTGTCCTCTGTGCTTGTACCCTTCCACACCACCTCTGTGCTTCTTATTTATATGCACCTAACTCCTACCATTAGAGATACATAGGAAGAAGCTTTAATTTAGTCCAGAGTACGGAAGCCATTAACCCACTACCATTTTCCAGTTTTCCATCTTCTATACCTTTTGGCCTATATTCCTCCTATCAGTACCACCAGTGTGATTAGAAATATGCTGGATCTCTTCTGCTCTCTACCTTTTCGTTTTTAAAGATTACAAAGAATGGGTAATTCTACAGGAAGCTGCAGGTCCTAAGAACCAGGATTCATTTGTTTGTAAATAGTGGGGAGTGGCTTCTAAAAAAGTAAATCTTTAAACAGTGTGCTTTGCCCTCAGAAGACACCAGTGTGTCTCAATGCTGCCTTGGTAGAAGTGTTAGAATTATGCTAGGACCCAGTAGTTCAAGAAGAACTCTCAGTATTTCCCATAATGCACTTCAGGTTAAATGCTAACAGGCTTCTTTAATTCCATCAGCTCCATTGTGATACCACACATGCGTTATATTGGGATCCATTATGACTCCACAAAACTCAGAACAATAGAAAATAGATGTAAGTATCCTGCTGTCAGCTGAATTGGCTCAGTAGACTAACCTCGCACTTGGTAAGGCAACTCACAGCTTTTCACATATTTATACCTGCTCCTGTGTTTTCCACTTCATGCATCTAATGAAGTGGGTTCTAGCCCACGAAAGCTTATGCCCAAATAAATTTGTTAGTCTCTAAGGTGCCACAAGGACTCCTTGTTGTTTTTGCTGATACAGACTAACACGGCTACCACTCTGAAAGAAAATAGATGGCATCTCTACACACCCATAAAAGAAACTGGGATTTTTAGGATGATAAAATAAAAGATATGTCTCATTCATTTTTAGAGTGAGGCCATTTACTCACACAAAATGTGGTGCTCATGCTAGCTACGCCAACATATTCTTGGTCTCTAATTACTACGTGTGTGTCTGATAATATTAGATCTACTTTATGTGTCTTGGTACATCGATAGTCACAGGTGCTCACAGTTGGGTTTTTTTCTTCATTCTTCTAATTTATCTTTAGTTCTAGAGTTACAATGAATGATTATTATATCTGGGATAGAGGAAAATGGGATTCTATCAAATTTAGTATTTGAATTTATGAACATTATAATGCATCCCATGGCATAAAATAACTGTAAATTACTCCATGCTGCCATACTCTCTGTGTATATGTATGTGCACAACACTAAATCCTTTATTACTCATGAAACACATATCAATATATATTAATAACTAGGCATCGATTTTTATTGAGGAGAACACAAAGATTTATGAAAGTAGGCAGTGTTATGTGGCAAAAATTGAGAAAGAAGTTTCTATAAAAATCTATGAAACATTTTATATTTGAGATGCAGGGAAGTCTTCCATCCCAGACAAAATTAAACCAAAGAGACCGTGCCACTTGGAAAAACAAATTGATTTAGGTATGTGGAAAACTCAACATTTAAGAGGCCATTGTCTCTGGGGTAGGAATAAGGACAGCTGGTTTGCAATACGAGAATCATTGACCATGCTTGAAGACAAATGGTTTCCTTTGATAAGAATCTCAGACAAGGAAGCTCTAAGTGCAACAGGGACAGAGGGGGTTAAGACACCTGCATAATTCCCCTCAGGCAAAGTGACTGAAGTAAGAAAACAGGGAACCATATTCTCCTTTGGACTAAAGACGCAGCTTTTTGTCACTTACACTAGGAAAATGTGCAAGTGTTTAACTGTGCTGGTGCAGCTCCACTTGTACTATCAATAGTGGAAGCTGCAGTATAGTCAGTTTAGAGAGCCCATAGGTTAAAAACGCCTGTGTCCTGTCTATACTACCACTTACAGGACTGGTGGCACCAATCCAGTGGTGCTGGTGCACAGGAATGTTTAGAAATATTCTCAGTGTAGATGCATCCCTTTTGTGGAGGGAAGGATCTGTTGAAGAGATAAATATCAGGCTTTGTTCATGAAGAGATTTACCATCATTAGAAATGATGTATAGGGCGAATATATTGAAGATTGGAATCCATTTATTATAGACAAGGACAACTGCATTTGTATTCCTCCTCTGTGGTCCCTTAAGAGCATCTACTCTCAGCTCCGGGCTCCTCAGCTGTTACCTCTCTTGGGTAGAGACCTGTGTCTCTCTCCCTCCTGACTGGGATTTTTCAGGCTGAACAGTTTCCTACCTACACTGTGATATCCCTAGCAAGCCAGACTGCCTAGATAGGCACTTTGCTTTCTCTCCAAAGGTAATGAACAACATAATTGCAGCAGTTTTGAATTACTGCACAGCTCTTTATAAACAAGCACATTTATTCTTAAGGTGAAAGCATTACAGAAAAAACATATTAAAACAATAACAGTTCCTATGTGCACGCTGGAAGCTTACCAGAGGTCACTCATCAGTCTTATGGGACCTCAGTAGGCCAGAATCTCTCCTTCCCTTGAACAGAAGGTCCTGTCTGTTTGTCGATTCAGAAAGAAGACACGGAGTCAGTTTAAACTCAGGCTATTTAGCCGAAAGTCCTTTATTTGTCTGTTGGTCTCTGGAGAATCCAGTTTGAATTAGTATATGTGAGCCCCAGGTGCTATTGCTTCTCTGGAGGTGTTTCTACAACCTGAGTAAATTTGTCTAATCATGCTCCGCTGTTCTTAGTTCCTGGAGGAGCTATGGTCACCCTCCCACACAGAATTTCATACAATACCTGGCCCAGTAAGATTTCTCGGATATTGCAGGATATTGCCATATCTGTCACAGAAATGGAAGACACAGAACATGTGTGTAAGCCATTGACTCTTAATGTTTCCCTTTACTAGTGTAACTATAAACTGTTCTCTTTTTATTTTTTCCTTTTGATACTACTCAAATTTTCTTTGTGGGCTTGGTTCTGTATTGTATTACACTAATAGCATGTTGATGTAACTCCACTGAAGTCAATGACAAGGAAAAAACAAAAAAACCCAAAGCAATAACCAACTGCAGAACAGTAGAATAATCAAACATTATAAAAAAATATTACCTAGGACATCAAAAGTACAAAGACAATATATAAAGTTTGATTATCCACCATATTACATGATTTTATGAAGTCCCACCTCATAAAACTGTGTGTAATATTCTGTTGTTGGTGATCCCTTGAGGACGAGGATGGTCTCTTTCACAGGTTTTATTTTTCATGGGTCCTTTGGTGACTGAAGAGTCTGATTCTTGAGCCACAGGCTCGTTGGCAGACATTGCAAGTGGTGTTGGAAGATGGGATTGGGCCGCGATTGCTGCGTGACAGTTGTCTTTCCTTTCTTTTCTGGCATTTTTCTGTGACCAGGGCAAGGCGATTTTTCTCAAAAGTTGACGTTCCCTCTCTGACAAGTCTTCACCAGTTATCCCTATCCTGGGCTGCTGTCTCCCAGTGTGCGGTGTCAGTGCCACATCTCTCGATGTTTATCTTGAGGGTGTCTTTAAAGCGTTTCTTTTGGCCTCCTCATTTCCTTTCCCCTTTGATGAGTTGGGTGGACAACAGATGTTTTGGTAAGCATATATCAGGCATGAGTACACAGTGCCCACTCCACCTCAGCTGGTGCTGGATAATCAGGGCCTCAGCACTGAAGATGTTGGCCTCTGTGAGGACACTGGCATTAGTGCAATGATCCTCCCACTTTATGATGAGGATCTTCCGAACAAAGTGCTGGTGTTCCAGGTTTTTCAGATGTTTTCTGTAAGTCACCCAAGTTTCACAGTCATAGAGGAGAGTTGGGATTACCACCGCTTTGTAAACTAACAGTTTAGTATGTGTTCTGATGTTGTGATTGTTGAACACCCGGCAAGACAGTCTGCCAAAGGCAAGGCTGGCTCAGCGAATTCTGTGCTGAATCTATATCTGCCCTCTGTGAGAGATGGCTGCCAAGATAGGCAAAGTATTCTACATTTTCCAGTTCTTCTTTGTCGATATAGATCTTTCTTGCTGGATCTGATGATTGACCAGGGGCTGGCTGGTGGAGAACTTTTGTTTTGCCGATGTTCAGAGTTATCCCTAGGCTTTTGTAAGCTTCAGAGAAGCAATTAAGGGCTGTTTGTAGATCCTCCTTTGAGTGTGCAACTACAACACAATCATCTGCATACTGGAATTCAGTTATTGTTGCCGATATTACTTTAGTTCTGGCACGGAGATGAGAAAGGTTGAAGAGGTTGCTGTCAATCCAATATTGGATGCCCATGCCCAGTGGTAGACAGTCTTGGGTTAATGTTTTCATAGCTGCTAAGAAAATGGAGAAAAGGGTGGATGCTAGTATGCAACCTTGTTTTACGCCAGTTTGGATGACAAAGGGCTCAGAGGTAGAGACCTGCACAGGATGGAGGCAGGCATCTGGTCGTGGAAGAGTCCTACAATGGTGATAAATTTGCTTAGGCAGCCAAACTTTGGTCAGATTGATGAAGGCCATATACAGCTCCTGGTGGTGTTTTTGACATTTTTCCTGGATCTGCCTGGCTGTGAAAATCATGTTGGTTGTGACTTGTGAGGGTCTGAAGCCACACTGGGACTCTGGAGGTACTTCCTCTGCAAGAGGGAGCAGGTAATTCAGTAAGAATCTAGCAAAGATCTTCCCAGAGATGGAGAGGAAGGCAGTGCCTCAATAGTTGCCACAGTTGGCCCTGTCTCCCTTTTTGAAAATGGCGAAGGTGTTAGCATTAGGTAAGTCGGCAGGGATTTCTTTGGTGTGCCAGATTTTGAGGAGCAGCAAGTGAAGCTTGTTAGTCAGTGTTTCTCTCCCCATTTTCAGCACTTCAGCTGGCATACCATCAGGACCTGGTGCTTTATTGTTCTTCATTTGTTTAATTGCTTTGCAGACCTCCTCAGGTGTCAGTGGGTTGGAAAGAGTTTCCCAGATTGGGTACTGAGGGATGGAGTCGATGGTGTCATCAGTCACCGTCAATTCTCGATTTAGAAGCTTTTGGTAGTGTTCCTTACAGCGCTCTTTGATGGATTTGTTATCTTTAAGAAGGGTACTACCATCTTTTGATTTTGATTTCTCGGATCCTCCTTTGAACTTCAGCTTGGAGCTGATGGAAAGAGCTCTGCTTCTGACTGAATAGTGGTTGGTTTTGCTAGTCACAGAAAGCCTTTCTCTTCTGGTCCAAAAGGGCAGTAATCTCAATGTTATTGTTGTCAAACCAGTCCTGATGGCGGCGGACATCAAGGCCAATGGATTTCTAGCAAAACTCATGGATGGTTTGTTTTAGGTCTTCCCAGTATTATTCAACACTTGTTTTGCCATTTCCAGGTGTGTATATGGCCAGTCTGGAGTCCTGTACTCCTGGTAGGGTCATCCATGGCAATAATGTCGAAGGCAACGTACCAGACAAAGTGCGGCCCAGCACAGCACAACCCAGTATAAGACCTCAATGGCAGAACAGGCAGATGAAGCCATATCACCTCTCAATGTCTGCGAAGGTGGACGAAGGCTGCAACAGAGGAGAAACCCCCGGTCGTCTTGGACCTCCTTGCCACTGGACACAGGTGCCTCTTCCGCCAAGATTTGTGTGGCTGCTGGTGCACATCAGCTCCCCCACATTAAACTACTCACGTGCAGGTTTCTTTCACAGGAAGAACTTTTCCCCACCTCATCCCATAAAAGTCCTGCAGTGATGGGCGAGTGGCGATGGGGGGAGGTGAAGTGATCATCAGGAGTCCCTAGTAACAGACCCACACACAGGCGGTGACCGCAAGATGGTCGTCATGTGCCCCTGGACTGGGATGGGGGGCATTTTCGGCAGCAGCAGTCATGACTGAACAGGCCTTTTTAGGAACCCCTCTGCTTACCCCATATGGGGAAGGGGCTAGAAAAGGTGCCCCAAACATAGGCTATCCCACAAGACCTGACTGGATAACTGTATCCAGAGGGATCACTCCCAATGTGGTTGAAAACCAAAAATGTTTCTTGCAACTTGGAATGTCCGTACTCTACTAGATGGATCAAAAAGTGAAAGACCCAAACAAAGAGCAACAATTGTTGCCCGAGAACTCTCGAGGTACAGCATCGACATCGCTTCTCTCAGTGAAACAAGACATGCAAATGAAGGCCACTTGTGGGAAGAGGGCAGTGGTTACACTTTCTTCTGGAAAGGAAAACCAGCAAGCGACAGGCGAATACACGGTGTTGGCTTTGCAATCAGAAACCTTCTAGTCAACTGCCTGACTAGGTTCCCCATTGGCATCAACGAGTGCCTTATGTGCCTCCACATCCAATTGGTCAATAAGTCATTTGCCACTATCATCAGTGCATATGCACCAACTAAAGAAGAACAGAAAGAATCCTTCTACACTGACCTTGATAAAATTTTGCCATCCATTCCAAAAACAGACAAGATAATCCTCTTAGAGGACTTTAACTCAAGGGATGGCTGAGATTCTAACATATGGAGTAGAAGGAAGAAGTGGGCAAGACCAATTCCAATGGCATCCTTCTACTCAGCAAATGTGCAGAGCACGACCTTGTGATCACAAACACAATCTTCAGACAAAGCAACGAGTACAAAACAACTTGGCAACACCCTCGCTCAAAACAATGGCACCTCCTAGACTATGTCATTGTAAGAACACAGGATCTAAGAGATGTCCAAATCAACCGTGTCATGAGAGGAGTCGACAATTGCTGGACTGACCACCGCCTGGTGAAGTCAATCATGCCCATCAGGATTGCACCGAAACATAGAAAGCAATCCAAATCACACAGACGGCAATATAACATCCAAAGACTTCAATCCTCAGTGCACCAAGAGAACTTCTAAACACTCCTCAGTGAAAATATTGCATAATCAGACCTTATATATCTGCTTTTTATTGCACTATGTGGTCTATAGAAAAAGATCAAGGCATTAATATTCTTTTAGCATAGTTTTTTGCTGGAATGATAATATACTTTGGGAAATGCAAGAGAGCAAGAAGACTTTCTATGCTGGCTGGGAGAGATTTAGAAACCAAGCATCTCTAATTGGAAAGATTTTTGTCATTTTATTTGTGGTAGCCAATGACTAGCTGCCCATATTTTTATAATTAGTTCTTTGTCCCAATTATTAAAGATGCACTTGATTTTCGATTTGGTCCTTTGATGGATTTCAACTTGTTTATATGCAACTCCATTCACGTAGCTAGGTGGTCATGTCTCTTGAGTCTCCCAAAAAGAGCTTTTTAAAATTTTAAATAAGACCTGCTTCTCAGGTCTTATTAGCACCACTCCTGAGAATGAGGCTTCTGTGTAGGGTTTGATGACTGTTGAAGTTAAAGCTGCCATCACCATTTTTTATCCATAGATTTGTTATACATTTTAATGCCTCAAAGGATTTATGTGATGCAACCAACATTTCTCTTTCTTTTCCTATGAAATGCTATTTTTTTATTGAGCGGGGCCTAAATCAAAACCCGGCATCCAAACACCAAATCCAAATTACATAGCTGAACTTTACAGGTCAAATTCTGATCTCATGTACACTGCTGTAAATTCAGAGTAACTCCCCTGAAATCAATAGAGTGACAGCAATGTAAAACCAGTGTAGTTGTGAACAGAATCAAATTACATGTTTCTCTAATGGGTAGAACCAAAATCCCAGATCTTAACACTCCCAGTCACGAGGGTACAAACACTGGATCGAAATCAGAACTTTCCCAGATTTGGGGGTGTTTGAGTTCAGGGCCAAATTTTCAGCTAGGTGATCACTAGGCTTTCTTTTGTGTATATCTCCAATGTACAGACACAAAACAGGCAGTTAGATTATCACTGGCCCCCAGAGCTTTGATTTAGCCCATTATAGAGACAGGTTTGAGCTGGGAACTTTGACTGAAACCTGGATCTGGATCTAAAGCTTCAGTTCAGGCCCACCTCTATATATTTACCTTTTTAAACAATACCGATTTCATCAGCAGCTGGTAACTTTGCATTAACTAAAAAATAAACACAAAATTAATAAATTACAAATCTAAAAAGGTCTTTCTTCATAAACCTGCCCCAAAATAAAGTGCGCCTGCTGGGGTTTCCATGTACTTGTCAAGCGCAGCACTAAGTAAATCACATTGTATTAATCTATCCATGGGATGTAAGTTTCTGTGCTGAAGCCCATTTCACAATGAACTGGTTTCAGTACCCACTCTAGCCAAACTGAAAAAAAGCCATTTTGTGCCATTGCTGTAACGAACGAGGGATCCAATATGATGCAATTGGAGCTATCTAAACACCTCTTTCTCCATATTCCCAAATTTGAGAAGTGGGAGAATAGGAAATAACTGATGAGACTGTTAACCCCAAGAGATGCTTTTTGGGGCAGAGGCTGTCACCGCTTCCTGTTTAAGGGAAGATGGTACCCTTTTCTCCTGAAGGGAGGTGTTATCAGTCCTTGCTAGTAATGGAGCTAACACACCATCCCTGGCTAGTCTTAATCATCAGTAAGAGACAAGGGACCAGTTCACAGGTAGTGAGACACAAGTCCAACACTTCTAAGTGTGTGTCTATACTGGAATGTTGCACTGATGTAGCTACACTAAGGCAAAACAAACCAGTATAGACAAGCCTTCATATCTCATTGGCCAGGATAGGTGAAACTCAGCCAGAGAAGGCAATGCTCTGATAACCTTTTGCGCTGATACTGCACACACAGCAGTATACAGCCATCCCCAGATCTGATAGATTCCTCCCCTAAGCCAATTAGACGGAAGACTTGTTACTATGAGAGAAACTTGACTCTGCAACAGAGTTAAGACATGTGGGATTCCCAGAATTGCCCATCATTTTAGATGAGAGTTTGCTGAACATACCGCAAAGGGATCAGCTAGAGCACTGCCTCTGAGTGCCTGGAGGACTTCCTCAGTGCTGTGATTTGTAGTAATAGATCATCTAAGCTTCCCCAGGGACAGGAACACACACCACCATATTTTGTTCTGCTCACTTCTCACTGGTAGTGGGTTCTCTGTATGGAATGCATATGCTTTTGAGGGGACCAATGCTGCCTACAGGAATGTGCCTATTTGGTAGTGTGTGATGCAAAGATAGCGTAGATTGCTGTGGGGGCTAGATATCTAGAATCATGCAATGAATCCTACATCCTGGAGCACCCAGGACTGCCAGCAGTCATCAACAAGGGAGATACTGAATCTGAGGGAAAGCCTTATAAACCGCTCCCACTGCTTTAACTTGCTGATGGCTGGGGGAAGCAACCCTTTGAACAGCTATAGGGAAAACCTGACAAGTGAATCCTCACCTATGCTGTGCAACTAATCCTGTGGCCTCTTTGGAATGTGTGCCATGGTTGTCAGGCTGCCTGGCTCTCCCTTCCTGAAGCAAGAGAATAGAGCCATCAGACTGTTCTAAAGCTGCACTCCGTTCCCCAAGAGCTCTAAAAAATTAAATGAAGAATATCATCTGGCGCTAGGCCTGGCACACTGCAGTGAGGGTTGCTTTGATGTGTGAATTGCAAAAGAATGATTCATGTGCAATGAGGGTTTTATTCAAAGTGTGTAGTTTTGGGTCATCGGGAACAGAAACTGCCCCTTATCTGGGTGACATTCCACATTTTTCAACATTATAGCATAGACTGTCAATACTTGTAGCTATTCTGGTACTGTCTCTTTAAGATTAGTCATGTGTAATCACTGGAGAGCATCCCATTATGAAGGTCTCTTACACACGATACAAGGCACACTGAGGGTCTGCATGCTCAGAGTCTAGGAGCCATCTTGTTATTTAAACTTTATATCCCTGATATCATTCTGAGTTCCCGCAGTACCACAGCTGCATAGTCACAAGAAGACACTCTCAGCTGCCTGACCATGCTAGAAAGCACAACAATACTATTGTTAAAATTCAAAGTGACACTCATTCCCCATGCCCATCCTTTTAATGCTGCTTTTGTAGAGACTAAGGTGTGATTCAGGTCTTTATGAACTCCCATTAAGCCACTTGGGTGTCCCATGAGAGAATTATTGTAGTATCCCAACTGATTGTAGAAGACAGAGAAGTGAAATAAGAAATAACGGAACCTGCACTGGATAAATGGGACAGCAATGTATGGCAATACTGAGGTTCTGAAAATCCCAGTGGTTGCACGGCCAAATAAGAAAATAGCACCTAGACAACTTGTGTGCCCAGTAAAGAGAGCCTATTTAAGAAAAATGGAAGGAAAAAATCTGGTTTGAATATTCCCTATTTCCTGAGCACCCTAAAACTAGCCAGCCCAAGCCCATGCAGAGTGGCAAAGGCAGCTTTTCGAAAGTTCTCCAAAGCAAGTGTCTTGGAATCTACAAACCTAGGTTCTGTTCCCAGGTCTACCTGACTGCTGTGTGAATTTGGAAAGTCACTTCAGTTCTCTTTGCCTCAGTTTCCCCAGCTGTAAAATGAGGGAAATAGGCATATTTGTAAAGTGCTTTGCAATCCCTGGATGAAAACTGAGATATCTGTGCAAAATATTATTGGGTCAGTTTCAGTCTTTATGCTGCCCTATTAATGTCAATCGATCCACATCAAGAGTGAATTTATTATTATTATATTTTCACCTACAGATGCACAACTTAATCAGTAAGGAAATATATACATGTACCGAACATATGATATATGAGGTTTTTGCCCATAACTTTCTTATATCTTAACTAATTATCATCAGACATATTAAAGAGATACAGACCTCGATCCTGGACCGTTAAAATCAATGAGAGCTTTGCCTTTGACTTCAATGAATACAGGATCAAGTCCTCAATGACCTCTTAGAGGTTTACACTGAAGGACATTCGTGTACCAATTTTGATATTCCAAAAATTAGTCATTTTTTTATCACAAAGAGTCAGCAAATTTCAAAAAAGAGCAAAACAAGTATTCTTGTCATCCTCAGCTAACCCAAAATCAGCAGAACAGTTTTTGTTCAAGCTTTCAGAAACAATTCTCTTTTGGGAAGCAGGCCAAAATTACTTCACAAAAGGAATTTGTTTAGGAAGCTAATGACTTAAGGATGGGCCACTGGAGAACACCAGTAGATCATATGTGAACATTGCCTCCATAGACAGTATAAACTGCTTTAACCAAGAAACCCAGCAGCATCTGGCACATGCCCACTTTCAGCCCCATTGGTATCTGTTGCCAGAACTAATACGGAAATCACTCAAAAATGAGAATACAAAAGATGTGCCCAGATTGTGTTTTCACACCAGTGTAAATCCAGAGTAACTCCACTGAAATAAATGGAATTAGTCCAGTTTTACATCTCAGAAAAATCGTGCTCAATATGTTTTTGATAATGTTTATTACAGAGCATCTAAGGGCCAGCCAACAATGGGACCTCACTGTACCATTAGAGCAGTCGATGGTCCCTGCCACAAACAGTTGACACACTAAATAGACCAGACAGACACAGGGAAGGGGAAGGAGCGTGAACAAGGTCATGGCAGTACATGTCATGTTAGCTCCATGGTTTTTGTTTTGTTTTTTGGTGGGATGAATTTACTTAGGAGGAGGATTAGCTAAACGGACAGAAAAGGGGAGCGAGGGCACAGGGCAGATGTGGAGTGAAGTGACTGTGAGGGAAAGGGAGGTTTGGAGCAAACAGCCAGTCAGCACAGAGCAGTCCAATGAAAATGGTAGAAAGTTCTGTGAATTGCCAAAGGTCCCTGCTTTGACTGCTTCAGCTGCTACTGGCTGGCTCCTCTCTGCAGTTTTCCCTCAAGGCTGCATGGGGAATCGACAACCTCTGGATCCTACTGCCCCTGTAGTGTGTGTTTGTGAGTGGAGGAGGATCTTCCCTGCACAGTTTTGGATCCAGATGTTAGAGTGGAGGGGTGGTCCTGACTGGGCCCCAGGGGTCCTCTCATTTACACAAACATAAATCAGGAACTCCTACAGATATATGAAACCTGTAGAGAAACAGGACTAAATAGGATGCAAAAGAACATTTAGCAAGATTTGTGTGTAACTTTTACAGCGATGTGGCCTCAAAACCAGAAAGATTCAGAAGCTATAAGTATAGTGGAAAGCAAGTATGAGCAGCAGTCTCCTTGCCTGTTATTCTCCGGTACTAAAAAATTCAGAACTCGGCAGGTGAAAGAGCAAATTATTGCCATCACAGGATCCTAGGCAAATGGCCAGTTTACTTTGATTTTGGTAAGTTTAGCACAGACAGTAATGTTCCTTTACGTGTTCAGGTGTGGTGTTGCAGGGTTTTTATTTTAAGTTTTGCACCCCCTTTAGCCATTCTGGTTCCACAGTAATCTATCATTTTCTCTGTCAGTATTCAGTCCATTCTCCTTCCAGGTCCAAAAGGTCCAAAAATAGAAAACTCAACATCTAACGGACTTCAAGCCCATCTGCCAACATTTATCTGGAACGTCTTGTTCTTGGTCTCATGCACCCTCTCTTTGTCCACCCCACTCATGCACCCCCTCTTTGTCCAGGGGAGAGGCAGGGTAACCCAGGCCTGCCCTCTCCTCTGGGTACTAGCCCAATGACTGCGTTTTAGGCAGACAAAGACTGTTTCCTTCATCCCTCTGCCAGCACTGGATAGCTCAGTAGTTTGAGTACTGGCCTGCTAAATTCAGGGTTTGTGAGTTCAATCCTTAAGGGGGGCCAGTTAGGGATCTGAAGGAAAAAACCTGTCTGGGGATTGGTCTTGCTTTGAGCAGGGGGTTGAATTAGATGACCTCCTGAGGTCCCTTCTAACCCTGATATTCTATGATTATCTCCTGAGCTGCTCCTACCCTCAACACACGCATCAATGTCTTCACCAGATCTCTAGACTTTGCTATCATTGCCTAGACATGTGATGTGACAGAGCTTCTCCCTAGCCAGCTATGATGGTGGCTATGGGCTGCACTGTGAGCACTCCCTCTGCCTCTTGCTTTTAGAGCAGTCGATTCCTCCCTCCTCCTTAGCCCTCTTCCCAGCTGGTGGGCTCAGAAGACCAGCCATCTTCTGTGAGAGAGGAGACAGCCTATATGCTGGTCCCAGTTCATCCTCCAACTGGTTGGGGAAGACAGGAGCCATGCCCCATGCATTCTGCCAGGCTCCTAGTCTCAGGCCTTTAAAGAAACAGTGCCCATCTTTCTCCCAATCCCTGCTTATTCCAGGTACTGCTTCTTCTCTAGCTCTATCCTGCCTTAGGTCCTTGTATATCTTTACTGGGCCTAACAAAATCATTAAAGAGCCATGACAGGTGGTGGGGTGGGCTGATAACTAGGGCAGGCCACCCCATCATAGTTTCCTTATAGGAAATATTACAGGAATCTATACTGTAAGGATCAAAATACCACAGTCTACATGTTATACATTACAAACAGCAGAGGGCACTCACATCCCACTGAAAGCTTTCTCTCTCTCTTTGGACTCCACTACTTTGGAATACAAATCATGGCTGTTCAACATGACAAATTTGCAAGAGGTTTGTTATGTTCTGTTTGTTGAGGGAAGAGGGGGTTTGCACGACCACTTTGTCCATTTCATCTCATGGGTGCAGTTGCACTGCATTTAACCTGATAAGCAAAGTGTTGCTAATGGCAGTGAAATTTCACTTGCAGCTGTTTTGGTGAACACAAATGCAGAAAGGGAAGATGTGCTGAGGGCTCTCATCCTCACTGGCCCACACTGCAAGGCAACATCTACGTAAATTTAGGAGCCATGATCTTCTTAGCATATGCGCAACATGCCTCAGGTGGCACTGACCAGGATTCATCACCGATACAGCCCTATTGCAGCTCCACCAGTGGCAGCATCACTGGGGGCTATAATGTAGACAGGACTAAGGCATTTTTACCACTTTGTTGTCTAATCTTACTGCGATCAAGGTTAGATGGCAAAGTGGTCAGAACACCTAAATCCTGGATGCTCTAGATTTCTAGACTCCAGATTTCTTGTATAACAGGGGCCATAGAACTTCCCTGCAATAACTCCTGTTTGATAGAGCATATCTTTTTAAAAAATCCAATTTTGATTTAAAAATTCCTAGTGATGGAAAATCCACCACAATCTTCGGTAAACTATTGCAGTGGTTAATTACCCCTGCTGTTAAAAAATATTCCTTATTTCCATCTTCCACTATTGCTCTCACTGGTGGAGCTGCAAAGGTGGCCAATTATGGGTCCTAATTTCCCTTATGTAGACAAGGCTACTGGTAATACACTGAAGCATTAGTGGGCGTTATTTCTCTCTCTCTCTCTGGTACTTCTTCCCTGCAGCATTTGGCAACTCTAAATGATGAAAACCACTGAGCATTTAAATGCACTTTTGTGTTTGCTGCTTCACCAATTAGCTGTACAATATTGCCTCATTGATCATCCGTGAACTGTTGTTGTGTCCACACACATCCTCTAATACCTACTGTTTCCTCCCTATGAACTTTTCAAGGAGATGGACACCAAGATATTGTAGATTCTCTGCTTCTCAGTCCCTAACAGGGCAGTAGCCTGCAATTTGGAATGTGTAAGCATGTTGGCCAATCTGTTGCCCCCTGGCCACACTATATCCATAATCTCCCAAGGAAGGCATGCCGTGACACACACTTTGATGATGACTAACACAGCAGATGTGGGTAGGCAGGCACATCTAGTAGTGGGGTAATGAAAGGTCTGCTGAAGAAAAGCAAATCTGCCAGTTCACCATAAGAAATGCTGAGCCCTCAAAATTAAAAGTTATACACTATGGTGTACATGGCACATGCCTGCCTCTATTCATGGTCTCTGTTCCTGTGGGACTGAGAACAGAGCACAGTCATTTGTAATACCAGGAAGCTGGGACTAGCACTGCTTTTTCTTCATTACTTTGTGGACTTGATTGCTCCTATCAGTGGAATGAATAACTTTGTACCTCTGTATCGAAAGTTTTCTGAAATGTGGTTGTATCTAGAGGGACCCAAGGAGAACCTTCTTTGTTTGCCCTTTTGATCCTATTTTAATGTGTTTGTAAATATTCAGAGTCAGATCCACCAGCAGTGTGGTTGTTTTCTGCTGCACTACCCATGTAATCTGGCTGTAAAGCTGATTCAACTAGCACAGGAAGAATTGTTCCAAAATAAAGATAATAGGTGGTGTCAAACCAATTGAGAGGCTCTTATGCTATACACCCTTCCTGCTAGCAGCATAGTTAAGAAAAGGGGGCATCACTGGGCTATCCCTACAGCTCCGGAACACAGGACTTCACTTTTGTCCCCTTGTGGCCAATACATCCCCGTATACATTAGAACATACCAAAGGCTGCTTTAACAGTGTAGAGGGAATGCTATTCACAGAGCAGCACCAGTACCAGAAGAGTGAAAAGGTGGCGAATAGCCACCTTTGCATCACGCCCCCTAATTTGCACTCTGCATTTTGACCATATCAGGGGATCTGGTACTAAGCCCCAGATCCTCAAAAGTATTTAGGCACCTCACTCCCTTGGATTTCAATGGGAATGAGGAACCTAAATACCCATTAGAGTCTGGGCCCTAGTTTCTTAATTTCATTAGTTTCTGTGGGAACCAACAAGTGAATTTTTTAAGAGATTTATTAGAAATGTTTGTGCTGCCTTCAGGATTTGAAATAAATAAGAGATTGGGGCAAAATAACCTTCCTCTATGAAATGGGATGGGGGAGAGGAGGAGACATAGTAAGACTTTGGAATTTGATTGTTAACAAGTCACTGTAACATGCCCTTTATTGCAAGTTTAATTAATACATTCAAAACAATAACACAGACAAAGAGATTCTAGTGACTGTTATAGATGTGGCAAACATTCCAGCCTGCTTTCCTTTCATGATTATTTATACAATATTTGGAACACTTGCAAAAATCGTGTTCATTAAAGCCTTGGATATTGGCAACTAACCAATAACTGCAGGGAAGCAACAAGGTAGTTGGGGTTTTGTTTGTTTTTAAGAAGAAAAAAATCACAAATGTCAATCAAGAAACACTGCAAAATAAAATGGAACCTCCTCAGCAGCTAACCTATTGCACAGAACTGCAGTGAAGCTTTGACAGTATTTTCAAAGCCTTCAGGGGCGTCAGTTGCAAACGTTCTGCAGCTCCTCTGCTGACCAAGGAGTGTTATATAGCCAGAGTCTTCCTTTCCCTTACAAAACTGTCAGGCACAAATGGGCAGAAGGATATTGGCTGCAAGGGACTCGGAAGCTCCTCCCAGAGACTGGATCCTGATATTTTTGGAGGATTTCTTTTAACTCAGTTACAAACCTTAGTGAAGGAAACAAGTTACCACAGCACCAGTAGCAGAGAGAGAAATCTCTGCTTCTAGGCAGAGCATAGCTGTCTGGCTTTCTCTCTCTTATACCTTCCTAAAGCTACCTTGGATGTGATTGTTCATTTCACGTGTGGAGGAAAACTGTACTGTCTGGTGGGGGAAAATGCTGATACTCTGGATGTTGGTGTGTCTATGAAAACAAGGGGTGTAAGTGAAAGAGAGAGAAGATCATGAGGAAAAAGATGTTTTGAAGAAAAAAAATCCAAAACATTTGCCTGAAAATTGATGGTGCTTCTGGGCTCTGTATTTTCTCTGGAGGGAAAGGTTGAATTTGGTGCAGCGCTTACAATCTATCTATCCAGCTGGTGAACCTTATTGGATTGAAAATTCTCAATTTTGGATGTAACGGGAAATTTTTTGGACATTCTCCTGTTTTATAAAAATCATCATGAATTCAGTGGCTGGAAATAAAGAGAGAATTGCAGTCACAACCAGAAGCAGGAAATATGGGGTAAGTTATCCATACATGAAATGCAGGGAATCTTTTAAATCCATCTGCGCTAAGGATTTTAATTCCTCTTCCTTCCCAAGGACCCATGCTATAGCTTTCCCTGTAAACTGACCTGTAACAAATGGTACCAACATGTGAACCTTATTAAGCTGCATGTTCCCATTCAGAGCTTCACCTGGCTGAGTATATTACTTGGTGTATCCAACCAGCTCTCAACTGCATGAAGTGCATTGGGTTCCTTTCCCCCTGCGACCGCTGTAGACTTTCGCCCTCCTCACCCTCCCTGCGGAACTTTGTTTTTATTTCCAGCCCCGGGTGGCCTTTCAATGCGCGATCCGAGCTGACCTGGCTTTGCGCGGCCCCACACCGGTCGGGATCGATTCTCTGTCGATCACACGTGCAGCCTGTATTGACACCCCCCGCCCGGGAAGGAGTCCCCGAGCGACCGCAGGGCGTGGGGCTGGAGACAGCCGCGGGGTGGGGGATCGGAAGCGGGGCCGGTACCGCTTCGCCCCCTCCCGCGCCCAGGTGGCCGCCCGGAGACAATGCCGGGCGCGGGAGGCCGGGCGCTTCGCAGCTGGGGTCGGTCGAGCAGCCGCAATTACCGACGGCAGCGGGGCGGCCCCGCGAGGTCTGCCCGCCGCCCGCGCCTCACTCGCTGCCTCCCCCTCTGCTCCTCCTCCAGGTGACCGAGCCCTGCTCCCCCACCAAGCCCGCGGCCCCCTTCTCGCCCGAGAGCTGGTACCGGAAAGCGTACGAGGAATCCCGGGCTGGGAGCCGCCCAGCCCCCGAGGGAGCCGGCTCCGTCCTGGGCTCGTCCGGCACCCCGTCCCCCGGATCGGGCACCTCCTCGCCGGGCTCCTTCAGCGGCTCGCCGGGTCCTGCCTCCCCGGGCATCGGCAGCAGCTCGCCGGGCTCGCTGGGGGGCTCCCCGGGCTTCGGCACGGGCTCGCCGGGCTCTGGCAGCGGGGGCGGCTCCTCCCCGGGCTCTGGCAGCGGGGGCGGCTCCTCGCCGGGCTCCGGCAGCGGGGTCTGGTGCGAGAACTGCAACGCCCGCCTGGTGGAGCTGAAGAGACAGGCCTTGAAACTGCTCATCCCCGGGCCCTTCAGCAGCAAGGTGAGCGGGGCCGGGCGGGCGGGCGGGCCGCGTGGGCTGGGTTCCCGCCGCGGGGGGGGGGGGGGAGTGTGTGAGTGCAAAGACTCCCTGGGGCAGGCGGGGGCATTCACGGGCTCATGCTCCCACCCCCATTCACAAAGCCGGCGGGGCTCCACTGGCGCCCGCAGACTCACAGCCAGGATTGATGAAGGTCGGGGTCACCCCTAATTTGGGGGGAGGGCTTTTAAATACCCTGTTTTTATTCCCCGTTTCCTAGCTCTTCTTTCCCTCCAGCCTCACCCACCCCCCCCCGCTTTGTCCCTGTTGGACTCTCTCCTCTGCCCTTGCACATGTGAAAGGCTTCTGGACGTTTTGAGTCACTCCCTCAAGCCGTTCTTTGCCTTCTCCTTTCATTCCACTGCTGGTATTTTTGTACTCCGATTCCCCACATACCTATTGTATTGTTTGGTAACAGAGGATGGGCTACGGTGCAAATGTCTGAGCATCTGTGGTCCCTCTCCCACTTCATACAGCTTCTCTCCTCCCCTCTAGGGGCCAGACTTTCCAACAAGCACCCAGATCTCTCTAGGTACTTACTTGGCACTTAATGCTAGTATCTTGAGTACCTTTTAGTGATCAGTACAGTTATTCTCATAGCATCCCTGGGAGTTAGGGAACTACCATTAGCTCCATTTTACAGATGGGTAACTGAGGAGAAGAAAGTGAAGTACCTAAACCCGCACAGGCAGTCTGTCAGAGCAAGCAATTGCACCCAGGTCCCCAGCTACAACATTAACCATAAGGGCAATGATCTCTCTTAAAGAGATGAGGGATCTAGCCATTGGTGTCATATTGGGAGCTGCTGGGTGCAGAACATTTTTGAAAATCTGGTTCTTATTTAAGTGCCTAAAACAGAGTTGGTTTTTTTGGCTCTGATTGTGGGTGGTCAGCATTGGAAAATGTGGCCCTACTAAAGCCATCCTCTGTAGTCAGTAGTTTCCCCCCTTGTATTGCAGATGAAGATTAAGGTGAACAGCCCTGAAAGAGTGATCAGCAGCTCCTGTGCTGATTGAGTGCCAACAGAATTGTAAGCACTGGACTCCTCCATAGCAACCCTGCAAGTGCTGTATTGTGGATAGATCTAGAGCTCCCAGAATGTAACACAATGCAATTGTGTTTGCACTGTTGGGCCCAAGTACTATCAAATGATAATATTTACTCTTCCACTTCAAAGAGTTTTCATTAGTGGTTACAATAAATAAGTACCAGGAAAAGAGCTGATTGCTGTGGAAGGGTCTTTAGTACTGTTGTTGTATTTACCATTATTTATTTATTTATGTGCCTAGTGTTGTGAAAGGGAATCCGTGTGATTCCCAAACAACAGAATAAGGGCTAGTAGTAACCTCATCTCAATAGCTGGTTTGTTTAAGCTGAATTATTCACAAACTGGGAAAAAATGTATGTTGAAAGGGTTAAATTGACGTAAATATTCATAACTGTTGCTGAATCCTGAGGAAGCTGTGCTTGGAATTAATTTATTTTAAAAATTCAAGTTACATTATATGCAACAGCTATGACTTGCCAGCTTTGGAATTACTGCCCGTGTGATTGTCATAATGTGAGCTTTGAGATAAGAGGGGGAATCATATTTTACAGTAATGGTTGGATAAATCATAAACTGTAGGGTTTTCTGCCCATCATAAAATGTCAGGCATTAAATGATAGATCTCATTGTATGAGGTAAAAACTCTTCCACACTCTTGTATGGTTCTGTATTATAACACTCTAAAAGCTGCAGTCATTACTTTCATTCCCAACTGCATTAAATCCCTTGGAATCACTTACCTTAGCATTGTCCACTCAAAATAAATAAATAAATAAAAATCCAGCTGCCGTGATGGCATTAGAGGCCTGATCCTGCAAGCCTTATGCACTTGCGTAATTCTTCCTCCCTCTCCTCCTTAATGTCCCTTCTGTCTTCCCCTTCCATTTAGCATGCCCCCCGTTCACAAATAAACAAATTATAGAATTAACATACCATTTACAAACTATCACTCTGCTTGTATGTGTGCATGGATATCCCTTTCTCCTATCTTTTGTCTACCTCATCTATGTAAGCAGGGACTGTCTACTCTGTTTGTAGCTGCCTAGGACATTGGGGCCCCATTCTTGGTTAATCTCTAGGCATTACCATAATAAACATAACATGAGTGGTTCCATTGACTTTATTAGGGTTATTTTGTAAAGATTACTCATGTAAGACTTTCAGGATCAGGCCCATAAATGGATCTAGTGTATTACTGTTCTTAGAGTTCTGAAAATTGCTGAACACCCTCTGCTCCCACTGAAACAATTCTGCTCCCATTGATTTCAATGGGCGTTTGACAATTTAATTCAGTGGGAGCAGGTCAAATGGATGGTTCTCAGTATCCCTCAGGAGCAACTTGCTGAGCAACTTGCTCAGCACCTTGCAGGATACATGGTGTCCACCATACGGTTAATTACTAACATCCATTTGTAACTATGAAATATTGGGAGGATCATCAAATAGGGGATCTAAAAAGCATCAGTCATCTTGTATGAATCTAACTGACTTACAAGTTTTTTTTGTTTTGCTGCTCCTGCTGAAAGTAGCCTGGAATTTCATAAGTGTTATATCTATAGTCAGCAAAACATATTTTTCATTTTGCATTTATATTGTATTTAAAATGCATATAACTTTGGGTCATTGATATTGTTGTAGTGAATATAATAATCCATTAGCAGCTTTATTTTGGCATATACACAATAGAGATTAATAGAATCTACAATGATTTATCTGAACCTGTACCTACATAAATTCTTTCATACTGAGTAATCATATAATTTAAAATGTTTGCATATATCTATCTAGCCCAATACCACACTTAATTGCTGTGTAAGCAGATTGAGTATGAAGCTATGCAGTGAAGCATTACATTGGTACAGAAAAAGCAATGCTTAATGTGGAACAAGGCTGTCTCTGACTAGCTCATTGTTAGCACTGAGGTGTGGAGCTTTAACTTTAACTAGAAACATTCATTCTAAATATGTCAACAGGATGGAAATTTAAGGTTTTTGTTGTTTGGCAGAAAGATTAGTTCTAATTACAGAAGTTCTACCTTAGTTTAACCATTTAAATGCTGCACTCCTGGCATCTGGAACAGGCATCATAAAGCTCAAATCCCTTTTCCCACAGTGATACAGATATAAACTATGTACACAAACTAGCTATCTGCATTCAAGGGGTTAAGTACTATGAGAATGAGATGAGTTACTGTAACTGTACCCTGAAACACATATGTGTTGAATCTGATTAACCCAACTGATCTTAGAAGGTTGTAATTAATTATACACTGTGCTGTATATTAAAAGGAATTCAGTATATTTTAGAGGCAATTTTAATGAAGTATGCCATTTGAACAGCAATAGGGACTGTCTCAGAAATGAATAAGGCTATTGGTAGGTTTTTATTCCTTAATCCTTTTCTCTTTTAAAAGAGTTCATTAAGCTTTTTTCTGAACCTGGCCCATTTGGAATATGTCTTCAGAAGGGCATCAGACTCAACTTTGTCTATACACATGTATGATGTGATATCTTTACATTTACTATAGACTTGAGATTAAATCTTGTCTGCATGTAAGTCAATGGCAAAATTCCCATTGACTTCAATGATGCTAAACACAGACATTATGTATTTAAAAAATAACTGGGTTAACTAAAGATTCTGCTCTGTGTGTGTATAAATAACATGAATATTTAGCTCAAGAGTACAGTCTCAGGCTTTCCAACGTTATCTTGTTCTGGAGTTCAACAAAATCCAAAATTTGGCCTTTACCAGAAGAGGTAATTTAAATGTATCCCATTTGGAAATAATTTCCGTGCTTATACTTATCTACCTGACACATATTAACTAAACATTAGAGATGGCCGAAACAGAGGTTAGTTTTGTAAAACACCATCTGTTAAGTGGTTTGTATCCTGGTCCATTTAGCTGAATGGCCCACAGTTCCTGGGTGGTGGATAAATAGATCTGGTTTAGGCCTATGACTAACCATGAAAAGTCCTGTGGATTATGGGCGAAAAAAATTACATCTTGTATTTTTCTGAAACTTTTGCTCATTTGTGCTCATGTATTGTTGATTTAGCCTTTTCCCATTTCAGAAGTGTTCAGTAGTCAAAGGCTTAACTAATAATATTAATAATGAAAAAAGCTGTGCAGTTGATATAATGGAAAAATAGGTTCCTGATAGCTTGTAGCTACTTTAGAAACCTTCCCAGTAGAGACAGGACAGTAATGAACCCTTCCTCGAAGCTTAGTAAGTGGCAGAATAATGGAATTTCATTTCTGTCTAGACCTTTAATTTGTGAACAAGCACGGCCAGCCAGTACAGTGACTTAATTCACTGTGCAAAAATATCAGGCACCTAATCATTTCATCCCAACTCATTGTAATGCAGATAGGATTATTGCATTAGAAATCTGATTTTTAAATGGCCTGGGGCAGTAATTTGTCAGCATTTGGAGGGATTAACTCCATTAAAGTTTAGACAACAACAGCTATTCTTTTGTATTGCATCACAGGTCACAATACCAAACATTTAGTATAAATCATCTGCAACACATTTTGCAATTGCATGTCTCCTGGCAAATAGGGATGTCCCCACATTCTTCCTCCTTTGCCCTGGAATTACAGCTGCTTAGAATGGTTCAAATTAGATATGTATATTGGAGAAAGCAGACCTAGGAATATATCTTCACCAATGAAAAATGCATGCAAACTTTCCATTGAAAGCAGCCGGAGGTCACCTGAGCTACAGTTCGCTCTGAGACTCCTGCATGTGAGATAATGTTGATATGATTATTTTGCCCAAACTTGCATATGGCAACTTTGCTTTGGGGAAAGGTGAAAATAGTGTATGTTAAGAAGATCCCTTCTTATGAAGTTGTCAAGGTTCTTAGCTATGCAGTCACCTCTATGGGATCACAGAAGCTTACTATTATTGACTGAAATGGAAATTAGGACCAGGCCCATCTCGATATTCAATTGGTTGGAGATTATTTCCCTTTCTGAACAGAAAATGCTCCCAGAGGGCCATGGCCCGACCTCTGAGGGGGTGGGGGGTGGGGGAAATTGCATACGATGAAAATTTCAGTCAGTTTCTGTGAGTGAGGAGGGGCAGTAACATTTTGACCAAACTCTGCCCTTCCACAAACTGTGAAATGGGTTTGCCAACCCATTATTCAGAAACAGGTGAATGCTTAGTGTATAGCTAGCCCCTTATGTAAGGTGACTTTTGAGTATTTTGGTCAATTCAAGGTGTCTTCTACAAGCCACAGAGAATACACTAGGGTCTCAAGTAGTTTCTTAACTAAACGCATTGGATTATCTTCCTAAAAGGGAATATAAACATTTGTAGCAATTTTTTGTGTGTGCTACAAGAACAGAGTCCCAGTGTATAATTTTGGGAAGAATGTTCCATAATAAATTCCCTTGACAGTACTAGTGAAAATATCACATACTACAAATATGGGCCATCAGTATGTAATGGGATGCTTGCTTATGTCAGCAGATTATTAGAAAGATCACAGTATCTGTGAATTTAGAGCTGAAAGAGGTTTGCACAGCTTTAGCCACATCAGCAATGGGCCCTTTAAGATCAGAAATTGAGATGCTTCCAAGCACTGAATTGTACAGCCCATCTCTGCACTATACCTGACTTTCATGCTTTGCATTGTTATGTAATAGGGGTTGCAGCTTTTTGTGGCCATGGTACATATGTCTGAACTGTGAGGCATGTCACACATGATTTTGATTGGTATGTCACACTGCTAGTTTATAACATGTCACAATGGAGGTGTCATGCCACAGCATAAAAAACATGTGCATGGTATTCCTCACACTTCACTAACATATATGTTAGATGCTATCAAGAACTGCAAGTCCACTTCATGTTTTGGATAGGCAGTTTCCAGTCCATATTTGTTGAGGTCTCCATTCAGGGAAGAATCCCTGTTCAGGAAAGCAGTTTAGTGCGTAAAGTTAAGCAAATGCTTAAGACCTTTACACTACAATATGTCCCCGATTTAGGAAAGCAACAATCCAATAAACCAAAAAGGTGCCATTTTGCTTTTCCAAGAAGTGTGAAGTTCTATAAGATGATGCTAAATTATCACATTTCTATTTTTTTTCCATGCACAGAGGTGCTTATTTTTCTTTTGAAATTTTAGAGTGCTCACCTGAAAGAAACATGCAATTTTCTTTTACACAGCATGAATAATATTGGAGCTAGATTGAGTCACAGAGGAACACACTAATAGTTAGTTATGTCTCTGTTCAGTAGTTTATGGGACCAAATCCTCCAAGGCCATATGTGCCAAACTTTGATCACAATTTCTCCCATGAAACCTCATTGATTTTAAGTGGTGTTACAAAAACATAACTGAGCATAATTTGACTAATATTGCTGATTGTTGTTGGGATCTTTCATTTAACTGACAAGTGAAAGAAAGACCAGTAACCAGACAACTCCACAGCGACTGTCCATCTGCAGCTGCTGTAGAGTACAAGTTATTCCAGATAAAACTGGCATTCATTTATGCTCAATATTTTTCCTTCAGATCTATCTCTTTGATTGTATAATGCAGCTTAGTATTATCTATGCTTTCAGTCTACCTCTTTTGTTGGGCTGTGAGGTAGCATCTATCCACACAAGGCCCGAGGAAGTAAAAAAAAGGGCTGATTAACCTTGTGACAGGTTGCACCTGGAGAAGAATCAGGGCTGATAAGGCCTAATGGCTGATGAAGCCCAGCTGTGGGAGGAGCTGGACTAAGCATAAAGAGAGGAAGTTGGTGGTAAGAGGGTGCTGTAGGAAGAACTCTGCATTCACATTCTTGAAGTGGGAGTTGGCAAGAGACAAAGAGGAGTCCAAGGAGGGAATAAACCCTGGGAATACAGACTGTAGCAGGAACTGAGGGGGAGAGGGAGCAAAGGGAGTGCGGTAGCCACAGAGAGCAGAAGAAGCTCCAGGGGTGGGCCAGCAGATAAGGGAAAGTAGGAAAGAGCCCAGGGAAACAGCCCAGGGTCTGAGACTGTTTGCTAGACATAGTCCCTGGACTGGAACCTGGAGCAGTGGGAGGGTACAAGTTCCCCTACCAGCCACTGGAGAAGTGGCACAGTCTGAGCAGTGGAGCTGAAAACTGCCTGAAACAGTTTGTCCAGAGGGACTTTGACACCCTGAAAGGGGAAAATTATAGTGACCTTACCAGAAGGCCAAGCCATGAAGAGGGACCTCCTTGGGTTAGGAAGAATGAGCAGTTGAGTCCAGAGAGAGAAAGACCATCCCACCACAGGGTGAGCGACCGAAGGAGGGGACATCAGATGAGCCACAAAGAGGTATCCCATTGGTGAATAGCAAACTATCTGATGGGGCTTCTCCAAGTAGGACTCTATCATATCAACAGAGCAAAAAACCGAATGTAGAGGCTGCTAACAGATCCTTAAACAAATATTACTGAATTTTGAAAATTCCGAGTGTGAGCTTCTTGGTATAATATGCCAAATATTGCTAGGAACTTATGTCACCACTGAAGTACTGTGGAAAAAATACTTCTTAGCATATGTGCAACGTGCCTCAGGTGGCATGTGACCAGGATTCATCATCAAATTTGGTCTGCTAGTTGGATCATTAGGTTCCCCAGGCCAGGTACTGATGGGGAGTGCGACATGAATGCTGATCCAGGTCCTCTGAAAAAATACTGGTCCAAATGTATACCTTGTTAATGCTATTGAAATCAATGGACTTGTGCCAGGGTGGAATTCTCACACCACTGAAATAAATAGGAGCTTGACCATTGACTTCAAAAACAAAGAACTAACCAACTAACCCCCTCCAAAAGATAGCAGTTTCAAACATAGCCAAAGCATATCCAGCAGTCCAGCCGCCTGGTTTTGACTTTCCATACCATCTGTAGGCAAAGCTAAATTGCTTCAGAAGTAAAATAGTCAGATGTGTGCAAATGCCTAGAAGTGGGGCCTTTGTGACTCTCCCCTTCTTGCTGTGTCCAGTTAGGAGAGGAAGATCATATGCATGGGGCTGCTGTGCTCCCTCATGGAGTTGCACGGTGCCATTCCCTCAGCTATTGGATGGCTAAAACATTTAGACTAACATGCTTGACTTGAACATCTATGTAAATGCAATTGCAATTTAAAAAAAGCCAAATTTCACCTATTGTATCCCTTGACAAAAGGGATAGCTAAATGTGTCTAAGGCGTAACTAATTTAGAACTTTGGTACTAGTTTTATTTAACTACTTGACTCAATAGAATTTTGAGGCAAACACTGCTATCAATAATATAAAGTTATTGGACAGTAAATCCAAGACTTAATTTGTTTTTCTGATTTCCCCCACCCCTATTTTGTCCTGGATTCATACTTCAATTCATGTTTTATAAAGATCACAAAATGTGGAAAGTATTATGTTAAAAAGCCATTTACCACCGGAGCAATGGTATATTTAACTTTTGTTTAGTTTGGTCTCTTAAAATTGTATCACTTTATAGTGGGTTGCTAAAATTTGTTGATTAGTTCAAACTGTGGTTCAAATGAACAGCTGTTGGCAGTTCTAATATCTTCCCCCAATTAATATTTCTATCTTAATTATCTATGACAGTCATAGAAGTATAGGGCTGGAAGGGTCCTTGAGGTCATAGCCTCCTGTGCTGAGGTAGGACCAAGTATACCTAGACAGGTGTTTGCCTAACGTGTTCTTAAAAACCTCCCTTGGAAGCCTATTTCAGTGCTGGACTATCTTTATAAGGATTTCCTAATATCTAACTTAAATCTCCCTCACTGCAGACTGAACCAGTTACTACTCATCCTCCCTCGATCATCTTTTCTCAAGACTAAACGTGCCTAGTTTTTTAATCTTTCCTTATAGTTCAGGTTTCCTAAACCTTAATCATATTTATACCTCTGTTCAGGACTCTTTTTTTTAATTTGGTCACATCTTTCCTAAAAGTGGCACCCAGAATTAGGCACAGTACTCCAGCTGAGGCCTCACCAGTGCTAAGAAGAACAGCATATGAAACTTGCATATGACACTCCTGTTACTACATTCTGGAATGATATTAGCCCTTTTGCAACTGCATTTCATTGTTGACTCTTATATAATTTGTGATCCACTATAGCCCCCAATTCCTCTTTAGCCTAGCTAGCATTATATATTTGTGTATTTGATTTTTTTTTCCTTCCTAGGTATAATACTTTGCAGCTGTGTCTATTGAATTTCATCTTGTTGTCAGACCAATTTCTCCAGGTTGTCAAGGTTGTTTTGAATTTTAATCCTGTCTTCCGAAGTGCTAGTAGTCCCTCCCAACTTGGTGTCCTTGCAAATTATTTGTCATTAATGAAAATATTGTACAGTACTAGACCAAGGAGAGACCCCTGTGGGGAACCCTCTAGATACATCCACCCAGTTTGACCGAATCATCTTTAACTACTTTTTGTGTACTATTTCTCAGCTAGTTATGCACCCACCTTATAGTAATTCCATCTAGTTTGCTTATGAGAATGTCATGTACAACTATCAAAACCTTCCTAAAACCAAAATATATCACATCTTCTGCTTCCCCCTTATTCATTAGGCCAGTAACCCTGCCCAAGAAGGAAATTAGGTTCGTTTGGTGTGATTTGTACTTATTATCCTATTATCTCTAGATGCTTAAAATTGATGGTTTAATAACTTGTTCCAGTATCTTTCCAGGTGTCATAGTTAGCTGACTGGTCTATAACTTTCCGGCTCCTCTCTATTCCCATTTTTAAAGATAGGTACTATGTTTGTCATTCTCAAATTCCCTTGGACCTTGCCCCTCCAGAAGTTCTTAAAAATAATTGCTAACAGTTCCAAGATTGTTTCAGATAGTTCCTTAAGTATCCTAGTATTAACCTGCTGATATGAATACATCTAAATAGTCTTTAAGCTGTTCTTTCCCTTTTTTGGCTTGTGTTCCTTCCCTTTTGTAGTCAATATTGGTAGTGGTAAATATCTGGTAACAACTGATCATTTTAGTGAATACTGAAGCAATGTAGCCATTAAGCACCTGAGCCATAAGGATGTAATCCATTATTAGTTCTCCTTCCCCAATCATTAGTGGGCATACTTTCCTTTGTCTTTCTCTTGCTCCTACTGTATTTGTACAAGCTGTTCTTATTGCCTTTTTATGTCCCCTTGCTAATAGGTGTAACTCATTTTGTGCCTTAACCTTATTGATTTTTGTCCCTATGTGCTTGTGCTATTCTTTTGTACCCATCCTTAGTAATTTATCTATTTCAACTTTTTGTAGTTTTCCTTTTTGATTTTCAGGTCATTAAAAGAGCTCTTGCTGGAGCCAAAATGGCCTCTTACTGTAGAAAAGGGTACTCTCACAATAGTAGTATACTTCTGGGAAAAAAACACACCATGATTTCAATCCTAAAAGGGCCCTGCATCATTTTTTCCCTGCTGAGTGAGGCGGAATGCAACAGTAATTTTACTAACTAAAAACTTAGTTATGACACAAAGGTAGAATTATATTCTTGATTCTTGTGCAAACCTTTCATTGTTTATCAGTGGGAGTTCTGCTGAAGAGTTAGGAGGCTGTTCCTAACTCTGTAGACTTAGCCCATGGTTGAAACGTAAGTTATCCCTCTCCGCAGAACAAGGATGACTCCTCTGGAATCACTTAAATGACTATTTTGTTTTGGGTAAGACTTTTGTATTGCCTGTTTGAGGTTGTGTTGGCTTCCTTTATAATTAAACATTGAGCTGAATCCCATTCACCTTACTTCCATTGAAGTCAGAAGGAATTGGCTAGCAGTAAATAAAGCCTGTGCTGTGTCTATTTGGTTGTTTAAGTTCTGTAAGTCCAAGGGTCTGTCCTTCAAAAAGATTCCACCAAACTCCGTTAATTCAACGATTAACTGCAAGCATGAAAACATGGCTGTGGGAAGTGTCACGCTGGCAGTAGCAGACTGTGGTCACAGAGATCACAAATACTAGGGTTTGAGGTGCACAGGAGTCCAAGAAGGGGTGCTTCCCGGTTCTGGGCAGCACAGAAGTAAGGGTAGCAGTGCTGCAACCCCCCCCCCCCTACAATAACCTTGCGACCCTCCCCCAACCTCTTTTTTTGGGCCAGGACCCCTACAATTACAACACTGTAAAATTTCAGATTTAAATAGCTGAAATAATGAAATCTACAATTTTTAAAATCCCATAACTGTGAAATTGACCAAAATGGACCATGAATTTGGTAGGGCCCTAATCATGAGTATTCATGCCTGGATATATTTTTCACATGGGTATTCATAACACTTTCTTACTCCATGAATATTCATGGGGGTCAAAATTCCACCTGCATGAATGAGTAAAGCAAATAAAAGGGGCTATGACTTCCCTCATAGCAAATTTGTGCTTGTATTAACAAATGTCTGCAATTCTTGGGGCAAGGGGGTTGTCCAGCTCTCTTCAAGGCCATTCATAGCTTGTGGCACAGCTCCACAAAGATACTTAGACACCTACATTCCAGTTTTACGTTCCACTGTGAGCCACAAAATCCCAGCCTGGCTGCTGCCTATCCGCTGTAGATGACTGAACTATTCAACACCTACATTCTTGCAGTAAAAGTTTCCTACGTACCCAAGTTTCTCCTTCTAGGTACATGCACTGCTGCCTTACTCTAAGTATCTGCACAGCCACCTCACACCTAACCCCTAGTGCGATCAGTGAACTGGGGGAAGACCGGCAGAGGAGCATCTACCTCACCCATGGGGCCTTATCTAGTAGGTGTGCTCAAGGCTGCCTACTAGATTTGGTTCCATTTAAAAGCTGGCCAGAGGAGGTGGTGGTGATGCTGCTGTGCCCTCCCGCCCTATATATTTTATCCCAGTGGTTAGAGCACTTGGCTGGGATGTGGGAGACCTGGATTCAATTCATCCCTCTGCTTGATGGGGAGAAAGAGGTGGAAGACCCCTATGCAGATCCTAAATCTCTAACCACTGAGCTATGGGATTGTCAGATGTGTGGCTTGCAGTCTCTTCTGTTGAAGTTGTTCCACTGTGAGTAAATATATTTAAGTCACGGGGTCAGACAAAGAGACTGAGAGTAGCTCTGTAGCGTGATGGTAAGGGAACCCACCTAGATGCCTTGGGGACCTTGGGTCCAGTCTCCCTGCTACAATTACTTTTTCTTTATCCAAAGTGTAACAGCTTCAGTAGGAGAGATTGAGGAGGAAGCCCTCCTACCCCTGGTCCCCATCAGAATATCCCATAACTCCATGGTTAGCACACTCTCCTGAGAGGTAGGAGACTGCTGTTCAAATCCCTTCTCCTTGAATGACAGAGTGGGGAATAGAACCTGGATTGCCCACATCCTGGGTGAGTGCTCTAACCACGGCGCTAAAAATTATAATGGGTCCCGTGGTGGTGGCCCTATCACCACCTCTTCTGGCCGTTTTGTGCAGAGTGAGGCAGGTGCCTAACTGCATCTCACAAGAAATAACTTGGGTGCCTAGGCCACCTGACTACAGAAGAGAAGTTTCTGTTTGTGGATTGCTAGCAGAGATGGTGCCTGCCTCTGTGAGAGCTGCAGGACTTAGGACACACCCCTCTTGTTGGAATCTCCCATTGTTTAGTTTAGGCAGCTCTCTGCTTAGCATTTTGTGGATCACATTCTTAGGAGCCTGTCTCCCACCATTCATTGTATAGGGAGCCTAGGTGCCTAACTCAGGTTTTGTGGATTGCATTATTGCTCCTGAGATTTTCTAGACACCTAAGTCTCTTTTAAAAAGAACAGGAGTACTTGTGGCGCCTTTAGGGTATGTCTACACTACAAAATTAGGTCGAATTTATAGAAGTCGTTTTTTCAGAAATTGTTTTTATACAGTCGGTTTTGCGTGTCCCCACAAAAAATGCTCTAAGTGCATTAAGTCGGTGGACTGCGTCCGCAGTACCAAGGCTAGCGTAGACTTCCGGAGCGTTTTTTGTGTTCCTCCTTGATGCAAAGCCACCCCCTTTGTGGACTGTAATTCTCTGTAAGCCATGTCGTCAGTCGCCCCTCCCTCCATCGGAGCAGACAATCGTTTCACGCCTTTTTTCAGTCCAGACACCATAGCACTGGGATCATGGAGCCCGCTCAGATCACTGCGGCAATTATGAGTACTGTAAACACCATGCACATTATCCTGGAGTATATGCAGAACCAGAACCTGCCAAAGCAAAATCAGGCGAGGAGGTGACAGCAGCGCGGTGACGAGAGTGATGAGGACATAGACATGGACATAGACTTCTCGCAAAGTACAGGCCCCAGCAACGTGCACATCATGAGGTTAATGGGGCAGGTTCATGCTGTGGAATGCTGCTTCTGGGCCCAGGAAAGAAGCACAGACTGGTGGGACAGCATAGTGTTGCAGGTCTGGGACGATTCCCAGTGGCTGTGAAATTTTGCATGCGTAAGGGCACTTTCATGGAACTTTGACTTGCTTTCCCCTGCCCTGAAGTGCCAGAATACCAGGATGAGAACAGCCCTCACAGCAGAGAAGCAAGTGGCGATAGCCCTGTGGAAACTTGCAATGCCAGACAGCTACTGGTCAGTCGGGCATCAATTTGGAGTGGGCAAATCTACTGTGGGGGCTGCTGTGATCCAGGTAGCCAAGGCAATCAAAGAGCTGCTGATACGAAGGGTAGTGACTGTCTGGGAAATGTGCAGGTCATAGTGGATGGTTTTGCTGCAATGGGATTCCCTAACTGTGGTGGGACGATAGACGGAACCCATATCCCTATCTTGGCACCGGAGCACCAAGCCAGCGAGTACATAAACTGAAAGGGATACTTTTCAATGGTGCTGCAAGCACTGGTGGATCACAAGGGATGTTTCACCAACATCAATGTGGGATGGCCAGGAAAGTACATGACACTCGCGTCTTCAGGAACTCTGGTCTGTTTCAAAAGCTGCAAGAAGGGACTTTCTTCCCAGACCAGAAAATAACCGTTGGGGATGTTGAAATGCCTATAGTTATCCTTGGGGACCCAGCCTACCCCTTGATGCCATGGCTCATGAAGCCATACACAGGCAGCCAGGACAGTAGTCAGGAGCTGTTGAACTATAGGCTGAGCAAGTGCAGAATGGTGGTAGAATGTGCATTTGGACATTTAAAAGTGCACTGACGTAGTTTACTGACTCGGATAGACCTCAGCGAAACCAATATTCCCATTGTTATTACTGCTTGCTGTGTGCTCCACAATCTCTGTGAGAGTAAGGGGGAGACGTTTATGGCGGGGTGGGAGGTTGAGGCAAATCGCCTGGCCGCTGATTACGCGCAGCCAGACACCAGGGCAGTTAGAAGAGTACAGGAGGATGTGGTGCGCATCAGAGAAGCATTGAAAACCAGTTTCATGACTGGCCAGGCTACGGTGTGAAAGTTCTGTTTGTTTCTCCTTGATGAACGCCGCCCCACCCCGGTTCACTCTACTTCCCTGTAAGCTAGCCACCTTCCCCTCCCTCCTTCGATCACCGCTTGCAGAGGCAATAAAGTCATTGTTGCTTCACATTCATGCATTCTTTATTAATTCATCACATAAATAGGGGGAAAACTGCCAAGGTAGCCCGGGAGGGGTGGGGGAGGAGGGAAGCACCGGGTAGGGTGGGGTGGTGGATGAGGGGAGGAGGGAAGGACAAGGACACACTGCACTTTAAAACTTAAAAACTTATTGAAGGCCAGCCTTCTGTTGCTTGGGCAATCCTCTGGGGTGGAGTGGCAGGGTGGCCAGCGGCCCCCCACCGCGTTCTTGGGCATCTGGGTGAGGAGGCAGTGGAACTTGGGAAGGAGAGCTGTTGGTTACACAGGGGCTGTAGCGGTGGTCTGTGCTCCCGCTGCCTTTCCTGCAGCTCAACCATACTCTGGAGCATATGAGTTTGATCTTCCAGCAGCCTGAGCATCAACTCTTGCCTTCTGTCAGCAAGCTGATGCCACCTATCATCTCCAGCCCGCCACCTCTCCTCATGTTCATATTGTGCTTTCCTGCACTCTGACATTGTCTGCCTCCATGCATTCTGCTGTGCTCTGTCAGTGTGGGAGGACAGCAGGAGCTCAGAAAACATTTCATCCCGAGTGCGTTTTTTCGCCTTCTAATCTTCACTAGCCTCTGTGAAGGAGAAACATTTGTAGCTGGTGAAGGAAAAGGGAGAGTGGTAGTTAAAAAGACACATTTTAGAGAAAAATGGTTACACTCTTTCACATTAAACCTTGCTATTCACATTACACAGCACATGTGCTTTCATTACAAGGGCGCATTTTGCCTCTTGTATTGAGGGCCTGCCGGTTTGGTGTGAGAGATGACTCACGCTTCACCCCTGCCCCCACCCCATGGCTAACAGCGGGGAACATTTCTGTTCAGCCACAGCAAAACAGCTGAGCGGGAACGGGCACCTCTGAATGTCCCCGTAATAAAAACACCCTATTTCAACCAGGTGACCATGAATGATATCACTCTCCTGAGGATAACACAGCAAGATAAAGAACAGATGTTGTTTGAATGCCAGCAAACACCGGGACCATACACTGCCATGCTTTGTTATGCAATGATTCCCGACTACGTACTACTGGCCTGTCTAATACTTATGGAGATGTCCCTGAAGGATTTCTACTCCATCCCCATACACGTTAACAGACTTTTCCAGTAGCTGTGCTGGCTGCGAATGCCAGGGCAAATTGATCATTAAACACGCTTGCTTTTAAACCATGTGTAATATTTACAAAGGTACACTCACCAGAGGTCCCTTCTCCGCCTTCAGGGTCCGGGAGCCTGCCTTGGGTGGGTTCGGGGGTTACTGGCTCCAGGTCCAGGGTGAAAATCATATCTTGGCTGTTGGGGAAACTGGTTTCTCTGCTTCCTTGCTGTGAGCTACCTTCAATCTCTTCATCATCATCTTCCTCATCCCCAAAACCCACTTCCATGTTGCATGATTCTCCATTGACGGAATCAAAGCATAGGGTTGGGGTAGTGGTGGCAGCACCCCCTAGCATGGCATGCAGCTCATCATAAAAGCGGCATGTTTGGGGCTCTGATCTGGAGTGGCCGTTTGCCTCTCTGGTTTTGTGGTAGGGTTGCCTTAGCTCCTTAATTTTCACGTGGCACTGCTGTGCATCCCTGTTATAGCCTCTGTCCTTCATGCCCTTTGAGACTTTCTAATATTTTGGCATTTCGTTTCCTGGAATGGAGTTCAGCTGGCACGGATTCATCTCCCCATAAGGCGAGCAGATCCCATACCTCCCTTTAGGTCCATGCTGGAGCTCTTTTGCAATCCTGGGACTCTATCATGGTCACCTCTTCTGATGAGATCTGCACTCACCTGCACCTTGCCACGTTGGCCAAACAGGAAATGAGATTAAAAGTTCGCGGGCCTTTTCCTGGCTACCTGGCCAGTGCATCTGAGTTGAGAGCGCTGTCCAGAGTGGTCACAAGGGAGAACTCTAGAATAGTTCCCGGAGGCCAGTACCGTCGAATTGCATCCACACTACCCCAAATTCAACCCGGCAGGCTAATTTCAGCGCTAATCCCCTCGTTGGAGGTGGAGTAAATAAATCAATTAAAAGAGCCCTTTAAGTCAGAAAAAAGGGCTTCGTTTTGTGGACAGGTCCAGCCTTAAATCGAGGTAATGCTGCTAAATTCGACCTAAAATTGTAGTGTAGACCAGGCCTTAGAGACTAACACATTTATCTGAGCATAAGCTTTCGTGGGCTACAGCCCACTTCATCGGATGCATAGATTGGAACATACAGCAAGAAGATATTTATACATACAGAGAACGTGAAAAGGTGGAAGTAGCCATACCAACTGTAAGAGGCCAATCAATTGAGATGAGCTATCATCAGCAGGAGAAAACAAACTTTTGAAGTGATAATTGAGATGACCCATAGAAGGTGTGAGGACACGTAACATGGGGAAATAGACTCAATTAGTGTAATGGCCCAACCATTCCCAGTCTCTGAATCTATTTTCCCTATGTTAAGTAAGCCCACGAAAGCTTATGCTCAAATAAATTTGTTAGTCTCTAAGGTGCCACAAGTACTCCTGTTCTTTTTGCGGATACAGACTAACACGGCTGCTACTCTGAAACCTAAGTCTCTTTGTGAATCTAGGCCTATTTGCCTATGCTGAGGAATCAAATGTTGGTTTTTATCACCAGTCCAAAGTAAACAAGGACCATATTTCATGAAGGAAAATGTATGAACAAAATCCTCCAGATTGTGTGATTTATTGTATCTTTTTGCTTGAAAATTCCTATTCATCTTATTTTGGCAAGGATTTGGTCTAATGTTCTGTGGGAAGTGTAAGGAAGAGTGAAATGGGGATGATGGTGGTTTTGGTATATTATGTGTTGGAGAGGTGTAGATGGGCAAAATTCTGTTCAGATTCACTTAAATCCTGTAAAACTCTATCAGAACCAAATGAACTTCAAAGGGATCTGAGTCAGGGCAGAATTTGGCCCTGGTTTGTTTGTCTCTCAGTCTATAGTAATGGAATTTATACCAAAGAGTACTTGTTCTTCCATCTAACAACCAGTTCCCCAGTCTAGGTCTCAACATATGATGAAATGATTTCACGATACTTATTTCAAATGGATATTTTCATTTTTTCTATGCCTCTTAGCTAAATGAACCTCTGACTTGCTAAGTGCCAAATGCTGAAAGAATTACTCATTTACTCCATTCACTTGATAGACTTCTGCAAAAATCCTAGTAGGCATTAAGGCACCAGAGCAATCTTAACTGTAAACAGGCGCCGAACAGTAAGAATAGAAGCCATTACTCTTCATATCTCTATTAGTTTCTCTGTTCATTTAACAGTGCCAGCAGAAAGTAACATTAATGTCCTATTCAGCAGTCAAATGCAGCAAATTGAAAGTTGACTTGTGTGTTTTCCCCTTTCCTAATGGGTATCATTAAAAGTTAACAAGTCATCTAAATCATGTTAGTATTCCCAGGGTCAATATTGCGGGAATTGCTGGCAGCATTCCCATAGGAAGAGTTAGCACTCTGAGATTGTGTGGCTGGCGTTTGTGTCTCGGGGGAAGTGCTGAGGCTGCCTAAACGTTGTCCGTATATATCCTTTTATAAGCAACAAAAAAAGGTGTTGGATGGGGGCATTTCTAATATATAGCATGTACTCCTTCCCCTTCTTTTTCTCCCTACTGTTCTTGTAGCTCTAGTGTAAATATTTCTAATGGAAATTCTTCACAATAGGCATGTATCTTACTGCATGGAAACCCTGCTGGGAAAATGTACAAGTGACGAACATGTTAGTTGGTATGAGTTTCAAATTTAAGAGATTGTTAGACCATAGATAGCTTTTATTGGGGTCAAGGTGGCTAATAAACTGGAAGATGCAATGAAAAAGGGCATTCAGCAGAAGAGGATACCTAGCTGTCTCAGCAGGCTGAAAGTCGTGGAATTACTGGCCACCTGCAAGGCTGTTAGTGATGGTTTTATAAGTATTTTTGTAGTGAGAGTGGTAAATGAAATACAAAGGTGAACTTTAATATGCCTAACATCATCATCTGCTTCCTTTGCTAAAAGTCCACTAATGATGAAAAGTCACACAGATTTTTGTGGGGTGGGGTGGGAAAAGTTGGCATTGAGGTCATTTAAGAAAATGAAGGCACTAAAGTTCAGGAATTGGGTTATTGGAGATTCTTGCTGCCTCCTTCGTTTTTACATAGTAAATATGAAAAATAGGGTTCTGGGATTCTTGAAGAGATGTTTTTTGTAAATCTTTCTCATGCGGTGTTGCTGCAAAGAGGTTGGTTGGCCTCTTATGATTCAGTGGGGTTTTCTGATCACCAGTTCTGATTTAGGTAGCTTTCTGAATCTACTACTTCCCCTTTATATTTTAAAACTTGGGAATATGATTTTGGCAAAATGCTAAACTAATAAGTGGTTGCAATTATATAACCTTTTGCTTTTATGTTCATTCAGAGAAAGTGAATGCAACGAAAAGATTGAGGAGGAGATCTTCAAAGGCACAAATGAAGGTTAGGCACCCAACTCCTGTTGAGTTTCAGTGAGAGAGTTAGCACTTGACTGCCCTTCGTGCCTTTGAAAATATCCTGCTCAAAAGGCCAATAAAATTCTATGTGAGGAAATTAGGTTTAAATTAAGATTTTTTTGTGGGGGGGAGGTATTCTGTGATTTCTCCCCCCCCCCATTCTCCCCCCATATCCACTTTTTATTTCCAATGCTTTTCCAGAGCCTTGTCGAGAGAGCTCTGTGACAAGCCGCCAGAGTGAGTGGCTGATCTGAGAAGAAAATACAAAGTTCTCCCGGGGCTGAGTGCGAATTGCATTCTTTGATCCTGTCACTGTTGGTGTTTTTATAAAAGCAGCTACTATCCCTGAGTAAGCACACTAAGCTACTAAATAAATCTTTGATTGTAACCTATTTAATGATCTCATCCATAACACAGTTGTTAAAACATTACTATAATTATGTAGCCCATTCTTATCATAGAGAAGCTGCAAAAATTATTGATTAGCTCTTGAGTATTTGACAATTCACTGTTGAATAACAGTCTTCAGTTTTTTTGCAACATGTTCATTATTAATGCTGTGCAGTCGAAATATATACATTCAGTTAAATATAGCTTCCCTTTAGCTTATGCTTTTTAAAGGGGAACGATATAGGAAAAATACAGTGGTTTTTTGTTTCCCTTGCTGCTTGTTTTACATTAGAAATATATGGTCCCAAGTCCCCTCCCTTGGCTGGAAAGCCACAGAACGTTTAGGGAACCTGAATAATGATGCAATAGAGTTTGCAACTGAGCTTCAGCTTTCCTTCCCCTCAGCTGAGAAGTCAGAGTACAGATGCTTACGTTGTCTAGATTCACATTCAAGGCTCCATGTTTTGTTCCTCTGAAATGATGGTATGTTTATTTTGGCTTTTATTAATCATCTGGAGGGGTCTGCAAATGTGTCTTGTATGCACACTCACTTAAGATCCAATTCTACTATCTACTAAAACCAAAACTTTCAAAAGAGCCCCCAGTCCATTACATTTTGGCTTAAGTGTCTCCTGTAAGGTGCTGAGCACCCCACAGTTCAATAGTTGAGGGTGTTTAACACCTTGTGGAATAAACCCCTTGATTCCACTTTGTGGGAATATCCCACTTTGACCAGTATCTTTTGGTGTCCTGAAAGAATTTGCCTGTATTTTGAGTTATTCTTACTAGGCCTAGTATCTTAGTCTGTTGGGGAAGTTGGGAAACAAAAGTATGGGTCAGCCCTCACTGATGGGAATGTGTGCCACATACATGCCACCTCACAGAAAAAAGAGCAGCAGGGGATGTATATGGATAAAAGGAACTAGCACACACCTGTCTTTGAAAATCCGTTGAACCTAGATCGGACCTGTGGGAGGAGGATGGAGTCTAGAGATAGAAGAGGTGTAAGGTAAGTCTTCTAGAGTAGAGGAATAAGGCACAAAGAAATAGAGTTTGAGGGAGAGGCGCACACAAAATATTGTAAAGGGACTTGAGTCTGGGAGAAAATGGTGATAAGTACAGGATTTCCATTCCATAACTATAGACATCCTCACTTGTATTTCACCACTTCTTCTCTGTCCTGATTTAAAAAACTCTGCTCATTGCTAGAGGAGCTCTTCTGGAGACGTGAAAGATTTATAGAAATACACTTTATATAAAAGCCAGAAAAATTACCCCCAAATCCTCTTCTCCCTTTTTTAGATCACAATGTAAAGAGACTTGTGCACATTTCATTTAAAAAAAAAAAAGTGAACTGTCCTAATAGCAGACATGGTATTTTGAAGGAATCTCCTTTATTTAGTATTTTAATCCTGATTTATATTTCCCAAGATTGAGGCAGTGACTTGTTTCTATGGACCTGTTTCTATGGGAGTGTTAACTGCAGATTTTCCTCCTTGAATGAGTTAATTTCTTCATCCTCTTCTTCCAGTCCCTAAAACCTGTACATTCTACTGCAGCACCTTGGATGTGTGGCAGGTCGTCTTGAGGCTGTTGCACTGCGAATTAAATCTAACTACTTCTTGCCCAGGTATTAAGATCCATGGGGGACAGGACTGACTCTCCAGATTAATTTATTATCAGTAATTATTTGTAGAGGAACCTAGAGACCCCTATTGAGAGCAGAGCCCCACTGGTCCAGGCTATATACAAACATATAATTGCGAGAGCATCCCTGTGCCAGAGATAAGAGTTTACAGTCTGAATAGACAAGAAAGGCAAATGGTGGGAGAGGAAACCAAGATGAAATGATTTGTGCAGGGTCAGACATCAGGTCAAGGCTGAGCTGGCATTTGCGCTTAGGTCTCCTGACTCCCAAGCAAGTGCCTTATCCACCAGACTCTGGCTCAGGGTCATCTACATGTGAACATTCAGGAAAGCTAAAAGGAATCAACTCAAGCTGTGAAGTTATGCACACAAATTAACGCATGGTAAATCCTTGTGTGGATGCACTCATTCAGAAGTAAAATGGCTTTAGCTCGCTGTAGTTTAACAGATTAGCGCACTCTGCTAATGTGGTGGACACCTCACTTCTTCCTTGTTTCTGTCTTGTCTGTTTAATATTCCACTTCAGTTTAACCAAAGATGAAGCATCCAAATGTCTATCTTCTAGGAGTCAGTTTTTACCAAGGTGAATGCTTGTGATGGTTCTTTATAAGCAATGAGCTATACATAAGTACAAGAGAAGAGAGAACTGCTGACTCCTTTTTTTTTCTATTTGTGTTATCAGCAAAGGAAATAAAACTCTTCCCTCCCCCAGTCCAAATGCAGATACAGGCTAACAGGAATCATTTCAATAAGCACATACTGGGAAAGCTCAGATAAGGGTTATTTTGTGGCTGAAATATCAGGGACCACAGTGTGTGGGAAGCTTGTGTAGAAGTACTGCTGTTGAGGAAGTAGTGGATAGTAACGCGTATAGATGAGATTGCTAAATTGTCCTCTAAACAAGCATCTGCAGCAAATTGTTAGACTGAGATGATTTCCCAGCATACCCATATTCCTCTGTGTGACTGAAATCTCGGAGCCACTATTTACTCACTTACATATGAAATGAGGGGATAGGATTCATTGCTATGAATTCGGTGCAGGTTTTATTTGATTTTTGCTTTGCATATATATAATTTCTCTCTTTGCATTGCTTTCTGCAGTGACGTATAATGGCAGTGGCAGCAGCAGCACTAGGCTATTTCTGATTAGCCTGCTAGTCTCATTTCTAAGAGCAAAATGGCTTTCCGGGTAAAATACTAGCCTTTGACTTCTGGAATCCTTTTTGCACCAAATGAAATTAATTTAATAGCCTCAGCTTCGTTCTCTGTAGTCAGGAGAATGAACAGTTACGTTACAAACATGCTCCCAGGGCTCTTCTGGCACAGGCAGTGAGTGGGGTTTGGGGAAAGAGGACTCTTAATTTTCATTGTCGGGAAGATCCATGATTAACTTCTGCTAAGGAAAGTGGGGCTGTTTGCAAATATGTATTAAAGATTACTTCATTCTGAGAGAAGCTTACAGCCTTATTCTCCTTTCGTTTGCTCCATTGTAAATCAGGAGTCAAACAAGTGATGTCAACAGTGTTACACAGGCATAAAACTAGCGTGAGAGCAGAATCATGCCTTCAGGGGAGAAGGTTCTGGAACAGAGTTGCAGTTGAAGGTTATTGAGGGAAGAGCAGCATATGGAGGACCTGGCTGTTGGTTGCTTTTCTTTAATTGGTTCTGAGAAGATACGTTACCAACTAACTCTGCTAGAATACCCTGGCTCAGGGTAGACAGTAACACTCAAATGCTCAGAGATTGTAGAACTCCATTCTTGTGGTAGCACAAACTATCTGTTATATTTATATGGCCCCTGTCACCATAGTAGCTGAGCACTTCCTAATCTTTAATGTATTTATCTGCACCTCACTCGTGTGAGGGAGGGAAGTACCATTATTCTCTTTTGCAGATGCGGGACTGAAAGGATCCCTTGCCCACAAGTCTGCAGTGGAGCAATGACTTGAACGCATGTCTCCTGAGTGCCCTCTATCCATTGGACAATCCTTTCTCTGTCTCTCGCCTCCTCAATCTCCTCTTTCAATGGCTGACTGTACCTGCTCTACACCTGCTCCTTACAAAGGGAAGTGGGGAGCTGCAGTTTGCATCTTCATTCTTAAGGGAGTGGAGTATGGCATTAGAATACCTGGCTACTAATTTCTCAATATGAGAGAGACAAATCTTTTAAGAAGAAAAGGGAAGACTCTGGCTTTGGTTCTGCATGACTGGCACTGTATAATCTTTACCAGAAGTGAACTGATAAATTAAACCGGTTTGGCAGTTAGTGAGATTTGGTTCTTTCGGTTTTAAAGATAAGATGTTTTGTTCCCCTTCTCTCCCCACCTCCCTCTGAGCCTCCTGGAAATGGTCAGGGCAAACCTGGACAGCTCATATACATGAATAATTTAATTGTCCTCTGTTTTCGCTGCTGTGAATGACATGGTATTAAGCATTCTGTACTTGTTAATTTAATTTTGTATTTAGCCTGACTCTCAATGTCTATCCAAAGAACAAATGGATGATGTACGGCTTTACAACATATACATATTATTGAACTGCGTCAAAGAGAGAAGGAAGGGGAGGGGGGCTTTGTCTTTTCCAATTAGGTTCCCAACTTGGTGGTTAGTTTTATTCATTCCCTGCCCCCAGTTGACAAGTACCATGTCTGTGGATGCATTTTTTCCCTATTGTTTGATCAGCTTTATAGATACGTTATTTCAGGGGGGGTGTCAATTTTTGGTAATTGTTGAATAATTCTTTTCAATACTCAACCAGATCTTGTTTCAACTATGTTCCTTCCCTGGGTTTCCAGTCTTCAGATTTGTATAGTTAAGGGCATTATCTATAAGGCTTGGGTTGCAAAAATATCCTTTGTCTGAATATACCTCCCATTTCCCCCACCCCCAAATAGTGTTTTGGTGTCTGATGCCTCTTCTCTGCACTGAGAGTGCAGCCTCTTCCCCTCTCTTGGTTCATCTCTCCATTTTCATGGGGTCACTAGTTTATTTCTGGTTACACAGCATCCAGGTTCACCAAACCAAAACTTTAAAAATCATCATTATCCCAAGCATTTATTTGGTTCCCATCAAAGTATTATCTGGAATTCTTACAACGTTTTTAATTTGAGATGCTGAAGATATAAGTAAGAGAAACCAAACACCATGCTTCTCTGCCTCCTGCAGCTTTATCAGTTGTCTGGGAAACCAGGATTTAGTCAGTTGGGAAAGCCTGGGCAAAGAGATGGGGTTTACAAATGTATTAAAAAGTGGTAGGTTAATGCTTAGTTATGTTTCTACAGGGAGTGAATCCAGATGTATGGATCCTCTGCTGAGAAAGCTCCACCATTAGTCTCCATGGTGAACTTCATCCTGGGGGTACCAAATTCTAGCATTTACCCAACTGGGTAAAACACACACGGTCACATTTTCCTACCTATTTGTGCCACAACTGACCCTTTAGAACATTTTTTTAAGATATGTCATCAGTGGTGAATAGATATTTATGAATGGATGACTATTTTATTTGTTGACATTATTTCACTTTTTTCCCCCCACATCCTTCCCTCTGTGTGCTGCCTATCAGCAAGCTAATTCGGGTTGAGAAAAGAAGGGCAAACAAGTAATTTTTTTCTTTAAAACTAACACCATTGCAGTTAAATGACTGGGCAGTAGGTGTGTTCTTGCTTAGCTTGGCCAATGGTCAGGGGTCCATTCTTACAACCCTTACAACCTTACTTTTGGCTTCAATCGTGTGAGTGAAGGTTGTCAGATTGGGCAATGTGCTCTGGAATTTATCCTGAGGCAGGCCTGTCCTGAGCCACTGATCTCCCTATGAGCGGTGCTGGGTGTGCTGCTTCTGTGCCTATGGAGCAGCTTATTAAGATCCCTTAATTTGAACCTTCTGGTGTAAAGTGCATACTCTAATGTTATAATACTCTTATGTCTGTCTCCCAGAATCAGCTGGCAACCACCATAGGAATTTAGGTGGAAAATCCACAGGCAACACAAAATAAATGGTCCCTAGATTTACAACACGTATAACATTAATTTACTTAAATCTAAATTGTGCATATCCTGAGCCAAATTGTCCTCACTTACCCTCATGTAAGCACAGTGACTTCAATGACATGGTGGGGTATAAATATAAATGCCCTGTGTGTACAGCCATTTGTAAGGAATTCCTCTCATCTGGCTGAAGCAGTAAGGTACCCTGTACTCCCCTTTATCATAGTGTGTTGATGGATTCTGTCAGGCAGTCCGAGGTTTGTTAGATCACCCAGAACATAGGTGCCTTTAATTTGCTATAGCCTGTGCTTGCTGTACATACTGCAGCTTCTTCTCCTGTTAACATGCACACACAAACTTTAAAACTCTTTCCTCTAAATCTTTTATGCTGCTTAACTTCCCTACCGTGGTTCCCCCACCCACCCCCGCTTTA